>NW_014013657.1:619861-1239722 GCF_000170995.1 Trichoderma virens Gv29-8 | reverse complement strand
ACAACTGCGGCCGAACCGACGATTGACGATTGACAACCAGATGCTAACGTGCTGCCATCAATCTCAGACAAAAGCAGCTCGCTATGCCGACTTGCTGGACGATGCCCGCTGCGAGGGCAACTGGCCAGATGTTCCAGAGCTGGTTCGCAAGGTCCGCAAACACGATCCGGCGCGAGAATGTATGTCAACTACACGGATCCGAAGCCCCCAATCGTCGTCTTCGCATGGAAGCTAACCGCAAATTGGCTTGCCACAGGCCTGACATTGACCGCCGAAACAGAATGCGCCATCTCCAAAGTAACCGCTGCTGGCACGCAGCCAACCGACCTCGACGTGCCCAACAGACTTCCGAAGCTTATGGCTGTGGTTGAGGCCGAAACTCGCCCCGAGGAACGATTCCAGGCTCAAGTCTGTGTTGGATGGCTACACTGGGTGGTTGGCGAGTATTCTTTGGCGCTGGAACGACTGCCCAAAAGTCTCAACGAGCAATACCCAGATATCGACCCGGCAAACACAGCATCGGAATGGACCAGCGTGTGTGCATTAAAGGCTGCCTACCTCAGGGCGAACATCCTAATGAGAGATGGACAGAGATTAGCAGCGCTGGCTGCGTTACAGGAGGGTCTCCCATCTTTGGATCGAGTCTGGTGTGGCCATGGCATCCGTAAACAGTTGCGGTACTGGTCGGAGCTGTTCCTGACTGAGCATTGTATGCTCACCAGCGAGGCGCTCCATAACAGCGAAATCTCCCTGGACGACCCCAATTCCATCTCCAGCTTTCGATCTTGGGCAAAATACTGGAAAATCATGTCCGCCCCCGTCGCAGGCGGTTTCGGATTCAAGGGCTCCGTACCCCGGAGGAGGATCTGGAATGAATACTATCTGGCGCTTTCCCGAATCTTGGAGAATGACCTACCTTATCCAACAGGGCAGGCTGAGAAGATGGTCGAGGATATGTCAGCTCGAAGTCAGTTGAGGGTAGAGGTCCAGCGGGCAGAAGCAGCCTATCAAGCCCTCTTGCTGGGTGAGACCGCCTTTCCACGAGCAGACGAAGAGCGCGCGGAAATTGAAACATTCGTCAAGCAAGTCATGATGAATTGGTCCATTTTGTGTGGCCGTGGATGGAGTGAGCAGGACTTGGGCCAAGGGGGCCGAGATCTCCTTAGCCGAACCGTGCTTGATACTTTGTACAGTGCCGCAACAAGGACCTATCACTCAACAGCCATTCTTAGATCTCTATTCAACGTTCACTTGTCGGTGGCTGAATTCGACCTGGCGTTCAAGGCGCTCGATTCCTACCTGGATATTCTTAAAAAGGGCAAGGCTCGAGTGGAGAAGACGGGACACCCAGAGCCGAGCTTGGATGATGACAAAACTGCTCTCGAGACCATGTCGCAAGGCATCATGATTTTATGCAGTTACGGTCACCAGGAAGCCGCAGAAAAGGCCCGACATCTGGGTGCTGAGCTGGAGGACTGGCTATCTAAACTCCCACACGTAAATGGGCAGGAGAATGGCACCCCTGCGATTGCGGAGGATAAAGAAGAGAGCGAAGTGCACTCAAATGCTCCGCCTCCTCAAACTGTGGCCCTCGCCTGGCAGGCCATTGGTCTTGCACATGCTCATTGGTCGCGGATGACGACTGAAGCTGGGTCGAGGGCTGAGATACAGTCCAAGGCCATCAGATGCCTTCGCAGGTCTCTAGCTCCTGAATTCGGCCGTTCAAAGGACGTCCGGAGCTTTTTCAGTCTCGGACTCTTGTTAGCCGAGCGGCGGGAGCTGGCTACAGCTATAGAGCTCGTTAGATCAGCATTAATAGCCGTACATGGGTTTGAAGAGGACTATAATCTGTTCTATGGACCTTATTGGCAGGAGAGGTCTCTTATCCCCTTGTGGCATCTTCTAGCTCTTCTTCTGAGCGCCCGACAAGATTATGTTATGGCGGCGAGGGCTTGTGAGGGTGCCTTGGAACAGTTCAAAGACCCAACCGTTGTCTTTGGCAAGTCAGACGGTGGATTTCGCAGCGAGCACCTCAACGACGCCGAAGCTAAGGCCGCGCCGCCAAGAGGGCTTGTTGATGATATGAGTGATGAGGAGAAGGTGGGCATCTTGGACGTCAAGATGACACAAATCGCCTTGGTTGAGCTCATGGAAGGGCCAGACGTTGCTGTAAATGCCAGCTTTGAGCTGCTGACTTTGTTTTCACGATTGTTCGGCAACATCGGCGTGCAGCAGCAGGCACTCAAGCCCCCAGCTCTTGCGGAGCCGCCAAAGACTTCACGTACGTTCAAGGGCAGCATATTTGGGTCACGCGCAGACCGGTCGAGGCCACCTACCAGGCAGATAAGCAACGCAACTCTGGGTGAAAAATCAACAGTGTCGGCAAGGCCTGCTACATCTCACACTACTGCTGCCAGCATCGCCCCGGCCGTTCAGGTAACATCGGAGAACGGAGATGGGCGATCACGGAGCGGCAGTCTGGGGGCCCAGACGCAGAGGAGCGAGTCCGGAAGAAGAAACAGCTTGAAAAAGAAAACTAGAAGCGGTAGCCAGCGGCGCAGATCATCGAGTGCGGGCGGCCTATCACATCAAGCCACGGTGGTTGGAGATTCCGATTTGACTGATCACGACTTCTTCTCAGCCTCTGGTAGACGCCTACAGTCTCGAATGGCAAATTCATCTCGAGGCAGGACGCTGTCGTCACTAAACTCGTACCTCTCCACGAATTCCAAGTACACTGACGATTCAGATATGTCAACTGACATTAGCATTACACTACCTCACCTTCTGCCTCTGATAAAATTCCCCAAAAATAAGGAGAAATCTCAACGAACAACAATTCTAATCAAAGTATGGCTCATGATTGCTGGTTTCTATCGCCGAGCGGGCATGTTGGAGGACTGCAAGGGAGCAGTTGCCGAGGCGCAGAAACTCGTCCAGACACTTGAAAGCGAAATGGCGAAAGAGCCGACCAGCGGATCGGGTTCCACCAGGGGTCCGGCTTGGGGTGAAAAGAAGAGCATAGATGAACTCTGGGGTGACATTTATTCCGAGGTAAGTTGTGCTATTCTAGTGATTGAAAATGATTCAATTGGCTAACATGATTCTCAAAGCTGGGTCTTCTGGCGCTCGCAAAGGAAACTCCATATACGGCTCGAACTGATTTTGAATCAGCTTTAACGTATTATCCCGATCATCCCGCAGCAATCGTTGGACTGTCCAATATCCTACTTGACATCTACAGCGAGAAGCTGCTTCCTACGCCAGCAATTCCTTCCTTGGATGGTCACGAGGTTTTTGATGATGTGCGTCCTGCCAAATCTGATTCTTCCTCGAGCGCCCTCAAAACCCTGCCATACACCCCGCTGGGACTCGTTTCCGACGTATACACTACCGAAACCCACTCTAGCGAAGGCGACGAAAAGGAGACAACCAAGGCTGCGGGCTCTGGTAGTGATTCTCGCGACGAGGACGAGCTCCCCGCGCCGTACAAGGCCTTTCACCTCCCTCTCGTCGACCGATTGGCTGCTCGTGACCGTGCCTTTACGCTGCTGTCGGGACTTACTCGTCTCGGCACGGGCTGGGATTACTCAGACGCATGGTTTGCGCTTGCTCGCGCCCACGAAGAAAATGGGCAGATCGAAAAGGCCAGAGAGGTCCTTTGGTGGTGCGTCGAACTCGAGGAGGCCATGGGAGTGCGTGATTGGCGCTGTCTCGCTGCTGGGGGCTACATCATTTGAGTAATGGGATGGGTCAGGCTCATTCCAACCGTGCTCTGATTTATTTATTTTATTTTCTGGACCATTTTGCACGGGGAAGAGAAGGGGGAGTTACATATAAAGATGGGCATCGTGTAAAGAAAGAGGAGGAGACTGTGATAAAGGACAGGGGGCCAGCAATGAAAGGTATAAAAAAAAGACATTAGAGCACTTAGGACGTATAATATCCCCCCCTACCCCCTCTTTCTTATTCTTTTTTCTTCCACAGCTGAGCGGCAGCGGCAGCGGCATTGGTTATAGTTTTTTTCCTTCTTCATTTTTTTTCTCTTGAGATAGACTTAATTTATGGCGGCCAAGCGAATTCCGCAGATATTGTCCATCATTTTACTCTTTTGTTCGTACAACGAAGCTATGGCAGCAGCTCGCAAAGCGCCCTCTTAATTTTCCTCAGCATCACGTAAACACAGTAGAAAAGGCACCTTAAGTTGGACACCAATGTTTTGGAAAAAAAAAAGAAAGAAAAAGGCATTTCTAGTCAGTCGCCTATACGAAATTTATTTTTATTATATATGCTACCTATCCTACCTACCCAACAAAAATCCTACCAGTCAATTGAAAAGCCCTCCCGTCCCAGCCGCCACGCATGCGCGTGAACCGAACAAATGAGAAATCTGTTTCTTCCTTGGTTCTCTTCGCCTTTAGACTTTTTTTGGTCCTTTTTTTTTTCTTTTTAGGAAACAGGAAAAATAAGGTCGTTTTATGGGGGGGTTGATTCTATGATATGCCCAAGTCGCCTTCTCTTCTCCCAGATGATAACTTTGTATTCCTGTGCCCGCCCTGTCCTGGTGCCCTCCCAACCCCCCTTGGTTCACGTTCACCACCACTAGACCACTATCCCGTGCCTTGTATATAATGTCATCAATCTCACGTGTATCATAATTCCTCCGTTACCGGCTGTTTAGTAGCTGCTGGAGGAAAGTCGAGAACTGCCTCTTGTCCGTTGAGGTTGTCAAGGATCGCAAAAAGTCATCGCCGTTGATCCCCAAGCTGGGGAAAACTTCGTTCTGCATCTGTCGGATGAACATGTCTCCTGTTTTGGTATATATAGTTTGCTCCAATGCCGCGATTTCCGTCAGAACTTGCTTTGTCTGAGCGTCGGTGGACGGCTTGAAGCTGGGATTCCGCATCACCTCCCAGCACGTGGAATGGAACCTATCCATCATGAAGTGATCGAATCCAGGGATAGCCGGGTTGGGATTGCCAGTTGGCGCCGTCGGCTCTCGTGAGATGGTGGCTACATCGGGACCGCCCCAAAGAGAAGAAATTCGAGCCATGATGGTAAAGGCCAGTCGGCTCGGGCCAAGATTTCCGTCCAAGGTCTTTGCCAACTCGAGGACAGAAGCAATCATTGGCTCAAAGAAGCCTTGATTTGCCTCGCTGATAAGAACTCCCTCCAGCCCGTTGTTTAAGATGATTTGGATGAAGGAGAGGTATTCTCGCCTAAGCTCTGCCAGCTGTATCTCGTCATCCGTGCCAGAGATGGGCTCTCCAAGTCCTCCAAAGATGCGCTGGAGTAGTGGTGTCAGCAACATGTTGAGAACATCGTAAATTTCTGACTTGAACCCAAACACCACCTGGTCCAAGAGGCGTAAAAACATGGCCATCTCATCTTTGGATGAGCTTTGTGAGAGCAATCCTTCAATCCACTTTGGAAGCTGCGGGAGAACGGCAGCACCCAATACACCCAGAAGTTTAGAAAACGCAGATCTGCAAGCCGTCCTGATTTCTGCTGATGAGTTCAGCTCACGAAGTGCAATGAGGATTGCCTCGGCTGCGCGAGAAAACTCGTCAGAGACAAGCTTGTCCGGTGGCCCATGCGGATTTGATGCGCTGGATCCTGGAGTCCAGTCGGAAAAGCCATGAGCAAGCGTTCCCAGTGCCATGACGATATGATGGATCTGCAAAGTTGCCTGTGCATCGCCCCCCTTGGCCCGAGGAAGATGGACCTCCATATCCTGGAACAGAGGATCCATTACCGATCGTGCATACAATGCCTGGTTTTCCGCTGGTGTGCTATGCGTAGAAGAGATACATCCAATAGCCTCGAAGAGGTAGAGCTGACTAGTGAAAAGAGCATCCGCTGAATGATCGGACTCGTCTGACGACATGTCATCATCTGCATCCTCTCCAGGCACTTCGGCCTTGATGGGCAGCAAATCTCCAATCGACTGTATGACGGTTTCGGCGACGTTTCCTACGCGAGACCGAAGCTGCTTGATGAATCTGTGGAAAAGGTACCACGACCGAGTCTTGATACGCACATGGTTATGGTGGACTAGACGCACGAAATTCTCCAAGACTTGGGGAATGTACTGGGAATGGGACTCAAAAACGGCACAATATCGGACGCAAATTTCCATGTATTGGAGAAGAATTGCGGGATGGGAGAAATTTGCGATTCCTGTAGTCAGTATGTTAGCAAAATGAGTGGGGAAGGATATAGGAACGCCTTGACGAGCAGCTTACCAGATTCGACCATTTTCTGCATCATCACCACCAGCCGTTCTGAGGCTTCAGAAGACGGTTGGTTCTTGGTGCCGAGTCCCTGATTCGGTAACGCAAGCTCTCCAAAGAGGTACATCTCGTGCAGCGCAAGGTCGAGGTCCCGCCAATCCATATGCGATCCTGCTTGGTCCAGCGATTGAAAAGTAGTCGCCACCAGGTTGCTCAGTACGTCCATGTATAGGCTCTGGTCGATGGCCGCGATGGTTTTCTGGAGATACTGCAGCCGCCTCCTGAGTTCTTGAAACTCCGCCTCGTCAGTTTGCTCGTCCTCATTTCCCCATGATGTTGTCTCGTCATATCTCATTTTTCGAATAATTGCATTCAGTATTGGCGACAGCATGTTGGAATATTCTTGGTTGAGTTGCCCCAATTTTCGAAGGAAAGTAAGGAGGTCAGTCAATGACGGGATAACAGTCGAACACACTTCGTCATATTCGTCGGAGAAGAATCGTAAAAGTAGGGGGAGAAAGCCATCCAAGTGTTGCTTGGCCCGCGTCCGTGTTTCGTCGTTGGCCTGATTATCGTCAAGAGCTCTTATAATATCCGCCACTGTGGTGTTTACAAGCTTTGCAATGGCCTCGGCGAGATCCGTGTCGTATTGTGGGGTGCCCTTTAAGTCGTTGAGCATGGGGCTGGCAACCAGCTGGCTCACAATATCTTGCAGATTAAGGAACGATATCATTTCCATCTTGTCTGCTGACCGCATTTTCTTGCCACAAATCTCGGTGAGGGTATCGATAGCAGTATCTCGCACCTTATCCTCACTGCCGGTCCGCCCAACGACGGGTAACAGCAGGTTAAGCATGTCGTGGCTGACGACTAGTGATATGTCCATCCAGCTAACCCACTTGCCGAGAACTTTCAAGACAAGATCAACAACGATGTCGTTTCCGCTGTACCTGGAAAGCAACTGCTTCCATGACTCGGCAACTTTCTGCATGTCCTGAGCACGCAGCTGGTCCTTGAGTTCCGTGTTTCGCTTCGAGTCGCCGCTCTCCCGTGACAGAAGCATATCTGCAATCTCGTCGTGCACAGATGACAGGACCCTCAGGTAGAAAAGCACACCAGCCACATTGTCGACGTTCTGGTGGAGCCCGGTCAAGTCGAGGAAATCGTCGACGAAGCTCTGCCAGCCGTCACGGTAGAGGAAGACGAAAAGGTATGTCAAGGTCTGCGTGAGCTTATTCTGGAGGTGAGCGGGATCTGGATCCTGCTGAGCACCCGCGCCATAGGCCTGGCGGACATATTGCAGCAAGGTATGTTTGAGAAAAGCGAGGCTCTCTCCATCGAGGCCCTGTGTATGGACCGCAAAGTTGACAACCTCAAGACATACCATGCGCACGACCTCGGACGTTCGGGGGATTCGAGAGAATAGATTCGTACACGCCTGCCATCCTTGCGGGTCGCTCCTCAGCTGGTTCAAATATTCAAATGCTTGCTCTTTCACCGACGGATCGGAAGCGGGATTCGACAGAATCTCGACGGCATTCTCGACCTGGAAACCATGACCATTAGCTATATGCCGAGCCTCAGGTAACAAGAAACAAGTCATAGAAACAGGTGCCCGCTGAAGGAGATATTATGGAGACTATTCTTTTCTTTGTCTTCTTCCTTTTCCTTCCATGATGGCTTCAGAGAAAAATGGCCGATGGCGGGGCACGACAAAGGCAGCAGCTGGGGTCTCGTGGCTACGACACATGCAAACTGACGTACCTGACTCTCCATACTCGAAAAAATTCAATGTCACAAGGAAAAAAACACCAGAGGAGCTTGTATGCTAAAAGGGGATGCTGCTATAATTCTGGCAGCCTTGTGAATGCAGCATCCGCATGCTTATGATTATTAGGCGGCGACAAGGCTACCGCTGCGGCATGCCTAGGTCGGAAGGGTGTTGTTTTTTCCTCCTTGTGTCGTAGAAAAGTTCGACCGGGGGAGGCAGGTCACGAGGCGAGGCTGGTGTTGAAGGGGTTGGCAATGGAGGAGAACCACAGCAGCCAAGGTCAGCTTCCACTCGTCGCTCAGACACAAAATGTGCGTCTTTATTCGCTATTTCAAAAGTCGGTGCAAGCTGTGGGGTGGTACATTTGGAAGAAGTTTGAGGCGGATGATTTTCGGGCAAAATCCAGCGCTGTGGGCTGTGGGCACGGAGACCGCACTGTGTGTGATTCCAGCCTTTTTGGTGGGATTTGTACAGTGCGGGAGATACAAGCTCACTCGGTTATCACAGATATATATGAGGCTGTGATGGTACAAGCTTCATCCTCCCTTGAGAATATGCATGCAGACAGACGGAGCTCTTACATCAACCGGCATCTTGGATAGCGCTACGCTCACTAAAATGGCTTATTACAAGCTTGTTTTACGAATTTCAAAAATAGATTCGGGCCGTACCATGGCGAATGGCATACAAGATTGCCCTTTCACGTGCTCACGTGAAGCATTGCGAAGTTCGCATCCATGCCATATCCATACGGCAAAGTCCAATAGTCGCGGGCCACGCAGCCCAAAGCGTGGGCGATATTATCAGCGAGGCCAATAATAGGCTCTATCAGTCTGGAAATGAGCGGCGGTGGGCGTAATTCGGCGAAGTTGAGCGCATTGTTCATGTGTTGTTGACAAACAGCGTAAGCAAATCAGAAGCCAGATGCCCAACTTGGGAGGCACCAGGTGGGCATTATATACGTCTTGTACGGAGTAAGCATCGGGGGATCCGCCTTGTCCCTGCTGCATGGATGATTGATCAATATAGTAGAGTCATGGCCTCTCTGTCTCTGGTACGCGTAAAGTAACATGGATCAAACAGTGTGACGTAAGTCGAATACCTGACGCAAGCTGATATCTGCATGTGGTGTCTTTGTATGGTCGTACCCTATACCATGATTGTAATTTGCATGTCGGTTCTATACAATTTAGACATGAAGAACGAGACGATGAAATTATTGTTTGAGGCATTCTACGGAATAATGCTGGAGTAATTCATCACCCATTTAAGCCTTTATGGGCACAGTCAAGCAGAAGTCGGGAGCAGATCAAGATTTGATGTCAGTTCACCAGCATCTGACAATGAGGGTGAACTGAACACACCACCCTCATAACAAACTTCTACAGATTACATAGAGCTAATCAGATCTCATCAAGAATGCTAAACACCATTCCCTAGAGATGCCACATCTAGACACTTCCTTCACAACAGGGCGCAAAATCAACAGGACACAATGGTAGAAAGATCAAAACCCGGGGGACTCCAGAGCCACGTTGAAAAGCCTGGGCAATACTATCGCTGATGGAACCCCAAAGGCATCGTTACATTAGGCTACCTGAGTTAAAACAAGCGAAAATTGGGAGCACTGCTCGTAACATTAGCCATGAAATATGGCCGTGCGCATGTAACCAACCGATATTCTGTCATTTCGTCTCTCGTCTCGTGTCGCCGTCCAAAACCAACCTTATTTCTGGCCTGCGAGAGGATAATGGGCAATACGGAAACTCCCAGGCGATCTCAAGGCCCATGGAAATGATGATATCAGGGGTAGAGGTAATCATCTCATGAGAATACTTGCTTGCAACCGCCAGCGATACGAGGATAAACAGAAGCGCCAGCAGACAGTCAGTACTGTAGCAGGATGAGACTGACAGTCAACGTCATTGCAAGAATGAGAGCAGAGCTACTTGTGCGATCGACAGGAGTCTTCGTCGCCAAGCAGTAAAATGAATTCACCAGCTTGTGAGTATCACGGCGCCAATGCAGCTGCTGGGTCTATCGGCGGATAAAGGCACTCAGCCAGCGCGCCGACGCGATGATCTATGGGGAATGAGTTTAATTGAAGGAAACGCAGGGGAGAGCACGCGGACAAATCTACTGCACTGGTGGTGCAACATTCTGCACCTTTGCCCTCTCTCACCGCCATCGGTTGCTATGCCATTTTCTCCATCGCCACAGCAGCAGCAGTACGAGTATAGTACAGTAGTCATGTTCCCTGTCCGCCCTCCAGAAAATGGAGCAGTGCCGGTTCCCAATCCAGCTAAACGACTCTAACCACCATCTTAGAACATCTTAGAACAGGAGGAGCCAAGTCTTATTAGCACCGAGTAGCTTCGGGCTAATCATGGCCAAAGGTCGCATCCCCTCACTCGGCCGCAGCCAATGCCGCCGATTCACCTTCTCAGAGCAGCTTGGGCGGCCGAATAGCTCTGGCTGCGGCTAATTTGCGAGCTCCCCCATCTTTTGGACTGGCCGAACGAGACACCTTCTTTCTGGCGACTCCACTGAATGCGGGCGGCCGCAGAGCAAGATTGGCTCGAGGCAAGCCACAGAGGGCACAAATCTCCAACAGATGGGCGGATGGAGGACGGTTCCTGCATTAGCGCTCGCGTGGCGGTTTTTCCATCGTCGAGTGTGCTTGCCATCGTGTTTGCTGACGATGCCAAATCTAGCCCTCGAGGAGCGAGACTACCGCCGTATTTGCGGAGTAGCAGACAGCCTACAATATCGCTGTGACATTCATATTATGGATACTCGCCTCTGCTTCCAGTGCCGGTTGCGATATTTACTGTACGAGTACTTGCTGGTCGGTCGGGGGATAGGAGGAGCAAGCAACAATGCCAGCATCGGCACGGAAAACTCCGCGCTGCCCGGACAAATGTCACCGCTTCTTCACCTCGTCCCATGCGACACTGCTTTTCGAGAAGTAGATTTGCAGAAATCCCTTCAGTACCAGCATAAAGACTGATACGGAGTACGACTATTCCTCGGTTGATGCTAGTCGCGCTGTCTGACGACTCCACCCGGTCAGCAAAGAGACCTGGCATGCCTTGCTAGTAGCACAAGCAATATATGGAGCAACGCTGTTGATGCCAGTATGAGGCAAATGCAGAGCTCTCTCTCGCTGGGCTCGTTTACCCGTCCTGTAACGTGCCAAATGGGTTGGGCTTATACGGTGCACGTGGGGAGTTGCTTCCTCCTTGCTGCTGTTCTGGATTCTGCTACGACAAGGGCAGATGCCCCCCTGGCGTACGATGGTACCTGAATTCTTGTTTGTTTGGAAAGATCTGGAACTGTGCCAAGACATGGCTCCAAGAAAATAAACACGACTGGCGAATATGCTAATACTATACGGTTATGAGGAGGATCAAGGTTTCCAAGCTCTCGACAGCAGGATCTCGGGACTTGCAAACACACATGTCAACGAGGCAACTGGTCAACAAAATACGAAGAAACGCCACTGCTGCTGCTCGAATGAAATAAGACACTACTAGTATTAGTGAGGACACCCGGGCTGCAGACGGCGTCTGGAAAATCCCCTGGTGCGAAGAGATATCCATTACAGGAAGGTTGGATGGACTCGGCCACTAGATACCTTGGATATCATCCCCGGCAGCTCTGGATGACAGCGAATACCACTGCTGCTACTATACCTATGCTTCTCAGTAGGTCGGCATCTGTGTAGGTAGGTAGGTACGGATGCAACATCAAAGTACAGAATACTCGGTACTACTCCGTACCTACTTTGTTATGATGGGATGAACGGCCACGGCTGGCTTCAGGATGCTTCACTTGCTCAATAAACAGAGGGAGGGGTCAACTTCGCCAATCTCGCCAACCTCATGCAAGTCCTAGCCGTCTGTCGCCCCCCTTCCTCCCTCCTTGCGTATTCCGATGGACTTGTCGCAGCCTGGGCAACACTGTCATCAAATGCTGCCCTTGCAGAGCCCACAAAATAGATCAACTTGAGACCGAGTTCTGAAAACAAAGGCGCAGAGGCCCGCCTCCCGAGCCGATCGGTCAAGATCCTTCAGCCGTGTCACCTTTGGAACCGCGCCAGAACGTGATGCCTGTGCAAGGTACGGCGCACAGAGTACAGACAATACGAGCATGGACTATTGGCTCCAGAGATTAAAGTGCAAGCATAATCACACTTGTAACCAGCGGAACGATGAAGCCGGCGACTAGCAGAGAGACGACGAGGTACTTGTTCGCGTACTCCGTCCTCTCTTCTCCGTGGAGGGTATTGCTGCCGAAGAAGCTCCAGTCATTAACGAGCGCCAATTTAGCAGGTTGAAATGAAGGCATGTATGTCTTGGTTGAATTATCAAGGACAGCGAGTATTTTACAGGTCTAGAAGGATGGCGGTAATTAACGATCCATCTCTAGGTACTCGTACGAGTATACTTGTATACCGCCACCACTACGAATATCGCCGTGCTCATTGAGAGAGAGAGGATGAGTAGTGAAGGCGCATAATTTTCCTCCTCTTGTCTTGTGGACGGGCACCATTGCTTCAGCCATTCATGCCCAATTGCTCACGGCGATTTGCATTTCAATTGCCTCGTACGGAGGACTCGCACAAAGCGGCCAAGGCACAAGCAGGGGTCATGGCCAATGGCAAGGTGATCTGTTGCCGCTGCAGGAGCACAAACGCACAACGCACATGCTGATGTGGCTGCTCATTCGCGCGTTGGCCCTGGCCGTTTGCCACACAGTATGGAGCGATGTTGTACCTGCAGAAATCAGAGACAGGGGTGAGCTGGTCTTAAGCCTGGGAGGGTTCGTGGGTCCTCCATCTTGGCTCTTCTGAGAGGCGGATGAAACTGGCGCGACAAGCATCTCCACCTCGACATCCACTTGCGAACCCCCTAGATTGGCATCCGTTCTGGACGCAATTTCCCGGGGTATCCAATGGGTGGCAATCGAGGTGAGGTTGTTTGTTCGTCGATATGCCTATTAATATGAGGCCACGCTCGGTCGAGGAGCTTCTTCTTTTTTCCTCTCTTTCTTCCTCAGCCCACAAAGCATAATCGCCAGCTCGCTCTGACTTCGGTCGTCCATTCTTTCAAACAAACCACTTGCAAACAAAGCTTTACGCTTTCTCACACTCTTTCTTTCACCAACAAACCAACTTCGTTCTTCAAGAACCACCAAAAAAAAGACAATCAAGATGCGTTTCACCGTCGCCGCTGCTGTCCTGGCCACCTCGGTCCTCGCCCAGGAGCCCGTCTCCACCGACTACACCACCGAGTTGGTCACCATCACTGCCTGCCCTGAGACCGTCACCAACTGCCCGGCCCGCCAGCAGACTACCTCCGTGGCCACCAACTACATCCCCCTGACCACCTCTACCGTCTACGCTACCTCCATCCACACCATCACCTCGTGTGGTCCTGAGGTCACCAACTGCCCGGCTCACAGCACTGTCCTGTCCACCGAGACCATTGCTGTTTCCACCACCATCTGCCCGGTCACCGCCTCTGCCACCCCCACTGTTGTCCCTACCTCCCAGGTCTGGTCCAACAGCACCGGTGTTGTCTACCCTACCGGCCCTGCTGGTGGCGCTAGCTCTGCTCCCGTCTCCGTCCCGGTCTACACTCCTCCCGCCGCCTCTTCTCCCGTCTACACTCCTCCTGCTGGCTCTTCCCCCGCTGTCACCAGCGGCTATGCTGCCCCTACCGGCGGTGCCCCTGGCTACCCCATTAGCTCTGCTGCTCCCGTCTGCCCCAGCAGCTCCGTCATTGCTGTGACCAAGAGCTACACCACCGTCCTCACCTCTGTTGAGTACCAGACCGTTGCCGTCCCTTGCCCTACCGGCCCTGCTGGTGGCAACCCCGGCCCCTCCGGCACCGGTGCTGTTCCTCCTCAGCCCACCGGCCCTGCTGGCAACGGAACGTGAGTTTTATATCCCTTTTTGATATCGAGATTTGACCAGATGTACTAACTCTTCTACTAGCACTGGTGTTCCCCCTCCCGTCAGCGGCGCTGCCTCTTTCGCTGGCTCTGCCGTCTTCGCCGCCGTTGCCGGTGTCGCTGCTCTGATCCTCGCTTAAACGTTTCCTTTAAGTCATTTTTGAATTAAAGGCCTGCGGGACATGGCAAACACACACGACAGGCGCCCCTGAGATCTGGTTGGACATGTACAGAAGTTGAACTAGAACTTATTTTTCAATAATACTAGAGTTTACGGCAATCGGGATTATACCCCTTGGAGTGTGTACTTAATATTCTAATTGCACGGGCGTTCGCGGGGACGATCCCGTCAGACAACCGACTGCGGGTCTTGTCCTGGATGTCTTTTTTGAACGAAGCATTTTTTGGTCACGAACTGAGATATCAACTTTTAACGACTGTGCTTTTTCTTAGCCTTTTCAAAATTACTCTTGTTACTCTTTTACACCTTTTCTGTGCGCATGCTCCGTTTCACCGTGATGATTTGATTCGTATTAGCCGTATTATAAGCATCGATCGAGAGGGGACTGCTTTGACCCTGAAGGAGAGAGTCTTTTTTCTCCTCATTCAACCGTATACAAATGGCCTGGATGGGGCCCCCTTGTCGATACTCATTTCGCCAAGCGCCAACTTGCCTCTGTGGGCATAGCTTGGTGCGCACGACGGAAATTAGGCCGAAAGAAGGTGACGGCCTATGTTGATTGGGCGGGGATCGAGATGAAGTACCACGCGACAATGCTGCCGAGTTTGAAGTCATCTGTGCGTAACGAGTCAATGGAGAGGAGGGGCGTATTGTGCTGATTGTCAGTGTGGGTTTTTTGGTATTGTCGATCTGTTGGATTACATCAGACGGACGATCCGGGATGGACGCAAGGACGGTGTTTTATGTGAATATGAGGCTTTTGTTGAGTCTTGGTTCCAGCGCTCATACATGGTCTCATGGACTGTGTAGGCTACTGTCAAAGGCGAGAATGGGTGTCCCAGTTTTGTTAGATACCTAGGCTGCGTCTTGTAGATTTCTTGGCCTCTTCCTTACCTCAAGATCATGGGATAGAACTATCAAGTTCTGGAATGAGATAACGGGTAAAGAGCAGCAAACACTGAACCATAGCAACAGGGTGTGCTCTGTAGCCTTCAAAATTCTCAGCAGATGGCCGCTCACCTCTAGATTAGAAGATGACACTATTAAGATCTAGGATGCAATAATGGACAAAAAGCGGTACGCAGATAAGGTTAATACTGCAACACATTCTATATCCTTCGACAATACAGTCTCTTACCTACATACTTGAACAAAGGGATTTGACCGGCCTTGTGATGAATCAATAGCTAGGCTTGGTGACTAAGCTGGGTGCAGCCCGGCTTCTAGATATAAAGTGGATTGTTTTCTCTAGCTAGATACCTAGGAAAGACAAGACAAGTTATTTGCTTTAACCGCTATAAATACCAAGGCACGAAAACAAGTCAGGGAATCATTTGATCTCGCTTCTGACATTGAGGCGAGTAACTTGTCTGAGTTTTTCTATCTAGAGAGAGAGGGCATTCCATTTATATCTCGTATTCTTCCGGCTTAGTCACCAAGCCTAGCTATTGATTAATCAACTGGTTAATTTCCTCATGAAATTCACGACATCAAAGTACATAGTATAGCACAAGCCAAAAATACCAATGCAGCTTTTGGGGTTATCCAAATCGAACAACTATTTCACCTCTACAAGAAGAAGATGACGCCATACCCCGGACTTGGCCTGCCCCTGCGGCAGTATCCTCGAGATGGGAAGAGGTTTTACCCGCTAGGTCTACACGCCGAATGCGTTGATTCAAACTCCGCTCTTCTTCCCGTGCGCGAGGTTGCGATGATGAATATTATGGAACGATTAACTGACAAAGAAAACTGGCACAAAATGATCTTCGACGACGAGATTGTAAAACAGTGGCGGGAAGAAGCGCTCAAGCATCCTAATAAACTGTATTGGAAGCAAGCCACTGATAACAAAGGAGCCAATGCTATTAATGACGTGCGACGGCCGCCAGCGATTATGGATACCGCTACTTTTGGCTACGTTTGTCTCACTTTTGAAAGCCGTGATATACAATATGCTGATCGGACAAGTGCGTGAAAGAGCTTCGGAACAAATCCAACTACTACATTGAGACGGGCATAATCCCTACTCTCGATGCATCTGCGACGATCGTGAAGTCAGACTTATTAGTCCAGGCAGGCCTCCGAGTTGAATTGCAGGAGGCCTTCAACAAGCTCAAGGCAGACCAAGGATCGAAGCTCAACTGGCGCCCAAATTCTAATGAACAGGTGCTGGATCTAGTACATCCTTCAATGTACCCTCTAGTATATGGGCGAACCGGGGTACTTCAAGATGAGGTTGTCGGCACTACTGATGCGATCGATAAATGGGCGGGAAAAGGAGAACAGATCGCGAAGGAGACGACTCCAATTCGCCGGGATGCAGATTCGCTGCCGGCCTCTCTGTGGTCTGACACGTACCAATGGCTTCCTGCCAATGTTAGATTCATGGAGGATGGGACTGTCAAGTTTACGAGCTATATCAACAATCTACATCCTCAAAAGTACGCGCAGATCTATCGCACCATCGAGAAGCTTATCGAAGCCGCCCTCCCCACCTGGGATCAGTGCCTATCTCTTCCACTGGAGCGTGGAACAAAAATTGGCGCTGGACGCACTGAGCCTCGGTTCCCAAAGCAGGATCTGAAGTAACTCTTGGAGTTTCCTTATAGGTTATCTTTTTGTCTCAGCGACTAACCAGTTATCTAGTGATTATGTCTCGGAAATCTGGGATCCTCCAAGCCCTCCGCCGCTAGATGACGATGATGATGAAGACGATGATGAAGACGATGATGGAGACGATGATAATGATGATGATGAAGATGAAGATGAAGATGATCCAGCCTTCCTCGAATGGAAAAGAACACGAAAACCAGTGCACCCCTCTGTGCCCGAGTTCGAAGATATTGAATATACCCCGCGTGACACAGCTCGTCTCGCCCATAAATTTAACAAGACTGGCCTTCAAGTCATAGTTAAAATGACTTCTATCGAGCTCACGCCGGAGAAACCAGAATTATCTGCTGAAGAATGGCACGTACGTAAGGAGTGCAGTCACCAAGATTTTATGCCCACATACTTGACCTCTATATTAACATGGCAAACGTTAGGTCAAGGGACAGATGAACGAACAGATCTGTGCAACGACTCTATATTGTGTGGATAGTGACAACATAGCTCCTAGCAATATCCATTTTCGTATGCAAACTGCACAATACATTCAAGGTCAATATCCGACAATTAGACATGATGCAAAAACCTGGTTTGAGCGCACCCACGGAACGAGCCTGGTGGATGGGACATGTCTTCAGATTTACGGAACCGTGCAAATGCACGAGGGCCGCCTATTGACGTTTCCCAACGTATTGTGAGTGACAATAATAGTTTCCTCTCAATGGAGATATATCCTCATTTGATGCTTACGAATAATTCAGCCAGCAGAGGGAATCTTCAATCAAGCTAAAAGACACTAGCAAGCCAGGTAGCAGACACCTCATCTCACTACAACTTGTCGACCCCAACGCACGAATCATTTCTACAGCCAATGTTCCGCCACAGCAGCATGACTGGTGGGCCAGCGCAGTCTTTGGGCAGTCTCTTCAGTCCGACAGCGCTGCCCTAGCAAAATTTCCTCCCGATCTCGTTGCGATACTACAACAGAAGGGATTCGTTAGGGATTCGCCCATCTCTGGTGGAAAGCTGCCTGTTGAGCTGTTACGCATGGTGCGAGCCCACTTATACAATAACGAGTCCGGCATGCCGATGAGTGAGGAAGAAGCCCAAAAACATCGGGCTGAACTACTGACCGAGCGCATCGAGCACCATATTAGAGCCGACCTTGCCTGGTCAAACCGTCTATATTATATGTTCCTTGGTTAATACGCGCCTTCGCGTCTTGTGTCTTTTAAACATATTACAAGTGGTGAAACTAGAGTAGGCTGCTTAAGTGAATACATAATGGATAGACTATGATGTATAGAGAGTGCTATAACGTCCAGAAATGAGCTCTTGTCATTCTGTGAGAATATAACGGTACTGGAACCTGGCGAGGTAGGCCAAGGAATATACTTAGGCCATTCTGGAATAGTATGATATGTAGCTGACATGGCAAGGTTGCCCTACTACCTTTATCTTCACTTGACAGTCTGTTGTCATGTAACGACTCTCAATCGCAGCTTTTAACACCTATACGTAACATGAATTGAAATGGGGCATGTATCAAGATGTATCCCGAATGGGATGTAAGGAATAGGACGAAAAAGCCTGCCACTATCCCACGCTCGATCCATTCGCTGCTATCCCAGCTTCTTTGCCACAAGAATCCACCACCTACTTGGCAGCAAATCGACTTCTGCGTCTCAAAGTCCCTCCATAAAAATATAGCACGAATATTCCAATCACACCCCCGCAACTCAGTCCAGCTAACAAACTGACTCCCTTCCCGACACCCAAGTTGATAAACAGAGGCCGCGAAAAATGAATTGCGCCGCATCCCAGAGCGCTCCTAACGAAGTCATTTGCCGCAAACAAACTGGCGCTGTACTGGGGGTAACTTAGAGCGATGTAGATGAAGATTACCTGGAAGATGAGGAATATCCCGAGGACGACAATTCCTATGCCAATGGTGGGGACGATCCAAGGAATCTCTGGGCTAGAATTTCCCGTCCAGCCAAACATGAACAGGCCAATGGGAACCAAGAAACTGGCGGGAAGACCAGGAGCGAGACGGCGCTCCGGCTCGCCCAATCCATGCTTCACAATACTGGGTTCAAAAACCAGCTTAAGGTACCCAACATAGAGAGCAATAGATATAGAGACACCCACGCTAATGGAAAGGAATATAAGACCGACCTGGCCCTGGTTCAAGCCGTAGCCATGAGTTGGGGAGGCAAGGCCAGGGAGACCAGTAGCGTATACAAACGGGAACACTTCGAAAAAGGAGTAGAAAATTGCGTACATGAGGCCAGTATACAGACTGGTAAAGAGAACAGATGGATCGAGGATATTAATCTCAAACGGTCGCCAGAGATTTTGCGAAACAACTTCATTAACCGATAGTTTAGATTGATCGATTTCCGATTGTGATCGTAAGTCGCTCCTCCCAGTAAGCCGGCGGAGACGTCTGGCGCGCTGGAGCAGGATGGTGGCTGAAGATGTTTCAGGTAGGAAAAAGAACATGAAGACGAATATAGGAGCGTTAAGCCAAACAATCTCCCACAAAGACCAGTGCCAGTTTGTGGCCGGAACCGAGAAGCCCGAAAGGAGAGGCCCGATAGCAGGCCCAGTGGTCGCAAACGCTGCCCAACCGGTGAGTGCGTACGGCAGCTCAAGAAGATTGTAGATGTCGCCAAGAGACGCTCCGCCGGTGGCCAAGCACGGAGATCCAAAGAATCCCTGCAGGAAACGCAAGACGATCAATCCAGGAAAGTTATTAACCACAGCGGTTCCAATAGAGATGAGAATGAAGGCAAAGTATGTGAGTATATACGGTGGATTGCGGCCAATGACTGGAATCTCGGACAGAGGCGCAAATATCAGAGGGCCGATGCCGTACCCAAGGACGTACATGGAAAGGCTCAGCGAAGTAACTTCTGGCGGGGTATGGAATATCCGCTCGATATCTGGTGCAGAGGGTGTTATGATGGCGGATCCAATGTACACTGAGAGTGTGTACAGGTAGATCTGAATGGTACATGAGAGTTTCTTTGATGTCGGCCAGTTTTGTGGGTTGTCCTGATCATTGGTATTGTACCAATCGACCAAAATAATGCCCGTGTCCGTTACCTTTGGTTCGATCTTGGTTGCCATCAGCCTCACCGTTTCTTGGCGTGTCGCATCGGCGTATGCCTGTGCCAAAGAAGCTGCAGTGGAGACTCGCGACATCTGTGGTCGAGACATGATTCTCGAAATCTCTTGGGTTTCAAGATCGTTTTCATCCAAGGAGTGGCTTTCCAAATCCTCAGTCTCTGGTGTGCCTGCCGTGCGACTTGCATCTTCTCCCTCTGCGCCATCCACGCCCTCCTCGCGTTGCGTGACCGGAGGATTGTAACAAGTTGGACAATGGAATATTGCTTGATCCTCTGGATATTTGAAAGCTTTGCCTCGAGTTACCCATCGCATTAACGTGCCAAAGGCCGTATCACGAAACAAGGGAGCCATAGCGAGCCGGGCCTCCAACGACCTCAGTCCAAAACAGGTTCCCGTTTCTTGAAATAGGAATTGATGTCTCAATGGAGATTTTTGATCTCGAAGGGTGCTGCTGGACAGAGTCGTTAGTTGGAGACGTCATTATATGCTAGCAAAAGCTAGCTATACCGATCACTCTAGCAGATGTGACGCTCACTTTATTCATCAATAGAGTATGGCCGTCTTGTTTTAAGCTTTCACCTCCTCTTCAATTGTCCCTACGCTCACCTCCTTCATTTCAAATGGGCGTCTTTGGAGATGGAATCAACGGTTGATGTTTATACCCCTCTCCAAATCGCCCATAGCTCCGCAGCTTCCGATAACAACTGCCAAGGACTTAGGTGCAGAGAGCATGCCTGAACAGTTAAAGGAATGGTAGTCTAAGCAAAGCTAGTATAACTTAAAGGCGTGAGGTACGTGTAACTGTTGATGGCATATACTTGGACAGCGACCACTTAAAAACTGGCGGACTTATTCAAAGGGGGTTTAGTAGCAGCTGCTGTCTGCGCCCCATTCCGCCCGACGAAAGTGCTTGACGCCGCTGGTCGTAGCCAACAGTATTATTCGTTGACCTTAAATATGACGGCACTGGGTCGAGCTACGACTTGGCTAAGATTGATCAGTACTAATATAATCATATAATCATGTCTAACTACCTATTTGGCGACACACATTTCGACTTCTATTGTACGGTACCTGGGCAGTACCAGTGCCTCTCGCACTACTGAGGTAAGCCGCATAAGCCACATCTTGGCCGTAATAATGTTTCAAGGTTATCTCACAAAAACACCCATTTCTCCTTTAACAGTTATTTCCAAGGAAAAGAAGAGAAATACTGGTAAATTCACACTATAACCTGTTATACCCAGTTCGATCAAACATTCCTAGAATACCTCAAGTTGGTACTTTGTTTTATCACCGTCATGTTCACCATCCTCTTCAACTCTGTTCAAGGTTACACGCTTTTTATCAACCCCATCATCACTATTAGCAACTTGATTGCCATCCCAAGGGCCCATTCCCAAGACTGGCCCGCGTCTCGCAATTTCCACAGGATCATATTCAGGGCAGATAGCATTGCTTTCGACCCTCCAGCGCATATATGTTCCCAGCACTAAAGCCAATGCAGGGACAAGCAATATAAGTAAAACCAGCGGGTGAAACACGTAAACCGGATCTGTAGTCGTAGTCGTGATGGTCACGTCCGCCGCTCCTGGGGACCGCACAAAGGCCACAAGAGTCGCGGTGTTGAAGATATTCTGCATACGCTGAGCTACCTGATCAGCCGAGGAAGCGGCCTTGGGCTTGAGCAAAAGAGTGCCAAGTGCGCTGTTGTATAGAGTGTCCGAAGTGTCCCCCGCGATACTCTTTGCATTGAAGTAGTACGGACTTTTGTCAGCGTTCTCCCTGTAGATGCGGCGGATTGGAACAATGGGAGATGGCTGTCTAGACGAGGTGTTTTGCTGGTAGGAGCCCGACACAATGACAGGCGCTTTGGTACCATCCTGTGTGATATTGAGACTGCCGTATGTCAAAAGGCAGTCTACTGTATTGAGGTACAGATTTTCCGTCTGTGGATCAGTTCCGTTGACGAAGGCGCCGAATATAACAACAAACTTGCCCGGGCACGGCTCCATATCACACCCCTGGGGATACCCAGAGGTGAAATTGACGTATGTACATGGATCTCCACGGGTGAGAACGACGTTGATTTCAGGGTTGTACGCGCTAGTATATGTCTCATTTTGCTGTTCAGTCGAGATCATGGGTTGATGCACCGCGCTGGTTGTTTGGCATTGTGCTTGTATCGACCCTACCTGTGCCAGCAACGAACATTTCGAGCTTTTACAGATGATTGAAGATGGAACTGTAAGGTTGCTAAGGTAAGTCAGCGCGGCTACCTCATTGAGAACGTCAGAGGCATCTCCGCCGTTATACTGGTAGTTTGCCTGGTCAAGGTAGCCATCTCATATTTCAACAGTAGCCTGAGAAATAGAGTTGGAAGTTGTGGTAACAGAGGATAGCGAGATGCCAGAAATGAGAACCGGGCTAACGATCGCCGTAGCGAAGAGCAATGGACCGGCTACTTTGAGAAGAAAAGAGCTCCCTCCGAAGGGATAGAATAGTCGGCCGATGGGGGAGACTGCCCACGTTGCCAGTCGATGCGCCTCTCCCACCGTCAACGGCCTCTTTACTGTCCTAGGGCTTAGTTTGAGCCACAGTGACTGTTCAACACATGTTGTAGTGAATGCAGAGGTGGCAGCAACACAAACATTAGAAATTAGCGTGACTGCAGTGGTTGGCTTGAGACCAGAAGCATTGGGTTTGGTGAGAGACGTAATGTGGAATAATGATGGGTTTACGAAAAGTATAATAAAGAGCACGTAGGAAGTGATTATCGCAAGCAGCAGCACGATTTGAGTAATGATTGTGATTTCCCTTGAACGGGCGTCACAAAATGCTTTGACACTTCCCATAGTAGGCAACCAAGGAATATGGGTACTTACTGAAAAAAAAGGAGTTCAAGGGTGCAGCTTTGGTTGCATCTAGGATGCGCTCTGGTTCCAGGATTATCACACTTTATACACTGTTGAATTCGAACCTGTATCGTTAGTCGCGTGAGTATAGGTTGTATATCATCAGAATGTGGTCGAAACTATTCACAGCCTCAGTACTATTATTTTTGTAGCCAAGCTCAAGATCACGTCTGAGTGGTCGAAGTTTGACGCCTTCTTGAGGTTCTGGAGCTCCCTTATAAGGATGCTCTGGCGTTGGGCGCCACTCCCCAATGTCTTTTGTTTCCAATCGTTGGATGGCAAAATTGTGGCACCGGCTCGGTTGTTAACATCAACGAATCACTCGCTTCTATCGATTTGGTAAATATTCCGCCGCTCTAGCAGCTGTTGCGCCTTGTTAGCGCAGCGCGGTGTTTTGACAGGCTAACTGGACAGCCTCCCCGCTAGGGACTATCGAGTCCTAATAATAGCACATAAAGAGGAAGCAATTCGGAGAGCTTCAACTTTCTCAAGAGCTAGCTGCCGCCTCGTAAGAGGCAACGTCGGCAAGTTCTGTGCGTCGCTTCGCAAGAGGCTCTGCCGACAAATTGTCTCGCAAGAAGCTTGAGCTACAAGTTAGACTTGCTGTAGAACGTGAAACTAACTAATGCTGAATATACTGAGTGGATGAGAATGGCTTGATGGCTGAGATTGGGATTCTGGCTGCCGTAGTGAGAAAGCGAAATCGATCGGTGTGGGATGAATGACCAGCGTGGATGGCTGACATTTGTCGCTTTTACCGCTGTAACGAGTAAGTGAAGCGGCTACAGAAGAATGACTAAAATATATCAGGGTTAATATTTTAATCTTATTAACAAACCGTTATAGAAATAGTACATTTTTAATTTTGCGAGATGTGTCGAATAACATAGCTGCTTGTTATAGCTTCCATACCAGGCATTGATATTTTATAGTCTGTGAGATTGGAGAGCTAGTGTTCATTGCAGTGAAAGAGAATATGCGGTGATCATGAAGGAGGTTAAGAATTTCGTGTAATGTGCACCTGTGAAACATGGACACAGAATGCGGCAGCACAGACGTTAAGCATCGATCGGTGCGAAACGACTGCGTCACGCAGCCACGTGGGAGCCACGATGGTACAAAGATCAATGGTTCGCATTGTTGGTTCGAGCTTGGCAACAGTTTCTATGTCGGATACGGAGTAGGTTGAGATGGAATGTGGCTGATTGAGTCGAATATCGGCCGATCAAGACATGTGCATCTTCCCTTTCAGCTGCGAAAACGGTCTTCTCTGGATAAGGGGATCGGCGGCTGCGGGGGGTTAATTGACTGGGGCATGTTTGAATGTCTCAATGTAGCTCTTTTCTTGCGTGTGTTACTGTTTGGTGCCTCTGGGCTCGTGCTGTATCGTGTAGTCTCCAAGAGCTGTTGCTGTAAATATGGTATCAAGTGGTCTTCGGCAACAATAAAGCGGATGTGGAACGTCTTCGTTGATGCAGCAAATAGAATACCTCCTCCTAATCTATACTACCTAGTAGGTACCAGGTAGCAGATAAGGTATGTACGAAGTACTTCGCCGTTAGTTTGTACTTGCAGCTGATCCTTTATCGTGGTATCATTGCAATAGCAGTATATGGTCTCTGCAATGCGGTCAGTTCTTGGCAAATCCTAAATCCTACAGCCACCTGTCTCATATTCCGACATATTGCATATGTCATTTGTGATGTACCAGCGCCCAATTATCGAGCACCGTTCAAGATGCAGTCGCAGTCTAATGCCGAAGCCCAATCTAGTCGACGAATGGCCTGGTAGTATATAGGGCCCACTGTTCATATAGAATCACGAGTTGCGGTGGTTGAAAACGGGGATGAGGATCAGATGCCGAATCAACCTGGTGCGCCGTGCCATTAACTCGATGGACGAGCAAGAACATGAACTCGCAATGCGATACATGACGCTGCGCAATGGAGCAGCTGAGTGCCATGCCAGACAAGAGGCTACGCATTGCGTTGCTGTAAAGCCATGTACTGGCACGTAGTGGAATGGGAGAATCCTGCTCGAGTGCGTGGTCGAAAAGCCAAGGCTTTACGCATCCCTCTGGGCCGTGCTGTTGTTTTCTCCTGTGGCTGTGTTGAACCGCAGGGCTTCGGATGCGTGATGTGACGATAGGGCATACGTAAGGCATCGAGACTTGGTCTCTGATTTTAGACCAGGGACAATACCAATAAGCCGTCTCTGTGCGAAAGTAGTGTGATTTTTTGGTGTAGCTCTTTGGCCAAAGTATGGTGATGCGTCCGGCTGGTTTCCTCGGTGTATTGGATATTAAGAGATGGAGAAGGATGGAGAAGTGCTGACAGGCCTTGCCCGCATTCTGCAATGCTGGACGACAGGTCGACGAATCAGATCGAGCCGTATTCCTCGTTTCGAATAAAAAATAGAGTTGATGAAATGAAAAAGAGTCGGTGGCTTTGACCACGTCAATCTGCTCCCCGCCGGTGTCGTTCTTGCAGCCTATCGGCGTCGTGGAAACGGACTGGCCGTGGAGGAAGGATCGAAGCTCTCTCGCACTCGCCAAATATGCTTCTTTAGGCCAAATAAGGCGGCACGCTTGAGGCTTGACCTTGCCGGGCGCCACAGGCCCCGCTTTCGCTGGCAGTGGCCGCGTCAGTCCGATGCTCTTTGTACTGGTCTATATTCCGATGGAATCTTGCGCTTGTCTCCCTGGTTCGCACTCGTTTAGGTGGACTTGCAGGGGCATCTTCTTATAAGGTCACGGTGGCTGAGAATTCAAGGTTGGCGATGGAAGGATTCGGACATCAGCCCACTAGCCTACGACAGGTGCTATGCGAGAGCGAGCAGCTCGTTTCAACTCTGATGCGCCCTAGCTGGATCCTATTACGAGGCTTATCACTTGCTATTACCGCTACCACTGCAAGTCTATTATGCGACCGGCCAAGCTGAGCCACGATACGGTAGCCGCGGGCATGCGTATCACCGTCGTTGAGCCCTTTTCTCGGCGTCCGCAGCGAACAATGCCAGTGGCGCCACCTTGAGCACGGATCCTTGCAATTTGACTCGTCTCCCTCTTTTCATATGGCGTTTGATAAGGTTGGCCGCGATGACGTTGCGCGCGTCTACGAGTGCTTGGATGCGTAAGGCTGGCTTTGCTTTGGGCTTTGTTGGCCATGTGGAGATTGGCGCAGGAGTGCCTGGAACGAGAGCGAGGAGACGGGGCGAGAGATGATCCTATAGCCCAAATACGTGGACCTGGCCCGGGAATTTGGCACTGCTGTTGACGACGATAAAGAGACCCTGTTTCCCCTTTGGATTGTAAAGCTATTGAGAGCACAACAACAAAGACACTCAAGACATTAGCTCTTCTCCATCTACAAGGAGACACATCCGGCTATTTATATCCAAACTCAACAAGCTTAATACAAGCAAAGCAACCAGCCAACCAGTCAACCAGCCTATCAGATCAACGGATCTCGACCAAATCGTGCAATCTCAAGCAACATCAGACCACCATCACCATGTCTCAAGGCCCGCCCCCCGGAACCATCACTTTCGGAGGCGACGCAACTTGCAACTTGCACAACTGCCCCGTGGAATGGAGCATCTACGGCTATCGTCCCTCGCTCGCCGCAAACATTGTCTTCTGCGCCCTGTTTGCCATCGCTGGCATCGTTCACCTCTATCTCGGCTTCCGATGGAGAACCTGGGGTTTCACCATCCCCGTCATCGTCGGCTGCGTCACCGAGATTATTGGATATGCCGGCAGGATAATGCTGTGGGACAATCCCTTTTCCTTTAACGGCTTCATGATTCAGATTGGTAAGACAAGATCTCTATTCGGGAATCTATTATATCCCCGCTTTCCTATTTTCCTAGGCTAACCGGTGCATTTTCTTGATTTGTGCAGTCACCCTCACAACTGCCCCCGTCTTTTTCACGGCCTCGATCTACGTGACCCTGTCGCAGTCAATCATGTTCCTCGGCCCAGATCTCTCTCGCTTCAAGCCCCAGCTGTTCTATTACATCTTTATCCCGTTCGACATCATCTGTCTTGCTCTCCAGGCCGCAGGAGGCGCCATGTCGGCCGGCACCACTGGCGCCAACCAAACCGGAGTCGATGTATCCCAGGCAGGTCTTAGCCTCCAGGTTATCGTCTTGACTGCCTTCATCGTCTGCTTTGCAGACTACATGATCCGTTACATTCGGTCTGGCCGTGCTTCCAACTGGGGCTGGCGCCTCACTACTTTCTTCTCCGGCTTAACAACAGCGACGCTCCTCATCTTGGCCCGTTGCAGCTACCGTGTGGCCGAACTGAAGGACGGATATAACGGAGGCCTCATCAAGGATGAGCCGACGTTCATTGTCTTGGAAGGTGTTTTTGTATTCCTGGCAGCCATGGCGCTCTGCTTCGGCCAGCCGGGACTGGGATTGAAGCGATCAACTATGGAGGGACAAAAGTTTGAGGTCGATATGGATGCCATTTCGGTCACTCCGCTTGAGCAGAGCAAGCAGAGAGAGACGCGGAGTGTTTAGAACTGTGATAATAGAGCTAGGTTTGGAGTTTGACATGGATTCGGATCATGAGATTTACTGAGGATTTGGTTCATATTGGTTTTTGTTTTACTGCTTTGGTGGAGGATCATGATAGACGGGTTTACTGCAAAAGGGGGGAGGCATGGTATTGCCTTTTGGCAGCTTTTGATTTATCTGGTATTGAAAAAGACGAGCATAGAAGAGCTACTGTTTAATACTCATTAGCATTGAATTAGCCATCTATATCTGTACGCTGTCTCACGATGAATTACAACATTCGACACCTTTCATCTTGTATAGATGTCTTATATCCGTAAGAGGTATCTTTATCGCGGGTCTTGACGGCCCTCATCGGCCCCACATTGCCGCCAGCAGTGCCGAATCCGGGAACTTTTGACGTCGAGCTTCCAATTTTGCCCAACCGCCCGCCTGAAGCCCCTCCAAAACCCCCCCCCCCCTCCATTCAGCTATCCCATCAAGACCTTCTCCGCACTCTCGAGATTGATTCGCCAACTTTTTTTTTCCCTTTTCTCTTTCTTCCCCCATCACACCTCCATTTCTCGTCGCAATCTGCATGATCTTCTCGTCGACAGCGAGACGGTCGAGGATAGCAATCCAGTCTTTGGCATTTACAGGCTCAGCTAGAACCAGAAGAATATCACCGTTTTCGACTACTGCCTTCATCATGGCCCCTCCTCAAGCTGCTCTCGACTTTGTCGACTTTGTCAACTCTTCTCCCACTCGTACGCTACATCTCCCATCTCCTGCTGCTCCCAGATTCAATCAAAAAACGTGTCCATCCAGACTAACAAATCCCACCCCCTCAATCCAGCCTACCATGCCGTCAAGTCCGCCTCCGCCCGCTTCGAAAAGGCCGGCTTCACCCTGATCCGCGAGCGCGACTCTTGGGCATCGACGCTCCGGCCCGGCGGCAAATACTACCTCACCCGCAACGGCTCGTCCATCGTGGCCTTTGCCATCGGCCGCAAGTGGCGGCCCGGAAACCCCGTGGCCATTGTCGGCGCCCACACCGACTCGCCCTGCCTGCGCGTCAAGCCCGTCTCCAAGAAGAGCAACGTCGGGTACCTGCAGGTCGGCGTCGAGACGTACGGCGGCGGCATTTGGCACTCGTGGTTCGACCGCGACCTGAGCCTTGCCGGCCGCGTCATGGTGCGCGAGGGCGACAGCGTCGTCCAGAAGCTGGTCAAGGTGGACAAGCCGCTGCTGCGCATCCCCACGCTCGCCATCCACCTGCACAGACAGGCAAACTTTGAGCCCAACAACGAGATCGAGCTGTTCCCCATTGCGGGCCTTGCCGCCGCCGAGCTGAACAAGGCCAAGCCCGAGGAGCCCAAGGACGAGGCCATGGAGGAGGACGAGGACTTTAAGCCGTTGGAGAAGATGACGGTGCGCCACCACCCGGCCGTGCTGGACGTTGTTGCCAACGAGGCCGGCGTTGATGTCGCCTCCATTGTCGACTTTGAGCTGGTGCTCTACGACACGCAAAAGTCGGTCATTGGTGGCATCAACGACGAGTTCGTCTTCTCGCCGCGCCTCGACAACCTGGGCATGACGTACTGCTCCGTCGAGGGCCTCATCGCCTCCGTCAGCACCGCCGACGCTCTCGAGGCCGATTCAACCATCCGCCTGACCGTCTGCTTCGACCACGAGGAGATTGGCTCCCAGTCCGCCCAGGGCGCCCACTCCAACTTGCTGCCGTCCGTCCTGCGCCGCCTGTCCGTCCTGCCCGGCAACCGCGACGCCGCCAGCGATGGAAGCTATGAGCACGTCCAGCACGAGGCCGAGGAGGCCACAGCCTATGAACAGACTCTCACCCGCTCGTTCCTCGTCTCCGCCGACATGGCGCACGCCGTCCACCCCAACTACGCCGGCAAGTACGAGTCGTCGCACCAGCCCGCCATCAACGGCGGCACCGTCATCAAGATCAACGCCAACCAGCGCTACGCCACCAACTCGCCCGGCATCGTGCTGCTCCAGGAGTGCGCCCGCAAGGCCGGCGTCCCGCTGCAGCTCTTCGTCGTCCGCAACGACTCGCCCTGCGGCAGCACCATCGGCCCTGGCCTGGCCGCCAAGCTGGGCATGCGCACGCTCGACCTGGGCAACCCCCAGCTCAGCATGCACAGCATCCGCGAGACGGGCGGCACGGCGGACATTGGCAACGCTGTCAAGCTGTTCAGCCAGTTCTTTGGAAGCTACGGCGAGATTGAGCCCAAGATCCTGGTTGACTAAATGGCTGGTTTGGGGTGTTTTGTGAATTAAAGTTAGCAGAAAGGCATATGGCATTCATGTAGTAGTAGTAGTCAGTTTCAGGCGTTGATGGGAAGGGAATGGACGGGAAACACGAACAATGACTGAAAAATCTCCAAAAAAAACACTATGCTTTTAATGGTGACTTACAATGCGCCCTTGCATGGACATGGACAGAGACTACCTATATATAAAACAAACAGCTCATCAAAAGATGGAAAGCCGCTTTAACTCAACGTACATGATCACTGTTCACTCACTCTCTGCTCTGTATAAACTGCCGTGCTGACATCCTCGTTATCATCATCATTCAAAGAGTTGCGTGTCTAGCAATTATAACAATACAGTATGCCATGACATTAAGATGGATCCCAAAATTCATTTCCTTATCCCAAGATTGGAACCCCCCCCCCCCCCCCAAAATAGGAAAGATGTAATTAAAAAATCACTGTGCCTTATATTTTATCCACTTCCTCTGTGCAAGTGCTCCTTAGTGATGATACCGGTGCCGGTGCTGGACTTGACATGAAGACTCTGGAAGGAGAATCTACTTCACTGATTGCAAGCAGAACAGCCTTGTCTTTTTCGTTCCCAGCTTCCTGCCCATCGACGTGGTCGGGCGTGTTTCCTCTTGTTTCCACAACGACGCTCTCCTGAGAGGCAGCAATAGTCACTGCGTCTGATCCAACCGACGACACTGATGATTCCTGCGATAGCGCCGGCACATGTGGGATTGAGTCCACGCTTCGGACCCTAGAGTGTGTCTTCGTCCGTGCCGCATGGGCAATTGTATTTGCTCGTCTGCGCGTCGTGGTCGTGTTCGAGGGGGGGAGAGGTTTGCGCTGGAGTTCGGAGAGGGGAACGGAGGTTTGGCCAGTGCGCAGCTTGTACCCCGCGAGACCGAGTCGTAGACGGAGGATTTCTGCTTTCTGAATGACGGCCAGGCTTGTTAGTTATCTTTCTTGCTGTACAAGAGCTATGAGGAGAAAAGGGCGGAGAGCTTACCTCTCTGGCTTGTTCCCTAGTCAAAGCTCGAGGCCTTGTTCCAGCCAGTAAAGTTGCTGCTGTTGTGGCTGCCATGATATCTGGTTCTGTTGTCGTAGTCCAGGAAGCATCTCCGGCCGAGCTATCGAACAGGGAGCTCGTCTCAAGACTGGGTGACCTTGATCGCGTAGCCTACATGCATCTCTCCGTTAGCGACAGTGCCAAACCAACCGCGCGGATCAAGTGCTTTGTTATTCATATTATTACGCGGCATATGATTATAAGAGAATGGCGGGTTTGCAAGAAGACATGGACAAAATAAAATAAAGCAAAGGGGAGATTACTCACCCCATCAACACACGTCTTCTTTGGCTCTGGACTCTCATCCACCACTTCCCCGCCGTCTTTCTCAGCCGTTCGCTTCTTTCCCTTTGAAGACTCACTCCCAATCAGCGGGCTGCTCACTAGCAGAGCTGACGGCGTCAGTAGCATTGGCGATCCCATCATCATCGTTTTGCTTGCGATTGGTGTTGTCAACGCCGCGTTCGCGTCCTTGGAGCCGAGCACGGCGCGTCGTTTCATGGGCGATGAGCTAGCTTCCATTGCGTTCCCAAGGAGCAACAAGTCTAGAGGAAAGGAAAATATGTCTGAAAACTAAACCCAGAGCGCGGCCAGATAGGAAGAACCGTCGCGCCCACGAAGTTATCTGTGCAGAAGGACTTGGTGGGGTGTCGTGTTAGCGGCAGCGCAAGATCGCGTGTGCGATTATGCACAAACGAATCGGCACGGACAGGGACCAGGATATTGATTGATGCGCTTGGTATATGATTGTCCTCCTGGGTAAGTAGCAGACAATGCAATTGGCGTGTCCAAAACACCAAAACTGCGCGAAAGCCCGCTGAATGCCGAGTGATCAATCGAGGGCCACTGACGATTGTGCTGTTTTGGAGACGGGACGAAACAATAGACCAAAGCCAATGCAAACTCAATTAGAGAATGAGGATAGCCCGTAATTACCTAGTACCACACAATAGGGAAAACAAAAAAAGAACAAGGGCAGCGCGACACAGAGGAGCGAAATGACGAGGATATGGCAGGCACGCCGAAAGAAGAAGAAAAAAAACAAAAGTAAATAAACCCAGAGCTCAACCATGTCCTCCGGCTCGGCTTAGAATGAACGAGACCCGACCTCGTTCCTCACGCACGCGGCTTGTCCAGGCGCGACCGCACCCTGAAGCCCCACCTGCCGTGCCAAAGCCGCCGCGCAGCACAGGAACGAGGAACGGGTACCTTTGTACTCTTTCTTTCTTTTCCTTTTTTCATTTTTCAATTTTATTTATTTATTTATTTTTTTTTTTGGGCTGGCCTTTTTATCTGTCCAGTCCGGTAGAGAGCTCCCCATATTATTTTCACCCGTCTTTACCGCATCAAGTCTAGCCCCCTCTCAGTCGCCGCGTCTTTCCTTCCCGTCAACGAACCGTGTCGTCGGATCTCCCCTCCATTCCCTATCCGGATTAGCGCTACCTCGACCACGAGACGGAAGGTACCTAGCAGGCTGTGGGGAAGGAAAGCTCTTGACGTCTCGGCGCTAGGAGAAACCACACACACCAACAACCTAAGCATGCACAAGGCTGGCTCCATTGATCTGATCCCCCAAGCATCGGCATCGGATCCGGTCACATGCAAAACACCACAGAGATGTGCGATCCTTACGTAACCGGACCACAACTCTAGCTCTCTGTGGGAAACAGTTTAAAAGGACGTCAGATCAAACTACACGGCGGCTAGCTGCTGAACTTGGGTGGAATCAATAGCATTTTCCTCAGCTGCCATCCTGATCATGTCATGGAGATGGACCAGTCTGTTCTACATATACAACATTGCAAGACATCAACGGCCGAAAAACAAAAACACAAATCCTCGTATAGTTCTCCATTGTTCCGAATTAGACTCGTATTCGTCATGTAAGCCGCTATATTATCCACCGGTACTCGCAAACTCCTCCCCATCTCGTCACGATAAAAAGCAAGAATGTAAAAAGACAACGGCCGTGGCGAAAGAAAGAGAAAATGGCCTCTAAAATCACGCGTGTTCCCGCTCAATAGCATCCATTGCCGCCTTGCCCCAACGCCAGTTGCGCCCTCTTTGCTCCAATTTTTTTTCTTTTTCTTTTTTCCTTTTTTGAATTGTCCCCCTCCCCCCCTCTTCGCCTGTTGTCCAATAAACAAACCACTGCGATATCAGTCATATCATAACGCTGGGTATATATCCTGGGTCCTGGGCTCCAAAGAAACAAAATCCGAAATAGAGAGACATAAAAGGGAACAGGTGGACGAAACGATAAAATGGTATATAAAAAAAAAATTCCTTTGCCTCTTTGCTTTTTTTTTCCGCAACAGTATACGTATGCGTATGGTTGTTCTCCAAGTTCAAATCGCTTTCGCTAAGGGAAGGGGCAAAAAAGGATAAAAACAAAAGACAAAAAACTGGTCGTTCTCAACAGTCCATCGAGTAGTGGCTCAGATCAAACTCAAACGGCTTTGTAAAATCGGTCTGCATAGAGTCCCAGTCTGGAACACCCGGTCGTCTATTCAACAAAACTGGCTGGAGAAGAGCCAGGGCTTCATCAGGTAAACTTCCGTCATGGTTGGCAGCGTGGAAGTCTGAAATATAGTCTTTGTCCAGGCTGTGCCAAAACATTGAAATATCAAGGGCAGCACCTTCGGAAATATCACTGTTAGGCTCACTTGCAACGTCCTTGCCCGAGTCTGGAGTACCCTTCGGCGTGAGCAACTTGAGTATCTTGGCCTCATTGGCAATGGTCGGTAGTCCATTTTCAAAACCCAAATTCTGGAGTAACGTCTGAGGGTCAATGGTCGAGCTGGCCCATGGATCCACCATTGTAGCGTCACCGGCCTGTTTGCCGTCACCATGCTTTGTGGCCGTATCCGACTTGATGCCGGCTTTGGCATCTTTGCTCATTGAGCTGACCGACCTCTTCATGCCTGTGCCATCCTGGGACATGGGCGTGCCGGCAAAATTTCCGGAACCGTGGCCTTGTTTTGACGTGGACGCACTCATGGCTTGGGCGCCATCCACAGGCTTCTGCTCCTTTTTGACGCTGCCATCAATTTCCAGACCTAATGCCAGAGCGAGGTTCTCCTGCAAAAATTTGACCGGATCCTCCTTGGGCTTAGTATGCTCTTCGTCGATGTGGTGCTGGAGTGCTTGCTCGTTGGGGAAGCCGACATATGACATGTCACAGTCGGGCTCAGTGCAGAGGATAACGGGCTTCGGAGTGCCTTGAGGGCGGCGGATGTCAGGAGAGACAGTTTTTGCAATCTGTGGCGAGGGTGTAGCTCCCTGAGATGGCGGACCAGAATGCTGTCCACTGGCAATCTTTTGCTTCTTGCGGGCGGGTGGTAGCTGCAGGTTGAGATCTTTCGGCTTGCTCATGTAACTTGGATTACCATGAGGTGAAGTTGCCCCGAATGGGAAAGGCGGTTGGGTTGTGGTCGGTGCAGGGGGCACCTGACCTGCTTTGTTGGCTTGTTTCTGCTGATTCAACTTCAACGCCTGCGCATTCTTCTCCAGGTTGGCAGCGTTCAGGGGAGCGGGGTGCCCTGGCTGGTTCTTCTGCTGGTTCTGCTGTTGAGCCTGCTGTTGGGCTTGAAGTTGGGCCTGCTGCTGAGCCTGCTGCTGTTGCTGCTGTAGAGATAATTGCTTCACCTGTGATGGGCCCTGCTGCTGGCCCGGCGCTTGCGCACCGGGCTTCATCATATGCCGACCTATTACACTGGCCGCCAAGTCCTTGGCCATACTCTCAAGCATAGCGCGGGCCTGGTCCAGATCGGATGAGCGAATACTAAAGACGTCCTTCATTGCCTCCATCTGTTCGCCATCTACGTGTTGCTTGATAATACGCAGTCGCTGTAATCTAAAGTTAGCATCTACCCAAGGTAACAGCATTTTCGTTAATCGACTTACAGTTCTAAAGAACATCTTGGCACGTGCATCATCTTGAGTGATGGCGTACCATTTGCTTAGCCCTCGTCCAACTTTGCTCATGTCTGAGACGATTCGCTTCAGTTTCTGCGCAGTTTCCGCATATTCTTCAGGACCCATTGGAATATCCACCATCTGTTCTTGACTAAACTGTCTTTGCTCTTCTTGCCCGATAAGCTTGAGGCGATTGAGGGAATCGCCGCTGGCAGCTGTGGCTGCCGCTGCCACCTTGCCGTGATTCTTCAAGATCTGATCATACCTGGCCTTCTGTTCGGGAGTCAAGGACGCTTCCTGCGCAGCCGTAAGTGGTGTAAAGTTCGTGAACTTTGGTCCCATCCTCTGAATTGGTTGTTGGGCTGGTTGTGACGGTGCTGCTGCCGGTCGCGTGACGGGCGTAGGAGCCTTTGAGGTGGCAGTATCAGCACTGTCGTCTGGGTTGGGGCGCTTCAGATTCTTCGGAGGCTGAGGCTGGTTGTTGCGCGCCTGATTCTGGTTTGTATTTGGCTGTTGCTTCTGGTTGCTAGCTTGCATTGAGGCAGTCTGACTCATGGCATTTGGCATTACCTGCGCCTGAGACTGGGGAGTGAGATTAGGTTGAGGAGGCTGTTGAAGCTGCATAGGGGCTTGAGGCACAGCCATGTGATTGGGAGCAGGTTGCTGCTGGTTGGCCTGGACTTGTGCCGCCTGAGCCTGCTGGGCTCTTAGCTGCTGCTGCTGCTGCTGCTGTTGCCAGCTAGACCTCTTCATCTGGAGAAGCATATTCCGGAGTTGCTCGTCGGGAACATTGACCAACCCAGGCTTCTGACTGCGAATATGCATTATCTCCTGAGCTGATACCTGAAGCAGTTGTGGCGGTATATTGCCCATTGGTTGCTGCATTGTTGGTTGTTGGTTAGCAGCCATTTGCATGGGCATGCCTGCATTTATGTTGAGACCCTGTCCGGGTTGCTGGGGCAGATTGCCAGCCCGCCTCTGCATAAGCATCTGAAATTGCCTCTGCTGGATAACTAGCAGTTGGTTGCGATTTTGTGGTTGAATGCTGTTGTTGTTTTGGGTGATCCATGCCTTCAAATCTCTCCATTTCTTAACTTCCACAGGCAAGCCAGGAAGCTGGTTCACGACATTGGGTGGCAAATCCATCGAGTCCATCAGGAGCGCAAGCTGGGGACCTTGAGGCGGTGCCATACGCCCCATCTGCATTGGTTGTTGCTGGTTGCCTACACCAGCGGCATTCGCTTGCGACATCTGAGGGCCAGGGCCCATGCCGGGTCCCATCTGACCAAACTGGTTCTGAGGTCGGTTGGCCATCTGTGCCTGCACCATCGGGTTTCCATTCGCTGCCCGCATCTGCTCCTGACGCTGGCTCTGCCACCGACGCAGAACCTCGGTGAGCTTCTCCTGAGGAAGGCCATTGATGGCTTGCCTCTGTTCTGGGGTCATGTTGGCAAGCATGGCATTAAATGCGGCATTGTTGGGCCTTTGGATTCCCTGATGAAATCGCTGGTCACCAAACTGGATGCCGGCTTGTCCCATGCCCTGTGGCGCCATGGGATTGATGCCACCAGGCCTTGTTACCGGAGTGTTCAAGGTGTTCATGCCTGGGCTCTGCGATGTAGCCATGCCTCCTGCCATTTGCTGCTGGTTCTGCAACTTCATTTGTGCCTGTGCTTGCAAAGCCTGGGACTGCTGAGCAGCCTGGTTGAGCTTGGCCTGTTGTGGTTGCTGCTGCTGCTGCTGGCCAGGGCGAGGTGTCTGGTTCTGTACCTGCTGATTGGGAATATTCTGGTTTCCAGGCTGAGGGGTGGCGTTTCTTCCAGCGCCATTGCTTGCTGGTACGACTACTTGGCCAGCCTGTTGGGCCATTAGGCCGGTCATTTGCTGATCCTTGATGCTCTCCATGTTGGGAGTAAACTGTGTAAAATCGTGAGCTGAGATGGACTGTGGATCAGCGCTCATCATATTCTGTCTCTGCTGTTGGAGGGATTGCTGGCTATGCTGCTGCTGCATCATGGCGGCCTGAGGGTTGGTTTGGTTGGCAGGGCCACCTTGCTGAAATCGGCTGTTCAGGGAAGACTGCTTGAGAGCTTGAAAGGCCTGATGCTGGTACCACCAAAGAAGAGGGTCCTTCGCCTGAGCATGGAATTCAGCAAGCTGCTGAGCGCTAAGCCTTGATTGCAGATGCAATCGTGTGGCGGCTCTTTGCTGTTCCGTAGCTTGGTTCATCATCTTAGTTGCAAGGTCGTTCACCTTGGTCCTATCAGCGGGTCCCAGTCTCGCCATCTCGACTGAGAGTGCAGGCCTATTAGGAGCACCTGGCATGCCCATGGCCTGTTGATTTGGTCCAATACCGCGGCCTGCCTGATTTGCCATGCCCATGGCGATTTGTTGTTGCTGAAACAGTGGTTGTTGAGGCTGCTGAGGCTGCTGTTGGGGCATCTGGGCTGCTTGCATGGGGTGTTGCATATGTTGAAACCCCTGCTGAGGAGTCTGCCCAGCACCACGTCCCATCTGAGCCTGCAACATCAACGCCTGAGCTTGAGCTTGAGCTTGGGCCTGGGCCTGGGCCTGGGCTTGAGCATGAGCATGGGCTTGTGCTTGGGCGTTGGCATTGATGGTATTCTGAAGGGTGGGCTCGTTTGCCTGTCGCTTCTTGAAAAAGTCCATGGTTTTATTCTGCATGGCTTGATCGTATGCTTCCTAAATGGCTTGTGTTAATTCAAAGGGGCTCTCTTTTTGCTTTTCTCTTCTTTGTTGGGCTGAGGAAGAAAGGTACGGTGATTGGTACGCACTTTAGTCGGTGATTTGTGAAACACCTCTCGCTCGAATTGGCAACCAAAATTAGTTGCTTGGTTGTAGTCGAGGCCGCCCATCGCCAGAGAGATATTAGAAATTCTTGGTTCAAAAGTTAGTTCAGTTTAGCTTTTCTCAGCAATTTCTGCACCAGCAGAACAAGGGTCAGAGTACATACAAGTCTAATGCTTTGCCCATTCGCTCGTTGGCAGAAAAATTCGACTGCCACGTCATGCCGTTCATTGGTGGTGTGTTTTGTTGGATATTCTGATAAACAATCTGCTGTAACTGGCCAGGTGTTGGCTTTCGCATCTGTTGAGGAATCATCGGGCCTCCCCCAGCCATGTGCTGCATGTTGGCAGCCATGGCCGCTTGAATTTGCGCCAGACACGCTCCAAGCTGACTCGAAAGCTCTAATTGCTACCCGACAAGTCGAACAGAGGCCGAATATCGCGATGGGGGTTGAACCGAAAGAGATTCGACGAGTCGATGTTTTCTTTGGATCGTGGTTGTTCGGGGAGCAGATGCGGTGGTTGGTGGGATAAGGCGGGCGGGCGGACGAGCAGATGGACGTCTCCTAGGCCAAAAAGCAGGTAGCCGTCAAGAATACGCTGCAAGGCGCCTCAGTAGCCTCCAAGGCTGCCTATAATGATCCCCGTAGGGAATGCACCCTCGCAAAGACTTGGGCCGCGTTCGGGACAGACGCTCAAGTCGCACATGCGCTCAATATCAGAGGTGGGCGTGACCTGGGGGGCGCGGCGTGTGTGATGAGTCCTGGGTTCCAGGCGCTAACGTATCGGGTTGTGTTGTTGTGATGCGGCGTGGTGGTAAACAACAAGGCTCAACTCAAATGCGATGCACAGAGCTTGATGGAGGTTGTCGGCGATGGAATTCTGAGCCAGCGTCGATGGGGTGCGCCGAATGGAGGGTATCGATGTGTCGTCGACGTTGTGAAAGGGCAGAGTCGGCGGGTAAGCAGCAGAAGAGGGATATGAAGGGCTGCCAGCAGAAATTGTTGTGAGCGGCAGTGGATGGCCGGCAAAGACACGAGAGCGGCGGATAGCGCGAATCCAAGGCGGAACCTCGAAAGTGAAGAGAGAATCGAAAGGAAAAGAGTGGAGAGAGAATAGAACAGAGCCTCTGCGAGAAGACAAAAACGAAATGGCTTCCGCGACAGGGTTGAGAAGACGAGAGGAGGAGAGGATGAGGTGAATGTGACAAGGCGGGAGAAGAGGGATTGTAGGGCGAAGAGAGAGCAGCAGTGGGAAAATCGATGGAAATCCAGGCTTGGGGTAGAGGAGAGAGCCTAATTCCACTAGCAGTTGGGGGGTACGTACCTAGGTACCTGCAACTCGGCATCTTGCTGCAAAAGCAAAAGGTACATGTACCAGGTACCGCATCGCACCGCACGGGACACAGGGCAGCAGAGCATTCAACTTTGGAACTAAACCTTACGGGCGACAAGGCGGCTCACCTCCCGCCTGACCATTTGATCAGGTCTTTGTGACTCGGCACTCACTCCTCACTCGGCAAGCAAGCATCACAAGCCCGTGCCAGCATCAATTCCCGCGAACGACAAGAGACGGAGCCGATCCGGAGGCAGTCCACGCACGGAGATTTCAGAAAAGGTGACTTGGACATGGAGCCTCGCCGCCAAGAGCGAGGGAGAATGGGCGGTGCCGCTTATGAGCAGCGACGTGTACATGCCCAGCTAGCGTTGTATTAGAGTTGCAACAGGCAAAGCCATGCTAGGTCCTGTCGACGCCTCGATTCACGGCCCTATCATCAACGATTCTGTCACCACAGACAGATTGCGGCATCGCCAGTGCATGTGTCAGTGCCAGTGCAGCATCCAGCGACAGGTACCCAAGACGCCCGGTATGGATACGTGGATCATTCGGGGGGAAAGCTCTGAGCCTGGCAGTTGTCTGGCGCCTGGGTCGTGCAGTCCTGATCGAATTGTAGGGCTTGGACAGAGATTGAGGCCAAACAGAGGCGTGGAAGCCTTCTCGCGGCGAGTGGACCAGGCCAGGATCCCTTGTCCCTGTCGCCATCCCTGTCCGGCTATCCACTCAAATTAATCCTTGGGCCTGGCACTTGCTCCTAGGGTCGCTAGTAGGGATCCAACACCAGCTAGTCCTCCGTGGCAGTGGCTCTTTGGTATTACAAGTACTCGTCTTTTTGAGCACGTTGGTGTTTGTCCTCTGGCTCAGTAGAGAGTTGGGCGATAAGGAGTTGTCGACGAGAATCGAGACGAAGACGGTGAAAGACACTCGGCTTGCAAGCACGCCACCCAACCAGCGCAGGGTTGTCCAAGTGAGATCGAGCCCAAGAGGTAGGTACTAATGAAGCAGGATGGGTCTCTCTCTACCAAGTCAGACTCGCCATTGTCACGGATTATGCAGGCGGGCTGCAGAGCACCAGGCACATCCCTTGGTAGTGCTCTACCTGCAGAATTCAATCATCAAGGTGGCCATCTTACGTTAGGTGCTAATATAGACTGCAAAAGCCATCCATCGCTGTTAGAGAAAAAGGAAGACGACCAGGTTAGCACCTTGTCCCGAGGTACCTTGTGCTGGGAATGCTGGCCGCGAGCTAGTAGGTACATGTCGACCCAGGTCTAGCGTCTGCATGGGCACCACCTCGCAGCGCCTATAGCTGCTCGACCCCTCTTCTTTCTTGTGCTTGTTAACCTAGAGGCTTGCGGGTGGAAGTCATCAATGCTTGTACAAGGACGGAGTACAGGTCTCCCCTGGCAGAGAAAAGTACCGGGGAGATAACATCCATGGCCACCTTGTACTGTAAGAGTTACGCTGCTGTGAGATGCATGGAAATCAGGATAACGGCACACGTACTAAAGTGCCTGCTCGTACGGCAGCAGAGGCTCGTGATTGGCAGAGGCTGCTATGCGGGTGATCTGTCTCAACGCTGAAGGCAAACGTTGGCACTAGGCGCGTCATGGAGACAGTTACTCCCTAGCATTGATTCAAACTGTATTAAGAGACCCGACGCCTTTGTGAGTTGGTGCCAGTGATTCTCTGCTTCCCGTGCAGCACCTACATATACATGCCCTACGAGTCAGACCCGTAGGTACCTAGGCAAAGAAACCCAAGACTCAGCCACATAACGTTACCGAAATGTTTTGGACAAGGTGGGTGAGCTTTGGCGACAGGGCAACAGGCGAGAGTTTGATGGCACAAGCACAGGTGCCCAACAGGTATAGTACCTCGTAATACGTCCTTGGATGTGTAGGTACTTGGCAGCAGATAGCGGCACTTACTGCTACCTGATACAAGCTTAGTAGGTACTGCTAACGGGCTGGAGACTGAAGTATAACTTCCATCAGACGCAATTTACCCTGGGCCTATCTAAACTCCAGGTCAATCAGATGAAAGGGTAAAAAAAAAAAAAAAAAAAAAGGTCCCGCGTTTGCCGTTTTCCCCTTCATCATCATCACCATCCTTTCCCCGTCTGCCGATGCAAGAATCCCAAGGTCAGATGATAACGCACGTAGGGCTCTTCGGATGTCCCCCCCCACTGATTCTCATTGGTCCGTGGCCATGCTTGACAAGGGAGGTTCTGATACTTGCACCTTAGCAACCTCTGTTGGACTTCCACGAGCCTTCCTGGAGGGGGGATTCAAGATAAAGTTAGTAGGGCAATGGTTAAAGCCCAAAAACCCAATTGTCTCTTTGCGCATTCAAGCCGCTAAAATCCGATCTGCGCTGTGGTTGATGGATCCAAATCCAAGCCCAGGCTATTCTCAGGGCACTTGGAAATAAGCCTCCGCAACGTTGCTGAGTCGGTGGTGCGGCTTGCTCTACCGCCCGATAAGGTGCATGTATCCGGTACCCGGGGAAGAGGATGAATCCTCCGCAGCAGAACTTACTCGCGGCCGCAGCAAAGAGAAATGCTCAATTGCCCTGCTTGTCGTCCATCTCGTCTCGGATGGTGGTGAGGTGGGAGCAATGAAGCAACGAGGGAGCAATGAGGGAACATGCCGCGACCCACGCGCATTGGCTCTGCATGACTTTTACTTCTACTGTTTCAGTTTTCCACCTCCCAATCTCAGAAACATGGAAGGCTTCGTTTCTGGCTGGATGCGCTGCCCGCCAAGCCGTTTGTGGCAAGGGTGCGAGAAGGCTCATGGCCGCCACACGCTTGGAAGCTGATGAAAAAGAGCACGCACATCCATTACGATTCCATACCGTGCAGCTACCCCAAGCTGGGATTAGCCAAAGGCAGCCGCCGCCCACGGCTTCTCCCAAGGCTGCCTGGCCCTGCGATCGATTGACGCTGCTGGCACGGCGTCGCTGCTAGTCCCAAGAGCATGGAAGCCTTTTTCTTCTTCTTATTCCCTTTGCCGGGTGGACGGCTGAAGCCATGGTCTTGCCCCTTGCCAAGGGCCTTGATGCCATCTCGCACCCAGCGCCGTGGTACAGCAAAAACCAGGGTTAAGGGATGAGGAAAGGAGACGTTGAATCCCGGCGCCTTCATCGACCTCGATCATTGATTAGCGGTCGAGCCCTGGCCCATTTCCCTTACCTGGCTTGAACCTTGGAGCTCCACTCTCGATGGTGGCAGATCTAGACATTCACAGCGGACCCTTACGGAGAACTCCATAATATTACCTCTCGTCCATCGTCTACCACAGCGAGTACCGAGAGCAGATAATACGCGTGCTGCTGATAGTCATACTCGTACAAATGCCACAACAGATGATGTGATTTAGTCCTTGGTACCTTGCCTGCTCGCCAAGCAGTGCGCAGGGCCAGAGGGCTCAACCTCAGCCCATCTCACTGTGCTGCCAAGTCGCCGCTGGTCAGCTTGAGCAGAGCTCCGTTGCAATGGGTGGCGACTCGGGCAGTCTGTGCGTCGCTTAGCTCCCGTTCAAGCAGGCCAGAGGGGATCGACAACTTTGCTTTGTCTGCTCTGGAATACGCACAGCACTGCGAGAAGGGACGCCATCTAGTTTATATGGTGGACGGGAGACGCTGCAATCTCACTATCGCTATCATCATCACGAGCATGTTCATATGCACCAGGTCAGCACTGCACTGCACCCGACGACCCCCTTGTTGTGGTGCAAGTGGCTTCGAAACTAAGCGACAGAAACCCCCAGGGTCTGTCAGAGCAGCTCCGAGACATCTACAGCAAGTCTCATCTCAGTCCCACGCAGGTACCAGAATCACCGTCTCTCGAGGGCCAGGCCAGCATGGATGGGCATGAAGCACTTCAGCTTTAGCTCCCAAGGCTCTTCTTTGGCCTGTCCGGGGACCATTCTTCGGGCGCCAGACCTCGTCGTGGCGTTGCGGGCGATGCCCAATCTGACGCTCTCTATTGGCTGGCTGCTATACTCAGTCAGCAAAGCTACCTATTCATTGACCTGGGACTCTTGTCGACTTGCTTGCTTGTTTACTCCCGAGTCGTTCCCCCCCCTCCTCTGCTTTGCCGCTTGAAAACGGCGCGCCGGGGCAAACCACCAAAAAAAGGAAAAAAGGGTAATATGCAATGCCTTTCAACATTGTTACAGTTAGATGCCCGTCCTTCCGCCGAGCCGACATGCAAGGACGAGGATACTGCACCTTGTATCATCCCGCACTCTGCACGGTTGCCCGGCCCAGCGTGCCGTGCAAACAAGGTGCTAAGCACATCCTCACGCATTGCTTGAGCCAGGGCCGTTGTTACAAAGTAGTACTTGGGAAACGACTGATTCCACGGGCGTCTGACTGACTTGGGCTGCCTGTGCAGCATTCACCGCCCCAACCCAACGGCTCAGAGAGTTCCAGGTCAGTCAGTCTGTATATGTATACGAGCCCGAGTATACGAGTATACTCTACCAAGTCTACTCGCGCAAGGGGGCCGCTCGGCAACGGCAATTTGTCTCTCCAATGCAGGCTGCCTAACCGCCACGCTTCTCCCGCGCTGTTGATCTTCTCGAAAAGGGCTCAGCTGGGAAAATCGGTGGGCTGGAGCGGTGCGGCGCATCCCTCGTGTCACAAGGGGCCCAGTTCCGCCGACTTTAGTGCTGCTTTGTGCTGAATATTTGCCATCCATCCTCGCCCGTGCCTTGTTCCGACGGGGTGTGGCCCAAAGCCCCCCCTCCCCCAAAGCAAAGCTAAGCTGCGCTTACTCTTGTTTTCATACCGAGATGCAGTCGAGTGCTGTGCGGCCGACGAATCGGCGATGCGAGGGCAAGGTTTCTTTTTTGCAGGCCGCGGCTATTATTGTCCTTATTCCCCTTATTTCCCTTGGGCAAACCACTCGCTTTCCATTCCGAATGCGACTTTCACAAGAATAAATCCATGCCCTTTCCAGGTCCGAGTACCACGGCCAAGCACCAAGTACAACACTGTACATACATGCAGCCCTTCCCTCGCCATGGTTTGGCCCGGACTTGTGCCCCAGTTCGTGTCAGCTGGCTTGGCCTCTGTGATTGGACGCCTCCTCGGCAGCGCTGCGTCAGTGGCAGAAGATCAAGCGCCGATTTTCCCTTCTGATTCCTTCCGCTAGCTGGCCATTTTGGCAGTGCCGAGGAACAGGGTCCTGTCCTGCTCCAACTGTCAAAAAAAAGTGGTGTCGTGTGTGCCATCGCTATTTTGGAGGGAGGGAGGGGGGGCAATACTGCGTGCGACATGGTGCGAGTTTTGCCTGCTTGGCCACCTCTTTTCTTTTCAGACAACGACGCTTTGAGAGAGCCTTGCGGCGCAAATAATCGCCAAAAGTAGGAAGATGAGGGATTGAGGAATGCTGATTCCTTTTGGTCACCTTTGGATTTGCCAGTATGGGGCTAGCAGGATGTCGGTGCGCGCAAGGTTACATCCCGTGTGAGTCGTCATGCCTGATCTTCTCTCCGATTTGTACGCTTGCTTTTAACTATACATTGTGTTGTTTCTTGAACAAAAAAGAAAAAGAAAGGAAAAAACACTTGCGCAATACAAAGAAGATGAAGAGAAAGCAAGACAATAAAGTAAAGGGAGAGGGAAACTATCGAAGCCCCCCCCCCTTCAACCGTTGGTACTCACCTTTTCGGAGCTTGTGGCGTCTAGGACGACGTACCCCGAACGTACCCCGTACCTGCGACAAACGCTCAATGTACACACCATTCGATGCAAGCCGTGCTTTTCGCGATCCGCAAATACGGCCCTGCGCCATGGTCCTGCACCTTCTTTTGCAATGCACAGACTAACAGGAACAGCGTCGTAAGCCGTACCTCGTCTTACCCGAGGGACCTCTCAAGTGACCTAGGTTCTGGAGAAGGCCTGGCTTTCGTTTCCCCCCTCCAACCAGATGCCTTGTGTGCGAACGCCTTGTCAAGCCACCGGACGCCTTTTTTCCATTATCTTGGGGGACCTCGGGCGTTAGAAAGCTTATGCTGGCCTTCTAATTGACCAGAGTGTATACCGCCTGGCTGGGTGGATGCTATTAAGCCTGCGCTAGAGAAATCTTAAAACGAACAACAAAGGTTGTGGTGAGGGGGATGGTCTACTTATATACGTACATAGGTACTCATAATGAGAGACACTCTTATCTATCGAAACTGCCCAAGTGGCGAAGACCTGCTGCGTACATGATTGTTTTATCAAGATGTTCTAGCCTCTCAATTAGTTGATGCTCTAACAGTGGCTGTTCTGCCCAGGGTTTGCGGCATGTTGTTATTGCCATGACCGTTCGAAGGGACTTATAAAGGCATGCAGCAATGAATGCAATCATCACTTGGCAAAGGCTTCTGCGCCCTGTAACTCTAATCTATGCCGGTACGAAGTGGGCTTCCAAACGTGGTAACAGAAACCTTCCATGGCTGAGGCAAAGGGGGAGGCTGCGGTGGCAGCACTGCAGATTCAGCATCGTTTGGCAACGCCTTAGCATCATCCCCTTCTCCCAAGACTGCAGTCGTCACTTGCACGTCAGCCATTTCTCTATCTCCGTTCCCATCATCGTCTGGGCATCTCTGTCGTTCTAATTTCATGTCCATAATCATGCTCAGCTCCGGACAATATTCGAATATCTCCTTCCGGCGAGCTGCATCTCCCCACACACTCTTGTCCAAGCTGCCACCACCTTCACGAATGTGATAGCCCATTGGTCTCTCCATGTATACGTCTTCAACAGCAATGGCATCGTCGAATCTGGATGCCACTTTAGCACCAGGGAGTACCCACAGGCGTTTCCCGAACCACTCGTCTTCGGGCTCCGAGTCGTTGAAGCGCGCTTGAAAGCTAAGCACTCGCTTGATTACTGATACTCGACGTAGCGAGAGGCCGCCATATCCAGAGAAGTGGCCATCACCCATGCTAAACCGCGTGTGCCATGTTAGACAAGAGACTGAAAGAGTGAATGTCGATTTTGAGTACACACCGCGCAGCGCCAGTCCAATCCCAGCCAAGCCCGTCATCCACGCTTGTTTCCGAGTTTGCGCATAGAATACTGTCATGTTCGTATTTCAGAATCCATTCTACGTCTGTGAGGAACTCGTCGTAGAATCTCGAGTCAGTGAGCAACCTGAAAACGTCCTCTTTGCTTGCAATACTCCAGGGAGGGGGAAGCTCCACCAAATCCAGTTTGCCAATCACCTGCTGGTGCTTGATCGAATAAGCCCGGCTAACACCAATTATGCTCTCATTCGAGCCGATAAAGAGGAATCGCCAGTCGGGCGGTATCACTGCCATCATATGCAGTATCAGCGGAGGCAGGTGAGGCAGTGGCCTGGCCTCGATCAGAAGAGCGAGCTTGGACGAATTGAAAGCGGCACGGGGGTCTTTTGCCAGAGGAATTGGCCAATCTAGCTTGACGCTTGGGATCATTTTTCGCGCTTCTTCAAGTCTGGATGAGACTTTGGATGTGACGATGGGTTCGTACTGGGAGTGCAGGCGGCCCAGATACCACCTCCACAATAAGATTTCTCAGCATTTGGACTTCTGTTTGGAGAATAGAGCGATGGTTGTAGACGACATTTGTTCTACGTACATAAGAATCAAAAGTATTGGAACGAGCATTCGAGCCGGGGCGACGCTGAGGACGCCTGAAGTGTTGAATCCAGACATGATAGCGTGGTGATGCTTCAGTGATCATGCAAGGTGGTAGAAAGAAAACTCTTCTGCAAAGGCCGAGTTACAATAGAACGAATGGAATCAAAGCAATCAAAAATGATCAGATTATCAGAGTGCTGCGGGCGGTGAAGATCGAGTGGACAAGCAGCCGCCTCAAAGGGAAGGATCGTTTGTGAGATACACCGGTACTTGCACATTTCCACATGATACCAGGCATCGTGGAAATGACAACTATTCGAATAGACATGAGAGCATATGAGGACAAGTGCCAATGGCAATCGCATTTTCTCAATAGCCTGTCCCGTCGCTGTTGATTGACTGTCTTATTAGAAGCACTCTCAGGCCGGACCAGCGGAATGCCAACACACGAATATGGCCAATTCCTCGGAAACAGACTACGGGCTTGTTTCTGGAGCTTCAGAAGAAGACGATTCGTAATATTGTGTCTCGTCCTCATGTCAGTTCCTACTAATACATTCTCCAATACCACCATCAACGACGGGTTTTAACCATAACACCAGTCTCTTCGTCTCAACACTCTTACACCTCTCTTCCGGCTCCGACATCTCCCTCTACATCCCGCATATCACCATCGAATTCCCGGAAAAGAAACGGTCCTCGCCCTACAACACATCCAAAGTCGCCCTCCTCATCGAGAATCGTCCTAGCGCCATCCTGGCCCCCCTCATGCTGCACTTCATCTCCGTCGTGCCCCCCGACTGGCGCTTCCGCTTCATGGGCTCCCCCCTTTCCGTAGCCTCCATCAACCGCTCCGTCGCAATCCGCCACCAAGTCGCCGCCGGCAAGCTCGACCTCACGTTCATCCCCGAAAACATGAGCACCGGCGGGCAGGAGGAGATTAGCCAGTTTCTCACCACGCTGTGGTTGTACGAGGTTGTGCTCCAGCCGGCGGAGTGGCTGCTCGTCTTCCAGACCGACTCCATGCTCTGCGCAAACAGTAGGCTGAACCTCAACGACTTTCTGGAATACGACTGGGTCGGCGCGCCGTGGAACCCCGACGGCCAGTGGGGTGGCAATGGAGGATTGTCGCTGAGGCGAGTGAGCCGCATCATCGACATCCTGCGCAACCAGCGGCGTGCCAACGGCTCTGAGCCCGAAGATGTGTGGCTCTCCGAACGCCTTGCTCACCATCCCGGCGGAAGGGTGGCCAACGGGTCCGTCTCAATGACCTTTTCGGGCGAGATGCACGATGGACGGTCTGAGCAGACTATGAATAGTTCTAGCATGTCTCCGAGCATGAATCACATTGACAATGGTGATTACGTTCCAGAGATTGATGACTGGAGGGCAGGATTCTATGAGCCAATGGGCTACCATATCGGAGGGAGTGGTTCTTTTCTACATAGTCCAGTTTGGGGAATGCCAGAGCTGAGAGAGCATGTGTGGAAATACTGCCCAGAGATCAAGATGACGCTAGCCATGGACGTAGCCGAGTACGTCCCTGGGAACTGCGGCGCGCGATGGACATAGACATGATGTTGAACAATGAAAGGGGCAAGATAACTAAAGTCGTAACAATTGTACATTCATTAGCTCCATTATATGCTGCTACTTCTGAGACGAATTATCGTAGAGAGTCCAGAGCATCTTATGCCTAGATGCTTGATTTTGGCCATGGGGCGAATAACGTCCTGGCGAAAGTTGAATTTCCCACCCAGCTCCTAATTCATCATACACAGTCAACTACCAACCACCATATTGAACATATCATTACATGGAAACGAGAAAAGGAAAGGGGGCGTTGCCGATAAAACAGGGGGCGTCTTAAGCCAGCCCTTCCGCCACAGCATGACCAACGGCTCCTGCCAGCTCGCCAAACAGAATGCCCCTGAACACACTCTCTCCCATATTCTGCGTCCACGCACCAGCCTGCTGCATTCTCTGCTTCCAGGCATCCTTTTGCGCCGCGGGCAGCTCATCCCACGTCTTGGCGGGGCCGTGGACCTCTTCATCGTGGACATCCACGTTGATCTTCTTGCCCTCACTGTCGACAGCGGGATGATCAGCCTCCCACATGACGAGCGTCTCAGCAGTGTCGATACCGCTGCCGGCTAGCCTAGAAACGAGATAGTCTTTGGAAAACGCGGCGGGTGGGTGAGCTGGATCACGCAGAGTGCCATGCCAGAACCTTTGCACATTGAGGACGGGCTTGCTCATGCCGTACAGCTCCATGACTCCCTGTCCGATGATGGCCATGATGAGCACCATGATGGTGAGGGTGATGACGAGAGGTCGCCTGGAGGGTGCCTTGGCACGCATGGCTGTGACGTATCGGACAGGTGCATCACCGGGCGTCTTCGCAGACGACGCATCGATGTGTTTCTTCAAAGCAATGCTGTGGACGGCGACACCTCGCTGGAGAGATATGCTGGCCAGTTTGAGGAATTGCTGGGTGAGGTGCTGTTTCGGAGGAATAAAGTTGGAAAACGCCAGGCCGGTGATATTATCGCCTTTGTGAACGTCTTTCAATGTGTAAAGTGGGTGAAGGTTGGCAAGAAGCTCAATCGAGGAGAGAGCTTTGTGATCCATGGTATAAAAGTAAATGGAGGCATCATTGCCAGCTACGGCGATGACGAATTGCGTAATGCCAACAGACGTCGACGAAGATGTGGGCGGCGACAAGTTTGCAACAGCGAGGGCAGTCGCAGATATCTTCTTCGGGATGCGTACGGCCATAGATATCCGTGCCGTCGCATGGCCTGGGCTTGGCAGTCGGAATCCCTGGAGGAGAACGCCGCTTGATTTCGGTAGGTTGGACGCCGCGAGAACAAAGTTGGGTGTTACGAATCGAACCGAGCGGAACGCAGGTAGCTCGCCATGATCGTCTGTCATGGTGAAGATGAGTTCTGGCTCCGAGGTCTTCTTGCCAACCTTAACCAAGTGTAGTTCGTACTTGTGGCAGTAGACAACCAGGTACTCTCCGTTCTTTTCATCCTGAATGACATCCAGGTCCTCTGCGTCCTTGGTCAAGTCCAAAACGCCCTTGACTTTGGGTTTGGGTCCCGTTGCATCGAATACGGCGAGTTGGGGCTCCTTTCCCATGCCTGTGGCAGCGGCGCCAACAGATCCAGACACGCGCAACACTCGCTGGTAGGTTTCGGTATCCCGGTCGGTGAAGTAGGAGCTTCGAGACACCTCTGCGACCTGTACATCAGGGTCCTTAGCTCCGGCAGCTCGCGACTTGGTCTGCTCGACGGAAAACGTTCGAAGGTGGAAGTTCTTCCCCTTGGAGATTTCTTTGGGGCTCGAGTTGATGCCGGCGAGGACGTATGAGGTCTTGTCATCGACGCCGCCGACGACACCGAGCGACATGACGCTGTCTTCATCGCGGGAGAGGTCGATATCTCCAGCCAGTCGAAGCTCGCCCTGATCAACGGTTTCAACAACGGACTGTCGGGAAGAGAACAAGAGTCAGCATCCAAAGCCAGCAGGTAGAAGCTGGGAACCAGTCCAAGAGGTCACGTACAATCTTGTTGCCCACACCAGAACGGCCAACGCCGCCACCACCACCGACAACTAAACGATTGGCATTCTGAGGATCAAAGCTGACCGCGTAGAGCGGGTACTCGAGCTTGATGTTGGCCTGCGGGAATGGGAGGGCCATGGTCGATGATGTCAGGGCTGGATGTTGCGGGTTGGTTGCTCAACCCCCGCCTGCTGGTAAGAAACTCGGGGAGAGTCGCAGCGGTCAATGCCACTGAAAGAACGATTGACGTCTATCGACTGGGAACTTTGCACGTGCGCGATCGCGTTCAGGGAGCTCAGGGAGCCATTGGGGGTGGGCTGGAAGAGCTTTGTGGCCAGATGTTCAGATTGCGCGAGCTTGGAGAGATTTGGCGGGGGATCGCTGTGGGTTAGTGAGCTGACAGGGGTGGCGGGATGCTGGCTGCCAAGTACATGTACTTTGTATCTACCTTGTACCTCGATGGAAGCGGAGTGCGAGATCCGCCGCGTGCAGCATCACCAACTGCTATGAGCATCAATGTCTCTCTATATAAATCGTATTTTCCGACCATCACCTATTTCGATGCTATCAAAGAAAGGTACAACCCCAAACTCACTCATCCGTCAAATTTACATGCACCGCCTTGACGGTATAATATCCTCTCAGCCCGTCCTCGCCAAGCTCCCTCCCCAGACCACTCTCCTTGATCCCTCCAAACGGAACTCTCGTGTCAGAATCGTTGCTGCTATTCACCCATACCATGCCAGCCTCCAGATCCCGAGCCACACGGTGTGCTCTCCCCAGGTCCCTTGTAAAGACGGCGCCCGCGAGTCCATATCTCGTCGCGTTAGCTATCTCCAGTGCTTCCTCTTCGCTGCTGAATCGCGCAACTGCTGCTACCGGCCCAAAGATCTCCTCTCGAAAGGCCGCTGTGTTGGTGCCCACGTTTGTGAGAATCGTCGGCGGGGTGAAGTAGCCCTTGGATGGTACAGGCTGTCTGTGAGGATGAAAGACATCGGCGCCGGCGTCTCTTGCGGATGAGACGTAGGACATGATGCGTTCTGCCTGGGCCTTGCCGACTTGTGGCCCCTGATACGTCTGAGGCTCAAATGGGTCACCCAGAACCGACGCTTCTTCAGTGAAAGCCTTGAGCCTCTCCACAAAGCGGTCGTAAATGCCGTCTTGCACCAACAACCTCGATGTTGCCGTACACACTTGCCCTTGGTTTGCCATAACGCCCTCATGTGCCCATCTCACTGCCTGCTCCAGGTTTGCGTCGTCAAAAACAATCAGCGGTGACTTGCCGCCTGTCTCAAGAGTAACAGCCTTGAGTGTTCCGGCGGCCATTCGCATCACCTCCTTGCCCGTTGCCGTGCTGCCAGTGAAAGCGATTTTATCCACGTCTGGATGCCGCGCCAGAGCGGCACCGGCCTCGCCGCCACTTCCGTTGATGATGTTGATGACCCCCGGAGGGAAACCCGCTTCCCGAACAAGTGACGCCACGTAAAGCATCGACAAGGGCGTTTGCTCCGCCAGCTTGAGCACGACGGTATTTCCGCACGACAAGGCCGGGCCAAGTTTCCACGCTGCCATGTCAAGCGGGTAATTCCAGGGGATGATCTGGCCGCATACTCCGACGGGTTGCTTCACAGTGTAGGCCATCTTCTTTGAGCCAACATCGATAACCGAGCCTGGGTTCTTGTCTGCCCATCCAGCATAGTAGCGAAGGACCTCGGAGAAATGCGGCACATCGTAGCTGCGGGATACCGACAGCGGTTTGCCATTGTCGAGCGTCTCAATAGCAGCTAGTGTCTCGCTGTGCTTCTCTACCAGGTCTGCTAATCGATTCATCAGGTGACCGCGTTCGGTGCCAGACAGCAGCCTCCATTCAGGCTGTTTAAGTGCTTTGCGAGCTGCTTGAACTGCTCTATCCACATCAGGCTCTCCAGCTGCGAATACAGAGCATATGTCTCGTTCCGTGCTGCACAAGATTTAACACGGGCAAGTAAGTAACACAGAAAAGCAAAGGAAAGCAAAACAAACAAAAGCAAATTTCGCAGCCAAAAGAGAATTTCTGACAATACGTACTATGGGTTTATTGTCGTTATCATGTCTCCCCCAATGCTTTCGCTAAATTGATTGTCAATAAACAGCCCCAAAGGCTGTGTCCATCTTGTCCCGTTTGGTGCCGACAGTTTAGCCTCCAGGCGGGACGATGCCAGCCTTGGAGAGCGACTAAATCGCCGAATGCAACCGTGGCGAAAGGCGACACTTTGGACAGGCTTTGTCAGCCTTTCCATTGTCATACACCTCCCTGTTGACATTTCAAAAGGTGTTCAAGCCGTGTCCTGAGCGGTCTACCTGGGCTGTCAAGTTCTTCGCATCAGTGTCAGTAGATACGACAAGTCTCTGTATAGGTATGCTGTTGCAAATAGCCGAATAGACAAGAATTCGCTCAGAAATTCGAATCCATATGAGACTGCTGATACTGGTAGCTTTGTATCTCTTTGCAACAAGGTCGCTTCAAGCTCGGCTTGTTCATCAGTTACATGATCCCAGTTGTTTGTGTCAAAAGACTGCGAGAGAGATTCTCACTATAAAATTATACCAAAAAAGAAACAACCTACATATAAAATATAGTGAAGCAGTAGATGTCGTTACATCAGATATGAGTGTGAGGGAAACGATAAAGATTCTCTCCTACTTACTCACCCCAGTAGGTATCATAGGATAAGGAGGTATAGAATCGTCGTACTCTGTAATTTGCAGTCCCGCTTATTCTGTCTGTTGGAGATGTCATCTGAAGACGGGCGTATCGCCCCACACTTCGGAGATCGGATCTATCTTCTCCGATACAATATGGTACGTGCCATGCTTGAATTCGGCATTCAACATCACATCACGGAGCCTATTCCGACTCTGGAGATCAGATACATCACTTATCGTCCTAACGAGCCTCGCACTTCCAGTTGACCACAATTAGTGTATATTGTTTTCGGTCGCCCGTGCCCGTAGTCTGGAGCACGAGGATATGTGTCATATATCTAGCTAGTTCCCAAGCAAACCCTTCTTTGTTCATCAGTTCTTTACCGTGCTGAACCCCAATATAGACAATCGGCTCTTCAGACGTTTCGAGAAATGAAGCTTCATCCAATCTGATTACATATGTGTTGTATTCCCAAAGCCAGAGTAACACCAATTTGACAGCCGTAAAAGAGCAAACGGGGGCAGGTAAGGACTGAATAACCATCATTAAGCAACTTCCATTCGCATTCTCCCTTCCCTCTTTTTTCAAATAGTCTTCTTCTTTTTTCCACAAGTGGCATTGATCCACAGGTGCATCTCTTCGCCATTCGTAGGTGGACACCCAGTTTGGGCAAGCATTTCATAAAAGTGAATAGATAAACAAGCGAATGTAGTGTTGAATCGGAGAGCTGTTCCGTCCAACTCGGTGTATTTTGATTTTCGGTTTATGCTTTTTCCAATAACTGAATAAATCATTCCCCGTGCGGAACAAGGCAAAAGAAGGTATTCATTGCCTCGGACCCGCTGTGATGCTTGGGCGAGCATCGATCGCGACCAGTCGCTTTATTAAGCGGACAAAAATAATGTATAAATGATAGTAACAAATGAATAATTAAAGAATGAAAATAAGTAGAGCAAAGACGAATTACTATATGTAAAGTCAGAAGTGTCGGTTGCCCGACGGAGATTGTATTTGTGCTGGTACAAGCCAGGAACCCAAAAATTAAAAGCTTTGTCCAAAATCCAAGAAAATTGATATCATGGAAGCGATGATAGATTATGAGTAGTATGGTGAGATTGATCCTCAAGTGTTGCATCAATGCAGATGCTAGTACAGACCTATATTATCAAGAGGAGGTGTGAGGCGAACTAAGCGTCGCGCAGCAGAAGGGGGAGAGCAGAGGTTACTACCAGTGGTCCTGGTGCTTTCGTGGTGCAGTTGCCCAACCGGTTTCGAAGTGGGATGACTGGGCTGGCCTCCATTGACCAGTCCTCAGATCCTGCTCTTGAGGTTGTCCGGGACCCAATCCAGGCATGGGGGGAGGAGGTCCCTCCATTACCCGCAGAGGGGGCAATCTCTCTCCGCTCGCGGACGAAGTCGCAGACGAGGGCCTCGGCGGCGGCACTCCATAAACTGGGCTGTGCATCGACGGGAGGCCGTGCGGCGGACCGCCAGATAAACCATATACCGGAGGAGAAAAGTCCGGACGATCGTCTGTGCGTCGAACCGGTACGGGCCGCTCCGCCGATGATACCTCGCTCACGTAACCTTGAGTGGGAGTTGGGATGTGGTGGGATTGCATCAAGGGGCTTCTGTCCGCATAGCTGATGCTCTTCGATAAAACCGGGCTTTGTGGTCCAGCAGCATGATTACTTATGGCAGGTGTTCGGGCTACGATATCCCTGAGCCGATTGCGTTCGTCCCTGTAAAAGTCCCTATGTGCTGCGAGTTCCTCAAGTTGTTGCAGCATCTGCTGTCGCTCTTCCTTGAGCTCCTGCAGCTGCTTCATGTTTTCCTCCTGTAGGGTTTTCTTCTTCCTGCGGTGGCGAGTCGAAGCCTTTGCATTTCGCTGCCTCTTCTCGTCCGCTTTCTTTGATGCTTGGGAATAGTCTACTTGAACAGGGATAGGCGTATCGCTTCCTGGGAGAGTCATGTAAGCTTGCTGGGATTCCATCCCAACAAACGACCCTCCCTGTCGACGCAATATCTCTGGCCATGCCGGTGTTCCCTCAGTTGGACCTCCCATTCTTGAAATCGGTCGGCTAACGGACAACCCGGTCATTCCGTGCTGGAACTGCGATGGTGTATGTAATCCATGTGATCGGTTTTGAAGGTCTCCCGGTGGAGGGATTGGTGGCGGTTGTATATGAGGGGCATCCAAGGGGCGGGCTAACGGTTGAGAAAGAGATCTTGGTGGGGTCACCATTGGGGTATGCGGGCCAGAGGCAATTCCTGAGGGCTGGTGAAGCCCAGGAGCGTGCCTAGGCTCATCGGGAGTATCTGATTCGTAAGGTCGTTTCGTGGGAGCCATGCTGGGAGCCAAAGGTTGCCGCGGATCAAGGTCTCGAGGAGGAAGAGCCTGGCCAATACTCAGAGGTCGAGGGGCTCTGGGGCTGAGTATCTTCCTCTGGGTGCTCATTACGGGGAAAGGATATGCTGTTGAAGGAGAATTTCGTTCGGATATCGGAGGTCTGCCTGTGGGCGTAACACCTGTGGCAATCGGGGTCGTTGGCAGAGAATTGGGAGCAGCATGGCCATGGAGGTAGGGACGCGGAATGCCATAGGGAGTTGAAGATGTTGGGTGGAAAGGGTCAGCATCCCTTGCTCGCGAAGGTGGTCGTCCGCTAACGTCGGGGCCCATGGAGTGTGACTCGGATGGATTCAGAATATTGTGGACTCCGAATGATTTGGCTGAATGCTGAGCAGCACGGCCAACGTCAGGTGATAGTCCAGAAGGTTCATACCGTTGCGAAGTAAACTGGGAGAATTGTTCATTGTTGACAGGAGATCTCGAAGAGAGACGAGAGGGCGGGCGAGGGCCAGGTCCCCTTTGTGACATGACCTGATCACCTACACACTCCTGATCTCGAGGATCAGTGCATTGATTTCTTTTATCGCCAATCAGGAGCCGCAGTTTCTTGAACTTAGGGGAGGTAATCCGGGACAGAGTCTTGGACAGCCACGAGGGAGTAGTTGGTGTATTGGGAGAATTTGGCGTACTGGCCCCGGAGGAATCGGCGGAGTGAAGATCAGGGCTATCCTTGATTGGAGCAGGCAGCGCCCGTTGCCGCACGTCTACGGAAGTGTTCGCCAGGTTGATCGTGGTGTAGTCGGGGACCGGCTGGGAATATACCCAAACAGCCCCAGAGACTAGCGGTGGTGAATAGTTCGGATGGAGACTCGGTTGCAATACGGGGAGGGACAGCGGGCGATCAGGCCGACAGTCCAGGATGCAATCCGTTCTTTTAGCACAACAAACCCCTCGTCCAATGACTCAAAATATGTCCAAACGAGTAGATCGACAGGTCGCAGCCCGCAGAGTTGAGTATTAGTTGTTTCGTCACGGGTATTGTGCTGAATGCCACGGAAAAACCAGAAGGTCCAAGAGGGGTCTGTCTTGGGTCTTTGACCGAAGATGTAAGCTTGCCCACGAGAAAAGGATCAAGTCAGTTAACAGGTATTATAGTATTAAGCAGCCCGGCGTCTGCTAGATGAAGGGGCTCGTTCAGGCTCCTAACTCGGATTAAAAGCTTTTGGTGGTAATAAAGTCAGCTAAACTGCAGCAGAACATCACTTTTGGTGCAATCCAGATTGTGGGATTCTTCCAGTGGGAAAGTAAAACAATTATGAGATATCAGACGGTTAGGAGGCCCGGCCAACAGCCCGTCCTCCACACAGTTTTTTGCCTCCGCGGAAGAAGGAGAAGAGAGGGACTGTGGCCGCAGGGCTGCCTCCTATTGTGTATGAAGGCGAGGCCAATGTCGAGATACGCAGTTTTCGAGGAGTCTGCAATCTGCCCTCATAGTATTCCAGAACTCAGAGGAATGCCAGAGTATAACGGGCCGCAGGACTGAGTTTGCGTGCAGTCTCCTCTCGAGAGCGTACTCGGGTATTGGGGAGGAAGATTGGTGATGGTGAGGGGGCGTAGGGGGGGATCGAGGGGGGGAGGAGGCGAGAAACGAGGTCACGAAGTCGCAAAAAAACAAGTCGAGATGAGGTAGAGGCCAAACTGGGGACTCGAGCAGACAAGGCAAAGGCAGGGAAGGAGCTGCTTACCTGAACAAGAACAAAAAACAAAAAACAAGTGAAGCCTTGGTGAGGAAGGTACCGATTAGAGCAGATTACAGTACTTGGTAGTTGGTACTGGGTACAAATCACGCCGAGCCGGAGGTAGAGGCAGTGCGTTTGGACAAATTAGATGCACTTGAAGTCCTACAACTTGCCGTCGAGGCCGCCAGCAAAAGACGCCGGAGCTTTCTATGTCGAAGACGTCCAACGAGCCCGAAGAGATGGGCAAGTCAACAGTATCAGGATTCACTCGCGGCACTGGCAAAGGTGGACAAGGAAGAGAAGGCGGAAGCTGTGTGACGAAGAAAAGGTGATGGAAGAGGTCTCATCAGAGAGCTTTTGGCCGGCGAAGGATGACAAGCCACAGTGGGAGCATTGACTGTTGACAGTTCGGCTTGAAATATGCCAGCCGGTGGCCCCTTGTCGTTCTCGATGAAGGAAAGTACTGCTACGAAGCATTCGCATGGTCACGCCAGCCGAATGGTCTGTCCCACAGCCCAGGGTTTCTGTGAGCGAGCATGGGGGTGGAGGCGCCACATACCTGTACATGGAGGTTTTTCGTGGACGGAGCCATCAGTGATTTGACCCATGCCGGAGCCAGACCAGGGAGAGCGAAACGTCAGTCGAGCTACAAGCAGGAAGAGGTGCAGCAAGCCGCAGCACGACCCCATCGCCATCAACCGCGGTCTCTCTCCACTGCGAAGAACCCGCTAGTGGTATTACAGCACAGCTCTTGTCTTTCTTCTGGGTCCACGACGGTGTTGGAGTCGGCAGCGACGGGCAGGGATGTTTGAGTTGCGCCTTAGCCTAGGTGACGGTGTGCACTCACTACTATCACCTTTACCCCCCCCCCCCCCCCTTTTTTTTTTTCTTCCCTCCAACAACCCTTTTTACCCCCGGCAGCAGGGCTCAAGGCACCAGAAGGTTGGTTTGGCCTAGCACGGGCCAGCGGGCTAGCTACTAGGTAGCTAGCACATAGTCCTCTGACTAGGTACAGGTTCTGGCTTCAATTCCATAACGATCAACTGGCTCGCCGTCACCAGACAATGTGACGGGTCCGGGGGCTGCTTCTACCCGTATCGGTTCTCGTCTGCATCAACGGCAAGCCGACGGCACCAGCACACTGCCGCGATTCTTGTGCGCGCTGCGAGTGGTGAATGAAGAAGGTTTGATGCGATTGCGATTGCGAATGGAAGCCTACTGGACCAGGGGATGCACATTGTACAGCTGGCATCCGGGGAATAAAAAGGTGGATGGGATGGATGGGCTAGGAGGATGGCGCGCCACGGTTCATGTGCAAAATCACCAAGCCGCCAAGCTGTGTCTTGACTGCCCGTGTTCAGCCTCTGCGCCAGCCGTCCATTCATTTCCTCAGCAACATCACCGGGTAGCCTTCCGGCAGCGACTAGCTCTTTCACCCAACGATCATAGGTTGCGATGAGCCACACGTCACATTGATGCGTGGCTACTCGTACGAGTACACAGGTACTTTCTTACCTGCAACAACAGATGAAGCGGCTTGTGGGCAGTGCCTATCCTGGCATTCTTCCTTCTTTCGGTGCCCACTGACGTGCGGTGACAACGATCACTTCCGAGCATGGGCATGTATATGACGCTCTGCCGAGAGACACCAACTGCGGCGCATGCCAGTCCTTACAATGCCATTGTATGTACGAAGCATGTACGAAGCATGTACGCACGGAGTACTCCGGCACCCCGTAGTATTGTCGCTGGCTACGGCGGCTGCTCTGTGGCCTGAGAATTATATCATCTCTCTGCACTGAACCAAAATTCGCATCCATGATCGCATATACGACACATGAAGCCATGTCGGCCACGACTGTGCTGCCGTTTTAGCTTGCTAGCTGTCTGTCATTTTACCCGGCATCTGCGCATGTCTTTGCCTGGAAGCTATTTGTCGGTCTAGGACGGAGCAGAGTCCGGCCTGCACATGGCCATCACCACCAGAAAACCACCGCCCTGCACTGTACCCAGGACCGGCCCATCTCGTACAGTACACCCTCCGGATCGGCCTGAGAGTTAGACTCCCGAATTGTCAGAGGAAACGATGACGGTCAGCTCTCCTAAGCGCGTCTTCAGGGCTATGACGCGCTGCCACATGACGTTTTCCACGTTAGCAGACAAGGAACAAGGGGTGCCAAGTGGCCTACCTGCATATCTGTAGCCTGCACCCAGAGCATCCATCGATGGCCCGTAGGTACGGGTGCCTGGTCTCTGGCGGAATCGAGCCGACGCGGCGACAAGGCGACGCCAACTGGGCCAGATTAGCAGTTTTGGCGCAGACTTTGCCCGGTTTGGGATGGGGGAGCTTGTGGCGGTTGCCAACTCGCTCGCGATGCTGCGAAGGGCGGTCAGCACCAGCGGGCTGGCTGGCTAGCTGGCCATCAAATGGAGCGTCCAGCACTTCATACGAGGCATGGATGCAATGCTAGTTCTTCTTCGATAGGCTAGGCGTCCAGAGAGGGAACCTGAAGTCTGCAAGACCCACGACGAAGCGCGGGCTCCAAGCTCTCCAAGTTTATTAAGTAAGCTGGCCACCGTTCGACGAGGGCACATATGCAGCTCCCGAACCATTGGCTCCGACACAACGCCACACATCACACACAGCTCGCCCTGCTGCGACGAGTCGCTCGCTGCTCGCTGCTCGCCCCTCTGGCCAACCCCGTCCAGAGGCCTCGTGTAGAAACAGGCGGTGCGCAGATATGCAGATGCTACGGGTACTCAGGTCCGGAGCCCACAGACACGTCGACCATACATGCAAAAGTCGCATCGGCGGCGCTAGCTTGAGCGGCAATGGGTTTCCAATTGAGCGGTCGCCAAACAAGCCTTGCAGAAACAGCGCTAGTTTAGCACGGCACGGCGTTGCATGCAAGACTACCGTGGGCCATCTATTGTGGATGCCTGAGTGGATCGTTGTCTACCTTGAATAGGCACTCAATGATGGAGCCCAAATTGTCCACATGCTCGGAAAGAAAGCATCGCCAGGGGGGCTCCCTGGCTAGCAATTCCGACAGTTCCCAAGCTCTCGTCGAAGCCTTGCCATGCCTGTCTACTGGACTGTGCTGTAATATTGGTACGGAGAACTCCTTGATGCTTCTCACGGGCAGTGGTAAGTACGATATAGCACAACCGGGGTACAGTACTCCGTATACTACTTAGTAGGTATGTCTAGGTACGCACAGACATACAGTACATCAGCTGCGGTACAGGCTGTCCAACGGCAACACAAGTCACGGATCCCCTGGTGAATACAGGCAACGCTGTCTGCTGGCGCTCCATGCTCCAAAAGAACTAGTGCCGACGGCGGGAGTGGGAATGGGGGCACACACCTGAGCCAGAAACAGAAGACAAGGCATCAAGGCTACCTATGTTTAGCTACGCAAACCCAAGGGCACAACCACCCTGGCTGCCAGAACCAACCTCTGCTCGCTTGATCTGAGCTCAAACAATTGGAAGAATTGCCCCTACGAGCACGCCTGGTAAGCCATGGCGCAGCAGGTGCTCATACTTGCGTACTTTGGGGCATATCAGCTCATTATTCCCTGCTCTGCTGTACAGCACCGCAGCTACTGGCAGTGCGAGTGATCAAAGGTCTCACTTTAGCTGCATTCAATCACTGGCTTGTCCGTCTCGGGAGATTCCCATGGCGATCTCTTGGTCCTCCCAGCTGCTGAGAAGAAGCGAGAGCAACATGGCCGGGGACGCCGTCACGGCCGCCTTGGGAGAGGATGGGAGCAAACGGTGTGTCTCGGCAGGAAATGAGGAATTCCTGCAGTGCCCATGGATTGCGAACAAAAGTACGAAGCAGGACGGGCAACATCCATTCAATGAAACCTTGCAGCGTCAATTCTACATGTTGTAGCGTGTGTGCTTAGGTATACGGCACGCCGCCGTACACGCTACCTACTTACTAGGTAGTACCTCCCACACAATGAGGCACCAGTCTCTTGCTGCCCAACCTGAGTACTAGCGGTAGGTCGGCCCGTTGACACGCGAGAGACGGTCGAGTTTGACATCCATACCAGTACTTTGTACGAGTACCTGGTACATGCTCCATGACCGCCTCAATAGTGTTCGAATCATCTCGGCCAGGAACGGTAGACCCGACCTGACTCGGTTAATGTTGGTTCCTATTACGACTAACCATGGTCAGTATTCCTACTACTACTGCTTATACGGAGCCTTGCCCACATGGCTTGGAGTATGTCTTGCTTCTATTCCGCTCCCTCGGGTTGGGCGTCATGTGTGGCTTTTCCCGCAGTCCAATCTTCTTCCTTCATCCGGCGACTGCGGCGCCTATGCTAATATGGGGAGGGCGGACCCCAGATGCCGGTAGCCTCATGGAGACATGATTTGGGGGCAGAAAGCGATGCAAAGGAGATGAAGCTGGAGAATTTGAAGCACGTGGTGCTTGTTTCTCTGGAGATTAATCTCTATGCGAACCAGGTACGCAGTGCAACACACCACCTCTTAGGCCCGCGATATGTGCCTTGTACAGGCTGGGTGACTTTGTTGTAGCCGGACTTGCGAGCAGCAAGTAAGCTTAGGGCTCGGCGCTCTATCACTTGGTATCTTGCCCCGGTACTGCCACCAGTGCTCGTACTTGGTACTACCAGCTGCCTCACCAGATACCGAAATCTCATGTATCTAGGTAGCTGGGGGACTCAATTCGCTTTGGGTCAGTCATCGAGAGGCAGCCCAACAAGCTGTACTCCATATACGCTTCGTGCAGAACACGTCGGCAGTGGTAGCCCACGAGCTTCCAGCACAATACAAGTACAAGTACATACTTGCGAGCATGATGCCTGTACGAGCAGGCCCTGCTAAGGAGCCCTATCGGGTAGCTAGGGGTTGCATTTGACCAAGATGGTGTTATCGACGTGTCAAGGTACCTCTCTCTCCGCTCAACTTACGGTGTAGCTCTGGTACCCTACCCGTCTTGGCTGCAACTCTTCGCACTTGCCGTGGTCTGTGCCTCATGACAACAACACCATGTGTTGTCACCCAGAAGAAGAAGAAGAAAACAAGTGTTCGACGGCTTTCCTTTTTCATCTCTGCCTGCATTAGCCACATCTCAGGCAGGCCAACTCATGCATCTCACTCGAAGAGGCCAGGCATAAAGAAACAACCGACGGTCTCAGACGCTCCCTTTTATCATGCGGCAAGTCTTTTCCCATTGACTACCAATGCATGTCTCTCCCTCGAATCGATGGCGGCTGACCTGGAACATGGCTTCCCCCGGGGCCAGGCCTCGAAGGATTTGCCTACACCGGTTCTGCCCATCATCGCCATCACCTCAAGGGCTCATCGCCTAGTCCACAGCGGACCAACCACCCCAACCACCAGTCTCATCGGCAATAAAGCTTTACGATTCGATGGGATGATCTCACCTGCACAGACCAGACCGCCCCGCCCGGATGCCAGGCATGTATGTGCCCTGCAGGCTTGCCAATTGGCGCCCACACGAATCCGACATGTCATTAGGCTTGTGTCTGTTATTTCCTTCTCATCTTGCCTACAGTACCAGCACGGGTACTTCGTAGTACGAGTGCCAATGCCACTGCTAAATCTAGCACTCAGTACGAGTATGTACGAGTACATGTAGGACTCTGGCCTGTGCTGAGTACCTGGTAGGCGCAGGGTTGGGGGACCCATGCCCATACAAAGCACCATAGGTACAGCACAGTACGATACAGTCGCTGCTCTCCAACAGCATCTCGTCATTGATGCCACAAACAGTGATAGGCCTGCTTTTCTCGGAAATTGGTCGCAAACGACGCTGCTCCTCGCAATGTATCGATTCCATGAGCTTCAAAGACTCTTGGCCTCTTACATGGCGCCGACCCTAACTTGCTGGAACATGCATGGTATCCAATACGCATTGAGTAAGACCCGGCACACCCTACCGTGTCTATCTAGGTACGGAGCACTCATATTATATATACAAGGGCATCTATAAAAAAACGAGGCGTATACAGGTATTCAACGGCATCCTTAATTGGACACTTCATCCATGACTTAATTTCAAGACAACACGCCACTCCACCTCAGGCCGCTCTTTTCAGACCTGCCAGTATGATACTCGCTAGCGATATGTGTGTATGCGCTGGCCGCAGATTGCATGCTAAGGTACTGTATTCACAGTTACTAAGATGGATCACTGGACCTCTCTGTGCCCAATGGATAAGACGCTTCCCGTCTCTGCGGATGCCTTAGACATGATTGGCTCTCACGACGAAGCTCAGGGCGGCTAGCAGTGCCCATGTACATATCACACATGCACGACCGACAACTAGTTTCCACACCCGTCCCTGACTCCCGGGCCCTGCTATGGCCTGGACGCGGGGGACTCAAATCCCAAACCTGGGTGCCGAGACACGTTCCCCCGAGGCCCATTATGCGGCCTTCCCTCGTTACGCAGGATACATACATGCAACTTGGACACATGCGCGGTGACACTCTACACAGACGGACCCGGTTCTGTGGTTTTTGCCAGTGGGATGCGATTATCTAATGTGCTTTTCGCCCGCTTGGGAAAACTGTTGGAGAAAACTTCCGGGGGCAAGACGCACCTGGACGCATTGGGGGATGATTACATTCATTCGCCTGTGCCCGTCCTATCACTGCGTGACGACTAAATATTTGGGGATACTGTGGATGCCCTTTGAAGCTCATGACACAAAAACACCATCGGCGAACAACTCACGCGGGGACCCACCACGTCGAGCAGAAATTGGGGGAGGAGGAGTGTGCAAAGTACGAATGAAGGAGAGGTCCTGTCATCTTGCTGCATCTCAAGACCACTTTTACAAGATGGGAGCCATCAACAGTCCTTCAGGCAGGTGTGGGCAACCGGACCCTTGAACGCCAGCCAAATGCTAGCGCCTAAAAGGGTCTTTTCCTGTTCAATCTGGGACAGCAATCTTGCTCTAATCAAGACTACTTGCTGCCAAGTGGCACTTGATGTCTCAACACGGCCGTGATGGGACCTTGGTAGTATTATTAGCGCACTTGCTCGTATTCCCTCTCAGCTACCATTCTGAAGCAGTCATGCGCAAAGTGTCAAGCAATAACCTTCCGGAATACCAGGGCAGGTCCCTCATCTAGTGGCACAGCGAAGCCTTCTGGGGCGCTAGTTGTGTTTAATCTGCCTCGTCAATTTAAGAAGAAATGAGACGAGAAATGAGGTTGACCGGGATAGCAGACAAGCGGAGCTTCTGTCACAGCTCTACTTCTACTAGTAGTAGCATGAATCGATGGCTTGCATCATCACCCGGCACCGAGGCCACCATCATGACCAAGCGCCCATTCGAGCCGCTCATTTCTGGATCCGTTCTTGTGTAGGGATCGGGCATCGTTCGAGCTTTCCCATGGCAACCTGACACCATCATCACAACGACGAGCACTAAAGCACACCATCACGACACTAGCATGGGCGAGGCGAGTGCGGAGTGCTTTCATACCAGAAGAAAAAAAATCGCAGGCCCTCCCAGCTGCCTCCGCTCAGAGTAATGGGATAATAGCTAATAGCGGGAGCGCTTTGTGCCCGAAGCTGGGCAATCAACGAGCCGACGCGGACCGTCCGAATCCCAGCTCGGCTGCACAGACGCCTTGCTTCTTGTCAAACTAGCAGATCTCAAAGGTGCATGGTGCATGTGTGAGATGTGAGATTTGTCGAGATCAAACACAGGCATCCGGCACAAGCAATGCAGTCCGGTGCAGTGTTCGTCTCCTCTTTATATTGGTGTCCACACTACTCGTACGGTACCTATGTATGGCACGGCGTCAACCATCGCGGAGCTTCACAGCGAGTCGCAGCTACAGCACAGCGGGAGACAGTTTTGCACGACGCCAGCTCAAGCATTCAGAAACAAACTTTTGCCTTCGGGCCGTCCCTAGCTCTATCAGGCTGTGAACTCTCGACAATTTTCTTTGATAGCGGCGCAGGTCCTGAACGGCGCGTATTCCTGCGTCTATCCGCTGTTGCTGTGTAAGCTCCGTCCCAAGAAGCGGTGGCCAGCGGCGGGTGCATCTAGTCGGCGCCGCATTGCGACTGAGAGCACACACCGTCGTCTTTAGTTTTGCTTTTTCCTCTTTGCTTTTTTTTCCCTTTTTTTTTTTTTTTTTTTTTTTTTTTTTTTTTTTGCTTTTTTTGCTTTTTGCTTTTCGCGGATGCGCTATTCTGCGGGCTGCTTTTTGCGCCTAGTTGGGGCTGAGAAATTGCGAGCCAGTTTGTGAGAGCGGCAGCGGCTCGCAGCCCCCGGTGCTTGAGACCGGAAAAGAAGATCTTTCTCAGCCCATGCCCAAACAACCAAAAAAAAAAGAAAGTACAGGTACCGACCAGGGAACCAGACGGGTACAGAGCACTAGCACGAGTACAGTACATGCGACAACGTCCCTGTACGAGTACCCAGTCCTTTGTGGACACATCAGATGGGGAAGGGCCCAGATGACGCGACAAGTTCTCCGTACTGTATGTATCTATGGCATGCATTGCATGCAGACTAAGCTCGACAACCGGTCCCTGCAAACCACCGTGGTCTACAGGTCCTGACTCCATCCGCCTACCCGGTTCATGCAGCGCTTTACGGTGGGCCTATCAGTTCTTCTTCTCGAGCCCCATAGCCGTACATGCTTCCGCAGCGGTTGTGGAAGGGTGCTGGGGGCTGGGCCAGTCAGCTAGACCGGTTGTTCTCCGATGGCATCGGCCGACAGAGCGCAGGGATGGTCAAGGGCTCAAGGGCTACTTGTCCTGGCGCTGGCATCGTGGTGACCCTAACGGTCGTATGCAATGGAACGTGTATACTTGTGTTGGAACGGCCAGGACGAGTCACGAGATCCCTGCGTGGAGCGAGTGATCGCTTAAGATTGACAACAATACGAAGGAATCCAAGCATGTGCAAGTATACTCGAAAGTCGCAAAGGGAGTGATGCTACTACTGCTAGTACCATACTGTTGGTGGGAGGTAGGATCCATGGATGCGTATATCGGCCCCGCAAGCCCTGCTGCATGCAACTACAGGTACGAGATCAACGTGGCGAACGCCTAGCGGTTGAATTTGCGTGACGCCCGCCTCACTCTGTTTTCTGTTGCCAACAGCGCACTGGAGGCTTGCTGCCCGACTTCCAACGGAGATGAGCCAAGCAACGAACTCATGATCGGAAGTCATGATGGGCGATGCACATTGTCTCGGGCTGCAATGTCTGTGTTGTACTCGGTGCGCACTTGATCAGGCGGCAATAAGGGGTATGGAGGTACCAGTTGGTTCTGAGCAACACGGCCAACCTCGCCATTTTCCTTGGTTACTTCCTCGATGCAACATTGCTCCTTGCCACTGCATCTATTTCTCAGGGGTCCCAACGGAGCGTATCATGGCAAGGGGACGCCGTCCAGGTACGAATACATATCCAAACGTAGGTACTCCGTAGACGACAACGATTGGCAATGTCCGGTTGGCTCTGGGTATCAGTGAAATGCGAGCAGCCACCGCTTATCCGCATCAGTTGGAAGCCACGTGAAATGCCACTGACTGACGGGCATCGATGCTAATGTGATTCGTCATGTCGGACAAATTCCCGCTGGGAGGTTTGCCATGCACAGTAACGGAGCTGCCATGATCCTACGCTGCATGGTCTGATCATAAAGGGGCGCTCTTGGCGATTAAGACGCAAATGTAGGAGCAAATCTGCCCACTCCATTAGTGAGGAGTCCTGCGAGTATCGCATTTCGGAGCATGCGGGGTCTAGGCTGCCTCTGCCGGATGTATGTTCGACTTTGTGTTTACCTCCAAATAGACTGTGAGTGGGATGATGGAGTGTTTCGCCGGTCTTATAACACATTATCGCGGGGTTCGGCGTGTGGCTAAGGTCCTCACTCGTATGAGTCCTCGCCATAGAGAAGTCTGAGAGGCAGTATTCGAACAAGAACAGATTCAGCCAGGCCCAAGAAGACGTAGAAATCAAGGCCAAACCCATAGTAGCTATACATGAACAACAAGAGCATTTGCTTTAACTGGCCTTGCGCTCGTAGCACTTGATCCCGGGTAAGCCCAAAAAGACGGCCTCGCGATACCGTCCCAACCTTCCGGGTATTACTCCGTAAAAACTCCACATTATCTCCTACCCCGCCATTGCTCCTCAGAGAAACTCCGTGATCGCTGGGGCCCCGAATATAAGGGTATAGAGTAGTAACTCGTTTCTTGAAAGATTTAAGAAATTCAAACAACATCCACAAATCCATCTCTTCTCTCAAGTTTCTAGCGCTCTGGGTGGCGTGGCAGATAACTGAATCATGGCATCTCAACAGTGGAAAGTGGACGAGCCCTGGCTTGACCTTAAATGCGCACTCGGTGAAGGACCATTCTATGAAAAGGAGACCAACTCACTGCGTCTTGTTGACATCAAGAAGAAGCATGTACACACCGTTTCTATAAGCGACAACGGAGATGGGTCCTCTCTAAAGACCATACAACTGGACGTTTGCCCAACAGTCACTGCCGACATCGAGGGCGTGGACCCCCAGGATCGCATTCTACTTGGTGTTAAACACGGACTTGCAGTGTTAGATCGTCAAGCCGGAACATACAAGATGCTCGCACCGTTCAACGCCCAGGAGAACAATGAGCGTATCCGCTCCAACGACGGTGCGGCAGATCCCCATGGCAAGTTTTGGCTGGGGACCATGACGGATTTCGGGCTTGGAGAATTCCAGCCAGAAGGTATGGCTGATCTACGAGTGTTCGACGCCTCTAGCCCCTCTGGTGGCTGGGCTCACCCCCTCACACTGGCGCTGACGGCCTCTCTGATAGGGTTTCTTGCACGCTTTGATTCGTCCAGGGCAAAAGAGGAGGTCTTGACGGATCTGGTCATCCCCAATGGCCTTGGGTGGTCACCGGATAAGAAAACTATGTACTTTACGCACTCCAAGACGCGAGAGGTATTCGCGTTTGACTACTCCCTAGAGACTGGGGCTGTAAGCAACAAACGCCTCTGGTATCGGCACGAGGGACCAGGCGAGCCTGACGGCTTCCGCGTCGACGTGGAAGGAAACGTGTGGCACGCCATCTATGGAGAGAGCTCGGTGATCAAGATCAATCCCCAGGGCAAGGTTATCGGAAGCATAACTCTGCCGACTAGGAACATTACCTGTGTCCAGTTTGTGGGTACGGAACTATTCATCACGTCAGCAGCGGACGCGGAGGGCGACGAGACAAGTCAGAAGTATGGCGGTGGTGTCTTTAAGGTTGATGTGGGGATTGCGGGTTTGGAGCTATTCAAGTTCAAGTTATAAACCAAGGGTTCTCGTCGAAAGGCATGGCCCTTGCAACATCAAACGCCGACGCCGCATCGGCTTATGAGCGAGAGGAACATGGTTTGCCTTGCCGTGCTGAAAAAAAAAATTTAGAGATAGGAAAGCATAGAAGGATTTGCTATCTAGACCGTTTTCTGCATACAAAGAGCTGCTGAACTGGTTAAGCCGGATATTGTCTTTTGCAAGGTAGTACTGAATACTGATGAGTTTGAACCAACTACTATGCCCAATGCCATGTCTCTCACATGCAAACTCTTGTGATTGGAGCCACATGGCTGATAAGCAGGGGAGGGAAAGCGAAAAACAAGGAAAGAAAGGAAGCTAGATGAGGTGTTCAACCCGCCCTACTGTACGCCAAGTATGCAATTCTGAAGCAGGGCCATCTGCAAAGGGCACCAAGAAGCATGCAGCAGTGCATGAGAAGAGCAACTAGATGTGCTGGAACGGTTGCAATGCGGATGACTAGGTCGCTTTGAAATCATGCCCGAAGTATGAGAGAAAGAACTTGTAGTCGTGAGAAAGTTACGAGGAAGAACAAGTTGCTGGTAGTAGAGTGCGTCATCTTTCACCAACAAAAGGAGTGATTAATTGGTTACCAGGTCTTCAAAGGATGCTACTAGACCAGTTCCCTCTCCTATTATTCTTTCTCTGTTACAACGTTTTGGGAAAGGATGGTATGCTTGCTTCTCATGACTGCTTCCTCAGCCGGCTTGGTCAACAACCACACGACTGCATAGTGCTCCAACCGATTTCAGGCTTCTACTACACGTATTTGGCAATGGCACGGCACGTCTCACAACACCCCATCTGTTCATGCGGATCGATCCAGTGGTTTCAGTTGAGCATGGATCGACTTGCTCCCTTCTGGGCCCCCAAGCTCAATGTCTCAGTACTACTGCATCCTACAGCTAGCAGGCCTCAGCCAGCCGTCGTATGATGGCTCTACCGCTACGCAGGCGTGGTCCTCGCAGTAGTCATACTATTGGCAGCAATTAACGGCCGTTGCTCACCGCCGCTACAATTGCTCGACGCATTGGCTTCATCGCCAGCCCAACTTGGAGACCCGACTCGAACCCCCTTGTTCCGTCTCACCGCCTGGGCGGTTGCAACCCCGGCCCCGGTCTCCGGATTTCCGGCCCCGCATGCTCGGGGCGGTTCGGTCACGTCCCTTTCGCCCAACTACTAGGAGCGTGCGTGTGAGTACAGTAGCAAGCGCATGTACGAGTACCTGTAGCACGACCAGTGGTGGCACAAGTAGCAGTACAAAGCAGCATGGAGAGCAAAGTGATTTGCTCGTCCGGCGGGTGGGCACGGCATGAAAGGAAGACGACAGAACAAAGTGGAAACCAGGCCCGCTACCCACGACAAGGGGGGGAGTCGAGAAGAAGAAGCCCATCCTCCAAGCTGTCTAGCAACAGGGTCTAGCCGATAAACGGCCCCCAAAAAAGCTCCTCATGGCCAGGGTTGTCACCTCTTTTTTTTTTCTTGCTCTCCCAAGCAAGCCAAACAAACCTAGCTTGGCCAGCGTAGCATGCGGCTGCAGTTCTTTCCCAGGCGCAGGAACTGCTAGGACAAGGACCGTTCCCGGGCAAAAGGACAGGGGCGCAAGGGAAAACGTGCACGCTATCGTTATGCATACGATACATGGACTAAAGCAAGTGCGTGCTGCAGGCATCTCGATCTGGTTATCAGGGCAGCCGGCGGGCGTGCGGGCGAGGGACAGCGAAGCTCGGCTAGCATCGATGCGGTCAAGAGTGAGTTGCTTGGGCTGACGGGTGTGGTTTTTCTCTCTCGTCTGGCCGGTTTCTGGTTTCTGGGGAAGAAGGAGAGGGAGAAGGATAGACAGAGAGACGAGGTTCAGGTTCTCAGCCTTGTCGAGCCTAGCATGACATGTCTCTCATAAATCACATTGTCCTGAACCAACGGTTTTTGACAAACCTTATCGAATGACCTTTCCCTTCACACACTGGATTGAATTGACTTGAATTGATCCCTTTTTTCTTTTCTTTTTCTCTCGTTGAAACATGTCCATGCACTCATTTACAAATATAGACAGATACCGCGGATGAGTTATTGCCGCGTCCCTCACCGCCTTCTCCCAGACATTTTTTTTCCCAACTCCCCCCCTGTCCACAAAAAAAAGAAAGGAAGAAAAAAAGAAAAGAAAAACATACACCAGAGCCAGGGTAAAGGGGGGTTCCCAACCTCTCCAAACCCCCCTTCGTACTCGGCACGCAGCCAAAGAGTGCAGCGCAAAGCATCGGCTGCTTGGAGGGCGGCTTGCTGGTCTTGTTTCCTCTTCTCGCGGCGTGTGCGTTGACTTACTATTCGTCTACAGTACGAATAAGGACGGGGGATGGAAGAGAGAACGAGATGCTGACCCGAGCCAGACGCAGGGCGTCCTGTACGTACTTTGTCGCGCAGCAAACCCCGTTCTAGATGCTGTGGCAGAGCATAATGGAATACTACTCGTACTACAAGGCGGTAGCAGAATATGATGTCTCGACCGCGATGTACCGGTACATGGCTCGAGTTGCGATCCACCGCAAGCAGCGTCAAAAGGACCCTCTTCGCGTTCTTTTCTCTCACACCCAGCAGGGCCATGAGTTTCTGCTTCTCGAGCTACGGCTACGGCTACCCCCCCACAGGCGCAAACACGATGATGATGAGAATGATGATGCCGGTGACTAATCGACGGGCTTCCGCGCTCTCTTCAGCAAACGAACGATAGCTGGAGCCGCGAGCCGCGAGACAAGGGCCCCCAAAGACGGACCAGAGATGCTCGACACTTGGATCCATCCATGCCACGCTGAGCGGCATGCCCGTCTCCCTGGTGGGTTTTGCCCGCATCGCGGATGGCAACTCCGTCCTGTCAAGCTCTGCCACCTCAGTCCTGGTGAAGCCTCGTGTGTGTGCTGTCAACTCGACTAACTGGCTACCTGTACTAGCACTATCAGCTCCCCACACGACCGAACCCTGCTGATCCTGCGAGGCAGACGAATGGACCCGGCGTGCTGGCAACCTGAAAAGGGCTGTCCCGCTGTTGGGCTGACATGGGTGTGTTGGCATAGCTGACTAGGGCCTCTTCCCCCCCTAACCGACACTGTCCATCACCCTCGTCTCTCTAAGTCGGTGAGGTTTGTGAGGGGGAGCCTCAAGTCTCACGATGGCCTCATCACGACGGCTGCTTGATACTCGGACTCCATGTAGGAGTACAGCTTGCCCTGTTCGGCTCTCGACCTTCCCACCGCTTCGTTGCGTTCACCCCTAGCAACCGTCGTAGATGAGAGTGCAAACATCCAAGAATAGTAGCCCTCTGCTCTTTGTCTGTTCAAACTTTCCCTTTTCTTCTTCTTCTGCAGCTGCGCAAGTGCGAGTATGCCTATCCCCCCAAACCTTGAGCCCCGAGGACCCCTCCAAGGCCGTGTCCTTCCCGCAGACCGCCCCTTTTGGTTTCTTTTTTTGTTCCAGCTGCGGTCCACACGGATTGGGATTGGGGGTAGTTTGGCAAGTTTATCCTTCACTTGCTTCAAACAGCATTGGGAAACGCGGAGTACTGTTGCAAAGGACGACACTAGCTTGTACAGCCTTCCCAGTCTCTACATACATACACATACAGCCTGAACAGGTACTTGTGCTAATACTACTTGACACCAAGTACACCACACAGAAGCATATCTCGTTCCCCGGGTTCGTGCCATGGCCCTGCCTAGCCTTCCCCGTCGCAAAGAGAAGCCCCAGAAAATTCAACGGCAATACGGAGTACGTTGTCCCTCATCTTCTTTCCCACGTGCAACAGCCAGAGTAGCATTGCCAGCGGGCGCAACAGCAGCGTGTTGTCAGGCTGTTTTTTCTTTCCCTTTCATTCTGCCAGCGAATGGCCTTTCCCCATGTCCGAACAAGGTACATTTCATGCGTGTGGATATTCCGGCGTGTGATCCAACCTCCCATTTATAAGAAAAGCAAAACCGGCATATGATACTACTGTACGGAGTACAAGCATAAACAATATGGTGCCATGGGTCCGCGGTTCTTTGCTAGGCACCTGGTAGCACGGAGTATTACTACAGCACTTCAGATCCCCCCCAAAAAAAAGACAAAAAAAAAAAAAAAAACAAGTATACTGCAGCAATACCCTGCCTGCTTTTGGACGCAAAGCCACGCTGGGAATAGCAATCTTTTGCCCCCAACCCCCAGCACTAAAGCATCAAGGGCGCTTACTAGTCCGGTGATGCTCTCGTCAAATAGCCGTCTCGACCTCAGGCGTTACGGCCCTCATTGGGCGCCGCGATCGCCCAGGTTTGGGACCTAGTGCATCCATGACAGCGGCAAATCCATGGGGATCATCCTTCTTTGCCGCATCTGCCTGTAACGCGTACGTCTGCCCAACCGCAGAGAGAGGGCCAAGGCCAAGGGCAAGAGAACAGAGAGAGAGAGAGAGAGAGAGAGAGAGAGAGAGAGAGAGAGAGAGAGAGAGAGAGAGAGAGGGAAAAATCAAGGGGGCTGGGAGGGAGGGCTTGCTTGATTCTTGTCCACGGGATGTCCCGGTCCCCCATCCACGTCGTCTCTCTTATCAGGCCTTGTGACAGTGAGCAATGGGTAATGCAAAGGTTCATGATTTGACATCTTTTTTTCTTTTTTTTTTTTTTTCTGTATTTTTTCCTTTTTCTTTTTTTGTCTTTTTTTTTTTTTAACTTTTTGGACACATGCACATGCAGACGGCATGACGAGCCTTGTCGTGTTGCGGTGAATCAACTCCAAAATGCGACAAGATCCCGCCTCCTCCCCCTCAAAATTTCACGTCGGGATATCAGATATCAGCCATGAGTGCGTAGTACTCGTAGAATCACTCAGTTACCTCAGGGACCAAAATGACTCAGAGTTGTTTATCCGACTGTCATCTCTCTCCATGCTGTCCAAGTCCGCCATGACAACTTGTCTGGAATCAAAATGTAGATACACGCCCCCCTTTATCCGTAGTTGCCTAACGGATCGGCCAGTCAGTCATCACAAGATTCGCCCCCTGAACGGGTTATTCTAGTGCAAACAACAACTCGCACACATCGATAGAGCGCCCAGCATGTCAGGCAGTATCGAACTAGCTACGTAGTGATGCTGATGCACGCAAAGGATAGAACTTTGAGTGGAAATAGTAGGACAAAGGCACCCCCTCTGCCAAACTTCGTCTCTGCTCTACATGACAAGTACCTACTCTTCACGCATGCCATCACAGATCGGATTTATGGCATCACAATACTTCTTCTTGCTACCAAGTATGTGATGATTGATATCATGTTAATCTATCGACTGTCTCATATTCGGGCACTAGACTACCAAACCAATGCATACAGCGTCTCGCCACCATAATGAATACTCCCTTATGATTGTATTTTAGACATAGCACACACTCTCCACTGCTTATCGTTTGGCCGTCATGAGTGCCTGCGCTTATTGTTCTTCCACACGAGCGAGTTCTTCTTCTCTCAAATCTGTGTTGAGAACCAAATCCTCCTTGCATCTTCTGTGCACAATGATGGTCAACCCCTCGATTCCATCGTAATCATTATACTGATGCTGATGCGAAGCATTCCCCGTTTCCCCATCTGCAACGCCTTGACTCGCTTGGTGCTCTAGCGCAATATCCAGTTCGATTTTCAGCTTATCAAACGCAGCACTAAGACCCAGATACCGCGAGCGCCATTCGCAAGTGTGACGACTTATGGGCATCTCAGAATTGCTGTTAGGAATATCAAAAGGAGTCGCCGGCTCTTTCATATCATCTCCTGCCTGGTTACTTTTTGGGACATTGCTTGTAGATTCCATCCACCTGTATCCCGTGGATATTTGTTCTTCGTCATTAGTATTGTGCTGAGCTGATGAGTTGGAGAGAGCTTCTTCATCAAGGGTAACTGCTGCTGGAGATTGGCAAAGATGCCTTCCAGAGTCTGATGTCAACAACGTATACTCTTTGCCTGGGGAGCTATCCATCCATGCCGGCGTGTCGTTGATCTTTCTCAGTTGTTGTTTCCATGTTGAAGGATCGGAGGACTCGATGTTTCGCTGGGGACTCTTGCTTGTACTAATAACTTTCTTTGGTGAATCTCGTGTGCCAAGTGTTTCTCTGACCTCCCTTTTCGGTGTCAAGTCATTCATTCTTCTAACGGGCGAGCCCATCATCACTTGTGATACCCCTTGGGGTTGTTGTTCCCCAGCACCCCTCATCTGCTCATCATACATGACATCTTGCAGAGTCTCTCGTACGTCATTGTATTCTCCAGATGACGAGATACGAATTGTTGGAGTCTTCCACATGACGTTGCCTGATGATGATGCCTGTGATCTTTTTAAATCTGCCGAATGTATACTCTCATGGTAAGCTCCCACCAGGGACGATTTCGGTGTATTTTGGTTATCATTTTCAAGCGAGTGAGGCAGATTGGCTTGCTGGGACGTGTGTTGGCCTTCTGAACAAGTCCAAAAAGTGTCTTGGTCCAAAGTGTGTAAACTGAGAATCGCTTTCAAAGTCTTTGTGGCGGTTTCGTCCCCAAGACCGTCTATTCTTCGTCGAGGCGAAGTTTGCTTGTCGTCGTTGGACCACATACCTTGAGAGTGTGGCTCCTGTGAGGGTGGTACACTCTTGCCCCCTATATATTGACATTTGTCAGTCCGCTACAATACAAGGATCTTCATATGTCGCGAGATCGATACTCACTAGCTCTATCCTCTGACGGAATCTCACCTCCTGGCTGCCGCGTCAAGAAGGGCTGTGGAGTTCTATACTCAGACGAGAGCGAGGTGGCATGAGCAGTACGTATTTCAGCATCGTGTTTCCGACTGGCAGATTCGAAGGAATCTTTGGAGCCACGCTTATAGGATGCTTCTTCAATGCTTGTATTGGCTTGACCAACAACTTGCCACTTTGACGGAGAATGCCGAGCAACGCAGCAGATACTGTGCCTGGTAGGGTCGCTGTTGACATGGCAAGTCGGACAATCAGAACACTGCTCAGAGATGGTCATTTCACTATAGGATTTATCCAGGCGATGCCGGCGTTCATATCGAAATTGTTGGCGTGCTCGTCTTTCCGCTTCAGCATGGCCCAGTCGGCTTTCTTTAGGATAGCCCGTGATAGAGTCACGGCTCTTTGAATGAGATAGTTGATGGGTTTTCTCTGCCAGTATATCAGTTGTTTTCTCCCACATTGTGGCTGTGTGCAACTTACTTCTCTCTCCGTCAAGCACAGGCTCGGATAGATTGGCAAGACTCCGGCTTTGAGTTACCCCTTGTTGCCATGTCTTTTGTTTCAACTTCTGCTGGCCCGGCCCGTGGTCTCGGCCTGCCGAAAGATTTGTAAACAGGTCACCCACTAACTCTGTCTTGCACTTGGAGCAGAACTCATGCCCACATCTCGCACATCGCGCTCGTGTGTGTAAATATCCACCACAGGAGTGGCATACTTGGACAGTTTTCATCCCTGACGCCTGTTGTCGATCTCTCTCATCCGACAGCCAGCCCTCTGGCCGGGAGACTCCATACATGTCAAACATCTCCAGTACATCTCGTTGCTCTTTTCTAGAGCTGCCCGGGGCTTCTTGTATTGTCTGAATATTCGAAGATGATGCTTGGGGCTTGACTTGAGAATGTCTGGAAAGCTTGAAGCCCGATTTCGTATCCTCGGTTTCGTTGGCGCCAGACTGGTTTGATCTTTGCAAACTTCGGAACTTGCTTGGACCTCGGGTCGGGCTTTGCAATCCCAAAGAATTGCTCGATCTCGAGGCTCTCAAGTTCGGCTTGACGTTAAACATGTGGGCACTCGTCGATGCAACCTCCCAAGCAACTCGGTTGTCATCGCTATGATTGTCATTAATCCTCAAGCCCGGGTACGAATGTCCAACCGGAGGCGAAGCAGACACTTCGACCCGCGTCCGCTGACAGGCCGGGCTGCAAACATCCACGCCTTCACGCGTATTCGCAGCATAAGGTGAATTCTGGACTTTTAAGTTGTCGTAGCTCGACATTGTGTTGAGCTGCCGTATGCGAGACTCGACGAAGCCAGAGGGTACCAGGTCTTCTGGAACGCCATCAAACGATATAGCACCTCTAAGAGGAGTTGTAGGCTCACTGGACGCGGGATATGCCATGATGGTTGATGGATAAGCAGTAAACTAAGATCCAAAATAGACAATACATGGGTGTGCTTATGAAGAATCGTGGGGAGCAGAAGCATTCAGACGAGAGCATTACTAGTAGGTGCCAAAAACAAAAGAGAGGGATATACAGGAGCAAAGCAAGATGAGTTACCTTGTGCGTCCAAGGCAGGTAGCCCAAGAGGCAAGAGCGCTCTTACTATGTACTATAAGGAAAGAAGAGAGAAGTGATTTCGTTTCATTAGTATGTTTAGGAGCTGCTACATAGGTACAAGGCGCATTTCCCAGGAGTTTGCAGGATGCAGCAGATGTCTACTTTTGATTTTCTTCATATGACAGTACCACAACTTCAGTCAATTGTTTGGCTCTGCGCTAAAGACAGGTATAAAAGTTGTACAAGGGTTATATTTCTATAATCGTTTATTTGACATAGGTGGCAAGGGTCTCGAGGATCTGGTAACGGAATGTTAGTTTATGGTTGTCAACTTTCAGGTCAAACTGCTCCACGCACCTCCAGTTCGATCTTGGCCTCAGCGATATCCTGCTCGCTGCCATTGCCGCTGGCAACCTTCTGTGCCTCGGCAATACCAGCGCGGACAGCCTCAGCGCTGAAGTCCTCCAGGGGGTAAGCCTCGGGGGCGTTGATGCTCAGGACGGAGTTGGGCTGAACAGTGGCGAAGCCGCCAGACACTATACGGGCGCTCATCAGTCTTGTGTCGTTCATATAGTCGCACACTCGGAGGGGTCATCACGTACGGAAGAACTGCTTGGCGGGGCCGGACTCCTCAACAACCTCGACCAGGCCGGGCTTGAGCTGCTCAATGGAGGGAACGTGGTTGGCGAGGACACCCATTTCACCAGACTCTGCGGGGATGTTGACCTGGACGACGTCCTGAGACTTGTAGATGGACTGCAAAGCATTGCGGCAATTAGCACCGAGAACATCCGTTGACTGTCGCATTTCCTCCACACCAGCCCAATCGGATCGCATATTCGGTAAAAGTCGACTTCTCGCGGTGTAGGATTCATACCTGGTGAGGCAGAGCCAAGCTCAGCTTGATCTACAAAAATTTCAGTTAGCGATATATAAATTCCAGGCCTTGAGATTCGAGTGATCTGGAGCATCCTCACCTTGTCGGGGACGGCCTCGGCGTATCCTCTCCGCTGGATGGCCACTCGCATGGCTGTAGGGCGAGCTCGGAGAGCCGCACGGGCAACACGGAGGGAGTTCATGGTGACTGTGAGGACGATTGAGTCGTTGCTTGTGGTGAGCTCAATTGAAGCCGCTGGCACGAATCTTTGCCGGACTGCAGTCGTTAATTCGGCTAGCGGGAAAATCGCCTGCCGCACAGCACGTGAGAGAACACGTGATATTGCAACTTAAGTCTTGAATGAACTCGTGGAGTGATCTTGATGGGAGACTTGGTAGAAGCGTGAAATATGTTTCCAGATGTCATATTTGATTAAATTACGAAATGCTGATACAAGTGCATTGTGGCAGACGAGATTGTATCTCAGGCTTCCATCGCTGGGGAAGGGGATGTATCACAACTTACCATTGAAATTTGCAAAGGTTTCCGTTTAAGACTACATGCGATTTGACGACGATGCATCACCATTAGCAACCCGAGCCCCCGGGATTAAGAAAAGAAAATACATATATCAAGCTCACGAAAACTAAATCAATGCTCATATTAGGCAAAGCCAATTGACATGCTTATTTAGGAACTAGTTAGATTTTATCTTCGCCGCAGAAGTCATCTCATAACCTACAACGGGAGCTTGGGTAGACCCGAACTTATTCGACAATGAGAGCTTCGGAAAACCGGACTGGAGGCAACATATCTTATGCAAGTCTACTAATTCCTCGCTCCCATAGAACTTGCCTCGTCTTTTAGCACACATCTTTCTGGCGGATAATTGCCGTCGGGGTGTTACAGTAGTATTCAACGGCGAAAACTCGTCGCCAGCTGAACCAGACGACTTCGAGGAGACTATCGTTGGCCATGGCACCGAAAGCACGCCATCTTCACAAGAGGGATGGATGTGGAATGACGATAGTAACTCTGCCTCTACCTTAGCTCCATGCCTTTCAAACATCAGCTCACTGTCGGCAACGAACTCCGACAATCCTCTGGTCCAGTCAGGTCTATACTATGCCATCCAGCACATGCGAATGGCATTTCTGTCGGGTGCCACAGGCAGCTGAAGGGGCCTAGAATCCTTTGTGGCTTTAGCTTTGCCCAAGATATATAGTAACGTGGTTCACCATCTGGAATGGTGTATGGCCTCCCGGGTGGCCATACAGTTTTGAGTTTTCCCGTCAAACTCTCTCCCTCAACTCCGTTATCGCTCTGCCCTGTCTACTGCTTGTGCCACCCGCGATGTTCCACTGCTTTTGCGACAGCGCGGCATGTCAACGTACGTTGATTCACAATTGCCAAGAGAAAAGGGTGACTTCGCGTCAAGTTGCCATTGCTCAAGGCTCGAGGACAAGAAATCTAGACTATGGATATGTCTCAGAGAGACGGGCGGAGAGTAGGATTTGGTTGAAGCCAAGACAGCATGTGCGGCCGCTGCTCTTCGTCCAATACGGGTTCGAGCCGCCCCCTTTTATTGATACGAGAGTCTTAAAACAAGTATGATCTCGTGTGTATCTTGTAATGTATACGGGCTTACAGGTATGAGCCAAGTTGCACGAGCATGTAAATGGGGACGAGCTGAGTACGAGCATGGGTACAACAGCCTCACCTCCAAGGTGGACCAAAAGAGGAAAGAAAGAAAAGCCCCAAAATCAAGAATCTCGCCGAAGGGGGAATTTCTCCAGCCCCAACATTTAGTGCGTCAATTTTTTTTTCTCTTCTTCTTTCCTTGTTGAACTTTTTCTCTCTCTCTCCCCATCTTCTTAGAGCCCGCTCTCAACCGCTAGAGACCGGTGTCCTCGGTGGGCTGCCCCATCGGAGCGCCTGTTTTACTAGCGAAAGCGCGAGGGAAAAAAATTTGGAACAAAATTTTCCAACAAAAAGAAGCACAGTCTCACCAAACTAGCGGGTGGCTTGGGGACTAAAGAAAAAAGAAGAGCGGCCACATTACACTGTGTACCTCGATTTTACTATGTCTGCCCCCTTGGGTAAAGGAAACAATTAAACACCCGAGAACAGGCGAGGCCGCTAATTCTTGTGCTGGCCGTCAAATCTCCAAGCTTGAGCTTTTGGCCGTTGCAATTGTGCCGTATCGGGGGAGCTCTTGTCAATCTAGCTTCATCGAGAGTGGGCTTCTGGCTCAAACTGATTAATTTGCGCTTGGCATGTCTCAGTGGAATTTGCTGTCCTGGCCAATCGCTAAAGAGACATTGACAACATGTGTTTTGCGTGTTTACACGTCTTGAGACGATGACTCTGGGAATCTGGTTCATGCTCAGTCCAGGCCGTCCTATTTTAAGCTTATAGAATGAGTCAATTGACTGAGAGTGCATGTCTCAGGATTGAGGATGACCATATGTCTCTCTCTGCATTCATCAGACTAGTGGACTACTTTATTTTCCTCCTGGAGGGCGTGCGAGACAAACTCATGTCTCTCATGATATCTGAATTCAGCATAAGCTGTCAGTCATACTTGTACATACTAGTTGTAGTAGACACAGCCGTTGCCGGGTGTAAAGTGAACATCTGGGTTACATAAGCAGCCAGGACCACTAGTACTGCTTGGTGCATGGCCCAGGTTGTAGGTGCCAGAACGGTGTAATTAACCGTATCAAACTCGCATCGTTGCTGTGCGCCACCGGCACATGTCGTTGTATTAAGGGGACTTCCGTAAAGGGACCAATTGCAGTTACGGAGCAACTATTGTTCCCAAGAGTACGGACAAGCAGCGCGGACGTGTAATTCTGGTACCACGGAGCATTACGGAGCATATCATTATGTATGGTGGCCGAAAAGGGCTGTTGACGGTCAGTCCAGGCATGCGAGATGCCATTGGCTCATGCGCGGCCCTGACTCTCACCGCCAAACGGCAGCCAAGACTACGACTACGGAGTACAGGCAGCAGGAAATGAGCTTCTGATGCCTGAGGCTAAAAGGCATCTCCTTGAGGCCTCTCTCCTTGAGGCCGACGTTAACCCGCAAATGCCTTATGTCCGTGGCTGGTGAACGAGGCGACAAGGCCTTGCTCTAGCCCGTGCCCCGTAAGTCGCGAGGCTGTCTATTGGCTGTCTCTTTACGAAGGGTCCATACCCTGCGTCTTGATGCCAGGAGCATGTGCATGATAATATATCGCGACGTCTCTGGATCGAGGTACGCCGACGCTTTGGGAAGGCCTGACATGTAAGGTGCGTGCTAACTTGTGCAGCATGCACGGGCAATGCGGCCGAGCTACCAACAAGGTGGCATCATTTCCCACAGCCTCCAGACGGCGAGCTGTGTTTGGCTATTCGACGGGCTGCGTACGCATTCTCACGCGGGATGCGCATCCCTTGGCCCAGCCAGTCAGTCCCTTTAATTCGTGGCCGTATTGAGCAAAGCAGAAAGCACTCGAGACGATGCGGGGTTTGTGCAGCCCATCCCATTGAGCCGTCCGTGGGGTTTTCGAACCACATTGCCACATTAGTGCACTGGGTCGACTCGTCGTTTTGAGAGAAATTGAAGATTATGAGGGGCGAACCGCGCAAAGCGACGTGGTATCATGGAGCTCTGGTTGTGTCGGGCTCGACGCCTATTCTGGCGTAGAGCTGGCTCCCAATGGCTGCTGACCCGAATGGCCGCTGACGACAATGCGAGCCTTCTCTCCCACCCCCGCGCTGCCTCTGCAGTTCGCATTGGATGTCTTGTGGCAACCGTTGGGCTCGCATACTTGGGGGTTTGTCACTCTGATGTCTGCTGCTTCATACCCAGTAGTACGTGTTGTATGACGAACTTGTCCACTTTCGGACCAGACAACGCCTTCTATTCAAGCCCTCCTGCCGATCTGAACGTGTTAAGGGCGGATGTGGCGGCGGATTGCAGCTCTCGGAAGGGATCAGCTGCATGCACCGGCTCCGACGGTAGTTTGTCTTCTGTCCTGTTTATTTCCCTTTTTCGTCATGTCGACATGTCCTGGAGACGCCGAGTGGGATCGCATCTATTGACTGCGCCTTGGGTGGCATCCATGTCTCACCCTGAGCCCATTGGCATACTTTGTGCATGCAACGCCCAACTTGCAGCTTCTGGCTGAGAGATTACTGCATGCAGCCGGGTGATGAGCTTTGGCTGCTCGGCATGGATCCGGAGCATGATACGCGAAGGCAACGTGGTTCCATTTGCTGTGTCACTTGCGATTTGCATGCGTCCAACCGGCTGCAACATGGATGGTCTTTGATAAGGGGGGTGCATTCCAGCAGCCTGATCGACCCTTCTAGAGTGATGGCGGCCATTGCCCTCTCTTTTTCAAATACTCGATTTTTGGTGAATTTTTTTTGGTGCCATTGTTTGACAGACGCTTGGCGTCATGGCGCAGCTGGCTGTGATCGCTGCGTGCGAAGTTTAGCTTGAGCTACATGTCAATATCGGTCAGCGCGCCACGCGATGACAAACATTGGCGAATCCAAATCGTCCCCTTTACTTGTATGTATGGGGTAGGGAGCAGCTCGTGCATGCAATATCGAAATAGGGTCTCATGCACGCCGGCCCATTACAGCACTAACCCAGCCTGTGCCTCCCTTTCCCCTACCTTTGTGCAAGCGGGATGACCGGGGGAAGAGGCAGAGTTTGGGTGGAGCGAGGAAATGCGTGTAAAGGGGCGACGCGCTCAACAACCTCGGCTCCGTGGAGAACGGAATAGACGGAGGACGGACCTTGATTATTTGCCAATCCGGCTGGAGGACGGAACGCGGTCATCTCACGTCCTGAGGCTGAAGGATGTATAGATGCCGGGGGAACACCGGCAAGACCGAGCCTCTGCGAGATGGTCGATGAAGCTCGCGGCTCCAGCGGCCTAGAGGGGACGAGAAAAAAGAAAAAAAGACCCATCAGTCCTCTGTTATGGCTCTTACTGTACTCGTACAGGTTGGTACGGGGTTGGAGCTAATGAGTCGTTGTCTACACAGGTCTGGACTCGACTGTGTGTTACTCTGTTTGGCAACCCTCACAGGAGCTTCTGCGCACTTGAGTCGTTGCCACATCCCTCCGAATGCGGCCGTTGGCTAGTGGCGTTTTCGCGCTTCGCTTCAACGGCAAGTTGCGACTGAAGAAGACTGTGGAGGGACCTCGGAAATGGCGTCTTTGATCGAGACGGGCCGCCTAGGCACAGAGTACTGAGACAGTGCGATTCCACGACGGCCAACGCGCAAAATGTTACTGGTTCTGCGGAGAACGCGCCCAAGCCGAACAAATCGAAGCTACCTGTGAGAGCTGCAGGCTGGCACGGCTTTCACTCGGCTGTGGCCCGAGGCGAGGGTCCCTCACAGTACTCGCACATGCCCCTCACAGTGAAGCGAGATGCATTCATGCTCGTACATGCTGCATCTCCTGATTAATGCGCTGCCGTTAGCAGCAGCCGAAACACAAAGCTGGACTTGATTGGATGTTTCTGCCGGGATCTGTCAAGATACCAGAACCTGCCACTCATTGGCCAATTCAGCAAGCAATGGGACTTGTACGTCTGGTCACGCAGTTGCATTACTTACAAAGTATGTATCACCAAGGTTACCACGGCTCCCGTATCTGGTTATATCATGGCGCAGAGCTGTTATTTTAGGCGCGGAAGTGAGCCTCGCCTGCTGACGGCTCCCCTGAAGGGCAATGAGCATCATCCTTGTTGGCCTCAATCATTCTCACGCTTCTGTTGTTCCATTGGTGTTCGAAATGCCAAACGGGGCTGACCTACGGAGTACAGTACACTGAGTACCAGCACGGCCCATTTTGCACCGGGCGGTGAGTTGGACCAAGGCCTTTCCCTCTGCCTTGTGAGCGGAGCCGGCTCTCTCGCTTGATGCTCTGTGATGGCGCACAGCAACACAGCTTTGTTCCGGGCATGAGAGCAAGCACCCCCAGCTCACGCGCCAAATGACCCTGGCAGCGCCGCGCTAAGGGTTCATGTTCGCGCGCCTTTTACTATGAGGCAATATCTTGCCAGAAAACAAGGCCCTTGCCTTCCCTCGACCTAAGAATAGGACAGGATGGGATAGGATGGAATTGGGGAGCCCAGTGGGTTCGTCTCCCGTCATCATGATGCGCTAACCAGTTGCATAAAAACAATCTTACGGCCTGTTGTGTGCATTTGCAAGCAATGCATCCAATGCCATTCGTCACTTGGCGCCGGGTGACTCGACGCCCTGGGTGCTTGCTGAGCCTCACATGATGGCGAGTTTGAGGCTGTTTCCAAATTCCGGCGCCTGAGGCTCCCTTTTCTTGCCCGTTCTATTCCTGTGCTACCCATGTAATCAAACATGAGATTTGCCAAGGAGGATCTGTTTAGCGGTAAGATTTGACGGCTGGGTCAATTCTCGCTTGTCGCTCTTGGTACGGATATACCAGTGCGGCACTGTACGAGTATGTACCATATGGCGAACATCCCGTTGCCATGCGTACTTTGATGTACGCACATAGGCGAATGCTCACGAGAGTCGTACAGCACCAACGTACATGGCCTCAGGTACCCGAGCTGTAGCCGGTATGGGAAGCACTGCAAGTTTTGCATTGTGCGGTACGCACGACAGGGCCTCGAATCCTCGTATCCATTCTGTCTAGGACAGTTTTACTGGCACGAGAGAAACATGTCTTGCACGATATATGCTTAACACGAATAGCGCAGAGCCAGGGCGGCCGGGCAGTTAAGCGACAATCGGGTGAGACATTGGCTCCCAGCCTCAAGGACGAGGCAACGCGGAAATTTGCAAGGTACGGAGCAAATGCCACAGGCTGCATGTACGGAACATGTACCGCCGGTGCTCGGGAGCCGCTACGGAGCAAATATGGACAAGAAAGACGGAGTAGCGTGATTGCAACATCGATACACATGGTGCTAGTCATGCGAAGCTGAGATCTCCATGGGAAAGCAGCTTGCTCCTTTCGCTCTCGTGCAGCCTGTGCGCGCACCCCTGACAAGGGCACCGACGCTTTTACAGTGGCAGCTGTGTGCTGAAATGCAGATGCGAGCGGGGAAGCGAGCGGCATATCGAGAGGAAACACTTCGCCTCCCCTTGTTGCTGTTTTAACCAAGGACTTCGTAATTCGTAATGCTACAGCGCCAGACTGTAAGTGGCAGACATTGAATTGCCTCTCCCCTTTTGGCCCCCCTCCTGCTCCCCCTCCCACCACCTGTCTGTCAGTCTGCTTGACTGATTGCTTGACTGAGTGATTGATCAACTAACTAGCTGTTTGCCTCTTCTCCGTGGAAGCTGGGATGGATGGATGGGCTTGAATTCTGGTGGATGGCAGGCAATCATCAGCTCACCCTCCTACTTCGGATGCCCTACTCCAGCACGATGCGCTATGCGTTCGCCAGGTAAATTCAAGCCCTTTTGGCCGCACCATGACGACACGGGCTTCTTTCTGGCTAGCGGCTTGGGGCTAGTCGCTGGCTTCGGCCGGCCGATCGCTGCTCGCCAATTTTCTGCGTCCAGCGCGGGCCTGAGAAATTTCACAGCAGCGACCCGCACGCCGTTGGCAGTTGTATGGCTGGCGCGCAGGCCCTGTAACGGTGCTGCCAGTCCGCTACAGTACAATCCAGTACAGGCACTAACAGCGCTGGCCATTCGCCGGCTGGAGCCCTGCGGCCAGCGAATCGAGGTGGCGCTCAGCCACGCCATACCGAATGAGACGAAGCGGAAAGGCCAGAACAAAAAAAAAAAAAAAAAAGCCCGTGAGGACATAGCAGAGACGCTGCCGCTGCGAATCAAACCAGCCCAGCGCCAAGGAAAACCACTCAGTGGCTCCTCTTCCTGGCAATTTGCGAACCCCCCCTAAGTCTTGCGTTCACCCCTTCTGCCCCCACACGGTTCTGTAACTTGTCAACTCTGTGCTGCTCAGGTGCTTTTTGTGCTTGTGCTTGTGCTTGTGACTGTGCATCCCACCGTGCTCGTGCCCGTCCTTGCTGCGACGCCCGCACACTGTGCACACTGTGCCTCCAGCCCGCTGTTGCTCATTTGCACCCCAGAATGATGCAGTCCTGAGCGGCACGAGGCTCCAAAACAGGATGGCTAGCAACGTGCAGCTCATAAAAATCGCACTGTATGGGCTTCCATTATTCTGGGGCCTTCCCTCCATCCCCCAGGCCCAGTTTTTGTGCTTGTACTCCGTACGAAGATGAGAAAGAGGATGGATGCTTTTGTGCTAGTCTGCAGTGGCGGCAGATCAGCTACGATTATCCCTCACCATTTTTCAGGCGCTCTCGAATCGTTCTGCCGCCGACCTGTCTTTTCGTCTTTTCTCTCCTTCTCTTCACTGTGTGAGTGGCGGCCTCTGGTCTTTTCTCGCAAACCTCCTCTTTCTCGGCGTCTCGTCCAGACACAGCGGAGTGCGCAAAGCAACGCGGATACTTGCGCTTGCCACTGCAGTGTCTGAGACTGTTGTCTTGCCTTGTCTTGTCCAAAATCCACGTCCAAATCCATCTCCATCTCCCCAAACATCGCAGATCCCTGCACCGGCGTCTACGTCCACGCCTCGTCACACCCCTACCGACCTCCCGGCTTCTGTCGTGTCAGGTCCGCCACGCCACATCTGGACGGACGTCATCCGGAATCTGCCAAGAAGGGCTCCTCTGCTTCTATAATCGCACGCCCGTAACTGCAAGACCCTTTTTTATCGTTTCTCTGCGTTGATTCGACTGCGAGTCTGCCCCCCCCGGATCACCACACTGCGCTGCTTAAAGTGGACTGGCCTTCCGCCCGCTCAATCACACTTATACCACACGCGCGGGCCCCAAAAAGGCTTCTTAGTCCTTTCACATCCACTACCTTTGCTCGACTCTTTAGGTATTGATCATGTTTGTTTTGATGTTATAGCATCGCTGTCCTCAGGGACAAATCTTTGTTACGAGAACTTGTTCTCGCCCCAGCTGCAAGCCTTGTGTCGGCTTACACGCTTTGCCTTGCTACGACACAACCCTCCGACCCCTCTCGAGTTGAGCCGCCTTGAACTCTTGTCTACTATCTCCTTGGCCCTGCTCTTTTAGCAGAATCAGGACGTTGAACGACACCCTTATTGCTATTCCTGGATCTCTTTTTTTCGACCTACAAGTCAAATCAACCGCCTACTCAAAATTCACTCACCACACTTGTCAACCTCAAAACCTCAATGCCTACAATAGCGATCATGGCAACTCTTCCTTCTTCACAAGCCCTCGAGTGGGCGATGCAAGGTTCAGATCTCGTTGAGGACCTTGACGAGCCCCCAGAACAGAGGCTGTACATGCCCACGCCCACCAAGCCTCTGCCTTTCCAGAGAGCCCCGATTCGCCCACAACAGGTCGCATCCTCGCTACTGACCCAGGCTATCTTGGGACAGTCTGATGAGGAGGACAACCACGTTTTCCACCCTTCCCATGCCTATAGCCAGCGCCGCCGTTCCATGGTAAGCAATGCTAGTATTGCTTCTACCGCTGATTTGACCAGCGATACTGGTCTCACCAGCCCTTCGCGAACCAATACACCCAGCCCACCTCCCCCGGACCTGTCAATGCTTCGTCTTCGCCATGGCGCTGCTGATCAGAAACCTGGCTTCATTGCCAGCCTCTTCGGCGCCAGGAAAGTGGAGGAGCCCGTCAAAGAAGCTCCTCGAAAGCGATGCATTCAGTTTGCCTGTGCTGCCAAGCCTCAGGCTCAGCCACAAACCGTCCCTGCTGCTGCTCCGTCAGCTGCTTCTCCTCCTGCGCTCAAGACCCCCCTGGCACAGGAACCGCCAAAGCGCTGCATCAAGTTCGCCTGCACAGCTCGCCCATCATCTGCACAAAAGACTTCCCCCAAGCCCTTTGAGCCCTCCACTCCCAAGCGGAGCATGACTCTTCCCGTCCCCATCTCTCCGAGACTCGTGCCTGCTCAGCAGCAGTCTGTCAAGGCTTCGCTTGTTCGACCTCGATTCCTTCGTGCTTCATCCACGGAGCTCATCAAGGACGGATCTCAGTTCCACGAGTTTGCCAGTGGCATGGCTCGTGAGGATGACTGGATCCGACAACAAGACTCCACTCAAGCTAAGCTTACCATTTCGGATACCCTGGTCAAGGAGAACCTGTTTCGCCGTCTAGGAGCTGAAGCCGAAGAGGAGGCTGAGATGGAGGAGCGAGAGGAAGATGAGGCCGAGACTGCCATGGATGATGATGATGATGAAGATGAAGACGACGAGGATGATGAGCTTGATGTCTTGGATATCGATGATGAGGATGAGGATGAGGATGAGGACGAAGAGGATGATGAGGACGATGAGGCGGATGACGGCTCCGACGGTTACCACACTGACGAGGAAACTGGCTTCGCTGATTCCGACGAGGAAGATGACGAGGACGAAAACATGGCCATGTGGACGCCGGGCCGTGCCCCATCCGTCCCCCGCCAGGTTACTCCCCGCTTGGCTCGCCGACTCTCCTTGACCGAGCACTCGGATTCTTCCATTGGCTCCAGGCGCAGCCGTCGTCGTTCCCTCAAGGCTCGCCCCATTGGACCTCAAGTCGAGGCACCGGACTTGCCAGACAGCACCGACTTCGTGTGCGGTACTCTGGACGAGGATCGACCCGTTGAGGACGCTTACCTTTCATGCCTCGCTGCTCGCAGAAACGAGAAGCTGCGCATTATCCCCCAAGACATTGACCCTAGCTTCCCGGCTTCGGACCTTGACGAAGAGGATGAAGAGGATGCCTATGTGGCTGCTGCTGACAGTGATGAACATCCTTGGGTCCACGGCGCCATGGAGGATCTCGATAACGAGACAGACCGCGCTCGAAGGAGGCGGAAGAACGAAAACACATCTCCCCGACGATTCCGTTCTCCACCTCCCAAGCGACGCGGCTCTCCCGCCCCCAAGCCTCGCGTTCGATCCCCTAAGCCTCTTTTTGACCGCCAGTCGCCTCGTCGAGCTCGCTCCCCGGCTCCCAAGGCTGTGGCCATTGCCACTCCCATCCAGACTCCACGACAGGGTGCACACACCAAGTTCCAGCTTGCTGGCCGCCCTGGTCTAACCCAGACCAAATCCCTGCCCAGACCCGCAGCTATCTTCCGCCATCAGAAACAGCCCAAGGGCTCCAAGACCTCGTCTGACACTGATGGCCACATCCGCAGTGCCATTGACATTGTCAAGGGCCTTGAGAAGAAGCGCCTGCGCCGCAAGGAAAAGTTCTTCCAAAAGTATTGCGATCGTGCCCGACGTGGGCAGATCCCTGAGCGCAAGCCGCTTCCTGGCCTGGGTGCCGAACGCATGCGAGAACTTGGGTTGCTCATGGCGGGTAAGAAGGACCCGGGCAACTACGTTCTCTCGTGCTAAAGGAGAAAAAGTTTTTCTTTCTGATGGTTTTGACCACTGTTGCATTTTCAACGGATGGAAATGAGATACGCATTGGAGAGGAGTTGAGCATTCAATAGGCATGGGTTCCACAGTCCCGTCCTATTAGACCATGTGTCCAATCTTCTTCCCTTTGTTCCTTTTCTTTTTTTTTCCTTTACGATTTTTACGACTTTTCTATTTTATATAATTACATGATTTTTTCTCGGAGATTAGCCTCTTTGATGGGCGGCTCCTGTACATAACGATCTATATATTTGAACATCTTGTTATTTCCCTTTACCAGCGGAATGCAAGCAAACTGGGAACAGTACAACTACGGACACAGGGCGGGAAGGCTTTTTTGTCTGCTTTTTGGATACAACCATGAGACGCATTGGGATGCGGGTTCTCAGCTGGCGTTGGAGGCAGACATTTGAATGCTGTCGGCATTATTACTAGATACCTTAGTAATACTGAATCTGAAAAGATTTATAACTCAAACAACCCATCTCCGTTACCGTGAAGACTTTGTTGTGACTCTTTCTTTGTTGTATGGAAAGAATACAATGGGAAGAAAATAATCCGCGGTGAGTGATAAAAGGGATGCTCTCAAGCCACGTCAGCCGTAGAGGTTGAGCCCAGTTTGACTCGATCTACGCCACGTATGTTGGATCTATGAAGCAGGCAAAGAAAAGAATGAGCAAAGAATCCCAAAAAGAACACATCATCATGAAATTTAACTTTCGTTTATATATATGTTGTCATATGTCATAAATTATCCTTTGTAAGATACTCTAGAATCGCACTGCCAACAAAAATATACTTTTCGGCCGCGCAGAATCGCCACCATCTCAAAGTCACAGAGTTTGGTGCCTGAGCAACAAGGCACGTCACGTGTTCCCGTCCCTTGCCTTCCATACAAGCGGTAAAACACATGATTGTCCTTTCCGATCCCATTCTAGCCTGCATCGACATCATCACACTTCGACTTCTTTTGCTTGTTCCTTTTTTTTGCGCTTTTCTTCGCCCTTGCACCCATCAGTCAACCATCGAGGGCCTGAGATACGAACAAGTGCATATCCTTTTGGCTTTTCAATCAATCGCCCAGCATGTGGATCGTTAACTGGTGTATGTATTCCGTTCTGGCCTTGATTCCGCCACTTTCTGCGCTGCACTCTTGCATACGGCGGCGACGACAATGCAGAGACTGACCCTTTCTTGCTTGCTCACTCTAGTCTACGACGTCCTGTCGTCTTTGGGATTGCTTAACAAACACGCCAAGCTGCTCTTCCTGGGTCTCGATAACGCTGGAAAGACCACGTTGCTGCACATGCTCAAGGTACGTTGCTGATAAGGGACGGGGGAGAGATTATGGCGCAACACGCACACATGCTGCTGCGGCGGGATGGGCTGTTGCGCACATGGTCGATTCCTACGTTACAGAAATACGAACCGAGCTGTGAGGGATGCGATATTCTAACATGATGCTGGGGTTTCTTATAGAACGACCGAGTTGCCATTCTGCAACCTACTCTCCACCCTAGTACGTTTTCCGCTGCAGGGCTTACATACGATACGAGGCCATAATCGTGCTGACACATTTGCAGCTTCTGAGGAACTCGCCATTGGCAACGTTCGATTCAACACTTTCGATTTGGGCGGTCACCAGCAGGGTATGTCTTTTTCTACTTTGATTGTTTTGTTTTGCCTCCCTTTCAAATTCCAACCCCACCAAGTCCGAGTCCCTAGACCTTGCGTGTATACTTACCATAATCTCCACCTACTAGCCCGTCGTATCTGGAGAGATTACTTCCCCGATGTTAACGGCGTCGTCTTCCTCGTCGACGCCAAGGACCACGAGCGATTCCCCGAGGCCAAGGCCGAGCTCGACGCCCTTTTGGCCATGGAGGAGCTCTCCAAGGTTCCCTTTGTGATCCTGGGCAACAAGATCGACCACCCCGATGCCGTTTCCGAGGATGAGCTGAGACACCAACTGGGCCTGTACCAGACGACCGGAAAGGGCAGGATGCAGCTGGAGGGTATCCGACCTATCGAGCTCTTCATGTGCTCCGTGGTTATGCGACAGGGCTACGGCGATGGTATCAGGTGGCTGTCCCAATATGTTTAAAAAGAGATGGAGTGTGTTTGCGATGGTGATGGGAATGAGATGATGAGGCCACCGGACTCATGAGTCGTGGCTCAGTGACGATTCGATTTGAGAAACCGAGGAGGTCAAGAGGCGTTGGGTCGTGAGTTATTTTATGAGACTCAGCATTCTCTTTTTAGGCGAAACCTTGTTTTTAAATGTTGAAATTTATACCGTATCCGTTGCTTTACTTTACTTGGAGTCTTTTCCCCCTTCCTGGTGCAATTAATGGTTTGTGAAGGTAATGGATCACGAAGACGTTGCACCAGGGAAGGGTTAAATAACTAGGTGTTTTTCTTTCGTCTAGGTAGAATTAAGCTACGATACGACGGTTATCGAGATTTCAGCGTCTAATCGCCAATGACGAAAGGTGAATGCAGGTGGCATGATCAAGTGTAGACAACAAACAAACGCTCTCTATTTTCCAAAATAACAAGAATATTCAGTTTCTCGTGAAGGCCAAACGACAACAAATACAAAGCATAATGTGCCCCCTGTATAACAAAAATAATAACAATAATATATATAAAAAAGTGTGACCAACAGAAAAGTAAAAAAACAAAGCGTCGCATGCTTTCAGAAAAAAAAAAAAAAAAAATTCAAAATAGAAAACATCCTCCTTTCATTCATTTGTATCATACAACGTTACGTTGTGTCGTCGACGAAAAAAACACGAGCTGGGGAGTATTAGAAATTCGACATTAACTTCTTTCCCTTCTCTCTTCCTCTTCCTCTTCTTTTCGACCGGCGCGCAGGGGGTATATGTAAAGGATGTTGTTGTTGTGGTGGTAGTTTATGTATATGTATGGCGATTTGAATCAGCTGTGTAGATGAGACAGCTGTAAAAATAAATGATGTAGTAGCCAATAACTATGCGAGGGGAAAAAAAAAAAAGGGCCCAGATAAAGTGCAAAATGCTATGCTATGCTTGCTATGCTTCCTCCTCTTCCTCCTCTTCGTCGTTGTGATGATCTTCTTCGTCTTCTTCCGTCGTCGGGGTATCAAATGTTTTCAGCCAGTCATTCGCGTACTGGAGGTGTTCTCTCATACTTGATATAATGTGATGTAGTTCGTTCTTCAAGTCCTCTTGTGAGCCCAAGCCCTGCAGAACATTTGGAGAGGGTGCACTGGGAAGAGGCGGGAGGGAAGCCATCAAGGAGTTCCGAGCGCTCGTCATGATCCCCAGGCCGGACGACTCCCATGCAATGTTTGGCCTTTCATCGGGCGTGGTGGGCGTGCTCTGCAAGTCGCTCAGTTGCCGCGTGAGAGAAGGGACCGACTCCATGTCATCGTCTATGTATAGAGAGGGCTCTCTCGTGTTGATTTCCGCCTCGGCATCGAGCTCGAGGTCGAACGATAGAGATCCGTGAACCGAGTCGGATGATCGCACATGAGAGCTTGGCACGAACGAACCAGGGGCACTGAACCCCCCTTCATCTGCCAAGGAAGCATCGAGGTCAATGAGACTCATGGACGAGTCCCGATTCGTCGAGGCGCCCATGTCGTCAAATTGATGCGGCTGAGGTACATGTGCGTCACTAGAGAAATCCTCATTATCGCTATAGGTGTCTGCATTGGGAGCAAAGGTGGCTGAGCTGGGCGTCATGGCAGGGAAAGTCCACTCTTGGGTATCGCGTTTGGCTGTGGGAAACGTCCACTCTTGCGTGCTTCGTTTGTCCTCCGTAGGAAAGCTCCATTCCTGTGTATTCCGTTTCTCCGTGGTTGGAAATTTCCATTCTTGGGTTTCGCGCTTGTTAGAAGGAAACGTCCACTCCTGCGTATCCCGCTTGTCTGAAGTAGGAAACGACCATTCCTGAGTGGCCCGTTTGGTTGGAAAGTCCCAGTCCTGAGTCTTGCGTCGCTCGTCAACAGATCCGCTCAAGTCAATCGAGATGGGCCGCGTGGCTGGCTTGATTGTCTCCTCGCCAAGGCTGGGCGTCGCCGGGGTGTCGTCAAACGCAAGATCCAGATCGATCAACGACTCGCGAGCCGGCGCTGCCGACTCTGGTTTGGGCTCTGGCTTCGATTTCTTCTGGGAGGATGGCGGTGGAGCTGAAGTTGGAGGTGGCATCGGTATTCTGCCATACCAGGCTCGCGAGTTGTCGCCATAATTGGTGATTGTGTACGGATCAAACACCTTTTCTAGAGGGGCCTTGAGTTCTTTCATGGTCGGAGGCGGGCGCCTGCGACGACGTTGCATTGGCCGCGCCGTGTTCTCGGGGCTCGAGGCGACGCTGGGGTAGTACTCGGGGGCAGCACGCGGCTTGGCCGTGTTTTGGAACATGAGTTCGTCCACCTCGTCGAAATTCCCAAAGTCCCAACCGCTTTGACGGACCGGAGATCGGTCCTTGCGCGGTCCCTGAGCACCACCAGCCGAGAAGAGAGATTGCCTACTGCCACCCTGAGACTCCCAGTGCTTATAGTCGGCCACCAGCTTGGAGAGAGACACGGTTGGATATCTGTCGTGCGTGTTGAAGATGTAGGGGTGCCGCTGGATCTCTTCGATAGGCGGCCGTCGCTTGGGATCCTCGACCAGACAGAAGGCGATGAGGTTCTTGAGGTTGTCGGAGAACTTGTCGCCCTGCAGCCGCGGGCGATGCTGCTTGAGGTAGGCACCAAACTGCTGGATGTTGATTCTGGCGGTTGCGTTTGGCGGCAGGCCGTTGGCGATCTCGTAGGCCATGGACCCAAAGGCCCAGATGTCGACCTCGATGCCGTAGGCGACATGGGGGTCGAAGAGCTCCGGGGCCATCCAGTGCAGGGTGCCGGTGATGGTGCTGCGCTTGTCGAACTTGGTCTCCATGATGCCAGCGACACCAAAGTCGCACAGCTGCACGCCGCCGGCCTCGGTGACGAGCACGTTGGCGCACTTGATGTCGCGGTGGATGATGCCCTGCTTGTGCACCCAGAACAGCGCCTCGGCCACCTCGCGCAGAATCGGGATGATCCAGCGCTCAGCCAGGCCGCTCGTGGGCCGCATCAGCGACGCGACGCTGCCGCCAGCGCAATACTCGGTCACCATCCACACGGCCTGGCCCACCAGATGAGTGTCGACGACGGCGTTGACATTGCGCGCGCCGCTGTTGCTCAGCAGCTTCAGCGTGTTGACCTCCTTGATGATGTCGCCCAGCGTGTCGGCCGCGCCCGGCTGGATGCCGTCGCCCTCCTCGATGCTGATGACCTTGACGGCCACCAGCTGGCTCGTCTTGGTGCCCACGGCCTTGTACACGCGCCCGAAGCTGCCCTTGCCGATGAGCTCCAGCAGCTTGTAGGGCGGCGCCTCCCGGCCAGCGTCAGCGCACTCGCGCAGCACGATGGCCTGGGCGGCACGAGCATCCTCAATGGCCTTGTGCTTGGTGGCCGAGTAGCTGGGCGCTGACGAGAAGCCGTTGGGGAGGCTGCCGGCATGGGGGTACTGCATGATACCGCACACGAGGTGATGTCGTCGGGTCGCTTCGTCCGTGTCGTTATAGGGGTTCCAGTGTGTCTCGGTCCCCTAGAGCCTAACCCGGCTCAGCGTGCCACCAGCGCTGTAGCGTGGCAGCTGTAGCGGCCACAGCGGTCGAGTCGCAGCTTGCGAGTTGAGCTAGGCTGCTGCGCCGAGCGGATGGATCAGCGAGTCTAAAAGGGCCAGTCCAAGTCCAGCGCAGTCCAGCGCAGTCCAGTCACGCGGGGGCCAGTAAGCTGCTTCCACTGGCCTCCCTCTCTCTCAGCGGGAGACTGGCGGTGGACTGGCAGAGGCAGAGGCGGAGAGGGCGACGGCGACGGATCTCGGAGGCGCGCAGAGAGGAGTCCAGAGATGGTTCCCAGACCATGGAGAAGAAGCCCGAAAAAGCACGCTTGAAGAAGATGGGAATGGAGAAACAGCAAAAAAGATAGATAAAAAAATAAAAAATAAAGTACAGGTCGGTACTACTGAGAAGCAGAAACGCACTTTCCCCCCTGGCTTATGCCACATAATGCCATCGAATCAATAAGCATCAATCCATGTTGCAGCCCCTGGCAGGCGAAAAGCGACCGCCTGAGGGGAGCCTAAAGGGAGCGCTAACCCTGAGGCTGTCGCAAGGCTCCGCACCCGCTGTGGAAAAGCCGCTAAGTCTCAGGCGTGGAGCCCTGGGCGAGTTTGAATGGGAAAAGCCCCGCTAATCTATTTTCCATCAATGGATGTTCTTTTTTTTCCAATGTTCCATCTTTTTTTTTTTTTTCCCTTGGTTCCCCTTCAGCCTTGCCAGGGGTCTCGTGCGCCTTCAGCCCGGTGCGACGTCAGCGCTTTCTTTCGAGACATTGCAGCTGATGCGGTGATCAACCCCTCTGTCGACCAAATCCCGTGAGCAGCTTGGCCTCTCCTCGTGCTGGTCTTGGCCTTTCGCCTGACGTACTCTGACGCTTCTAAACGCTTCTACTTCTCTGTACTTTTCTTCTCTGTCTCTATACTACCTAGTAGCACTTTGCTCATGTGTATTTATATAGGTACATATATAAACCAGTCTGCCTATATATAACGTCGCCATGATCAAGACTTCAGTTGCCATCGCTGCTCTCAGCGCTGGAGGAGGCGCCGCTCTCACCGCCGCTCTCTACTCTCTGCGTCCCAGCAAAGACAAGTTGGCAGACATGCAACCCACGCTCGCTCCCTCTTCTTCTTCCCTCTCCTCCACAGCAATCGCCTCTTCCTCGACTGCCGTCGCCACAATCCCGGCCAGCCAAGTCTTTGGGGCTCCGGGCGCTCCCTCATCATCGCCCCTGGGCTCTGCGCCCGTCAACCCAGGCGGCCTGTTCGAATATGGCTTCCCGGGCCCCGTCTCCGACATCGCCAGCCGTGCCGCCCTCATCTCGAGCTACGACCGGCGCACGCGCAACCCCCACTGGGTCGTCGAGCACATCACCCCCGAGTCTCTCGCCAAGCGCGACGGCGACCGCAAGAACAGCCAATTCCTCGAGGACACCGCCGTGCCCGCAAAGTTCCGCGCCCTGCTCAAGGACTACTACCGCAGCGGCTACGATAGGGGCCATCAGGTGCCGGCCGCAGACGCAAAATGGTCGCAGGCAGCCATGGACGAGACGTTTTACCTGACCAACATGAGCCCCCAGGTCGGCGAGGGCTTCAACCGCGACTACTGGGCACACTTTGAGGACTTTTGCCGCCGCCTGACGCAAAGATACCCCTCGGTGCGCATCGTCACGGGGCCCCTGTATCTGCCCAAGAAAGACCCCGTCGACAACAAGTGGTATGTCAAGTACGAGATGATTGGCACTCCGCCCTCTGTCGCCGTGCCCACGCACTTCTACAAGGTCATCTTCGCCGAGGACGGCCGGGTCGGCGGCAACGTCGCTATTGGTGCCTTTGTCCTGCCCAACGCCCCCATCGACAACGCCAAGCCCATCACCGACTTCGAGGTCCCCGTCGAGGCTGTGGAGCGCGCCAGTGGCCTCGAGTTCGCCAACCAGCTGCCCATGCAGCGGAGAAGGAGGCTCTGCGCCGACACCACCTGCTCCCTGATCATCAAGGACTACAACGAGAGGCAAAAGTCCTTTGCAAAGGGACGGTCGTCTTCTGCGTGAGGCTCTTGACGTTGCGAGGGAGACGAGATAGCCTGGCTACATCTTGGTGGAACTGGCCGTTCTGTGTATCCGAAGCTGAAATTGATTGCGCACTTTATCACCACCTACCACACCATCTTCTCTTTTGTTACCGCCACGCCACGACATGTGCGACTATAGATCTGACGTTTTGCTTTTTATCATCGGCATCTACAATGCCATACGAGAGCGACATGTTCGATATTTATGCCACTCACATGCATTTTCTCATTGCCACCTTTACCTTTCAAATAGACATAGGCAACCAGCAACATCACACAGCACACAGCACAGCATCACATGTACTTTATATACTATTAGCCCCCATCAGATAGAAATCAGATTTGAAATGTCCCCTTGATTAGCCGCTATAATCCTGTGAACCCTACTCTGTAATGTGACAACTGTAAAATAAATAAATAAAGCAAACGCGACGTGCCTTCAAAGTATACGTAGAATGACAATCTCTTCAAACTAGAAAGGCCGTGACAAGAGGCCGCTTCACATGTCCATCCCTATGCCACCAAACGCCGAAAAGAGGGGGTATCGACTGATCAACCTCTCAATACTCTCAAGAAACCGGAATGAGTGTCGCATTCTACCGGGCGCGGGTGTATTTTCCGTGGCGTTGCTCCTGGCGGAGGCTCTCTTCTTGACTAGGAAGAGGTGCACGCCGACGGTTTGGATCCATGTCGGCAGGGTTCATTAGAGGAGGGATGGGCAGCTGGAAGTTGCCCGGTGGAGGAGGAATCCCTCCCGGCGGTGGGATCAGACCTGGAGGAAGAGATCCTGGGGGAGGTATTGGGACGCCGGCCTGTTGCATCAGCTCGAGGAGCTTTGCCGGGTCTGGAGGGTTATGGGGATCAAGACCAGGCAATGGAGGCGGCGGTGCTCCGTTGAAGCCGGGGATGCCAAATGGTGGCGGAGGCGGCGGCGGAGGAGCTACTGAGCCAACACCGACACCGGGCACAATCGGCGGCGGTGGGATACTCGAACCGAGGCCAGGAACAGCACCTCCGCCCAAAGGTAGACCAGGGATGCCCCCAGTCAAGCCAGGAACAGTGGGCTTTTGAGCATCCTGATCGACAAGAGCATCCATCTCGTCCTCCAGCTCGCGCTGCTCTTCCTCCTGGCGCTGACGGCGATTGCCGCGACGATCCCATGTGCCTTGTGCTTCGGCAGCTGCCTCGCCAATATGGTACCGGTCCTGGAAGATTTCAGTCTCACCAGGTCGGGCACGACCCCAGAATCGGGTGATGCGGTCGTTGGAGCCGGACGCCAGGATGTGACCCTGGGGGTGCCAGTCCAGAGACCAGATGGCGTAGTCGTGTGCAAACGGAACCTTGTGCGTGGGCCAAACTGATTGGGCTGGAGTCGATTCTGGGTCGAGACTGTCGTAAGGGGCGACGGTCAGAGGTTGGCCAGCTGGGGGGTTCGGTGTGTCCAGCATATAGTGAAAGAGTGATCCGTCCATGCCACCGGTGGAAAGGAGGTTGGCATGAATGGGGTGGAAGGTCAAGGTTGATATGTCCTTTTCATGACCCTTTAAGAGTACAATGTCTCTCATCATTCGCAGATCAAAGACGCGGGCCGTCTGATCTCGAGCCGACGTTGCAAAGCACCGGCCGAGTTTCTTCTCAAACAAGACTTTGGTGATGGTGCTCTTGTGGCCGTGGAGAGTGGTCAGGCTTCGCGCTGTCCGAGGGTCCCAAAGCTTAACCAAGTGGTCCTTGGAACCAGAAATGATTAAGCCTTTGGTTGGGTGCCAGTCAACAGACTTGGCATCCCAGCCGTGACCTTCAAGCTTCAACTCTTCCTGACCCAGAGCAAAGTCGAAGATTTTGAGGGTAGAGTCGTCCGAGGCAGTGACAAATTTGGAGTCATTGGGACTGAACGCAAGATCTCGGATTGGGTCTGTGTGAGCATTGATACTCTTGACGTTGTTGAAATTTGGCTGCCAGTACTTGATGACTCCGTCGTGGTCGCCAGATATCAGCCAGTCATCGCTGTGCGAGTACTCCAAGGCACGGATAGCGGAATCATGGGCCTGCATAATCGTCTCAAAATTGAAGCCGGTGCCGTTCCAGAGGGTGAATTCACCACTGGTTGACGCTGTAAGCAGCCTGCGTCCCTCAGGGGTCCATCGAACAACATTGATAGGATGCTTGATTTTGTTCAGCGATGAGTGGAGGTGCTTGGCCGGGATGGAATCAGCGGGAAATACTGGTCGTCCTGCTGGTGGAATCATCTCCAGGAGCGTTAGTCTACTTCATTGGTCGAGGCCCTGTTCAAAGGTCGATTTGTTTCTCACATCCACGATGTAGCTCGCGCTTGGGCGTTCTCTCTCGCCAGTATAGCCGCCTCTGTAGTTAGGAGCGCGGTCTCGCATCCAGTGAAGGACACTTGCGCTGTAGTCCGTCACAGGCCCTGTTGAGTTACCGATTAGCCCCTCCTGCTCTGAATGATACTGAACTATCTCATCCTGATCCATGGTTGACAATATTGGTGGATTAGGTTAAACCGGGTGACAAGACAGGAGGTATGCTCAAGTAAGCGGCGCCATAGACATCTCAGCAGGGCACTTGCCCAAACATGTTTAACAGCCAGATAGTAGATCATGATTTCCGTTCAAGGCAAACGAAGAGACTATCAAGAATAATACTCTGTATAAGGGACAGCTTGCCGTAGGGTATATCTACCCTTGCAAGCTATTGGCTAGCCGAATAATGGGCATCAAGCTACGAACGAGCAGGCTCCAGAGGGTAAAGACAAAGACCACAAGAGGGGTATATAGTGTGAATGAGATCTGGAGTATGAAGAATAGACTCACTTCGACCGCGAACTTTCATATATGCGCCATCTTGGCCCTGGCCGCCACCTCCTCGATCGCCATGCTCACCACGAGGCTCATAAGCCATCGTCGCGTGTTCTCGTTAATCGCTGATCATGCACCGGAGTGGTAAATTCGACAGATGCTACGGATAAGCGGATGAAATATAGTATGACGGTAGTTTTACACGCCTCTCCAATAAGAATAAGAATAATTCTTAGTCGAAATAGGCTTCAATGGACAGTTTGCAGGATTGCTTGGGAAGATGAAAGTCTCATTTCTGTGAGGCCCGCGCCTTGAGAGCGTCAGGCGAAGAACAAGCTCTGATTGGCTGCAGGTCATGTGATGCATGGAGGTCGTTCTGGCCTTAGTCAGCAATCCTAGAATAAGTGCTATATCCATGTGGTAAATCACTCGTACTCTATTGGGGAACATGAGTGGCGGAAACTGGGATGAAATCGGGCCTGATTGCTTCCATTGTCTTAAAGCGTTATCAAAAAACATGAGTGTGACTGCGGCTGTGACTACCGCATGACCAACAGCGAATTCTCACGTGGTTTGCGGTCCACGTTATGGGAGAGAGAAACTCTGGACACTCTCTGCAAGCACGCCGTACGGAGTTTCAGATATGTTGATAGCTTATCAGTTTTCATCTGCAAGGTGTAAGGTGGTAGTACTCCAGACACCATACTAGATTCCATGTATATGCACGCTTGCCACTGCATGGAGCATAAACTTTGCAACGCTGTTGTTAGTGCCTGGGACTAAGAGATGCCTGCGAGGGACTTTGAGACATCGGTAGGTAGAACACGGCTCTACTATTGCATATTCGGTATTCTGCCACAGAGAATTTGCCTTAGCCGGACGAACTGCTCCTGACAGGCTTCCAGATGATGCTCATGCAAATGTTCGGTGCTTGGCAAACCGCAGCTTTCACATGCTTTTTTTTTCTCTCCCAGGCGTTGCAACCTGCTAACTGCACTGAAGCAGATGCCCTTGTTCAAGCTCCTGCGCCCCACCGCTTCGGAACCCAGCAGTCGATACCCGCTATTTTCCGCTAATGCCGCCACTGGTCAATTTGACGATACAGCGACTAACGCAGGCCATGTACCTGTTATTACCTTCAACCGCACTTAAAATACGAAGTCACCTTTTTCATGCGGTTTTGGAACAAGGGAAATGCCCTCTCAGCCCGGCTCCATCTTAGTCGTCACCCTTACATTAGATAGGACTCATTTCGGTCGACGCCGATACGTTGGATTTACACCGAGGCATATGAGGCAATTTGCCGACCGGCAGAGTACATATCAGTACACGTAGAGAACACGGCATTAGTACGAGGTACGCGGGCTGCGGCAAGATAAACTCAATGCTGGCCAAGAGCCCCTCCCTTAGTAGCTGAAGCTTGATCAGTAGTAGCTTGTCCCTGTTCATGTCCCTCGATCCATCAGTCTCTTCTGCCATCTCCCATCTCAGGTTGAGGCAGAGTTTGCCCCCTCTCTTGCAAGTTACACCTACAGGACATCGTAGGACCGAGACCGAGCATGGCGCCTCCTGCAGAGTCCTCCACGACGACAAGCGTCGAGGCCTCTACCGGCTCCGTGTCTCGCCGCCACGCCTCACAAAGTGAAGCAGATCTAACGTCGGTGGAGCCCGTCAACGGCACGACCAAGAACCGGCTCTCCAAGACACCGCCGAAGAAATATCGCCATGTCGCTGCGGTGCATTCCCAGACGCGGCCGTCGTGCCTGAGCCATGATTCCCCTGCGGCTCCCAGCTTTCTCGGATTCCGCAATCTCATGGTCATTGTGCTGGGTACGGCTCTCTTCTGAATGGCGACTATTTTTCTTCTCTTGATGAGAACATCTCCCTAACGTATAATTAGTTGTTGGCAATCTCCGATTGATGATTGAGAATATTCAAAAGGTGCGTAGAGGAGCGGCTTCGACATGTCGCGAGACATGAAAGTGGATGACGTAGCACTGACATGCATCTGGCTGTGGTGTAGTACGGCGTCTTAATTTGCATCAGGTGTCACGACTACAGACGTCAAGATGTGCTCTTGGGTCTTTTGCTTTATTTTCTTATCCCCTGCCATTTGTTTGCAGCATACCTGATAGAGCTGGTCGCTGCCAAGCAGGCTGAGGGATCCAGGAAGCGAATCAAGGACAACAACTCTGGCCCGTCAGAGGCAGAGCGCAAGAAGTTCCACTCAATCTGGGTTCTTGCGGCTTTGGCCCATGGAATCAACATCACTCTTGCCCTTGCAATTACCACCGTTGTGGTCTACTTTTACGTCTATCATCCGCTGATTGGCACTTTGACCGAGATGCATGCCATCATTGTGTGGCTCAAGACGGCATCATATGCATTCACCAACCGAGATCTTCGTCACGCCTATCTGCATCCAGTTGAGGGAGAGGAAGTGCCTGATTTGTACAAATCCTGCCCCTATCCACAAAACGTGACGATGAAGAACTTGGTATACTTCTGGTGGGCTCCGACTCTGGTGTACCAACCTGTTTATCCGCGGACCGACAAGATTCGATGGGTGTTCGTGTTTAAGCGACTAGGAGAGATCTTTTGCCTTGCTGTGTTCATTTGGGTTGCCAGTGCCCAATATGCCACCCCCGTTTTGCGCAACTCTCTCGACAAGATTGCCTCTCTTGATTTGCCCAACATCTTGGAGCGGCTTATGAAACTCTCGACAATCTCTTTGGTCATCTGGCTGGCCGGCTTCTTTGCGCTCTTCCAATCTTTCTTAAACGCCCTTGCCGAGATAATGAGGTTTGGCGATAGGTCATTCTACGACGACTGGTGGAACAGTGAGAGCTTGGGCGCCTACTGGAGGACGTGGAACAAGCCTGTTTATACTTACTTCAAGCGCCATGTCTATATGCCCATGATCGGACGAGGCTGGAGCCCGGCCGCTGCCAGTTTCGCAGTCTTTTTTGTTTCTGCCGTTCTTCATGAAATTCTTGTTGGTGTTCCAACACATAACATTATCGGTATGTCTTGGATGGAGAGGTTCAATTTGAGAGTTTGTTTTCTAATCGTTTTCACACAGGCGTCGCTTTCTTCGGCATGTTCCTTCAGCTTCCTCTCATCGCCATTACTACTCCGCTGGAGAAGATGAAACTCGGTCATGGTGGCCGCATTCTTGGAAATGTCATATTTTGGGTTTCGTTTACAATCTTTGGACAGCCATTCGCGGCCCTGATGTATTTCTACGCTTGGCAGGCCAAGTATGGCAGCGTGAGTAGGTTACCTCAGATGGTGCACCACTAACGCGGGCCTGGGGTTTCGCTTTGGACATGTACACAGCGGTTTTGCTTGATTGCGTAAAGTTAAAGGACGTCAATAGATATACAGACGTAAAAGATACACGATATGGGAGGAATTTTGAATATATTCTCGGCCAAGTGCGAGGAATACACAAAATGAAATTGATGGCCATTACAAGACATCTCGATACAATTTGGATTCACAACCTTTATTAACCCTGAGCAATGCTACAATGCTAGCTAGAATAAATCATGGTTCCTCCCCCACAGTCGTGCCCATTTTGCGCCCATAGCTCTATCGTATAAAAGGTATCAATGTACCAACCCTCTTCTTATAGTTTACATAGTCATCGCCAAAGAATTCGATCAACTTTCCTTCTTCATGACGGATCCTATCCTGGAAAAACTTGTACAACACAGCCGAGTAAGCAGCAAAGCAAAGCACATTGCCCAGCACGAGCTGCGTGCCCAAGCCCCAGTAAAAGAAACCAAAGTAGCTGGGATGTCTTATCCACCCATAGATGCCGGATGTCACGAGAACATGTGATTGTGCTCTCCTTGTTTGAATTTGGTGGTTGAAACTAGCTCCAGCGTGCAGCATCGCCATGGAACGAACAGCCTGGCCGACGAGAACCATAAAGAGGCCTATGAAGAGAAGCACTTGGCCAGAGCCAAAGGGGGCCCAGTGTCGACCAGGAAAAAAGACGGAGACGATGGTACACTCTATGAAGGCAGTAGAGTGGGCGATGGCGTAGGACGGCCAGTTCGCCGTGAGCAGGAAGCTGTCGATGCCGGCGACGATGGTGTTCCGCTCAGCCGTGGTCCAAAACTCCAAAAAGTGAAAGGTAGAGAGGGCGAGGAGGAAGAACGGGACGCGCCAGATGGGACTGTCTGTGAGGAGCAGGACGCTCACGATGCCGACGATGCTGATGGCGAAGGCGATGCCCAGGCAAAAGGCGCGGAGGGCGATTCCGGAGAGCGACTTGGGCTGGCCGGGGAAGAAGGGCTTGAGAGGGTTTTCGGGCTGGCGCGGCAGCGGAGAGTTGCGGCCGGGATCTGAGAGGAAGGGGGGGAGGTCGTCGTGATGGCGAGGTTGAGGGGCGAATGAGTCTGCCATGGTGGATTGCAGGTGCTCTGGTGAAACGATCGGTTGAGGGAAAAGAAGTTGATGGAGTCGGTGAGACTGAGTCGCCAGTAATGAGTGCCCGTCTATATCATGATCCCTCGTGATGGTCTCTGCTTTGGTGTGTGATGGTGGTGATAACGTCTTGTTTGTGGTTTTTTATGCAACCCGCACGTGAGGATACGTAGGCGAGATTCGGCTTCACAGCTGGGACAAGCCGCGCACGGGGACTCTTCTGTCCTATTATAAGGCTGAGGCTTGGCACGGTAACAGAGAGTGAGAAACGAGGTTATTCTTGTCGAAGATTGTTCAGCAGAGAACAATACATGCTTGTGTATCGCAGCAATGCAGGTGCCAAGGCCTGGCCATGGCGAGAGTTGCTTACGGGCTGTTTGTGGTGGGGTTCAGGGCCTTGCAGAGATTCTCAGGGGCGCAGCTCTGGGGCTAGGCCAGTAGCCACACCTTGGCAGCTACACCATAAATTGACGGTGGCACAGTTGGGGATGCATTATCCAGAGTGTGTCCCAAGTCTTGAACTGCATTTGATTGTTCTACATCTTCTTCGAAAACCTTAATTGTTTCATGTACTAGTACATAGGACTTCAAAAGCTTCCGGACTGTGCCCGTCAAGTGGCCCTGTCTCTCATGAAAGCTGTGTACAGGACATCTGTCGAAGCATCTACAACTCCAACGGGCAGCATAACCAACAAAGTCTCCACAAGCCACCACTTTCTCCGCGATCTGGACCCTTCTATGGGTTTCGGAGTCGATTGTTGCTAGTAGTTGATATGGACATGGCCTCTGTCTGTGTCAACACATCTGTCGTAACAGTGAGGTAAAGGCAGCGTTTTACCTCATTGTCACCTTGTCTAGCTCTAGAGCTGACTTGTTGGATAAAACCACGGCAGTAGTAGTGAGCTAGCGATGGAGCAGACACGTAGCACCCCAATATGTCGCTGCGGTACATCACACCTCTTTGTTCATTGCGTAGTTGAGTAATAAACGCGGTGTCAATCCATACGGTTTGCTCCATAACATGGCAGTACGGTATGCCTCTCATTAGTCGATTCTTAATCAAGATTTCGGGTTGCCGCTCTTCACAGACCTCCCTGAATCGAAAAGGAGGAGATGATGAGCGTCAGAACACTGATAAAGCCCCAGGTACAGGGAATCCAAGTATTCATCTCGTAGTATCCCGCCTGGTAAACAGCGCCAAGCCTACACAACAGAGTCAGCATTTCTTTGTACTTGTTTCGTAGCCCATCCAGCACTGACATAACCCCAACAATGGTGCCAGATAGTACAGCCTCAAGCCCAGCGACTCCCAGATAGACAATCGGTGTGATCCAGAGATACTTCCACGACGACTTCTTCCACCCGTGCGTGAACATGGCGATGAAGACGGCGCCGAGGTGAAACAGCGCGAACACGATGAGGGTCCATATTACTGTGAAGCGCCAGACGTCTTTGATGTAGTAGAGCGTGTATCTCTTGTCGGGCGTGGCATCGAATAGAGTGTGGACGTTGAGGGACGGGAACGGAGGAGTGGTGTAGTTTGCCGGAGGAATCAGGCGGCGCGTCATCTGCGCGATCGAGTGTGTTGACTGCAGGCTGTTGGTCAATAGTCTGATGTTTCTCCTGCGTAAACACATCTTACATGTTAAGATGTCTCCCTTTCCGCTGCTCTCTCCCGCGCTGGGATTGCCGATGAAGGCGCATGTGTCGTTGTATGATGCACAATAGCGAGCCTCTCCCTAGCTGCAGAGCTGCAGAGCTGCTGTAGCATGTCGCTGCCAACCGTAAAAAGACCAGACGGTAATTTCGGGGTGGACCCCCGGAGACGTCATCCCTAGAGCCTCGGCAAAAGCATGCACTAAACCACAGCAGCATCAATCGCGTCTGCATCCAGCCTTTTGCTTTCGATCAAACAACAACTTCATCGCCTGTCAAGGGAGTGCATTTCGCATTGTAGCCGCGCCGCAGCAGATGCATCACCATGCCTGCTGATCAACTCCTCAACACCGTCTTGCAGCATTACCAGGACCTTCACGATGCGGCCAAGACGGAACAAATCATCGGCACGACCGCACACCTGCTCTCGCAGCTCTCCAACCCACTCAACCTCGGCGTTCTCACATCGCAGCTGTTGACGGCTCCCGCAATCTGGGAGAGACACGATGGGTTGCGCACCTCGGTCCGAATCATCAGCATCTACAACACCGCCGCGATTCGCGTTTGCGAGCAAGAAGTCCTGAACGACAAGAACAAGCTCGAGGGCCGGCCTCTCGAGGGAGGTGCTATTAAGTGCGATGCCTGGACGCGGGCGGTTGTCAAGGGCGCCGATGAATATTCAAAACGGTGGCAGCATCTGCTGGTTCTGACAGGCATCCTCATGGGGATGGAGGGCAACGACAGACGTGCACTCTCCAGCAGCCTCAGAGGGATCATTGGGCAGGCGGTTGTGCTGGCGGCCAATATGGCACTGGAGAGTCACAGACAAGATGGACCGCTCGCTGGCGCTTCAATTGCGCTGGCACTCAATTTCTCGTTTCCTCTACTCTCTGATTTCCACAAGGCTCAGATCAACTGCAATGAGCTATTGCCCGTCACTATCTGGGCTCTCACCGGCCCGGAAGGCTTCTGCGAAGGCCAGTTTCTTCAGGTTATTGGAGAGAGCATCACTGAGGCTCCCGGCCAGCTCCTCTCCTGGACCTCGCAAACCCCCTCATTTCAACTGCTGCAGGCCATGGACCAGCGCCCCCTGATGGGAAATGTTGGCCCCTTGTCGAAGCTTGCAGCCTACGCAGCTCTACATGCCACTGATACGGACGTTGTGTTGGCCGCACACGATGCGCTGCTAGTTTTCTCGCGTCAAGTGCTGGACGCCTGGCAGTTGAATCGATTCAACGACATTGACCCGGCGTTTGAGGCCAACAAGCTGAGCCTTGAGACTCTCCAAAAGACGTGGCCGGTGTTGTGGCAGGTCTTGCGAAAGCTGCTGTTTGGCGCTGTGGCTGTTGTCCAGGCCATCGTTTCACGCAGTCTGCTTGATCATCGCATGTTGAATCCCGTGGCTGCCTCAGGAATTGCTGCCAAATCACTGCACATTCTGCGGAATTTGTACTTCATCTCTAACCGGAACAACAACAGCGCTTTCCAGGTGTATACTTTCAGTTACCTGACCTCCATCGACAGCCTCTCGCGGCACCCGGCCGCATCTGAGCTGTTCCTCAAGGAGATTCGCCCCCTGGAAGCTCCCACTGCCCCAATCACACACCTCTCAAGGACGCTGGACCTGTTTTTCTTGAACGTTGCCGAGCACCTCCCCCTGGTGCTCTCTACAGCAGCCTGCGAAGCTCTAGTCATCAAGCCAGCAACTGCCTACCTCTCCCACGAGGGCCCCATGACTCCCTCCACGGTCGAACTCTTTGAATCATCTCACAGTGCCATCCTCTCTGTCCTCTCCTGCCCACAGCATAGTTCACTCACCATCGACATCACTCCCTTCTACATTATCAAGCTATTCGAATCCTTCCCCCAACAAATCTCCCCACGGCAGTTCCGGGTCGCCTACAAGACTGTCATGCAAATTGTCTCTCCTCCTAATCCTATCGCAGCAATGGAGCCTCATCTCGCGGAAACCCTCCTCGAAATGCTTCGAGATACCATCCCCACCGCGGGCACCACGCTTCTGCCTCAATCCCCGGATACTGCATCGCCAGATGGTACTTCACCAGAAGATGCTACCCAGGAGGCCCCAGAGCTTTTCTCAGAGCAGAGTTCACTCACTATGGCCCTGGTTGATACGCTGCCATTCTTGCCTCTGCCTTTGGTAGAAGAGTGGCTTACCATCACGGCACAGACTTTGAATATGATTGCAGATCCCAAGCTTCGAGCACCAGTGAAGAAGCGGTTCTGGGACATTCTCATCAATGGAGAAATGGATGTAGAAAGAGCAGCCATCGGAGTAGCCTGGTGGGGGGATCAGGGTGGAAGGGAACTGTTCACCTCCAAGCCTGCGCCCGAGACAGCCATGATGAGCGGCGCAATTGTGTCTAGTGACCTGGTGAGCAGCAAGTTGTAAGGGCACGGGATGCATCAACGCATCACAGATATGTGATGGAATTATGGAAACCACAAATGGGGGTTCGTCATCACATCTTGCAGCTTCTTAGACTTATTCACCGACGCTGGAGCTTGGTCATCTAACATGGATAAACGTGTGTTTAATGCAAACAATATTAGTTTTGGGGAGCTTGGTTACATGGCGCGTTTTTTGTTTGGCGATGATATACTGATGGTGGGAAATGCACTTAAGGCCAGCGTGATCCCGGGCTGGTGAGGGTATATACCAGAGCCTTTAAAATACATAGGATTAATACACTTGGACATAGACCAAGCAAAAAGAAATGATGTTCAGCAAGGCTTGCTTCGCCCTGGGGAGTTTGTGCTTCTCATTGTCGGTTTCATCATCCACGACCGCTGAACCGCCGCGTGGTAGCCGGAACACCATGATATATCCATTCTCTCCCATATCCTCTTCCAGCATGACCGCCGAGGCAGCTCAACCGACCGCCGCCGCTTGGGATTCTTCGACAGACGAGCCCGACATGCCGCAGCTTACTCAGAGTTCCAACACGTCTCACAGTTGCGCCAATGTTTTCTGTCTGCCGCTGTCGCCCTGGACAAAGTCTGAGCCTCGGCCAACACCCGTGCCTACATCAGTAACAACTGCAAGCGCAAGCGGCTGTTCCCAGGTCCTCTCTCCAAGTCGGACACCCTCAGCCATGAGCTTCAACTTCACCGACTCGTGCGATTCTAGCACGGACATGGCGGAGGACTGCCGGGCAACGCTCAACTGCGACACCGCGAGAGGTCTGTATCCAACATGCGAGCGCGGCGAGTGTCAGTGTCTAGCCAAGGAGTGTTTCCGGAGATCCATGTGCCTCGACCTTGGCCAATGTCGAGACTTTGATGACCACGTCTGCATAAGGGAGAGAAGCGATGGCGAAGGCGTGGGCGTCTGTGGATGTGAGCCACGAGTGGCAAAGTGTCTCTTGGAGGAGAATCCGCACCATTATTGCGCGGCGGGATCGAATTGTACGGAAAGGCACTTTTCACTGTATCCCGAGTTTCCGTATTGCAGTACGGGGGATTCGAGGTATCCGCTGGGGAGATGCGAGTGTCGCCATTTTGATTGCTTTAGGACGGGGGATGCGAGGGATTATGAGGTGTGCAAGGACTTGGTTGATTGTGAGTCAAACCCGCTGGGCCCATGGCCTTATTGCAGTCTCAAATATGGTGACGAGAGCAAAGGAAAGGAGGATGGATATTGCACGTGCGGATCGTGAATTATTTACTGCGTAATGTATTTCGAGGGCCAAGCTTTGCTTTAAATTATTAGGACTACCAAGCTCTGGATACTTGGTGTTCGATTCTAAGCAGGTTCGATCAAGGTTTCATGATATACAGGTTGTTTAATACCGAGGTAGAACTGCCAGAATACTTTCAGCTGCAGATTAGTAGAACCTCCAATCTCTTTGATTACCTGTACCTAGCAGGTTCGTACGCATGTAGAGTCCTCTTGCCAGTTTGGCAAGGCGTCCCGACATTCCCACTCTTGCAAGAGCATAAGCTATGGAAGGCGCATTTGGACTCTGATCTCCAAGCCTTTTTCTCTCTTTACCTACCTCTAGGTAGACCCGATGACATTTTCGAATTCAACACCAGAAACTTCAGCACCATCCAGCCAATTGGACATTTTCTAGCCTCTCAATATGGGCACTCATTGATCGTACCTCTTTTCCTACAATCACGTACTGATTCATCTTCATCAGCCGCATGCGGTATCTCTTCACGCTTCCTACCCAATTCCACGCATACCTCAAGCAATGCCAGCCAAAAGACCACGATGGAATACCAATACACGAACGAATGATGCAATACCGCCGTGTTTCTAAACACCGCATCCTCCAGCCTGATTTACTCATGATGATACTATACTGGGTTTGCCAATGATGCCATGTCGCGTCATATCTTACCAGGTTTCTATCCAGAGGGAAAAACCCGACCCCTCCTTTTACTATCAACACCCGCCTCCTTCGCCTCTTCAGGGTGCAGCGAGCGAGCGTCAAGATCGGCAAGAAACTGGCCGGCCATCACATCATCTAAACCAGAGACCCCTCCTTACGTGCGCAATTGGCATTCCACCCCAATGGCCAATGGCTCGCAGTAGCCACTGCTTTGTGAACGTGGTAAGTTCTTCTCCAACCAGGGACTTACGGACAGGCTTTTGCCTACGGCGTCCTCGGGTAGGTACTAATATCGCTGGCATCGCATCGTTGCTAGTACGTAGATGGCTCAATCCGTCCTTTTCACTAGCGTCGCCAGATCTGCAGCTAAATAATCGCAAGATGCGTTCATCAGAGTTCCAACGAGGCACTTCTCTTTGTCCAACCCGTTATTACCCCGCCGCCAACTCTTGCGAAGCTTTGTCTCAGATGACGACCACATCCTCCAATTGCAAATATCAGGAACTAGCAACGCCACATGCCCATCAGCATCCGAATCTTGCTGGATTTTCTGCGGACATGCCGGGACAGGATGGAGGGGAAGCTGAAGCCATCCAACAATACAGGGTTCATCCAGGAGAGAAACTGGTTGTGAATCCATTAGAATGGGAAGATGAGCAAGACGTACCTGTCTAGGAAATAGGCCTTCTGCATCAATGAGGCAAAGCACGCAAGCACGTTGACGATGAAGCTCTAGTTCACCAATAATGCAAGCCGCTAACAGGGGGTTCACAGCTGAGCATGGGCCCTTGGCGGGGTTTCTGGGGAAGAATACTGGAGAGGTCCATGACGACTTCAGCTGTGCCGGGGTGTCTCAATACTTCGCGCTCCCTTCCATTGAGTCGAGGCCAATTTTATCAGCATTCCGGGTGGGGCCACCTTCTCCAGACACCCTGTGGCGTGCTCTGTGGCAGCTCTCCAGAGCATACTGAGCTTGTCTAAGTCGGATAGCTTCGAGTATGAATGCGATGGGTGCTTATTCTATGACATAGGCGCATCTCTCTCCATCTCTATGGTATATAAAGGGGTGTGTGACGTCTCGTTCTTGTGTATAAAGTTTTAAAGACAAAATCTTCAATTCAATTGTGACCATCATTATCATACAATCAAGCTTTCTCTAGGCAAAGAAATCCTTCAAAATGTCTTACGGCGGTGACAACAACGATAACGTGAGTGTGATACAAGCTACCTCTGGTTTCTTCTTATCAATTGAATATGAACTAATCATAATTTATCTTGGATGTCATAGTACGGCGTGAGTCAACACGATACTTTGAGAAGAAGATGATATACCTATATCGCATTACAATTGCTAATATCAATCAGTCTCGCCGCTCTGATCAAGACAACTTCGGTTCCGGAAGAGACAACTTCGGCTCTGGAGGAGACAACTTCGGCTCTGGAGGAGATTCATTTGGCTCTGGAGGAGACTCGTTCGGCTCTGGTGGAAATCAACAACAATACGGCTCCGGCAACCGCCGCAATGATGACAGCTCATTTGGCACCAGTGGACAGGGTGATTACGGCTCTGGAGACACCTATGGCAGCTCTGGCAACACCTACGGCAGCTCTGGCAATGACTCTTATGGATCTGGGGGTGACACCTTTGGCTCCGGCAACCGTAACCAAGACTCATCTTTCGGTTCTGGTGGCCGCCAGGATGACTCGTATGGCTCCTCGAATAACTACGGCTCGTCGGACACCTACGGTTCCAGCGGCCAACGCAATGACGATAGCTCGTACGGCTCTGGCAACCAGGGCGGATCGTACGAGACCTCGGGCCAGCGATCTTCGGGCAAGAGTGAAGGTCTCTTTGAGAAGGTGAAGGACAAGGTGTCGCACATGGGCGGCCGTGGCAACCAGGGCGGCGATAGTAACTACTAAGATACCATGTGCAAGGATGGGATGAGTTGAGCTGAGAGATATTGAAGTAATAGTTTGATCTAATGACAACCTCAGCATGGATATGGCTGCTATCTATTGGATTCTTTCCAAGGTTTTCATAAAGTAAAACCAAAACAACAAAACAACAAAATCAAATGTCGTCTACTGTTTGCTCGAAGGCTGCTGCGTTAGAAGCTTTTCCACCTTGACCAATATTACTCCATCCGTCGCTTCTCCCTTTGTATTCCTCAAGTGTACAAATCTATATCCTTGGCCCAGCCTATCAAGTCTAATGCACGCCCAGGCTGCTAAATCATCCCTACCAATCTCGTCATCCCTGACCGTAAACCTCACAAAGGTGAGCTCTTCGACTAGCCCTGGAACGTTTTTAAACTCGAGCTTCTCTGCCCCGAGATCAAGGTCGCGGCCCTTGTGCGTCTTGGTGCGGACCTTGTACTCGCTCTCGTGGACGTGGCCGTCGCTTTCGGCGTGGCTATTCTTGGAGCCCTCGACGTGGAGCTCGACTTTGATGTATGGCTTGAAGCCCTTTGCGGACTTCTCGCCGGCTGGGAGAGGGATGTTTTGGGCTGCGAGGAAGGTGAATGCCAGGGTGACGGATTTGCGGGTGATGGTGATGGGGGTGGCGGCGTCTTCCGCTGCGGTAAGTTTAGGGCGGTATCCTAGGGTTTGAAAAAACAATTAGCTGCGGGACTTGCACTTGAATATCAAGCAGTATCACAGGAATGTGTGAATTTAAGGAGCACGATGTAAACTTACCTTCTGGCTTCAGGACATAGCCCCCTGTCCCGGTAAACATGCCCTCGTTGAGCATCATGCCTTCATCCGTCTCTTGCCAATTCAGCGCGATAATCTGAGCACCTCCACCCCAGAAAATGGCCGGGTTGAGATTGGAGGATCCGATTCGGAAGCCGGCAGGATAGGCTCTCAGCAGATAGCGTTTATTGTGGTTAAAGAGGACGGACCACTGCTTCTCATGGTAGTCGATGAACTTCTTCTCGGAGATGGAGAAGATGTGTGTGGGCATTTTGGCCTCCGGCTGCGTCCAGCCCTTGAAGGTCACGCCCTGGGTGTAGATGGCGAGCCGGGCAAGCTCCTGGATGGTCTTTGCGGGCTTCGGCGGCGGGCCTGCGGGCATGGGGACTTGCTCGCTGCGGATGGTGTCGACCTTGTCCAGGGGCGTGCCGGGCGGGACGTATTTGACCTTGATGAGGATCTTTCGGCGCAAGGATTCGGGGCTGGGCAGCGCTTCGATATCGGCGTCGGGCTCTGCCACCAGCAGTCCAGCCCAGACCTCCTTCATGATGTCCACCATGACAATCTGCTGCTTGGCGCTGCAGTGGACTTCAAGGCTCACAATCAGTGGCATTTCAGAGGCGACGAATGCGCTGTCGCGGATGGCCTCGCAGACGTCCCTGAAGCGAACGTCTTTGGTGAGCGTGTATCCATGCAGCACTCTGGGCTCTACAACGCTGCTGGAGTCTGACTTTGGCGTGACGGCCTCCTGCAATTCAGCCACCTTCTCGATCGCCTTCTCTTCCATCTTCTCCACCTTCTTGCCAATGTTCATCTTGTCCATCTTGCTCTTCAGCTGGTCGCTCCACCCGCCCTTCTTGTCCTTGTCCTTGGACTCCTTCTTTTCCTTCTTCTCCTTCTTCTTCTTCTCCTTGAGGGCTGCCTTTTTGGCCGCTGCTTCGTCGTCGCTTGTCTCGCTTTCTGAAGACTCCGCGTCACTCTCATCACCATCCCACACGTCAATCTCGACGCACCGACATCCTCTCAGCAGGACATTGGTGTAAGCCCCAGTGGTACTATCACTCGACAGTTGGTTGCCCGTCAGATACGTGTTGTGGCTCGAGCTGATGAAGTAGCTCGAGAGCGGCCATGAAAAGTCCTCTTTATTCACCGGCAGCACGGCACTGCTGTGAGAAGATGTCATGAAGGCCAGGAAGCCGCTGAGGTCGAGATCGGGCGTGCCGAGCAGCTGTGTCGCAGCGTCTGCGGTGGCGTTATGGCCCTGGACCTTTTGCACAAAGACCCTGACCTGCTCACTCGTCCATTTCCCCTCTGGAGTTGCGTGAGATTCGAAGAGGCGCTTGAGGTAGGCGAGCGTGCTGGTGCTGAGGGCTTCGATGGTCCGTTTACCCACGCCTGAACCCCCGCCAGACTGAAGCGAGGGGCTGCCGGATTGATCTGGAGCAGCCATGGCGGAGAGAAGGGCGATGGACGACGGAGAAATACAAACGATATGAAATTATGTTTTTTTCGTATCCTTAATAATTCTAGGATGACGCAGGAGTGTCAAATGATTGGGAGAATATGAGAGGGAGTATGAGAGAATATGAACGCCGAAGTGATGATGCTGGGGGAAAGAGTCTCGTGAGAGAGAAAGCAGGCGTTCTAGACCTCCAAAAGCAACCCCCCCTACCCTGCAGCGAGCCAAGCAAAGACCACCGACTAGACACTCTCGTCGCAGCAACTCAGCACACGAACAGCTTACGGGTTGCCTCTGAATCGGTGCAGAAAACGGGGGGCTCAGCCTCTCTGAGCCCCTCCATGCAAAACCGCTGGTGGAGCCGTGAATCGCTGACAGCTGGACTTTAAGAAGAGGGGCAAAAAGGGCCCCTAAATTGGGCGATCCCCTTATTTTGACCACCTTGGCTTGGTAAGAAATCCAGTTGCTTTTGTTGTCATGGTTGACGCATGCATAGAGTCCTGTAGTGTATAAATCATCATCATTAATATGTATATGCAATGATGTATATCCAATAGAGCATACAAAGACATGTTAACTTGGTGTCTCATTTCACCGGTAGCAATACTCATCGTTCCGATATAATCATGTAGCCAAGTGAATTAGTATGTAGAAAGATCTTATAGATATGGATAGGCCTTGTAGATATAGATAGACATGTAGAATATAACATATAAAGATACCCAAAACTGCACATGCAGCGTGGATAATCTACAAGTATTCACACACCCATATGCTCATCCCTTCTTCTCCCTCGACGATTCTGCCCTGCGCCTATCAAGAAACTCCTCCATGTCAACATGCACCCTCATTCCCTTCGACGTCATGGTGTTATACACTGCCTTCAGCTCATCCGATTCCATATCCCGAATCAAAGTCAGAAAAGCCTCCATCATCACCTCCTTCGATCCAGGGCAATGCCTTAGTGCCCGGTAAAACACATCCTTCGCCTTTGCGCGGAACTGCTTCTGGCCGTTGCAGAATCGAATGTAAGACATCCACAATGCGGGACTGTTCTGACAAACGTCACTCGCCAGAGCTTGCTCAAATGCAGTCTTTGTCGTGTTAGCGTTGCCATGTGTAAGCTCGTGTTGAATGGTAAAGACGCGGCTGCTAATGCAGTCATGCTGCTTCACTAACACATGGTCATACAAAAGGTCACGCGTCTCGTCAATGACCCGAAGACTCGCATCAGCCCATTCAAACATGGAAAGGAAAACTGAATTTCGTGGAAACTGCCTGATGAAACCTGACAGCTTCTCGCGCAAGTATACTCTCCGAAATGGTCTGTGTATCATTTATTAGCTTGATTTCCCATACATTAATTATGTTGAAGGGCATTCAAGACACATGAAGCCGATATTGGTGAGCAGTGTCGAAGATTAGCGATACGATGGATGGAAACATGCTTACCCTTTCGATGCGTGTAGATAAAGTAGATGAGCCGCATACTGAAGGACACGCTCATGCGCCATCAAACGGTCTTGGGACTGAAATTCCTGAGATATCATATCCACAGTGTTCATCGCAGCAGCAATATTGCCTTGCGATACTGATGTGGGTTCTGAATTTCCCGGGGCCGTGAGATATGATAGTAAAATCATGCATTCTGCGAGTACGCTCGCCCCAATGACATCGCCGCCGTGCAAGTATTCGTGAAAATCCGAAGTAAACGTTTGGTGGGCCTTGAGAAGTGTGGTGCTGCCAACTTCAGGAATATCTGTACCTGTATCCTTCCCCTTCAAATTCTCGTCCACCGATGCACAGAGACGCACTTTTGCCAAGTCAATGTGTCCCGCCTCAAACTCCATCCAGCTCCAGCTTCCATAGAACAGGAACTTGTACCACTTCGCAGATAACTAGAAAGCATGTCAGATATATTACTTCTAAACTCTCACATCGAATTTCACACATACCGATGAGGACTCAATTGCAGCTCCCAGCACTTTGCTCGCCACATTTAGATCGTTGGCAGATTCAGCAACTGCATACGCATTATAGAGCTCGGAATTCGCAGGATATTTTTTGAGTAAGGCCTTGGCAGACTTCTTGACGCTCGTCTGCTCATTCGAGAAGACCGTGGCAAGGTAGTATTGAGCCAGACCCTCAATTCCCGCAATGTGAACAAGTTGCCTCAGTGCCTCCGATACCCAGAGCGAGCTCGCTATAGGATTCTGAGACCCGGCAGGAATGTACTGAAACCACTTTGAGCCACCAAATAGTAAAGAAGGAGAAACAGCTGCCTTTACGCCCATGTCAAATCGCGGGTCGCTTTTGTGCCAATTCTCCATATCGTCGTCATGATGCTTAATCGGCTGTAAGTCAATCTTGACGAGCGATGATGAGATGAACTGATCGTCATAGGCTGTTTCTGTCCAATTACTCGCTCTAAATGCCGGAGGAAAGCCACAGAAGAGTAAAAATGCGTCAATCAATTGCGTTGAAACCTCTGGTAGAATAGAGTTCGGTATGAGAAACAGGAATGGCTGGATGTCAGAGTACATTACGACTCTAAACGGATCATCATCTGTTCCATCATCCATCGTCCTTGCTGGCATCTTTGCTGCTTCAGAGCGAGAGTGTTCGAGATGGCCCCAGGCTTTGTAGACGTCTCGTGAGGAAGATGGTGCGACCGGGGCTGCCTCTACCGGCTCTGCTGCATCCCCATCGCTCCCGGTTTCGACGTAATGTCTCCAACCGTTGGCACCGATGTCGCCTATCCGAGGTACTTCGCTTTCCCAGAAATCGTGGAAAGACTCTAGCGCAGACTGCTCGTCCTCAATGGCCAGGGGCCTAAAGAAATTGAGCTCTAAGAGACCCTGCCAAGCCGCAACAGCCAGTTCCTTGTAGCCAGCATCATGGACAAAACGAGTGGCCCTCAGGAACACAAATATGGCTTCCTCAATGGCGCCATTGGGCTGATTTGATGTCAGACGGGAGAGGGTAATGCGTAGCCTGTCTAGAAGTATTTTCTTGATGTCATCATACTGAAATGTTGTGATGTTGGACGTCGAAAAGTCAAGGTGAGTTTTCCACAGGAGAAAATGATTGTCCTCATCCTTTAGGACTTCTGACCATTTCTTTGTAGTCGCTTTGCTGGTCCACACTTTGGCGCCCTCTCGCATCAAGTAAACGAGAACTCGTCTGCGGTCTTCCGCATTTCTTGTGTTCTGAAGAGCCGACTCCAGCATGGATACTTTAATCTCTGCAAAGCTATGAGCTTCGTTTTCTAGTATCGAATGATCCAAATCTTCCCCAGCTTTTAGCAAAGCATCTTGATGGTCTACAAGCTCTAGCCAGGCGTCGATATCTTCTGGGGTATCCTTTACTTGTTTGCTGAGCTTTATGGACTTTTTCTTCAGTGGGTTGCTCTGGTCTACTGCCAGCATGTCGATTGACATATCAGAGTCCTCATCCGAGCCACTCTCTGAGGGCTGCCGTGGCTTGGCCTTGCCCTCAATGGACCGATATGAAGGACGTTCATCATCTGAAGACTCTTCATCTCGCTGATCACGCTTTCGTTTTTTAGATGAACTCAAGGGTAGGTATCCTTCAATCTCATACGCAGTATCTGCATCAACACTCCTAGTAACGGCCCTGATTTGCCTAGATTCCACCCTTGGCATCTTGGATCGAAGCCCATCTCTACCAGAAAAGGTGTGAAAGCCTTCGCCGGGCATGCGGAGACTAAACTGATCTCGTGGGCCATCACGGTGTATGACTAGGCGACCCTCCGTACCAAGGACCCTACCACCCCCATGGCGACGGTAAGCAGGAACCTGTGATCTGTCAATGCCCCCATATTTTATTATTAGGGGGTCGCCTTTGGTGTCAATCACGAAGAGGCCGGGAACACCCTGTGGCTTGGAAACAGACTTCGGCTTTTCTGCTGCATCCGCCGTTTTCTCACGACTGGAAGGCTCCCGACGAGCTCGGTCTCGGTCTCGATCCCGGCGGTGGTCTCTGTGGCGACGAGACTCTCGGCCACTGCGCCTTGAACCACGATCCTCATCAGACCGGCGGCTGCTTGATCTGTCGTCATCGCGAGCATGCTTCTTCCGGCGAATCTCATGCTGCTTCTCGAGCTTTGTGGGGTTCTCTTTGCTTGCGTCCTTGGATTTAAAAGAGGAGAATTTCGGCACGCTGAGCTTTACGTCTTGTTCGTCTGGCGAGGCCATCGTGATGAAGCTCAGCAAGGTGCTTGGAGAAGTACCATGATGTTGAAATTGCGCAGGTTTGATTTATGTAATCTCCAATTGAGAGTGAATAGCCGTTGTTGGATTCGATGCTTGATGTTGAATATATTCTGAATTGTACGATGAATTTGAAGTTGATTCGTGATGAGTGGCACAGAGCATGCATGTACTTTGCAACCTTGATGTCGCGTATCTGGTACAAATCCAGCAACAAAAGAACACGCACGTGATACGGTGCAGCACGTTAATGTCATCCCCTAACAAACAGTGCATCGGCCCCCTGTAGAGCTTCCATGTACCCACTAATCCGGCAAGCTCCCGCCTAATTAGCGAACCCAAACAGGTACCAAACAGCAAAGCTTCTCCACGTCAGCAGCAGCAGAAATAGTACAAGATGTCCCTGAACCTTACGAGGTGCTAACGGCGCTGGGGATAAAAAAAGAAATTGGGCTGCAAACCTCACCGTCCTTCAATTCTCATCTCCCGCTCTCACTCTCTTCATCTCTCTCCCTCTCGTTACAGCGTTGGGCCATGCCCTCAGTCGCACTCTCGGATCATCTCGTTTGGATCCTGCCTGCTGCCATTACGCTTGCCATCGGAATCATCTCCATAATGGGGCTCTTCGGCGGAAACCAGATGCCCGTTGAGGGCAAGGTGTGTAGTAGTAAATCGTCTCAATTGAATGGGTCAATGGCTTAGATTTCGATGCAGACCGTCCTCATCACGGGCGCCTCAGAAGGAATGGGTCTGTCCGTTGCCAAGCAGCTTTCTGGCAAGGGCGCCAACGTCGTCCTCGTGTCTCGCGGCGTCGAGAAGCTAAAGGACGCTCTTGAAGCCGTCAAAGTACGTCTTTGATTTGCCTCGTTTGCCTCATACCACAATTGGTTTCCGCTGACGTGGCGTGTCTTCTTTCTCATCTACAAAGGCAGCCGCCAAGGACAAGGGCAAGCAGCGCTTCCATTACATCGCCGCCGATGTCTCTGCGCCGTCCTACGCTGCTCCTCTCCTGGCTGAGGTTAGGCAGTGGAATGATGGCAAGGCGCCTGACATTGTCTGGTGTATTGCTGGCATGTCCACTCCGGAGCTGTTCATCGACATGGAAATGTCGTCTATGCGTCGCCAGATGGACGTCAACTTTTATGGCACGGCTGAAATGTCCCATGCCATCCTTAGGGAATGGCTGGCACCTGATGCTCCTATTGAGAAGGAGCCCAAGCATCTCATCATGACTGCCAGTGTCCTTGCACTGTACACCATCCCCGGCTACGCACCTTATTCTCCTTCCAAATGGGCCATGCGAGGCCTGGCCGATACCATCTCTCAGGAGGTCATGATGTACCCCCAAAACGTCAAAGTCCACGTCGTCTTCCCCGGAACCATCCTCTCGCCTGGATACTCACGTGAAATCCTTACCACACCAGAGATTACCACAATTCTCGAGTCCAGCGACCCCCAACAGACTCCTGACGAAGTTGCTGAAGTTGCCATCAAAGGACTGGAGAATGGCGAGTACTTTGTGACTGTGGCCTGGCTCGGTGCGCTTATGAAGTGGGGGATGCTGGGTGGTTCGTTCCGCAATAACTGGTTTGTCGACACTGTCATGGCATGGTTTGTCTCTCTCATTTGGATATTCGTACAGCCTGATCTTCATGGAAAGATCAGAAAGTACGGCAAGACCCACGGCCACCCTAGCAAGGCCAAGCAGGATCATCAGGCATAAGTCAGGTTTTGCGTAATTGTGAATAGTATAGACACGTACAATTGCGTGTAAGCTTTTGATCTATATTATTTATTCTCATCCATAGCTTTATATCCTAATTCCTAATCCTATACCTCAATTGTGCATAAAGCATTTAAACACCGCTCCATTTGCCAAACTTGACATATCTCTTGAACATTTCTCTCAGGATGGCTCTTCCACTAGCATCCATTGCGTCGTTCAGAATCTTCCTCACTTCCGGCGGCGTCACGTCGAAAATGGAATTCATCGCTGGCTCAAGAGCCTCGCGCACCTCTCTTGGCACGTCAGCCTCAAGTTGCAGCTTCACGTACTGCATCAGTACCAGGTAGACGTGCCGGCCGGCAGACCGCTTGGCTGCGTCTGTTGCGGAGTCTAGGGCATTCTGGTGCTGTGATCGAGATACAGCGCCGGCAGTCGGTTCGCAGATGAGGGTGATGAGGCGACCGTATAAACGAGCCATCGTCTCTTGCGTTGTGCCATCTCCAGCGCTCTTCGGCTGGTTGATAATTAAGCTGTTGAGTAAGGCTTGCACGGTAGTCAGAAGCAAGTGATGGTGGCCCTCCAACCGTAGGCGGTGCTTCTTGATAATTGTCCCAACCAACTTGCACAACCACGTAAATGGCACTGCTGAGCCGTTTGTGCCCTTTGACAAAGCCAAGTCACTGACAGTACTCAATGTCACCTCAATGTTCCACTGGCCCATGGCTTGCGGCTTCTTTTCCAGAAGGGTCTGAACGGTTTGGCATGTGTAGGCGACATTAGGCGACTTCTTCAAGAGACAGAGTGTTAGCTCGCTGTGGGCTGTCGATAGATCAACACCTTCGCCTTTGCCATGTAAATCAGTGCGTTCTGGGATATAATTATTAGCGTTGCCCCTTAGCAAATCTGTATTCTTGAAAAACATACCGATAAGATGACCAACGACGTGTTGGATGGCAAGAGCCTGGCCATCTGTGTCGCAGCCCCCTGTAAACTCACTAATCAGCTCCTTGAGGTAGCGTGAGACGTCAGGCACATCGGTATTTGCAATGATAGACGTCACATATTCTCTTAGTAGAGACTCGCGGACCTTGGACGGCAAATTTGCCAGAGCAGTAAATCGAGTCGGGCGAGGATCCTCCATCCTGCTCGCTAGATATGTGTGAAGGAAAATCTGAATCTTCCAGGCTCTCAAGTCTCCAGCATCCATAGCCTCCTTGCTCCGCTTCTCCAGCTTCCGGATCGAGCTTGACTTATGCTGTGATAACTCCGCGGCGTTATCCATAATCTCTGCGGCGTGTGTCGTTGCAAAAAGACCCAAATCTTTCAAATTGTCGTGTTTTGATAAGAACTTTTTGTCTGCTATGAGCTCCCCCAACACCGCCGCTATGTGTCGGGCCAATGCACTCCTAGCATCCTGTTGTAGCCGACTGAGGCTAGATTGGCTTTGAAGGCTCGACGACCGGCTAAGCTCAACAGCAATGGCCTTTAACAGGGTGACACGAAGTGCTGGGAGGCTCAAGGGGTCATTCTTCGTCTCTTCCGTTTCGCATGTTTCAACAAACGCCAAGCTTTCTGAAAAGTATTTCGCACTTCGCTCGTCGAAATTATCCGACATTTGCCTTACTATCGTTGAAGCCATGGCAAAATATCTTTCAACAAGTTCAAGCAGAGTCTCATCATTTATCGTCTCTTCAAAGGAGAGGCTGGAAAGGGCGTCAGCATAATCGACAAGATTAGAAAACTGCATCCCTTCGTAAAACGTCGGCCGCGCCATCATTTTGCTTGCCAAATCAAGTACCAGCTTCCAGCCTTCGAGAGACACCCGCTTTGGAGTTTTGATCATCTTTTCCCTCCTCTTGTCCAATATGCTCATAATCTGCTCACGCTGGGCGCGGCTAAAGGCTTCCAAGGGTATGCTGCATAGCGTTCGAATCCACAGCTGCCCCTTTTCTCCTGGCCAACCCTTTTCTTTCTCAGACTCGGCTAAGGCTGTAATCAAGCGGTCCAGAAGTTTTTTGGAAAGCTTCGTGTCGTTAAGGTTGGCGTCATTGCTTAGGAGAGCGCTCCAAAGAGCATGCAACCCTGGAGGGCTTACATCCTTTGTAGAGGACACAGCCTCGAGCAGTGGAATCTCGTCTGTTTTTCTTGAATAGAGCCGATAGAAACGGCTGCCACCCAGAACATACCAAGCCAAGTATTGCTGGAAAGCAAGTTCTTCGTCAAATTCCGACCTTGCCCCCGAGTCGAGAGAGGCTGATAATTTTGTGATTTCCAGCACATCGTACGACGCAAGTTCTTCTACCAACCGCTGTGTGAATTTCTCTACCAGTTTGGATGACTCGTCGGCAGCGTCTCCATCTTGGCTCATAGAATCCCAAGCCTGATAGCAGCATTTGAGAGCCTCAAATGTTTCAGCCGACTTGATTGTCCCTTTCCGCAAAAGCTTAGAGACCTGCTCTTTCACTTGATCCCAAATATTGTTCCGTTCTTCGGGAGAGGTCCATGAAATCGTCTTTGAAATAACCCTCCACTTCAAAGCAGTCTTTGAAGAGTTTTTCAGCTGGAACACCTGGTTGAATAACTTCATGCCTACCGCGTCAATGAATTGCTCGCTATGTAGTCCTTGCGCAACGGTGCTCATGAAAACACAAAGAGACTGGGGGTATGAGCCAGGCTCCTGTTCGCCGACCCATTCGACAATCCCAAGGAGCTGGTGTGGCGATAATTCGGACTCTATGAAAGAAGAAATCGAACTCTCACGGTTCCCTCTCCCTATGTCGAACCAAGGGCTATTCGAGACCAGTTTGCGCTTCTCTGTCAAACACAGCTGCGAGAACCATAGTCGCAAAAATCCAGAGAGATCGCGGCGCGTTTGAAAGCTCTTCTTTATAGCCGCAATGAGATCTAGCTGATCCTTATAAACATCAGAGTCTGGTTTCTGGCTGATGCTCTGCGAACAAACGTCATTCAACAGAGCTGTGCCTTCCTCCGACATTTGGAAAATATCCGGATTACACGTAGCAGCATTTGCCAGTAAGCTCCAGTCGATTTCCGATCCCAGGCCATAGTTGCGGCATATTTGGCGAAGGTCCCCAGCATCGACTGCTACTGAGCTTCCTACCGCCTGCGCTAGAATTCCCTTCATCAAGGCATTTCTATCCGGCCTTTTACGGATTTGCTCCTCCACAGCCTTGAATATCCGGTCCATCCAAAGCGTATTGATCCTGCGCAAGTCGCTTTCAGTCGAAACATCGGGCATTCCTGCAGCCAGAAAGTATAGTGCTGGAGCAGATGTCCTCGTCTTGTCGTTTGAAACATCGAGTGCCCTCGAAATGACCTCGAAGTCTTGGCGATTCCAGAAGTAAGTGCGAGCAGGGAGTATGAAATTTCGGTGCATGAACTTCTGGAGATCTGCACTCCATCGAGCCGCCAAAGCTTCATTAACATTCGACTTTTGGCCTTGAATAGAAGGTTCTAACTGTCTCAGGATCGCAGCGGCTGGTCGAAAGAGATGTGTTGCAATCTCCAGGGCGTCGGTGTCCCCTTGTAGATGGAGATCCCATATCTTGGAGACTGTGGATAGCCAGTCTTCTTTGCCTTCGACATCGTCGCAAACATCGCTAGCCAGTAACAGAACACAAACAATAAAGAAGGATGATGATAATGTCGCAGCTTCGGTTGCAGAGGTAGAGAAGAGAGATTTGATGTGCTCAGCTCCAATCCTATCGCGTGAGCCGACCGCATTGTTCTCCAGTCGATCAAGCAGAGACTTCAGAGCATTGAAAACAGCCTGTCCCGTCGCCAAACAACTTTCGAGGCCTTTCAATTCGTCCAGGGCGTAGAGTGGAGCTAATGATCTCTTCCTTTTCCCGCCTGAAGCGCCAGCCTCTTGGCTTGGATTCGATGCGTCCTTGAGAGATTGTTGCAGAACCGCAGCGAATTTTCTGTCCGCTAAAGATTTAGCCAGTGAGAAAAGCGGTATCTTTTGAAATACGAAATCCAAAATCCTCCAGGTCAATGGGTAGCGTCGTATGGTCTCTGCCTCAGGTGATGGCCCATTCATCGATTTTAGCAGCCATCTCAACGCGCTCTCCTCTGCCGCGTGGAATTGGTGGTCTGATGCCTCTATGAGGTTATTCCACAGCTTTTCGAGATTCTCTCCGTTTCCCCCAGGTCCATTCTGATCAAGACCTCTTACGGTCTTGATGAGATCCAGCTTTCCCTGTTCAAAACTGGTGAGCTTCTCATCAACGCGACCAATCACAAGTGTAAAAAAAAAATCTTACCATTACAACAGAAGCAAACAAACGAGAATTAAAAAGACAAATGAGGGAGAATATAAATGAACGATTGTCGGATAATGGATTAGAATAAATCCAACTTATCCCGATGCTTTTTATAAATGAAAATTCATATATAGCAGAAGAAGCCGAGTGTATAAGCTCAAGCATCATCGTAGCAGCTCCAAAATTTCGAAAAATTCTGCCGCAATCTCCACCCCGATCAGGCAATCGCCCCTCACCGCCCACCGAGGCGAAGACCATGATGAGGCCGGCTGGTTTTCGTGAAGTTTGACATCACTGCATCCACGCTTTTTCCCTCCTTTGCCCACGCCAAAGCCCGGCTCCTTGACGTCAATTGCGCTCCGTACGTAAGTGCGAAACCTGCCGCCTCGCGACTTATTTACCGCATCTCACACGAAACCCCAGAGCAACGTCTGCCACCATGTCCGAGACCGCCGCCCCTCGCTCTCCAAGCGCCATTTCCCGGCCCGTCAGCGAAGCGCTTCTCAACGAGAAGGTACCGAGCCGAGCTTAACCCAGACAGAGCAAACTTGTTCTCCAGGGCGTCTCTTTACTAACCTGGTTTTGAAAAACACAACAGTGGGATCGCTGCCTCTCCAACCTCCTCGTCAAGTCCACCCTTGGTCTCGGATTCGGCGTCGTCTTTTCTGTCCTCCTGTTTAAGCGAAGAGCTTGGCCCGCGTACCTCGGCGCCGGCTTTGGTGCCGGACGAGCCTACGAGGAGTGCAACTTCAACCTGAAGCAGGCCGCTCGAGACCTGAAGAAGCCCTCGGCATAAAGAAACAAAATAAGGGACGAAGAGAGCTGTGGTTAGGAGAGGGAAGATACAAAAAAGGAGAAATGGTGGACCGGAAGAAAAATCCCAGTGGTGTATAAATTGCACGGACGAGGAAATAGAAGATGGCACCGGCCGATGAGGCATAGAGGCTGCGTCGCGAGCTATTTTGGTCGGACAGCATCAAATTCTGGTGGACAAATCAAAGTTTACTGGTTTTTATTTTGTTTTGTTCTACTATGTACAACAATTTTTATCCAAACGATCTCGATCCTCAAAACGCCGGCCCCCATGACACGTGAACACCGAAGCTCAACATCTCGACACATAAATAAAGCGACGAACCGCAGTCTGTTTGTTGGTGTGTTTGGTTTGTTTGGTTCTTCCAAGCTGCATACAAGCAAATCATCAATCATGCGAGCTGATCTCTTTTGTTATTTCCATTCATGTCGTCGTCTCTTCCCTTCCTATGACAGGGTTGTTTTTTTCGTAAGCGGGCACAAGCCAATTCCAACGCCAATTCCAATGCATAAACGCCGTTTAAATGCAGCTCCAAAAATGTTTCGATATGAAAGCTCTCTACCAGGAAATACCTAGGTAGAGAAGCTAGTCTTTTTGTGGTGGTAGACAAGACCATGAGCTCCTCAATGGAAGCAATGCATTGCGAATTTTCTGATATTGTAAAAAAGGAAGACAAATGACCCAGAGCCAAGGTTGGGGCTTTCAATGGATGGTGCCCTTGTATCCTCGCGGCAGACCTCTGTTTAGGCAGCGCGACCGAGTCTTATAGGATTCGGCACTTAGGCTTAGCTTGCGGGATTGGCTGTAGACATCGAGATTGAAGAGAATAATGGCACCAAGCACCGACACGAGGAAGAGCACCTCGGCAGCGAGAAGCATAATCTCGAGCCGGATGTCTTCCAAAGAACGCTGGAACTGCACTTCAGACATTTTCGGCGATGATGTTGTGTGTTGTGTTTATGTTTGTGTTTGTGTCTGTGTCTGTGAATGACGCTGACGCTGATGCCCAAACTGTCGGTGTGTAGTACATGGACAGCCTCAAAGACGGGGAATTGGGAATGATAGCCTTATCAGCTTCTGGCGTGGGTGCAAGTGGAAAGTGTCGGGAGGGGTACAAGGCGGTAAGAAAATAACGAGGATGAGGTCGTAAGACAAATCGGTCGAGGTGCAGAGCAATATGCAAGAGGAGCGGATAGTGCTAGGGATTTATATAGGTCAAGGCATGTCTTTGGGCGTTGTTTGGTCTGTTATGACAGCTCCGGCCGGGTAGCACTCGAGCAATGATATATCCCCACGATTCCCCCAGGACAGCCAGCGGTGGCGCGCCCGTCGAGCCCGTGATACAACGCCAGCAAATGAGTGAATATTGGCAATCTGCAGCGGCGGGGACGCATGCATGGGCTTGCATATTCGTGCCCTCTTTGCGCCTGCTACAGGTTCGCATCGCGGCCCAAAGGACAGGAGCGACAAGTGTCCACGCGACCATGCAGCCTTAACTGCCTCGGCCATCGTCGTCAGAGCCAGAACACGGCTAATTACAGCACAGCACCACCTTTGGGCAGTGACGAGATGCAATGCATCGTTAGATTACGAAAAACAGCCGCTTTTTATCATGTGTCAACGACAGCGCCTGCAGGGATATTCTTGGGATCCTTGAGGCTTTCCCCTCAGAAGCCCCAGAAGGGCTGCAATGCAGCAGACGAGGGCAAAAAGTCGTCATGAGTCAGTCAGGGATTGCAAAGCTTGGCTTTTTAAACTTGTACAATATGTCGGAAGAACCACCAAAACGGTAAGACGAAAAATCACATCTCGCCGTCGTATTTTAAAAGGCAGAAGAAGAGTCCAGTATCATCTAGCACGCAAATATGACCCAGAGCAAGTGGATGAATCGCCGTAGGTTGATTAATCGTGCAAGAAAAGTGTATCAAAGAAAGGAAAAGAAAAGAAGAAAAAGGCGAAGCACGCGACGGGTCGCAAAGTATTAGGTAGGTAGCAGCCCTCTGGCGGACATCACGTGATGGGTCAGGGTCCAGAGCCTTTTCTTGACCCGCTCCGCTTTTGCATCCATCACAATTTTCTCAACCTTCATCAGCACTTGCGCATGCGAGATGCAGAGAATGAAGCTCCAAAGCGGCTTCACTGCAACCATTTCCGGCTGCCCAATGACCTCATGGCGTCTGTATCCTGCAACTGGGAGGCAGACATGACCGCCTGGGCTCATTTTGGTAAGTATGGAGAGGGTGTCGTGAGCTATTTGCGTCCCCGATCCTCACTTGGTTTTAACCTACCAACCTGTGACACGTACCCACGATTTGCCTACACCTCGCCGCTTTCAATGCGCAAGAGTGTCAACTACTTTTTTATCGTTCGATGTGGGAGATGAATCCAACGGTCTAGACAACCAGTCTGCTCCACCCTGATGCCATTGAGATATGTGTGGCATTAGGACTAAAATCAGACAAACATATCGTAATTCAGCATTGCTCGTTGCCACGCTGTGACTGCATGATCCGACACTACCTATACCATGTATTGCTCTGTTTACATTTACACACAATGATCCAAGATCCATAATAACTCCGCATAATCCGAATACATGCATCAAATCCTCCTTAGATTTGCGTTATATCATCATCAAAAATGCCTGCCATCTAGCCAAAGAGGTAGTAGCTGTAGAAAAAAAAAATCGGTCACAAAATTATCATATCAGATCTTGCTTGCAAAGATGACGCTCTCGTTCGTAAAGGACAACAAAAACTTGGCCACCAAACGCCCAGTATAAAGAAACGATGTATCCATAGGGTAGGGATGCTCCTCTCTATGTAATAAGAGCTCGTCGTCAGCAAGGAACTGCATGTCTTGCCCTGGTTCAACAGTCAGTATCATGTCTTGCGGTTGGTTCATTAGGCCTTGATCAACTCACAGTCTTCTCCATGGAAAAGCTCTCTCAAAGCCTGTACCATTTCCACCGCGGCAGGGTCAAGCTCACCCTGCTCGACAAAGCTGTTGTCGAACAGAGGATTGAAGCTCCTCGTGTTGGCATCCTTTGTATGCGTCTGATAAAGATGGTGAAACTGGTATGCAAACTGTTTAAAGGGCATGTTCTCTAGCTCCTTGCAGGTGTCCAGAGCCAGCGATCTCTTGTATTTGGGAGAATATTTGTTCCTCAAGTCAATTTCATTCTGCGACACGACGAAATTATCCGCGGCCGTTTCAACAGCCTCCATGAAGAGGCAAAGGATGAGGAATGATGCAAGACACGGCGCCCATTCTCGTCGAAGTTTTGGCTTGAGTGACTTGGAAAAGAGCTCAAAGAGGTGCTGCATATCGCGTAAGATGAGCTCGTCAACGAGAGACTTGATTTGCCGCGCCAGCACTCGGGGAGTGACCCAGGGGGTGTTCTGAGGTACGAGGCCGGTTGGTTGGAGAGAGAGGATGGATTGGCGAGTTAGGCAGAGATGCCGGGTCATGACATAGTGCATGGTGTAGATCGAAAGAGCCCGTTTGACCATGGTAGACTAGTTCACAGTCAGTATTCTCCCACCCTGGGTTGCGTGGTTATTCTTTTTACTCACATCTGACTTCTTTGCAAAGTTTTGTACGATTGAAAGAATCTTGTTAGGGAGCCTAGTTGATCTGAAAGAATCGGTCAACTGATCTGCGAGCAGCGGCTCGTTTACAAGGGCTTGAATGTATCCCTTGGTCAGCTTCTTCATTTCGTCCTTTTGGGGCCCCTTGTTAAGCTCGATGCCAATGGGCGCCGACCCTTGTGATTGGAGGTCGACATGGTCTTCGCCATTGCTCAAATGCCAGTGTTGTAGAACGTCACAGGTCTTGGCCGTGAAAAACTTGGCCTGAAGCGTCAGGGTAGTAGCAAACCGTGGGCCCGAAGAGAGCTCAACATTGCAGAACTGCTCTGCTCCATTGACTGTGAAGCCCTCAACGTTCTCGGTGATGAAGCTAGTCATAACATCTTTCTTGAAGTGCCCACGGATGAACTCAGGGAACAAGACGGGCAAAAAGTCTTGAAACTGCCAGCATACCACTTGCGGTACCTGCAGCATCAGCTTCTTGCAGTGCTTGCACGGCCTCTCCTTGTCACACTTGACCTTGCGGCTATGACAGCAAAAGCATGCGCCCACCCTCCGAACTTGCAGTGCGCTCTCCTTTGTCTCGTTTGCAAGGGGGCCCTTCCGACCCTTTTGCGTCGTCCTCATGGCCTCGAAGCATTCAAATGGGTTCGGCTTGCCGGCACGGGCACTAATAGTTGTCGGCGTGACAATAACGAATTTGCTGCTTGAGGCATCGCTCTTATTCTTCTCAACTTTGCCTCCAATCACTTTACGTATCGACTTTCCAGACTTGCTGCTCGCCTCGGATTTGACAGCAGGCGACCTGGGGCTCGAGGACGAAGCGGTGCTCAGATGGCTTGGCGAAGAGGTCATTTCCTCAAACACAAACTTGCTTTCAGCAGCGGAAAGACTGGGGCTAGCCTGGTTCCATGGCGACAGGCTTGGCGACATGTGGGCATCCGATGGCAATGACTGAATAACATTCTGCTGAGGCAGCGACTGTGGCGCCGGACTGGTCTGATTCATCATCGAAAACGAGTCGACCGGGAAGTCGTTCATAAAAGGCGTGAGATCTGTGCATACCGATCAATATCAAAGCCAAAAATCAATGCCATTCTCTACCATCTCCGCGGGTAAACCCACCATTGAGCTCTTGCGGCTGGAAGCTTGCTGCGCCGGACGGCATAAACAGATACTGCTGCGGCGTCATAAACGCAGCCTCGCCTTGCGGAAAGCTTGCATCTGCACTGCTTGGGGGCCTTTCGACACCACTTGAAAACAGGTCCGCGGTCACAAACTCGGTTTCTTGTTGATATGTAGTGCTGGCTGGGAGGAAGACTGTGGGATCCATATCCACCATGGAACCTGGCGAAAGCCCGCCCTGAGATGGCGTTGAAACATGGCCGACGATGGCGAAGCCGTTCAAGCTGCCACTTGCAGGGCTGGGAAGAAACCCGATAGAACCGGTAACAGACGCGCTGCTCGAATAATCAATGTATTGCCATGATTCATCAGTGTCGCCGTTTGAGTCGAAGTCGTATGGTGAGGATCCAGCGTGCGGGGAGGCGTTTTGTGAGGTGACGGAAGCCATGGTCAAGTTCTTATATTTGGGTATTCGTCATGTCAGTCGAATGAGAGAGGCTGCGAGATTTTGACGCCGTCTAGAGCGTAGACGGGTCGATGGCGCTGCGCCAAGTCGTCGCAAATTCGTGGTTGGTTCGTGCTCTAACCCCGGGCTGCGATTTGGTCGACGAGACTCACTCCATCAGTCTCAACGGCTATGGTGTATCAGGTTTCCAGAAAGCGAAAATCGCATCGGCGACAGCGATTCGGCAAGATCCCAGCACCGAAATTAAATACCAATCAATCAGCTGTCAAACCACGTTCATGTTCGGTCGCAAAAACAAAAACCAGGCTGACCGTCGCTGTATCTCATGGTGTCGCAGCGATTCAACAGCATCGAGCGCTAACCGGAATCGAATACCGAACCGCTTTGCCATCGATCGGATGCGAAGCCGTCATTGGCGGCAGCTGGTGGGGCTAACGGCTCCTCCCAAGGTCCAGCCATTCACAGCACCGCTCCGAAGCACATGCATGGCTCGTCCCAATCTGGAACTTGAGCATGTGTATTTTGCAGGTACCCTACAGGTGCTTTGTATTTCATAGTAACAATGAATAAATTGATATCAACATAGACCATCACGATTGCTGTAAACCACTAATTGCACATGTTAAGAGAAGAGCAGAAATAGTCCTCCAATACACAAACGTCTTCTCCTCACTCTCATATTAGAAAAGAGCCATGATGCCTTTATCTACATGTACAACCCAAGTATCTTCCTCCACGCTATACGAAGGCAAACGACCACCTACCGACAGTCTAATCGAGACACCGAACCTCGCTACTCACGCACTCACCTGATACTCCTGTCGTTTTGCCAGCCTCAACCAAGATTCTGCCTTGAGCATCCAAAAAAATACTACTCCGTACAGCTCTCTATTTCCCTCGGGTGGCCCGACTTCCCGAATTTGCTCACTGTAAGACATCATTTGCGCACTCGGCTTCTAGCTCAGGGTTAGTACTAGCAGCAGCCCGTCTTCTTCAACGATCTGTAGCAGCGCCGCTTAGCACTATTGTAGGTTAGTAGCACACACAGACCAAATCAGAGCTCACAACATAGGAAATTCATAGAATGGCGCAAATTAAATCAGCCCAAGTTCAAGTTCGACATCGTAATAAATGATTACGTGACAAACACACCGGAAAGCAGCACAAACCCCAGAAAAGACTGATCTTTACTTCATATAGTTACCCTCCCGAAATACATCATGCATGAAGCACGAACCATGCCAATCGCCCTATAAGAAAGCCCTGATTCGATGGCCGTCGCCCAGCATGTGTCCCCAATTGATTCCACTCATTGGCCATGGCCAACTCGTTATCATCAAAAGAATGCATAGGGCACATATAACTAACGGTACAAAGTGTTACAGTCCAATCGCACCCTCCATCAATGACACAGTTGCCTCGCATAGTTCCATTTTTCATGCCTCACCTTGCATCTCTTCCCACAACACCCGCACCTCAGTATTTCCCCCCGCTCTTGTCTTTCTTGAATGCAGTAGGACGCAGAGTTGATAACTGTAGCACACCGGGCAGGCAATGCAGTAACATGTACTGGGTCTCACACCGATTGGTCAATTCTCAAGTACCTCATTCGTTATCAAAGCAAATTGTTGTTGCAAAGCTCGTTCGCTGATGATGTCTGAACAATGAATGTAAGAGTGTCCTGCCAGCGTCCAAACGCAAGGCTACCATGACACGAGCCATACTTGAAAGATGTTAAAAAAGAGTAGTATAAACAGAAGAACCAGAAAAGAAAAAAAAAAAAAAAAAAAATCATCGCAGCCAATCCCAATACAGCCCGTCAATTTACATTGCTAAAGCAGGCCGCCTCAGAGCGCAACTTTTAGGTCTACATATCGTCATCATCATAGTTGGATGGCCGTAGCATGACTGGATATTTTGTGAACTAACCCAACTAGTCAGTTCTGGGTGATTAAAAAAAAAGAGAGAGATAGGCTCGATGGGAACAGTGACATACATAGGTATTCGTTTTCTCGTTATTCATTTTTTGTGTTGCTGTGATAAACATGAAAAAATAAAAAGAAATCATCAATCATTTTCAAATCTGCAGTCTCATGATAAACGTGATCATTAATGCCAAAAAAGAGACTGGTAGAGATGGGGGAGAAGGCTTAGGATCGGAATCGCGCATTAGCACGCTCCTGAATCTGCTTCTCCGTTGAAACGTATAGCCGGTCGAGATAGTCCATCGCCGACGCATCCTTCAGGATTTTAGCCACCTGAATTCCAGCGGAAATGAGCTGGAGGATGTTTCGATCATCTTTCAGAGGGCGGCTCTGATGCTTAGCAGCATGCCGCATCTCGAGTGAGTTCTCGAGGATGGTGACAAACTGCTTGATTTGTCCATTGTAAAGGACTCTGGCGGGAATCCGTCTCTTGGTGGCAAGCCTCTTCAAAAGGTAAACCCACTCGGTCCACTCTCGGTCTTGGGGCCTCTCTACAGGCCTCATGTCTTGAGTCAACGGAATTGGGAACTGGTATTTGGCCACAAAGTCGTAGGCGCATTGAGATAGTCGGTCATTGACCTGGTTGAGAACGTTGTCCTGTTCTTGCACATGAAGGTTGGTCGGCAGATGCGGGAGCTCTCTCTCCTGCATAGCAATAACATCGGGGGGCGGGCGCTGCAAGAACTGATGCGGGCCATCAAACTCGTCCCGGTTCGACGGTCGTCGCTGCGATCGAGGTTTATTACCTTGTTGCTTCGGCTTGTTGGTGGGGATGACGAGATCCAGCCCATTGTCCAAAGAGTAATCAGACAGGCTAGGAGACGCAATGATATCATCGACCGATCCTGTCGGTGAATATCGGCCCTGCCCATCCCAGGCAGACGACCTGCTGCGCTTATGGGATCCGTATACTGAGCCAGAGTAGACTGAGCTGGAGCAGTTGTTTGTCATGGGAGGGGAACGAGGAACATAGGACGGCTGGGTCGACACCGCAGGTTCGATTCTCGTATAATGACCATTTGATGGTGCGGGAGGGCTGTCAGCCCATGGATAGGTGCTGGACGAGAGGTTCAAGCTTCAAGAGACACATTTGTTAGCTTGGCACTTGTCAATGGATTCTGTTGTAGCCTCTCTTGTCTCACCTGGAGATGGGGTAAAGATTACCCGCCAGCCTGCCGCCATTGTATGGCTCGGAGAAGAGGCTACACTCGTGTTAGTCAATTGGATTCTCGTAATTGGCCGGTGATGGTCATTTCGCACCTGCGAGGCGGGTTCCAGTGGCCGTTGGCGGCCGAAGGCATGTTGTAAGCAAATCCGGGCTGGGCCATGTTTTCAGGGCTCATAATGTAACAAAATACAACCGGGAGTAGTTGGATAAACAAACAACAAGTTGAAACAAGAACAGTATATGCTTGCTTAAAAAAGACAGAAAGGGGAGAGAAAGAAAAAAAAAAATTCAAGCTATGCAAAAGGGACGCAAATAAGTTCAAGACGGCACTGTTTGAAGCCTGTAGAGTCCGGAAAATGCAAATCCAGTGAGCACCTTGGGCATTGGTCCTATTGCGAGCAATCCAAGAAGGGTTTCCAAGCTTCCCGAAAGAGATCCAAGGGGAAAGCGGTATTCCGAGGAAGATGAAGGTCTGGTCCTTTGGGTCTCTCACAAGGTGAGCTATAGCTATAGGCGGTGTGTTGGAACAGCCAAGGCGACCAATCCAGAAAGGCCAACTTCAAACTGGGCTGTAGGTCCCTGGGGGTATGTAAGTTGTATCAGGCACTAAATTCAGTGCGAAGGCCCGAATCGTCCTTGAGGATCCAATCTTCCAGGCAATAGAGGAATAGACACTGCTTGTCTAGGCAAGATAGACCTGTCAGACAAATGCTTCGTCAGCCCGGAATGGACACGCTTTATGTACTATGCATGATCAAGCTCACTGGCAGTTTAGTACTCGTTAGTCCCTTCAGGGCAGAGCAGGGCGGCCCCGGTCTCAGTCGATCACTAGTGATGCTCGGGTTGGCATTGAGAAGCGCGAGGAACCCGCCGGAAAAAAAAAGAGTGAGAGGAGAGAGCGAGAGAGGCAAATCGACAGGCACAGCCAAGCTTCGTGGCCTCTTGTTTCGTCCCAAGTAATCGGGCGCCTACGACTAGATCCGGGGTCAACGGGCCCGCGCTTGTGAGGCAAGGGGAGGCTCTTCATACGTGTACTCGTACTTGTAATGTGTTCTTCTGCGTGCTTCTCTGCTATGCTATTAGATGGTGGAGCGCGTTGTGGACGGCGGGAGACTTCGGTGGGACGAGGTGCCGTATCAAGGTCAAGGGTGCGAGCCGACAGCTAAGGAATGCTGCAACCAATCTGTGGCTTACAGCAAATGATAGTACCAGAGTGGCAAACTCCCGAGGCTGTTTCATGACGCGGGTGATGCTCGCCAACCTGCTTTTTGGAGGAGGAAGAAGCAAAGTTGATTCATGGATCTCGTCGCCTTGCAGGACATTGGAGCGAAGCACACGATCGTGGGGTAAGGGCAGGCTTTTGGTTGGGCTCCGCTGATTGTTGCCCAAAGGCGAGCCGACGCTCAAAGCAGGCATAGCCGTTGGGGTCCGGAAATTGGAGGCAGGGAAAAGGCGATGGGGAGCGGGCGACTTGGTAGGCTGATGCTTGCTTGGGCATCAAAATTAGGCTGCATCCGCTCCCAGCCCAACCACACTGATCCGGACCGCTGCCCACTTAGAACAAGGCATGGGCCACACGCGATTGGAAACCTTGGAACAATTATGCGAGGGTGCCGGCCAGAAGCAAGTGACGATGGATTCAGCCGAACGCCCGACAGAGCGTCCATCCCCGAGTCTCGCAGAGACATTGAGAGTCTGGGGTAGAATCGGCCAACCCGGGTGAATTCCCATGAACCTAGTGGTAGGCAGCACTCTGCCTTCACGTTGGTCGAGCCGTATGCATGTGGTTCGCACGCACATCCCATCCTCCGGGGAAGAGATGGAGGGCAGAAGGAGAAATGCTAGGCAGTCCAAGCCATTCACTACAGTAGTGCTGGAACGGGTAGTTAGGGTTAGTACTTTAGTACCTAGTAGTAGCTCGCTCTCAGAGCTATAGGTAAGCTCGGAGCTGGTCGATTGGGCAATTGGGATTGAAGCTGGATCGGGGATAAGCGAGGACGCGCGACAAGGTCAGGTCTGGTCTGGCCAAGGACATGGATGAACCCGTTCATGGGTTGTACAAAATCGATCGCAATTTCTCGACGGCCTCTAGAACCTGCTGGGTACCGGGAGCAAACGAATCGACTAACACCAATCCAGTGCTCTGCAAGGTACCAGGTATGTACTTCGTACGGCCGGCATCTCTGCCATGTGCTTGGTAGCGGGAATCACCTCAAATTCTTACGACTACGAGTACATGTATCTACCAAATCCTTCAGTTTCGGATCACGGAGCGGATGGGTGCTTTACTACTCCGTAGTACCTTGCAGAAAAGAGGAGAGCTCGAGGTTTCTTCTAGTGCAGTGCTCACTGCAGTGCGTGGATACGGGTTTCTACATTGATACTAATGACGGCACCCGGAAGCAACATGGCTTCATGCCGCTTTGAACCACCCAAATTGCGGAATACGAGTATTACTGCCAACTACTACTACAAGTACAGGTACATGTTATACGGAACACACGTCCGAGCACCCGAGACATGTATTCTAGAATACGCGGCCGGTGCAAATGAGGAGCTGGACAATACGAATCAACCAGTTAGTACGGAATACAGGTAAAACCTTGACAGCAGACCTCAATCAACCGCCCCGGTTACATCCGCCCAACCTTGTTTTCGGTGTGGAGCTCCGGACAAGGTGGATCCAACTTCAAACGATCGGCGGCCCTGGGCAGCAAGGGATTCAAAGAGGCAACTCTTCATTTCAGCCCTCCGTATAAAACGGAGCTTGTTAGTGCGAGATTCCAAGTGACAGACGCACTTGACAGATGTAGCCCGGCAAGTTGTTCGTAACCAGGACCCAGACGGCAATAGTCCGAGGATGCTGAGCATGAAGTAGGCGGAAGAAAGGGATCGGCACGGAAATTGGAAACATGGATGGCGAAACAACCGCTCGGATGTAGTTAAATCGGGCAGCCATTTCATGTACAGAATAAGCCCGCCAAACAGCCCAATGGGCTGATTCTAGCGCTTCCAAGAAACAAGAAACGAAGGCACCCATCTGATAGTGTCGCAGTTTTCAGGCGGCATAGAAGATGCTGTGAAGCCATTGCGAGATTGTCCAGGCATCCATTGAATGCCCAAGTCAGCCGTGTCCGGTGTGAACTGCGCCTGGATATTCCTGTGGATGAAACCGAGCATGCTTATGCGCACAGCACTTGCTGCATTCCTGCCAGGGATGGAAGGTATACCAATAAGGAGATCCGATAGGGCCTTTTATTTCATCCGCTGTGTCATCTGGCGATGAACTGTCCTGTCCGCGTTAGAGGGTATGTACTGTATGGTGGAAAAGCTCAGCCTCTTTCTCTTCAAAAATGGGGTTGTAGAGCCGGGAAGACGCAGTAATCGTCAGCGTTGCCGTTAGGATCGCATCCTTCTCCATGGAAAATCGAAAGCAGCTACAAACCATTTCATCCGGCTGAATTATGTAGTCTCATTAATGGCTTTGATGTCCAGAATTAATGCTGAGAGCATATATCGTTGCGTGTTTTGTTTCAGAGAGGGGGAAGAGGATTGTTCAGATAGCATGCGGAGAACCGCACCGGCTTAGCTAATCCAGTCTCATGGGCGGTCTGGGCTCATATCAACTCAGCCATGCATCCCATCCAGTCGACTCATCGTTTCTCGCCAGCTTCTCTTTTATTTGAATGGCTCACCTGGCACCGCACGGTGACGAAATGGCTGAACGAGTGCATAAAAACGTTTCTGCGTGACCATGGCCGCAGCTCTTTATTCGTCTGCGACGCTCCCTGCCTGCATGCCAGCGCATCTCGTCTGGCGACATTTTGGCCGCTCGTGCTGATAACCCCGCTTCCAAGACTCTGCAAGCGGCCAACGAGAGGCCCGAGATGCCCTCAAGCGGTCCACCATGTCACAGCTTTGCCATGTCGAGAGCAAATGGACGGCCGGCGTTTGGCTCGCTTGACACGACCGTCGACAACGTGTACAACGCATAGGCTGACTTGGCCGGTCTTGGAGCGGCTTCCGGCAACAACGGATCGCGCTCTCGTTTTTTTGGAGGAAAACACCAGACCCGGGTTGTTTTCTTCGCTCGGGGTCGCCTGAGACGGCTCCTACTGGGACTATGCCTAGCACTGCTAGCTACTGACCGGGATATGTTCAGCCGCTCTACGCTGGGCAAGCGCTCGTACGGCGCCTGATGGGACCTGGCAATTTAACGGCAACAAGCAGTTGCTTCACGACCCGTCTCATTGCTCTCGAGTTCTCTTTTCTCTGCGGCGAGGCAATATATGGCCAACGAAGCAACCGCAGCGCCGCCTCACCGACATGCTCCGCCCTGCAGCTACAGGTATTGAGAAAATTTTTCGTTGGTGCCCGCCTACTCGACCGTTTCTGCAGTGCTGTGTTGTCCTGCAGCCATCATCACTGCTCATCACATCGCACGACGACGCTCGTCACTGATAGGACCCTGGTAGACCTCCTACTCCACCAGATCCATTCGACAGCCAAGGAAGAGGCCCGGTCAGCGCCAGCACACCATGCAGGCCCCTGTAAAGCGAGCCTATCATGCTTGATCATGGCGCGCCAGCGCACTCCTGCGGCCAGCACAGAGGCCGTTCAGGCGGCCGTCTATTGGCACGCGGAGTGGTGAGACATGCTGGTAGCGGGGGTATTGCGTCTGCTGAGATCGGAGTCAGACTGGACCGCAACGATAAAACCCGCAGGGCCCCCTCGTTGCCCAACGTTCTCTCTTGATTCTTCTTTCAGCCCAACGGTTTCTGCCCAAAACATCCTTGAATCCCTCAAGACCGACTTTTCGCTACTCATTTGTATCCACTTGCAAGCCCCCATCTCATCAGTCAGCCGACGGGAACTGCGAGCCAATCCAAGGGACCGTTTTGCCGCCTACATCATCTCGATCTTCACCGTCAACTCTTCCAGGTTGACCTTCCGGATCTCCCATTCAGGGCCTGTTCACAGATTCCATCCGGGATACAATGACAGTTGCCCTTGTGCCTCACCAGGCCACCATGTCTAGCTACAATAACGTTGACCTTGATGAGGTCTCTCCGCTGCCCAGGTACTGTTTTCTTTATGCTCAGGATATTGCGTGCTTTTTTTTTTTTTTTTCTTTCTGCTTTTTATCGTTTCTTGCTTTGTCAGTTGCACATGTTGAGCGAAAATCATGTACATTTCTTTTTTGTCTGTCAGCATTGTCTTTGCCGCCATGAAACCAGCCACAGGATACGCCCCGGATGCCCAAAAGCCATGGAATAGCCACGCGGACCTTCTCAAACGGAACACAAATCTTTTGGAACAGGACTTGTCCAGCCGGGCAAGGAAACAAATAAGAAATCAATGATATATATACTTTTTTTGGCTTCGTGCCAGCGGTGAGTACGGCCCGCCATTTGAATTGCAGCGACAAGTTTTCGACATCTTCCATTGGCCAAATGTTTGCGTGAGCCACGTGTATACTGCGGAGAACCAACGGAGCCCAAGTTACCTTCTGGACCGGACCATTGAGCGAATTCGCGGACCTGCTTTTCTGGATCTCGGAGTTCCCCTTCACCGCACGACTACGATTGTACAGCTGGCCCCAAGCGGTCTACACGTGGACTTGAACAAGACGCAGTCTTGACTGCGAACGCAAACTTGCAGAAGCGGATCTCTGACAACTGGCCTTACTCTGAGCTGGACCTGCCTCACCGACTCTAGAATCAATGGATCTCTCGACTCACGTGTCTGGACCTTGTTGGCCTTTCGACTCGAACTGTATGTGCGACTGAATTTTCTTGTTAGCTTTGTTTCAATTGCACTGCCTTTTTTCTCTTTTGGCCTGCCTAGCCTGGAATCCCAAATGTCGAACCAGAAGACCTTGGTCCGGAGTACTGGATACGCCAACACTGTCGCACCGTTGGAACTGGAGCCCATTATGCACACTAGTCGTGGAGTTGTGAGGACTTGCTGTCAGAATGACTGGCTCTTTTGAATATGGCTCGGTTTGTGTGACCATGTATCCCCCATTTGCCCTACGCCCAGCTTACTAACCCCCAATTGTAGGATCAAAGTTGACTCCCAATGCCATGTTTTAACTTTCTTTTCATGTTGTTTGATTTTGGTAGTGGTGAGAGCAGCACACTAACCTGACTTAGCGACTTCAGCTACTCCCAGTCATCCATGGCCTCGACTGCCCCTGCCATGTTTTCTTTTTCTCACACAGAACCATCGACGGACCTTATGAATGGTTCGTCATGGGGTGCAAATGCAGAAGGGCCACAGAACTTACATGACTACCCGGACAATGGATCATCGCACTCAGGAGAAGCCGAGGAATTTCTTTTCACATCTGGTCATAACTCACCTAGGGGACCAAGACTTGATCAGGCCCAAACCACTGATGTGTCATCATGGACCGCCGCTCCCAAAGCGGTCATGTCCATCTCCACGGGAACCCAGGCTATGTCTCGAGCTAGCTCGAGCCGCTCCCACGTCTCTGCTGTTTCACCGACACAGATGTCTAATATGAGCGTTAGAGGTAATGCACAAGTTTTCCGGAGTGGACCTCAATCTACTGGCTCCATGGCCGGAATGGATTCCTGTCTGTTACTGGACTCAGATGCCCATGGTGTTTCATCCCAAATGTACCACTGGCACGACTACGCTCTCGAAATGAACCTTGGCGCCGACGGCGTTGCCTTCCCAGTTCCCAATGTGAACCCGCTCCATGTGGTTCCTTCACAGATGCACCTTGCCACTGATGCCATCCCGGATACGTCATCCCCCAGCAACTGGGACTGCTTTTCTAGCTCCATCTCCAGAACTTCCTCCCCTGCCACTATTGATGAAGCTTGGCAATCTGCTCCCTTTAGCCCCGAAACATCCCCCGAAACTTGCCCATCGCCTAGGTATGTTGTCTTCCAAGCTGAGGGTGAACAATCTTCTTACCGGATGGGTTCGTTCAGAGACCGAAAATTCCAAATCATGACGGAGCACGCCGTCTCCCAGATGGAGGATGCCTCCGCCCTTCCTCAAGCTTACACTGCCCGCCGACAGGGAAGTGAGGGAGAGTCTGCCCGGGACCATGCCTTGTACAAGAATGTCTCTCCCCGAGAAGACGGTCTCTTTCACTGCCCTTGGGAGGGCCAGCCAAACTGCAGCCACAGGCCCGAGAAGCTTAAGTGCAACTATGAGTAAGTTGGATAACCCAGCGTCTTACTTTTCCTCTCTTGAAAAAGCTAACAATCATTGCAGCAAGTTTGTTGACTCTCACCTGAAGCCCTACCGATGCAAGGCTGAGGCTTGCGAGGGTGCCAGATTTTCTTCCACTGCCTGCCTTCTTCGCCACGAGCGCGAAGCCCATGGTCTGCACGGACACGGCGATAAGCCTTTCCTTTGCATGTATGAAGGTTGTGAGCGATCGATTCTTGGCAGCGGTTTCCCGCGCCAGTGGAACCTCCGGGACCACATGAAGCGAGTTCACAATGATCACGGTAGCGCTGGTGGCTCCCCTACTGGGGCCGCTCAGCAGGCCACCAAGGGACGGAAGCGCAAGTCAGACGCTGAAGCCCAAGGCTCTCCCAGCCGCAAGGCCTCGATCAAGTCGATGCCTGCCCCAGAGCCTAAGCCTCCTGTCAAGCCTCTTATTGAACAGTGGTTGGAGCAACGCAGTGTGTTGGGTGAGATTGTTCAGCAAATGAACAAGCCAGATGCTCAGAGCATTCAGCACATCGCAGAGGCCCAAAAGCGCCTTGAGGTGATGCTCAAGATGGCTACAGATGCAACCACCGTCACCCCCAAGACGGAGGTGCAATCTGGTCGCCGATACTTGATGGGTTGAAGTGTTGAATAGAAGTTGTTGGTCTCTCGTTTAAAATCAGGGTATCACGCCACGTGGGTGGTTTTTCATTATGTCTATATACATACACAGGACGGCTGCTCGCGTCTTCAAAGGACGCTGAGCTCACCGGGAAACGACTCCCAAGGGACGTCCCGCGAGTAACAGTCTCGCAGAGTGGGTTACGTCCATCACGGACTGCTAAGCCGAGCAGAAGAGCGTTGGCTACACGCACCACAAAATCTCCCTCAGAGAAGAGCTGCTGGACCAGGGTTCCATCATGCTACTTCAGGGTTTGAGTCGGGGATATGTTTTTTTCTTTATGGATGGATCAAAAGCATCGTACTTGTTCAGGTTTGAACGTTAAAAGTATTGGGTTTGGAAGGGAATGGAAGGGCAAGGAAAGGAAAGGAAAGGATAAACAGCGTTGCTATTCTCGTCTTTTGATTTTTATTTGTTTTGTCAATACCCACGATTTATGACCCTGTTTAGATTTTAGATGCTTCTTTTTTTAGCATGCACATTCGCTCAACCAGTCTCGACTGGCGATTGTTTCCTTAGTTTAGCTTTTACTTTGAATATGTTTTTATCATGAGATGAATTACTATTGAGCAGTACTGCTGGCAGACTTGAAAACCTTTGCATCCGCCAATGTTTATGTGCTAGAATTATAGTGACTGGCCTCTAAAGTGCCACCACCGTGGAGGAATAAATGCCCTGCGAAGACTCGTTGCTTCTGGAATTCTTGTCTGCCAAGTCAACAATTTAGGCGCCAAGTTGATGCAGTTTATAACTCATGCTGCTGATGATCGGATAAATGCCCTGAACAACGCTAAGCGTAAAGGTAGTCGTCTCGCGAACCAGTCTCATTGATTCTGCAGGCTTCTTTGTGTAATTCTGCAGCGCTGTGTCGAGAGTCAGGAAGTTCTCATTTACGGTTGCGACAGATTGATGAAGCAGCATCAACTCTTGGTGTAACTGCGTTATGAATTCTGACGGGGAGAAGCCTCCATCCATGGTTAGACAGTGATAATGATGGGTGCGAGAGATGTTGAGTATGTGTTGCGTAATAGGGTAGTTTTGGGGGATATGGGAGTAGACACACTCGCGGAGAGTGGGAGGGGTGATATGGATAGTAATATATACGCGCAAAGGTGGTTATGCATCCCTTTCAACTAGATATTTTTCTGGGCTGGGAATGATATGGAGCTGATTCAATATGTGATGCACACTAGATTGGAGGTTGATCACTGGCAATTTCAAGACATCTTGTAATTGATTCATGCCTCACCTCAGCATCTTACATGCTGTACCTTAGCACGTAGACAGATATCTAGCTAGGTACGTATATGAGGACCTTGTGTAATTAGAAACCATACAAAAGCCCCTAACCTTCACCTCGGCAGACATTCATCAACCATATGGCCACTAGACACATGATGCTCGTTCTACTGTAGAGCAACATACAGGCAGAGTCGAGACAGCCGATTGTGGGGCCGAACCCAGCCAAGAGCCTCTGCCGGGTTTCGGCGCATTTGCGGCACAAAGCTAACGGAACGTGGAAAGCTTCCTGATGCTTGATTTACCCCTCCATCCAGCTACCTTTTCCCACCATCACCTACAACATCAACAGGCTTCATCTCTTAGATTGCTGTTTTTGCATTGAATATCTGTATTATTTTTATACCTCACAGCCTCTAATTCAGTCATCATGGCTCGCAAGTTCTTCGTCGGCGGCAACTTCAAGATGTGAGTGTCTTTGATTTTTTATCGTACCATCTCCCAGCCCCTCTCCCAAAACAGCGCAGAGCTTGGGCACGGACAATTGGAAGAAGAAGGAGGCTGATTGATACCTGATACCAGGAACGGGTCTATCTCGTCCATCAAGGAGATTGTCGAGAACCTGAACAAGGCTACTCTCGACCCCAATGTCGGTATGTGCTCGTCCTGTCCCAAGGCGGGAGCTCAGCCTCGACCAAGAGATCCTGATTATGCTAACCGCCTTGTTCTTCTCGCTCTAGAGGTCGTCATCTCCCCCTCCGCCCTGCACCTCCTCCTCGTCCGCGATAGCCTCCGCCAGGGAATTGAGGTTGCCTCCCAGAACGTTTTCGACAAGCCCAATGGCGCTTTCACCGGCGAAATCTCCGTCTCGCAGCTGAAGGACAGCGGCATCACCTGGACCATCCTGGGCCACTCCGAGCGCCGCACCATCCTCCGCGAGAGCGACGAGGTCGTAGCCCTCAAGACCAAGTACGCCACTGAGAACGGCGTTGGTGTTATCTGGTGCTGCGGTGAGTCCCTGGAGGAGCGTGAGGCCGGCAAGACGATCGACGTCGTCAGCAAGCAGCTCGCCGCCCTCAAGGCCCAGGTTTCTGACTGGTCCCAAATCGTCATCGCCTATGAGCCCATCTGGGCCATTGGCACTGGCAAGGTTGCCACCACCGAGCAGGCTCAGGAGGTCCACAAGGCCATCCGAGAGTGGCTCAAGACCAACGTTAGCGACAAGGTCGCCGACGAGACCCGTATCCTGTACGGTGGCAGCGTCAACGAGAAGAACTGCGGCGAGCTCAGCAAGCAGGCCGACATTGACGGCTTCCTCGTTGGCGGTGCTTCCCTCAAGCCTGCCTGTAAGTCGAAAACCCCCAACAGCGATTTAACTTGTCCATATGCTGACCTGCATTAGTTGTCGACATCATCAACTGCCAGAAGCAGTAAATGGGTTCTCATGTACAGGGAAAACAGAACTCGGTAGAAAATAATCATACTGTGGGGGGAAAAGAAAAAAAAAAAGCAATGAGGCTTCTGCATGGAGAATAGAAACCATAAAATATACCCAAGTCTCTCCATATGATTGGATTGATTTTACATCTGTGAAGGCATCATTGCTCATATATAGCGTAGTGTCCTATATGTTCCAGCAGCCCAATACCAGTGCTCTCTATGCGGTTCATCCAAATACAAATACACGGACATCATACATAAAACCCATCATGAAAAATTCGCTCAAATTATACAGCCATGCCCTTGCCATGGTACGGAGACCAGATGCCTCTGACACTCGGCTTGGTGCTCACAACCGCCTTGTTTGTCCGTCTCAGCTTCTCTCCGCTGGCATCTCTCAACAATTCCACCTTTTGAAGAATCTCGTACGGCGAGAGGTTGCGCACACATATGGGCTTCGTTCGTCCGTTGATATAGTGGCCGATGATGACGGGATGCTTGCCAGGTCGCGGGGAAACGGCAAACTCGATCTGTGGATTGGCGGTTGCGAACTTGGGGAGCAGTGACTTGATGAAGCCGCTACACATCGAATTAGCAGACATTCTCCAAATAGCCCACGGATTATTCGTTCTGCCTACTTCATGCCCTTGGAGCTGCCCGCCCAGTCGCAGTAGTGAAGGTCCAGCTTCTTGCACTGAAGGACAAATGCCCCCAGGCCATTCTAGCGCTCCCTGTTAGCTCTTTGCCGCTGAGTACGAAGGCAGATGGACTGCATACCTTGCCATCTGCAATGGCTCGCAGCGCCTTGACCGTCATCTTGGATCTGATGTGAATATTGCAGCCAGTATTCTCATGATCCGGCTCGCAACATGCTTAGCGCAAGCATCAAAAATTAAACAATTCGATACCCACCCCGATTGGGACTAGCCTTAACCGGCACAGCTCCGGCAAAACTCTGTCCCAGGCATCGCCTGAGCTACACGACAATTTATTGCTGCCAGAGCGCGCAGCTTGTCTCGCACTCTCTCGCCGCAAGCAATCAGTCGCACCAGGGCATTCCGATCCGTGAACGCCAGAGCCCGCGGCCCCTCCAGCAAGCGAAATCTGCGTTTTATGTGCATCTCTAATTGATCGCAGTCGCCGCAACTAGCCTGATCCTTCGTCATGACCGACAAGCTCCCCCCTAACTTGTTGGCGCTCTTTGCCGCGCGACCTCCGCTACGATGGGTAGAACCGTCTGACCATGCGCCTGAGAAGCGCAGGACAGCTCCCATTGGTGGCCTTGCTGCTTTTCTCCCCGAGCTGCAGAAATACAAGGAGACGGATGCCTACCAGCCCACCGAGAGCTGGCTGGAGATGCGCGATCGGAAAAAGCAAGAGAAGACGGAGGCTGCTTCGAATTTGGTGACTGAAGGGCCAAAACAATGTAAGGATGCTCCAACTGAGTGGACCTGGCATCTCTTTGTCGCGTGACTAACCTGAGCTGATAGTCAAACCCAACGAGGATCCCAATATTCGTGGCGATGCTTTCAAGACGCTCATTGTTGCCCGTCTCAGCTACGAGGCTGACGAGCGTGATCTGGAAAGGGAGTTTGGGCGTTTTGGTCCCATTGAACGTGTTCGTATCCCGCCGGCATTATATGTTGCACTCACAGAGGTATCAGAGCCTAAGGCTGACTTTTTGCCACAGATTCGCATCATTGTTGATACCCATGCCCACGAGAAGCCTAATAAGAAGAAGAAGCCACACAGGGGTTACGCATTTGTCGTCTTCGAGCGCGAGAAAGATATGAGAGGTAAACTACTCCAAAACCCTTCCATGCTATATGACCATCCAATCCAATCCAATCCCGGTGGATATACCTCGAAGATGTGGCCCTCAAGCTTGCCCATCCGTAGATGCATACCACGAGACGTTCATAAGGCCCTCCAGCTTGCCTGTCTCACTCTTGCCCGCTTTTTTCAAATTGTGAATATCTTTTCTATGGTAAGAGTTGCTAACATTGGCGTCTCATGACGCAACGATGAATAGCTGCCCTGGATGCTTGCGATGGTATTCGCATTAAAGACAGGCGCATCAAGGTGGATGTTGAACGCGGCAGGACTGCCAAAAACTGGCTGCCTCGCAGGTTAGGTGGAGGCTTAGGTGGCCGAGGCTATACTAGAGCAATGCCCTCTCGTCCTGGTGGCCCTGGAGGCTTTGGAGGAGGAGGAGGTGGCGGCGGCGGCGGCGGCTTCCGCGGCGGCTTCAAGGGAGGATTTGAAGGTGGCCGAGGAGGAGGCCGAGGCGGTTTCCGTGGAGGTTTCGGTGGTGGCCGTGGAGGCTTCCGAGGTGGCGGTGACTTTGGCCCCCGAGGAGGCGACCGAAACGGCTTTGGAGCACCCAACGGAGCCCCATCAGGACCTGGATTCGACCGACGAAATGGAGGCGACCGGGGCTTCTCCGGTGGTGGGTATGAGTCTCGTGGTGGACGCTCATATGATGACAGATCCGGCGGCCACCGAGATGGCGGCGGTCGATATGGCGATCGTGATCGTGGCGACCGTGGCGACCGTGGCGATCGCGACCGTGACCGAGACCGTGGTGACCGAGGTGATCGAGACCGCGATGGACGTCGGACTGGCAGTAACATGGAACCCATTGGCCGCAGAGAAGGTGGGTATCGTGACAGGGACAGGGACTATGACCGCCCTCGCGATGATGACAGCCGGAAACGAGGATACGAAGGCGGTGGCTACGAAGATCCCCGCAAATTGCGTCGTTACTAAGGCTGAAGCCCGTGCAAGTCGACTCAACTTTCGACACTTGGTGGGTAAACTAATTGTTTGACGAGTTTCCTTCGCATCCTTTCTTTCACCTCGCAAGGGTAAGAAGCCTGCCGTCTTCCACCAGCACAGTCTCAGACTCAAGGATCGCCTCCCTCTATCCACCTTTATCATCGTACACCGTCTTCCTAAGCTAGTAGCCCATGAACCTCGGACCTATGGGTAATAGTTCCCTTTGTCTTGTTTCTGTGGCTGGAGACCATCACTATCAATAACTGAGCATCAATCAGCTGTCAATACTGGACAGCAATCACTTAATAATAGGGACGAAGACGAGGAGTGCTCTTCTCGCAATGTATTATAGCACATTTGGCAGGAGAAACAGCTTGAAATTTGGGAGCTTCAGGTAAAGTCATAGGTAAGCTCTTGTGACCGATGGATTGCAAATATGGAGGCGGTTTCTTTCTTTCTTTGCGACAAGGGCGTTTAAGGACATTTAGCCAGCAAAAGAGTAAAAGCACAGAAAAAAAAAGGAAGAAAAAAAGTAAAGAGAAATAGTTTACGTGCCATTCGATGTGCATTTGTTATCAATGTGCGAGCGAGAGTATAGATAAACTCTGGTAAGAGTAGTAGCAGAAGACTGTAAGACGCAGAATGATTTTTTGCTTGATCGTCATTTCAGGAGCATAAGCATGTATATCATGTAAATATGTCCTCCATCTTTTTGAAACCCTGTGAAGAACCTTGGAACGCCGAAATACCCAAACAACCCGTTGCTGGTATATGTTGTATGCGCACAGAACATTTCTACCAAAAACTGCAGCCCCCAACACTGGCCAGGCACCTTAATCCTCCTCCTCAACGCCGTCCATGGCGGCCTGGTCAATTTCTGTTACCTCGTTGGTCGCGGCGCTCCAGTATCTATGAGTTGTTAGCCGAGAACACCGTTTGATGGGCAGACAGGAAAAAAAACTTACGCCAGAACCTTGACTCTGAACTCACTCAGGCAGACATCAAACAGCTTCAACAGCCTAGTCTGCCGTGAATCGAGCACCTCGCCCTCCTTGCAGACGGTATAGCCCTCTCCCTCGCCGCTCTCATCACCCAGCACGACCTTGCCCTTGACCATCCTCGTAGGGACGCCCAGTCTCCGCAGCTCGGGCTCAATGGTGTGCTGCAGCGGGATGTCGTTCTCCTTGGGAACCTCGCCACCGGTGGCGTACACGACGCCAGGAGGGATAGTGAAGGAGCGAGAAGCGGTGACACCGGCGCGGGCAAAGTCCACGGGGGCAATGCTGTTGAGGTAGTCGAGGACAGAGTCCACGGGGCGGTTGGTCAGGAGGAGGCCGACGGTGCCAGTAATGTGCGGTGCGAGGCCCTCGATGCCGGGGACGATGGCTTCCTCAGCGGTTTGGCCGAGCGCCTTGGCCATGAGCTTTGTCTTGCCGAAGAAGAGTCTGATCCCAGGGAATTGCGTTAGCTTTCAGGAAAGGTTTTCCTCCCAAACATCTTGGAGCAGGCGAGAGGTGTGAACGTACCGGCTGTCGGAGAGCTCGCGGCGCACATCCTTCAGGTAGTTGTTGCGCATGTTGTCCACGTTGAAGACGAAGCAGTGCTGGTACTCGGGGACCTGCTCGCGAATGTTTTGGAACAGCTGGTCCTTCTGCTCACGGGTCTTTTTGGTGACCTGGGTGAGGTGGAAGACTTTCGCGCGCTTGGACTTGGGCATTTTGTCGGCTGAAGAAGGACGTTTACAGAAATAAAAATTACAATTCGGGCAATTGAAGAAATAAACAAGGTAAAAATCTGGGAGATGCGGAGGAGCGAATTGGCGATTAGGGGGGTGTTGCAAAAAATTCGCACGTCGCCCGAGGTTTGTGGTTTGGGTTTCTTTTTTGGTAGATTTTTGGCGATAAGATTGCAAGAAAATTTATTATCAAGGTGGACTAAAAAAAAATCCAGGTGTGCGGAAACACCCCGCATTGCTCACCGAGAATTGGACCAGGGATCTGGGTGCGTGCAGCTGTTTTTATGTAGCATTTACTGGGTAGTACCGGGGTGAATTGACGCAAATTTTGTCGAATTTGCAGCTGCAGGAGTTGCAAATTGGAAAATCAATGTTGATTTGTGTCTTTAGCAGTGTTGAGCGTGTAGAATTGCATCTGTGCGTGGAATTGGCCCTGTTACCGTGGCGGTATCGATTCACCTATGCTGGAGTCCTCATAGTTGCTCTGCAAGACAAGACATGCATTACCACTTTCATGCCCTTTCAAGGGCCTCCTCAACTCAAAATTCCTCCATTCTGGGCCTATACTGTAGACTACTACCCCTTGGCTAGGGGTTGAATGGAATATACTAGTACCAAAGGTGATACAGCTTTGTCTGAGAAGCGCCCGTCTAAACACCCTTGACCTTTGCCTTCATCTCGCTCCAGATCCCGCCTGAGACTTGCAAGGGTGGGACCAGGATGGCTGCGGGCTATTAGAAGTAGTATGACTATCGTCCACGCTGTACGTAATACCAGAAGCCATATTACGCTGTGTATCATGCAAGGGGCTGCCAACAAAGCATTGCGAGGCTGAACTGCCTGGTTGTTGGCCTCCCGGCATGCTGCATCTCCAGCCGTCAAAGAAGAAGCCATTGTTACTTTCCAGCCACGAGAAGCAGCACCGCAGTCATAATCTCGCCACTTTTTTACGTTCTCAAGACACTGAAATCAATCAGTCAAAAAGACAACCTAAGCAAGACGCACCCGTGCATGATGCGATGCGTCCACTAGACCAACTAGCACGCAAATCTGTACATACAACGCAGCCGGGAAAACTCCCCCGCGATACTAATTCCGTTCCGATGGGCGACTGCGCACGGGCCATGCGGCGTTAGGTGACTGACCCCAACCAGTGCCTATTTTTTCCTTCTCCCACACACGAAACATCATAACGGCAACTTCAAAAGAAGCTCCGAATTCTTTTTCCTTCTGCATCCGTGCAGCTCATCGCCTCTTCTCCTCCTTTTCTCCTTCCATCTCCCACGGCTCTGCCGCCTCGAACAGAAACCACCACTTCACCCGTGAGCTTCGCCAGCTTGTACAATCCATTGGACTCTCCCGTGCCGCTCGCAATTCCCCTCCCACTTGTGCATCGATTTGTTTGTCATCCCACAAGTGCCCGCAGCTCCTCCACTCGAATCGTCTCGAACTTTTCCCCTCCTTGTCGATCATCGAACAATTGTTTCTCTTGGACTAGCATTCAGCTTGTGTGTCGAGACTGTCATTTTCTACTCCTTAATTCTTCTCTTTTTCCTTGGATTGCGTTGATACCCAACTTCGACGTGATCGCTGCCCCACGATAACTTCAATTTCCCCACGCTGCTGGATCTCTCGAACATAATTTTTTTTTGGCCCGACTCCATCCTCCAATCATGGCTACCAACGGATCATTCGACCAGCCCGCGGTTACGGCTGGCCCCGCTGATGCGAGCGCTTCTGGAAACAATCTGTCCAAGGATGAGGTTGGCTGGTACTTTGTTGAGCAATACTACACTACTCTGAGCAAGTCGCCGGAAAAGCTGCATGTGAGTTTGCCGATTCGCCCCCGGTGACATTCATGCGATACTAAGACGAAATTCTGCATAGCTGTTCTACGGTAAACGATCTCAATTTGTCTCTGGACTCGAGGCCGAGGTTGCCAACGTCTCTGTTGGTCGTCAGGTAATGGCGTTTTGTTTATTTTTTTCCTCTACCCCCACTAAATAATAACCGAAGCTAATTATGTACTATAGCCGATCCAAGAGCGTATCAAGGAGCTCGACTTCCAAGACTGCAAAGTCCGAGTTTCCAATGTCGATTCACAAGCTTCATTTGACAACATTGTCATTCAGGTCATCGGCGAAATCTCAAACAAGTCTGGAGAACCCAAGAAATTCGTGCAGACTTTTGTTCTCGCTCAGCAACCTTCCGGCTACTTCGTCCTCAATGACATCCTGAGGTACATCAGCGAAGACGAGGAGGAACAGCCTGCTGTCGAGGCCGAGCTGGAGGTCCCTGCTGCCGAGCCCGAAGTGGCTGCCCCAGAGGTCCCTGCTCCCGCCGAGCCCGAGTCCGTCGAGGAGGAGCCCAAGGTGGAAGCTGTCAATGCCGACGAGGTGGACCAGAAGCTCCAGGAGGCTTCCAAGGTCAATGGTACAGATGCTGAGGAACCTGCCGTCGCTGCAGAGACCGCCGAGGCTGAGCCCGAGAAACCCGCCTCAATCGATGCTGAGACTGCTGCCAAGGAGGTTGCTGAGGAGGAGGCTAAGGAGGTTGCTGAGCTTCCCAAGGAGCCCAGTCCCACTCCCGCCAAGCCCGCTGCTCAACCCGAGGCTGCTCCTGCTGAGCCCGCCGCTCCTCCTAAGCCGATGACTTGGGCTAGCCGTGCCGCTGCCGCTGCCGGCCCCCGACCTGTTGTGCCTCTGCCCAAGACGGCCACTCCTCCCGCAGCTGGCCAAAACAAAGCTCCTGCTCCCGCAGCTGCCCCTGCCGCTGCTCAACCCGCTGCCGCTGCAGCCCCGGCAGCTACTCCTGCTGCTTCTGCCCCCTCTGCTCCCGCTGCTGACGCAGCTAAGGAGGCTTCTGGATGGCAAACTGCCGGCGCTGATTCCAAGCGCCAAAACCGACCCCAATCTATTTCAGCCAATGCAGCCGAGAAAGAGGGCACAATGGGTTATGTCAAGTACGTGACGGAGAAGGTCCAGGATGCTGATCTCCGGACCGCGTTGGCCGCTTTTGGCGAGCTGACCTACTTCGACATTAACCGTGCTAAGGTGAGTTCATTTTCCTCAAAACGACAAACTGACATGTTAGACTGGGCCTTACTGACTCGTGTATGTTAAGAACTGTGCCTTTGTGGAATACAAGACTGCTGAGGGCTATCAAGCCGCTCTGGCTGGCAAGAACCTTACTGTTAATGGCGAGAACATTGTTGTCGAGCCACGACGACCCAAGACCAGCACCTTCGGTGGCAACTACGGCGCCGGCCGAGGCAGTGCTTCGGGCCGTGGCCGTGGTGGAGCAGGAGGCCAGAATGCTAGAGGCAACTTTACCGGTCAGGTTCGCGGGCGAGGTGGTGCTGCCCGTGGCCGCGGCGGTGCCCAGGTTGCTAATGCTTAGAGAGCACATGCTGCCTTGAACGTTATATAAACAAAACGTCAGTGGTGAAGGGAAGAAAAAGCGGATATTGCATCAATGCCATGCCACAGCCAAACAAGGAGGCTAGTGGGATGGGAGTTTGAAGTTATTGCGAGATATGGAACAAAACAGAATCTGCGAATGCCAGAACGGAAGTGGAGGAAGCTTGGAGATGGGACTGGATTTGACCCAGGGCCCTCCTAAAAGTTATCTGGTCTATTTTGGAGGTGGAGTATAAGCAAGCCCAGGCTGGCGTCTATTTTTTCATTTTTTTCATCATTGTTTATTTTTTTTTTCTCATGGCATTGTTGGTATGGTTGCATCGATTCCTTGCGATCAGGGGACTCACGGACAGAAAATAATACCGGAGAGGCGAACCGTCTGGGGAGATTTGGAGGATCATTCGTGCTTTATGTATATTTCAAGGGAAAGGGGGGGCTCTGGACATTGTTTCGGCTGCTGTCATCGGTGGGCGGAGCAGTCCTGGTTGGCATGGCGCATGGCGATGGGTGGTGATATTTTCTTATTTCCACTTGGGCCTGGTTGATGGAGAGGTTTTGGCAGGATGTGCGAGGGAAATGGAGAGATGTATATTAGGCAGTTAACGCAGGATGCAAATATGGTATGCCATGACTTGACGGTGTTATGACTGCAATAGCCTGGCTTTACTTGATTTATTACATTCGTTCTGTGTACTCTAAGGGTCGAAACTGGTGACTGTATGGGTTACTTTGGAATTGTAGATGAAAGCAGCAAGTCGATGAATTCATTATATTATCCTGATATATATTCTCACCTTCGCCAGCGCAAATAATGGAAATACTCTCCAACTGTCTTGTGTCAAGCCTGGAAGCATGTACACATACAGGCTGCAATGATGAGGCAGCGAGATGGCCCATTATCCGAGATTGTGGTTACAAAGAAGGCAGCTGTCTATAATGAACTGCATACATCAGCACTCTTACTGCTCGGGGATAGATGTGCCACCGGAGGTAACCGAAACATAGCTGCATATACAAGGTGTATTATGCAGATGCCTTCCACATAGGTAGGTACGAATGGAGGTCTTGGAAATGCAACCGTTGCAGCGAACACGAGGAGGTAGTAGTGTAATAAGCATAAAAAAATGAACCGAGGCGAAGCTCTGGTGGATGTTTTCCCTCTTTTGGGCTGGGTTTGCCGAATGGACGTCTCTTGGCAACAAAAAGGCTTCAACTAATTCAAAAGTTCATCGAGGTAAACAAGAAAGCAGCATTTTACTTGTATCATGGTTGACGAAACATTGTAGCAATGGCCCATAGCCGTTGCAGAATGGGCTCATTAACAGTGGGAATCAACTCGTCATATCCCACTTCAAGGCCATCATACGATTGCTCGCTCATACTACGTAGACATGGCAATATCCGTTACAGCGGCTGGGTTTTCCTAAAATATAGGTTTCCTCCGTTGATGCTGACGGGTATAGCAATAGGCTATGCGCGCATAGCGACGGAAGTGAAGAGCGGACGAACATGTGGGAAAAAGGCCCGTGTCAAGGAAATCACACGAGGCGAAGAGAGAAACCTTGATGGATATCTCTGGTTGCCTGGCATGCCGATGATTGATTGGATTCTGATGCTTCGGAGGCAATCAAAACCTGCCCACTTGCTGTACATGCAACCCCCAGTAGCTATACGATACGGACATGGGGAGGGTTTGATGGTGTTACTAGACATACTCCATTTCCTTTTTTAAAGGCTGTCCGCGATGGATACCTGTTGATCTGACTCTGTCTGTGTTGCATCTTGTTCGGTCAAGGGATTTGCAAAGAGCCCCCAACAAGGCAACGGGGCCGAAGCCTTTTGTTCGGATTATGTACGAAGTATTCAAAACCAATGGAAGGCAAAAAAAGACCCTCTCTCGGGGCCCTTGCAAATCCCGTCAATAGCCACAGTTAGCCTCGCACAGCGACTCGATCAGCCGTGTTCTGGAAGGGAAAGAAAAAAAAAGTATCTCCATAATGGGAAAATTCTCCATTTCGCCCTTTTGTAACACAAACCTATTGTCTCGAGTCATTCATTGCTTCGGTCTGGGCCGCTGAGGCAAAAAATAAAGAAGATTCGATAGAAGGGTGTCAATAACGGGCGAAAAAAGTTCCCGGGCGCCGCTTCAGCCCCGAGTCAAGCTTCAAAATCTCTTACGTACTGGAATCCTTACTTGGACTTACACATGCGAGGGCCCGAAAGTGTTACTTGTGCTGTAATAGAGGGACGAAAAGAAGAAGAGAAAAAAAGAAGAGAGGACCAAGACCCTTGTTCGTCTAATCTGAAGTGGCTTGTATGTCCATGTAGCATCGGAGAGACCTTTTCGCCGCTTTTGTCGACATGGACTGGGGATATGGCACAATTAAGCCTGAGCAAAGACAGAATAAGGCAACTCTATAGATTACTTGGCAAGTTCGAGTCTTGCTTTAGGAAGTTCAAGTCGAAGCGCCAAATGCGAAATGCGAAATGCGGACGCGGAGTGGGGATTGCATCGTCGATTCTTCCCATGATGCTGGGCTGGGCCGGGCTGGGCTGGGCTGGGCAAAGCAAAGCATGGGCGATTCAGCTCACCACTAGAAGCTTTGTAGTCTAGATGCTAGATGCTATGTAGATGCTAGCACCTTGGTACTACTGCGTAGTAATGTCTCCAGCCAACGGAGATAGTGCTCGTCCAGGCCGAGTAAGCATATATTTGGTGGCGTATACACGGCATGGGTGTATTTGTCCGTCTCAAGGCAGCCTGCCGATGACCCGACAGGATCCAAAACAACCTGGCCCAAGCACCTTGTTGGTTAGGCCGCCATATTACTGCTGCAACAAGATTGAATCCCCGTAAACCAGGCCCTTTTGTAAGTGGTTCCGCGCGCGAATCAATGGGACGGGATGCTAGAACGGCCAAAGCAGGGCAGTATTTCCAAAGGGCCCGGACACGCCTTGTCTTGGCACGCTCGTTATAGGTTCGTAAATGGACGAGGAAACAATGAAAATGCAGGCCTCTCGGCGAGTGTGTCATACTGTACATAGTAGTACTCGCCTTTATTACCACCTTGGATCCATCCGGGTTCTTGTTCTATTCTGATCTCGTTAGGGCAAGGGAATGAATCCCGCCCGCATCTGGCGATCCAGTGGGAGCGCAAAAGTTCTCTTCCTCTTCATTTTCTTTTCTTTTCTTTTCCCCTCTCCGTGACTCGTATTGCGTGCTACCTGTGCTCAAGTACGGAGTACTACCTGCTTGATATTGATATGCTGTAATCATTACGAGAGGCAGCATGGTAATCGTCAGCACGGGGACTTTTGCGCCAAACGCTGCTGCTGCGTAACCCCTTGAGGCCTTTCCTTGTGTTCACCTAAGCGACTCTGCTTCATAAGCTGCCCGTGCAATGCCGGCAAAGAGTTGGGATCGGCACTTGAAAAGACATCACATCATATGCGGATGCGCACGCAAACTGGGATGGTCATGACTCTTTCACCAGTTTGATCAACTGCCTAAAGCGGTGGGGAAAGAGGGGGCGTGGGCTTCGAGAAGGAAAACGAAAAAGACAAGAGAAAAAAAAAAATAGTAAGAAAACAACGCACAAAGGGAGATGCATTGCAGAGGATCAAAGTGATTGACGCAGCTAGTCAGCGGTGGCCTGGCTGTTTTATGCTCCATAGCACTCTGCAATAGCAGTCATGGCCCTGTAAATTTGTTAGGCTGCCAATAAGAGCCCTGTACAAGTACCAGCAGCGTTGCCGCCTCTTGTATGTACTCCTTAGTAGTACCTGTTAGCAACCAAGCAGTTTGGTGCAGCACCCTCACATCCCATCCATGATTACATGTATGCTTGATGTAGGTAATCAGATCGGCTGCCAGGCCCAGCTGCCGGCGGAAGTACCGGCAAGTTTGCAGATGAGTCGAATGTCCTCGACAAGGTTTGCCGAAGCCAGGGTTCCATCGACAGCAAGTTGATTGGTGTGGCAATATCACATGAGTAAAGTCAGGGGTGCATTTTTGTTTGCTCAACTCCGTATCTTGAGCATCAAACCTGGACCCGTGAGGATTGTCATGCGTATATAGTCGTATGTGCAAAAGGGAAAAAGGCAGCGAATCTCGATTTGCTTCGGGAACGTGCCTGCCAAGACGCAAAAGTAAGCGGGCTGCTGGTCTATTTCGGAGTCCGTAACGGCCGATCATGTCTCTGTCAGGAAAACAAAAGCACGTCGCCGACCACCGACTGTGCGATCCGTAACAAAGTACATATGTATGACAAAACAAGTTGACAAGCTACGAGTGCTGTACATGTTATGCGGAAGGGCGTTTCAGAGACGCATCGGCGTTTACAACGGGTACAGTACCACGTAGCGCGTCCAGTCTGCTTGCAAGGCGATGTCGGGCTTCTCCATAGTATGATGGATTGATTAGATGGTTCTACTGGCTCTGCTAGCCCAGGCGATGGATTGCTAGAGGAAATCGGGCGACCGGGCATGCGACGGATCTGTTTATGCGCAGGCTACACGTAATTCGACGGCAGCAAATCTGTGCTAAGAGCCACATTTTGCCATGTCGGGGAATTATGATCGGAGCCGAAGTCCGCTGGAGGATTCTCTTTGAATTAAAGTGTATAATAGGAATAGGTACCTAGTAGTCATAGTAACCGTTAGGCTCTCCGAATACCTAGCAAGGAACTCGTACTATGGATACTCTTTGCAGAGAGTTTGAATCAGTCTGACATGAGACACAGCGAGTTCCGCAGGTTTTACTATACAGTTATGCGATGGCGTCAACGCTGTCGATCCAGCTTACCCGCCGTATCACACACGTCGTGACGGGTTTCAAAGACTGCTCTGTGCATAATACGACATGCTGCAACTCTGGATGAAATGTAACAGATACTCGTACAGCATCCAATAAAGTACTCATCCAGTGGAGAAGACAGTTAGATATAGCCACTGCTCCGTTGGTCCCATTCCCAATTACCAATATTGCGGGGGTCGGAGTTGCAAGCAGCCAACCGGCGGGACGTGACAATTGGGAGCAGGGCTCCTTTAATGGGGGATGCGGCTTTCAAAGGTGCCTGGTCACGCCCAAAAGTTCCGAGATGCTGGAGGGGGGGTGGCCAGAGAGTTGAAGGGAGGGGTACGTAGGGGAAACGGACCCTGCCGCAGCACAACTGGCGAGTCACAAACCGGCGTGACTGCAGGACAGGAGAATCACTCAGAATACTATGTGGTGTATATCATTGGGTGGGTAGATGTAGATGCTTGTGTGTGTTGTACTGCGAATGGGATGGGATGCTGCAAGTGAGAAATTGATTGATGGCAATGGCGTTGGCTGAGAAAAAGAGGGAAATTGAGCAGATGAAAGAGATGGAAATGTATCCAATAATAGACGGGCAATTCATCGGCGATTGCCCAAACGAGAAAGGCACCAGCACCTTAACGGCAGTCGCCAGTACAAGCTCCGGGCCGTACGGGACAAACATCCAAGCTTAAGACAAAAAAACCTCAAGTAGAAAAAAAGCATAATACATGTCTAAACGGATAAACCATCGTGTTGCGCAAAGTCATGTATCAGGATACGAGCAAGACGAGCAAGGCGCAATGCAATAGTATTTCAATGACGCCCTCGCTAGTGGGAAATCGCCCATCTCCGAGACTGGATCCCATCACTTGGCACATAAGCTTGTTCGCGATTCGGCGCCGACGCAGCCGCGTGATTCGCCGGACCTTTTGCCAGCGCGAACCTGCCCAAAGGGGGATCCTCCCAATAAAGCAGCAAAACCCACACGCAGCACCAGATGAAGGCGGTTTCCCCCAGGATTTTCATTAATTAATACGGCGTGGTCTGCGTGGTTATATCCGGGAGTAATGGGTAGGTATGTACGAGTACATGTGATGCAATGTCCCTACCTCTATACGGAGTACAGAGAGCCAAAAGATAGGTACCTAGGTACCATACCTGTAGGAGATGTACTTGCGCCATACCTGCTAAATGAATCACAATACACATCAACTTTGCAAAACCTCAAAAACCCCGCCTTCCACACGCCCTGCATGGCACCTACCGCGCAAGGCTTAGCGCTCCACCAAGTTCTCGTCCCAGGCGGGGGTGGGAAGGGAAAGAACAGCCCAAGAATGGCTGGGGCTTCTTGCAAGCTTAGCCCCGGGCCCTCTTTTTCTTTTTTCCAGCCTTGAGACCTTTTTTCCCTTTGGATTGTGCGTTGCGGCAAGAAAGTGGTCCGTGCTCGGTATTTAGTATTAGAACCCAGCCTGGCCCAGAGGAACTTTTTGAGAGGGCCCGGGTCAGCCCAGAAAGAGCAATTCTGTGAGTGGGCAAAGGGGCCATTTTTCGCTTTGGCACCGACGTTTTTGTTTTATTTTATTTTATTCGTCACATTCCACGGAGGTACCTTTGTTTTAGCAGCTGGCGACACGTATTGCGCGCCAAGGGATTGGTTTACGAGTACAAGTACTGCAATATCGAGTCGCTGCTTGAGCTACCACTGCCATGAATGATGGAAGCTGAAGCACAATCTTCAAGTACTAATGATTGGCGTATCATCTCTTGCCATGGTACCAGGAACCTTGGTAGTCGTATTGCCTACTAATCGGTAGCAGGTCCCTGTACTCGTACTTCGTAAATGGACCTGGCAGATCGCGCTTTGAAATACTACCAAAGGTACCTCGCTCTCTTTGCTGCGACCATCCGAGCAAAGTACCTGTACCCGGCTGTTCGTCCTCATTAGGTGGCCGTAGCACTCTGCTCCCAAGCCCCTCTTTGTACCCCATACAGGCCGTTGCTAAATCCGCTGTATTTGCACAATTGTGGGGAATCCGTTCGTACGAGAGTACCTGCTACCAGGTACAGCTTGGTACAGCGCTTGGTACAGAGTACAAGTACGTACTTCTCGGTAATCCTGTCCTTCTCAGCTGCTGGCTCTTCTGCTCTTGAAACACCAATAATTCCTCAATGGCGTCGGCTCGTCAGCCTCCTTTCCCATAGTCCGTCGAGGCTACCAGCTCATCTCCTTGGTTAGAATCTTCGCCATCCTCCTCGCCCATCGGCAAACCATTGCTCACGGACTATTACAGACATTTCCGCATCCGCATTAATAAGTGCGCACAAAACAAACACAAACACAAACCAACTGGAGCAAAGGAAACGCCGCAGCCAGTAGTGGCGCTTCCCCAGCGCCTCGTTGGCCACCAGGGCTACCATTAGCACGGCTCTCCCGGGTCAGGCTCCCGAAAGCGGCTCAGCTGGCCTGGCTAAAAGGGTCCGTGGTCCAAAGAGGCTTCCACGGGTACGGAGTACGAGTAGTTGAATCTGATGCTCATCAGAATCGTCGTCGTCGTCGTGGCGCGGCTTCGTTTGAGTCCTCGGTCCACGCCCATCCCCACAGCTGCACTCGCGGCGACACCCCCTTGGGCAAACCCCTGGCGTTGACTTACATGAGATGCCAAAGTGTGCCGTGTCCGCCGTTCTGTCGCCGACGCTCATTCGCCTGCGCCGCTAACGACCTGCTATCCTCCGTGCTGCTACCACCACAGACGCCTCGAAAGTCTTGCTCGCCACCCGCACGTTTCCTCAAACAAGCACCTCCCGTGTCAGCGCAACATTGGAATCCGCTTCGCATAAGCTTTCCGACTCTTCCTGGTAACCCTGAGGGAAACGCGACGCATCGGGTCCAGTGCAATACCCGACAGATTCACGCATCGAAGCCCACAACGGGTCTCATCGACACTAACAAAAGAGCCACCGTGCAGGGCTCCAGCACCTCATTGCGACCACGGCCCCGTCCTTGTTTCTTGACTCTCCATTTCACTCTTCCACCCCCCCACCGTGCTCCTCTTGAGACTCTTGTTTCGTCCTCGTAGTTGTCGTTTTCGATCTTCTCTTGGGTTCATCATGCGCCAGGGCGGGTCGTTATGAGCACAAACGGTCATGATCCATCTACGGAGACTCCTCCTGTCAGCAGCAAACGAATAGAGTTCCTTGTCTCGAGCCGCACACGCCACTGGAGGCAGATCGGATTGCCAGTGCTACGTCAACACACCGACCCAACGCCCGTCACCTCAACGTCGCTCTTCCAGTCTTCTGTTCGCCCCGGGACATATAAGCCGGGCCCGCCCCCATGGACCGCCGTGGCTCGGCCGGAGAGAATGGACACTCACCGACCCAGTCTGCGCCGCCTCTCCGGCGGCGTCTATCTATGGAGGAGGACATGCACTACCAGCACATCATGACACTGTCTCAACAGCGGCGTCCATCACATCCACCAGCATATCAAAACGCCGATCTACCCGTGATGCAACGAGAAGGGGAGGGTGTTGTTAGTGGTGAGGTTGGTGAGAAAGGCGAGGACAAGGGCTCAGTACCAGCAAAGAGCAGCTGGCTGGACCGTATCAAGAGTAGAGGGAAGGAACCTAGGACGGCCAAGTTAGGTGACGGTCTCGACGACGAGGGTGACGGTATCCCGGACATCATGGCTGGGGGTCCTGAAGAGCTTCCCAGCTACTCCAGTTCTATTGCCATCGAAGGCATATTTCACAAGAAGCATGAGATCGAAAACACCACCAAAAGGGCAGAAGATCGACAGTGGCATACCGTTGCTGTCGTTCTCAACGGAACCGCCCTAAGCATCTACAACACCAAGAAGGACTGGGGCTGGGGCAAGGCACGCGATGGCCCATCCATTAGTCCCGACAACCCTCCTTGGATTAAGAGAGCGAAACTCGAAAAAACGTATAGTCTTTTGCACGCTGATGCTGGTATTGCTGCCGACTACAAAAAGTGAGTTCTTTTCCCACTCGTCGTCACTCTTGTATATCCCGCATATCAAGATGAGACCTCATCAAGAGAAGAGGGGTTGAGGAGGGAAAAAAAAACTCTCATGTGGCATAGACTAACCCGCTTCATCCATAGGCGTCGTTACGTTATTCGAGTACGGGCTGAAACGGACCAGTTTCTTTTGTCTTGTATCGAACTAAGCACGTTCGTCAAGTGGCTTGAGTGCTTGTTTGCGGCTATTGATGTTGCAGCACCCATAGATGAGCGAGACTTCCCGCGCGACATGTCTATCCCTCGAATCCAGCGAATCCGGTGGTTCCGCAGTCAAGCTGGCTTCGTCTACCCAAGCACCCAGCCGGAAATTCAGCAAGACCCTCCTCCAGAGGCCGAGGCCTTAGGCACTCATGATGACCCGGAGCAACGACCTTCATCTCCTCCTCCTCTGCCAACTCCAACGCCCGCACCTTCACGACCCCGCCCGGAAGAAGAGGCACAGAGCACCGAGGTTCTAGCTCCCCACCTGAGAATCGATCCCAGAAACGACCCATTTCACACTATGAGCACATCCTCGTATCCAAATCCATCCATCGATCCTCATACCGGCAAATGGTTTCCCGAGCACCAGTGGTCAACTGCTCACGACTTGTTATATGCCAAACTTTGCTACAGCAATCTTCTATTCCGAAGCCCACGCAAATCAAATTATATCATCAGCAAAGGGAAGCAGTGGTTCGTCGACTGGGGCACGGGCAGAATGGTTCGCGTGCTCCCACCAGCTTATGGTGAGATTGAATACTTTGGCCCCTGGCAGGTTATTCATACGGAGAACAGAAGGATCTAGGGGGCTGCTTTGGACAGAAACCAGGGTGATGGAGGTCAGATCAGACATGTTGGGTGACCCAACTAGAAAGGGCATTATGGCACGGGTATGCATTATGAATTGGGTGCATCAGACTTACCGACGCGAAGAGTGCGATTTCGCAAAGGACACCATGGGTCCTATCGACACTCGGTCATCAACTCCATGGACATGGACATAATATGTCCGTCTGTTTTTCTACATTATATTGTACATGATACGCAAAGCCTAATCAGCAAGGCTTGGGAAGTCCCGTATGGGAACTCAGATGGGGTGGGGGAAGGGGCAGGCTCTGCATTGTGAGCTTCTGGAAAAGGTGTTGGCTTTTGTTTGTGCATACAGGGGCGTCTGGGAGGAGCATTTTACACATACATAACCGGCGGCAACAGCATCATGGACCGGAGTTATTTTCTTTTCCTTTTCTTTTTTTTTTCCTTTCATCCCTCTCTCTCTCTCTATTTCCTATATCTTTCTTTTCTCTAGGCATCTAAGACATGTACAACATCTCCATTGCATAGCGACGGGGAGTGCGAAAGCAGGCAAAGGATGCATGCTTGTTGGATACAGCTGCATACCGGCCCTCTGTATATATCGCAATACATTCAGTTCATACAAGTTTGATTTACCAATGCCTAAAAATGAAATATTTGTAGAAGATTTACGAAAGATAAAAAATAACGTAAATTCAGGGGGTATCATTTAACCAAGTCTAAGCCCAAGTCCAAATCCAAATCCAACTAATTCATCAATCATCCAGCGCTCTCCCTCAAGTTTTAGCCTATGCAGATGCCGCATCTATCCTCCCTCACATGGCGCTCAGATATGACTCTTAAAAAATGTCTTGCATGAAAAAAACAGAACAGCCGCTATTCCTCCTCTGAAACCGTCTTTTCCGCGTCTCTCGCCTCCCTAGCTAGCTGTTGGACCACGGGCTCCAGCGCCGCATTCGCGCTCTTGACGTCCCCCACGGCAGCCTCCAGCGAGTCGAGCAGCATTTCGATTTCGGCGCGCTGGCTCTGGATCTGCTCGTACAGTATGGCGTTGCGGGACTGTGCGGTCTGAAGCCGTGCGTTGAGCAGGGACTGGTGGGGGGCGAGGGAGGGGGCGAGATGTGCGGAGAGGATTTCGCGTGCGGGGAGGAGATGGGGTCTGTAATTGTTGGTGAATTGCAGTTCGTTAGTTTTTCACTTTTTTGCTAGATGTGGTTATTTGGGGTGAGAAAACGTACGGAGTTGGCTTGGGAGCGTCGGGAGGTGCTGATATGCGGCGGTGAGTGGCTTCGCTGATGAGAGTTTCCAAGTCGTTGAGTTTGAGGACGACTTGCCTCGTCGCTAGAATGCTTTCGAATTCCTTCTGCACATTTCACTCAGTCAATATCATCCATCCCCCGAGCTGTCAAAGGGGAGGGGAAGCACGAACCTCGCACTTCTCGCCCAGCTTCTCAACCATCTGCGCCTGGACCTGCTTCAGCACCGGCTCGGCCTTGCTTGCCACCGTCGGATAGCAGGCCGCGAAATTGTCCCATTTCAGCTTGCCCAGCGTGCGCCGCAGGCTCTGCGCGTAAAGCTCCTGCAGACGGGCGGCGCGGGGCCCGGCAACGACGGGCTGGGCCGGCTGTGCTGCGCTTTGAGCATCGTTGGAGGCGTCAGGATGGCTGTCCTGGTGGTGAGACGTCGGATCTGGGGCTTCGTCGGTTTCCATGGGGGTGGCTGTTTGCGCTGCGTCTGCTGGAGGTTGGGATGTTGTCGCCATTGGCGATTTCGTAGGGCTGAGTGAGGGTTGGTTGTAAGAGGAATCAATATGCGTGCACCGCAATGCCAAGATGGTCTGATGCGGGGATGGGATTCATGTATATCAAGGTTTATAAAATGAGGAGCAGCATGGGGCGAGAAGAAGCAATCCAAGTCAATCGCAGCTACAAAAGACGTTGAAGATACTTTACATGGTCGAGCGCGTATCAACCAGAGGGACGCGACGTGGGGTTTGCTCTGACGTTGGATGAGGCACGTGACGCCGGCTTTGGTGGAGTAGACTCGCGGAATGCAGGGGACTACCTGCCTTTCTTGGTGTGAGAGAGTCACTTCATTCGTCTTGTAATGCTTGTAGGGTTCACATTCTCTCATGGTTCTTACATCCAGGCAAAACGAATATCATTGCCAGCTTTTTTTAGATTATCCAGATAGATCAATGTATGATTAATGCACAATGAATCTTGAATAATAAGTACATCGGCTGAGCACCGTATGATCTTCATGCAAATCCGCTCATCCACTTGCCCCAAGTGCTGTAGCCCGTCGACCCATGTCTACCTATCTATATATATCTTGTGTTCCTGTCGACTCATATATAGCTCCCAACCATGCTCTCTTTATACCATTTGTCTCTTCTCACCTCCCCCGAATCTATATACATCTCCTGTCTTCCCTCGTCTCCCTCGCGATTTGGTATCAGAAGTTTCCCAGTTCATAGCACAGTCATAAATACACCATTGTATTGTCACCCCCCTCCTGCCGAGGCCAAAGGCCAGCCCAAACCTCGTCCCTATCCCGTGGTAATAGATATGAAAAGTATTAGTTTGCTGCCAAGATAGCCGCTGCATCAGGTGCCGAGGTGCGATCATTCTTGCCGCCATCCCTCTTCAGCTCCTCTTCTTCCTTCTTCTTGCGATCCAGCTCCCGCTGGCGCTCGTGGCTGACATATGTAGCGTACCGGATCGTTCCCAGCGTCAAAATGGCCATGAAGAGGATGCCCACTACGGATCGCCGGATGAGAATCCATCGAACGCCTTCAATCTCCGACTTGGAGTCGCTGCTCAGCATGATGCTTATTTTGTAATTGATTTGTTGAATCTATCGACCAGTTAGCAATCACAGACTCGCTTCCCAAGTTCCAAGTGGGCCAGTTGGGACATACGGCACTCTCCACCGCCTTTTGCTCTTCTCTGACTGTCATCTTGCGGTCGTTGAAAATCCCCCGCACATTGTCATTCAGAGTGAGTAGTTCCTGGTTCAGCGTCTGCGTCAAGATGTCGACTTCGTGCTGGAGATGTGTGCGCTGCTGCCGGATTTGCTCATCCTGGCCTCGGCGATTGTTCTTGATTTCAGCACTCAACTCTGAACACGCAGCAGAGAACAGATAGGATTCCTATTAATCAGAGTCAGCCCATTATTCTGATCCAGCTTGCCAGCTTAGTGGGGAGCACATGTGCCGTCTCCTTCACTCGCCCCGACAAACAGAATTGGGATGGAAGGTTGCCTCACGTTTTCTATATCGCTCTTGCTGACAAGCTTTTCTTGCGCCATGTCTAGATTATGGGCCAGGATAGTCCGGATGGCCTTCATCATGGTAACGGCCTGCTCGCTTGAATAGCCCCCTTCCTGCAGCTGCTTGACGAGAGAATAGCTATCGAAGTGATGAATATATTTTGGCGGGGTCATGGATGGAGTATGCGGTGACATATTCTCGGGAGCACCCATATAATAGACAGTATCCAGCTTGTCGCTCATTTTCGTGCCATCCTTGGGTTTACCAGTCTTGGCTTCAGCGCTCCCGCTCCTGCTTCCACTCGCATCACTCGAATCAACTTGCTTGGGTGCACCAGACGGAACCGTATCCGCTCCAACATCCGTCGGCTCTGATGATAATTTCTGCTCTGCCTGGTTCTGAGCAGCCTTGAGTTCCTGTTGCTGACTCCTGAGAGCCGCTGCGTCAGTCTCCGGGGCGTCAGTTACCGCCTGGGCTGCCTTCTTCTCGCCATCCTGAAAGTACAGCTTGCCAATATCAGATTTGGCCTGAACATCGGCTAGTGTATCCGCTGCTGCCTCTGTCTGATCCGCCACCGCGTCGTCCAGCGCCGTCTTAGTTGGCACGTCTTGCTCCTGTTGGTCCTGCCGGTCTTGTTGTTGCTGCTGCTGCTGCTGCTGCTGCTGCTTCTCCCATTCTGTGGGCTCAACAGCCTTGCCACGCCTCTTTGCAAACGAACTATTCCACCTCGTAGTCGTCGCTGTCGTTGTCGAAGCCGTCGTCGCCCATCCCCTCGCTGGGCCGCAGCCCCTCGTCGCAGCTCGCAACAATTGGGGATATAAAAAGGTCAGTCTCCCCGCTGAAGCCATGGCAAAAGCAGGTCAGGTCTCGTCGTGCCCGAGATTGAGTGTCTGTTATAAGTCTAAGGAACTCATGGGATTCGGCGTCGGAAAGGACTACAATGCACCTCTTGGAATACAATTAAGGAACGGAACGAGGCCATTGGCAAGGCAAAGGAGAGTGTGGGACATAAAGTGGCTATCGTCGGGAACAAGTGCCGCAGCGGCAGAAAGTAGCGTCCAGGTGGGCGAGGCGCTAAAACATTGATCCGCCAGTGTCGCGACATGTCAAATGCCGAGCATCGCAGATATCCCGAGTGACTCCCGAGTTGGGCATCGTGATGCTTTTTGGAATCAGAATCAATCCATCTATTACGGAGTAGACTATAACTCATTAGAACATCACATCCCCGTGGGGCGGGATAATCGAGCAGATTTCAACTCAAGGCATCAGCAGTTGGTCCTCATTCTGTAGTGGGACAAATGAGCATCCCAGACTCTCTACAGCTTTTCTATGGACGTAATCCCAGACCCAGGTTTCAGCGCCTCCCAACCATAACGATAAAGTACATTTGCATCCCTCGCTATCCTATGTGCCCAGTGCTGCCCGGCTCCCAACATCCGCTGGAAAGGAGTGACCAAGTAGAAACGCTGAAGTCGGTAGACGAGGTGGAAAAAGAAAAAAGAAAGAAAAAAAAAACACAGAGAAGAAGGATTAAACAAGAGGAAAGAAGAAAAACTCCCAGTAGCCCCCGAAAAAAAAAGCCCAAGTTTGTGTTTCGTCATCCATGAAAAATGCCAAGTTCCGGGATGAATATACCGCCACGTCTTATTCGCATTGTCCTGACAAATATCCAGAAACGACTGGCCCCATGCCGTCGTCAGGTATGATGGCTAAGGGGTAGCCAAGCCACTATGCGTCTTCCGTTTGCTATATTAGAATAATAATAATAAAATGAATAAAACAGACGTGCACAATATTAATATCACTTAGCCATGCCATTGAAAAATAAAGACGATGGGGAGGGCTCAGCAGAAGGATATCGCCCCTTGTCTTGCCTCTCCCCATCAAGGCAGGCAAATGCACTTGTGTATTTATGTTTCTTTCACATTGGGACCACGTTTCCTTTGGTAATGGAGTAGTGGTTGTTGTTCTTGTCGTTGGCGGGGTGTTGTCTTTGCCGTATACATTTATTCGAAGAAGCCGAACCACAGAATGTGTTCAGCCAAGATTGCAATTCGACGTGCAGCTTTACGACTCCGCATCTTGGACCTGCACAGACACTCCATGAATAGAGTTCCTTGAGCTCTTGTCCGTAGCATCAGTAGATGGGACGCCAACCGCGCTGGCATGAGTACTGGGCGGGCTGCTGGTTTGCGGGCTGTTGGTTTCATGCGTAAGAGAGGGAACTTCGGCGACAGAGTTGGTGTCTGACTGAGTAGACGATTCGCTCTTGGAGCCACTCAATCCGAGGAGTTTCTCTAGCGCCTGTATCTGTCGAGAAGCCACACTCTTCTTAAGGCTGTAAAATTGAGGCTTGATTTCTTCAACCAGGAGGTCCCTCTCTTCACCCTGTAGCTGGCCCAGCATCTTTTCTGTTAACAAGTTAGCACATTGTCCTTGCCATCGCCAATACGACTGGGTTGTTTCCGTCAGTTGCGGACCAAAGACTTACGGATGACATAATTTCCAAACTGGTCTCTCATCATCTGCTGCAGCGGGTTGTTTCCATCGGCCCCAGTAGTCGTGAGCTGCTCTCGAATGGTTGTGCGTTGCGCTGGTGTGCCGTACTCGATGCATTTCTCTACAACATTGGATGCGAATTTATGCTTAGAAAGGGTGAGGAGCTGGCCCATGACTAGCTGAATGATTCTCTCGCGATCCTCCGGCTCGCCGTTCTGGATGACGTGCTGAGCGACATAGTTACCGTATTGGTCGGTAATCAGGATCTGAGCAGAAGCGTGTAGCTCACCCATGATCTCTGCTTTGTCGGCTTCGGTTCCATGCTCCAGTAGTCGTTGGATGACTCGGCAGCCGTATGCATGGGAGGCCAGGGGTGTCACTTGGCCACGCACAGCGTTCATGATAAAGTCAATGTACTGTCTCGGGACGAGCTCAATAATCTTCTGGACAACATGGTTGCCGTTCTGATCCTTGATTACTCGCAAGATCTCAGGTTCCAGTTCCCGGGTCAGCTCGGCTTGCTGTTCGACCAAGATGTGCTCAAGGGCCTTAAAAGGAACAACGTCAGCAACAGGGGGGGATAAAAACTTCTTATGGGGCGCTGTTTGCACTAACCTTCTGGACGACACGGCAGGCGTAAACTTGGACGGAAAGATCAACTACTTTGCCCTTCATCTTTTCCGCCAAGATCTTTTTCTGAAGCTGGCTTCCGTACTCGAAAAACTTCTGCACCACGTAGTTTCCAAAGACGTCTTTCATGAGTTGGAGGGCATTGGGCTCAATCTCACGGAAGACCTGCTCCTTTTCGTCGCTGTTGGCAGACTCCAGCTTCTGCTGGATAAACCTGGAACCATGCTGATCTCCACTGAACTCCACGGCGTGATTGTAGATGTCCCTGAGCTCGTAGCGCTTGTTGGACTTGTTGCCGTTGACACGGAACTCATCCAGCAGAGCGCTGCGCATGCCTTTGCTAGGGTCTTGATCTCGGGAAGGCCTGATTGCTGTCATAGAGTTGAGTTGATAGCCAGGGTGAATCGACGGGACAGGATAGTTGGGTATAATGGGACGGAAGTTTTGTGTGTAGGCCTCTGGATAAGAGGGTGAGTACTGAGGGGCGAGCTGAGGATAAGGAAACTGGTTTTGGTAATACTGCGCAGAGAAGTTGGACGCAGCGGCAAATTGCTGGCCAGAGGGCCTCCGCTCATGTTCGGCCGCCCGTTGGCCTCGTGAGGATGGCCTGCTCATCCAAGCATCCGCGCCCGGAGCGAAAGGCCTTGAGTTGGGACCGGAATCCAAGCGGTAGGCAGAGCCGGGCGTCGGCGAAACTCTCTCGAGGGAAGGGCGCCTAACGGAAAGCAAGAGAGGATCTGCGCCAAAGTCGATGCCACCTCCAGTCCTCGAGGCGCCGGTCTCACTCAACCACGGCACCGAGGCAGGGTTGGAATGAAACGGCATCGAGGTAGGGTTAAACGGCTGCCCACCAGGCGAGCCGTTGAGATTGATCTGGCGGGCCATCCTAAGGGAGAGATCGTCGTCGACTTGTCTGTTGAGGCTGAATGCTCGTTGATTCGCTACCTGGGGGAAAGAAAGAGTATGCTGTCTAGTCGAATGAATCGAGTTACTAGGAGTGTGGCCGCTGCTCTGTTGATATAGCTCGGCGTAGGCTGGAGAGCCTTGCGACTGTCGAGAGGGCGGGAGGCTTGCATCTCGGGGTTGGGCAAAGGCTGTCATAGGATCCATGTAGGCTGCATCTTGGGGGCCTCGCTTCTGAGCGGCGGCAAAGGCAAATGCGTCCGAGTCATCAACAAAGTTGCTGGGACCGCCCAAAACGTCCTTTTTCATGCCAATGGCAGGGTGGTGATTCGCATAAAAAGTGTTCGGGATGCCTGCATCTCGTGCTCGGCCGGGCGAGTTGTTGACGGAACGAGCAGGGTTTTCGTTGTTCCAGGGCTTGGAGTTGGGGACCCAGACGTCGGCCTCAGAATTGGCATGGAGGGCACTCGAGCCCGTTGGGTTTTCTTCAGGTTCTGCATCACTGTGAGTCGTGTGCGTCCAAGCAGAGTACGGAGAGGTGAGGGGGTGGCCGCGCTGACGCAATCGGCATGCCGTCTCGCCATGGACAAGCAAAGCAAATACGCACCTTTGGGGCCGGCAGAGCGATCTCTGTTAGATTGAGCAAAGGGCGACCAGATGTTTTTGCTCGGATAGAGGTTGGAGCCAGGAAAGCCCGAGCCCACAGGCTGCTGGGCCTTTTCGGCAGATCCAGAGGGCATGGCAAAGCTGGGATAGGCCCTCAACCGCGTCTGGAGAAAGAATGAAGGATGACAGTTAGCGATTGTGCGGCGGTCAGAACAGAAGCAAAGACGAAACAATGCTGAGGTTGGGACGAGGGCCAAGGCGTGGGGAGTCAGGCCTTTGTGACCCGCTAAGGGCGAATCAAGCCTCCTTCCGTGGGCGCTAGGCTGGCGCAACCTTTTGAGACACTTGAGCGGCCCCCCCTCTGACGTCGTCTTTCCGCGCCGGGATCAGGCTGGGACGACGATTTCGGGTTGTGGTGCTGTTTGCACTTTGGCAGCAGCAAGGGTTTGGGCGGGTGGGGGAGAGGACGAGAAAGGGAGATGATTTGTACCTTTGGCTGACTCACCGTGGTCGCCATCTCGGGCTTTTTCTCCCAGGTTCAGCTTCCTTAAACGAGGGCGAGACGAGTGCACTGGCTGCTAAACCAACTAGTAGGAGCCGTTGCGCGCTGACGGACAGGTGCCGATGCACTGCAGAACCACTGCCAGGCCTTGCGCTGGTGCCAACAGTCCACTGCAGGATGCTAGAGCTGCCTGGGCAAAGCACGCCTTGGCGGGGACTCGACTCTGGGGAACGAATATGGCCGTGACAAAGGTCCAGATAGCCGACTGGGCCTTTTTTTTTTTGCTGTGCAGCCAGTGGACACGTTTCCGACCCCTGTGCCTTTGTTCGCAGCCGATAGACTAAGGTAATGTAAGGTTTGGATATACAGGTACTAGTGAGTGAGCAGGAAGCCGGCGCAATAAGTACTCGAGACGCTGGCCCTCCCTTGGAGATAAGGGTTTGACTTTGGGGTTGAGACCGCGTCAAATGGTCGGCAGGACTGGGGCTGAGCCGTTGCGAGACGCGGAAAAATTATTCAAGCAGCAAGAGCAGCTCATGTATTTTTCGTCGGAATTCTTCGCCGTGCTTGGGCTGTTTGTCTGGGGGGTTGTCGACTGAAGACTGCGGTGTCGATACGTGTCAGCGGCCTAGCGAGTGAGTCGCGGGCGTCTCCGGTAGGCATGTAATCAGGGTTTAGGTTTGCAAGGTCAGGGAGGAGGAAGGAAGCCAAGAAGCGTACAGGGGTATAATATATTCAGGAAGAAAGACAGAGAGGGTTCAAGATAATGTGAAGATAGTTTCGGTAGGCAATTACAATAGTCAGAGAGGGGCTGGAGGAAAGGCAGATAATTGGGATCGTGGATACCAGGACTGGAGCCTCTGGCGAGGCTCATGGTAGCACTACAAGGTGCGAAATGAAGGTTTTCCTTGCGGTATCGATGTGGGCAGCAGCGGGGCCTAGAGGACAAGGCCTGTTCCAGATGGAAAAACTTACTGTCTGAATTTGAGTGGTGGCCTGTCAAGGGGAAGACCTTGCATGTAAGATGCTTGTTTTTGCTAGACCGGATCGAAGGTTGTTTGGTTGGTTTTTTTTTTGGTATTTATTTATGTGTATTTTTTTCCAAAATACAGACTGTAATCTGCATGTACAGAGATCGGAGTACCGAGAAGGATTCAATTGGGTGCCAATTAAGCAGAAGAAGAGGAGAAAAGGCGAGTAAGGTTCAGGGCGAAACAAATAGACAAGAGGGGCGCCGAAGGCTAACCTTGTGATGTCGTCGATGACGAGGCAGGGTGGGTTGGGAGGAGAAGAAAAAATTATGTCCAGCGTGGCCAAAAGCGATTTGGAAGAGGAAGACAGAAAGAGAGTGAGAGAATTTGGGCCAACAGGTGCGGGCTCGACGGGTTAGATGTATGTCGGCCGTACTGAGGCGAGGAGGTGAGTCCAATGCGCAGATATGCTGGGCCGGAATGTAGATGTAGCAAACTGGGCGAGGATCGTGTCAATGGCCGGCGTGCCCTCGAATCACAGGAGGCATAGGGATGGGTACGGGTAAGGAATGTGTCAACAGGGAGGCAAGACGGGTTGAAATTGAATTGGTTTCTATTCTGGCTATGGCTCTGATTCTGATTTTGATTGCAATCTTGATTTTGATCCTGCCAGTTCCCTTCAGTTGCTACCTTGCCTTGGCCCAGTACTCGGTTGGTACGGATGTAATAGCAGCCTGGCAAGCACACAAGCACGAGGACAGGCAGGGCACAAGCCAAGCACAGCACTCACAAGAGCTCACCGTGACACTCTGCCTCTCCTGCCCATCTGCTACAGCTCAGAAGCGTTGCACAGCGCAAATGGCGTTACGAAACATGTCGTGACGGGACGAGTGATTGGGCCGGCGCTGGCCTGGGAGAGGGGCGAAAGAAGGGTGCTGGCAGATTCCGAAGCATTGATTGATAGGGTGCATGGCATGCCACTTCCGTGTATACTGTACTCGTACAATGCCTTGGTCAGTACAATCAATACTAGTAATTCAGATCCCGTGAAGCTTGCGCCCTCGGCACGAATTGACTGGTCCAGGCCGGGCCAGCACCAAGCAAGTGGAGGCTCACCAACCTAGCAATCAAGCATATCGATGCTACACTGGCCAGAATTGGAGGGGTGACGGTGCAGCACTAGGGTCGGCCATTTGTGAGATGGGCGAGTTTAGTTATTAATTTATTGAGTCGTGATAAGATGGGCGCGGACAAGATCGCTGGCTTGTGTCTCTTGTCTCTACAAGGCAGCTGGTCCTGAGGTACCTGCCTGTAATAAACAATCCCGGGGCACGTGAAATATATTTGCATGAGTAAGAGAGATCACAACCATTTCTCTTTATCTCTCTCTCTCTTTTTCTCCGTTTCTCTTGTTTTTCACTTTTTCCCAATTGCTCTTCTTCATTTTCCAGAGCGATGTAACGCCGACGAATATAGGTCGCATCAGCTGCAATTCCTGCCTGGCGGAGAGAGGCGGAAGACACACGGGACAGCAGACGAGAAACACTGGGCACGGAAAGCCAGCCTTCTTGTCCGCAGCATTGCAGATCGACAGACAGTCACGTTTATGCCATTGATGTGTGTACGAGTAAGACGGCCAAAACGCGCCGCAAGCTTACGTGAATTGTCACTGCCACGAGCTGATTTGAAGAGCCATGCCAAAAGCATCGACTAGCTGTAGATGCCTGCAAGGGTCGCTGTTGAAAGCCTCGGAAGCGTATGTGAAATGAATACACGTACAGTACTCCGTACCAGACCCAAATGGCCAGGCCAAACCCCTAGAGCACGAATGGACAGTTAAGAAAGTGGACGCAACTACCGAGAGACCCGCTATACACTTGCTGACGGCACTCTGTATGGAGACATGGTTCGGGGTAATATCGACAGCCCGTTCCATGCGGTCCCACCCGTGTCTCGATTTGCTTCCTTCTGTACGGAGTACTGACAAGAACCTTGCTATATGATTGCCTCCTCATCTCGTGCTTTCACAGAGGCGCCAATCAGTGCAATGCCAACAGCATCGGCAATGCGAAACATCAAAAGAAAAAAGAAGAAGAAAAAGGAGTTGATTCAATTGGCGCGCATCGTCATGTGCCTTGACCCCTGCTTGCGGCCGACCTGAGATCAATATACTGAGTCTCCGCCGACCGGGGCTAAAAGAGGACAGTCCAATCAAGCCTAGCGACTTGACGGACGGTGATCAAGCAGGCGATTGACATCCTCTCGCCTGCATGTAGATCCCAACCTTGAGATGGCGGACTGCCTTATCCAGGAGACACATGGCAAATCTCCATGCTCGACACCGGCGTCTCAACGGACTGCCTCTGCCTTGCCGCGTATGCAATACCAACGTTGTGCTCGTATGTCAATTTCTGCTCCAGGGCGGCCCACCTGCACTCTCACGCGACCAATAATTTCGCTACAGCGTCCTACATGTCTTTCACTCATCATCTGATTCTAGTACAACTGCCACGGAGCCGTTGGTGCTACAAAATACGAAGCATCTGCCTACCTACCTATATTAGACAAAGCGACTTCGTGTTGTTTCAAAAAGCTCGGATTCCACTTTGATGCCTCCCGTGCCACGGGATCTATCCGACTGCTGAGCGAGGCGAAGACCTAGGGCGCTGTCACCAACCTACAAGTAATTGAATCATACTAATCGAGAGCCGATGTCTCCTCCGGGATTCCATACAATACGGTTACAATCATGTACTGAGCCCAGCGTACACAGTCAGTTTTTATACTTACACGAAGGGGGCGCTCAACGGTGTTGTCTACCCACTTTGTCCCGCGTATTGTGCTACGAGTACTGCCCCATCATTCGCTGGCGACTTTTTCGTACACGAAGAGGGCCTGCTTCATTCAGGATGGGGAAACGATGTCACTCCTGTTCATTCGCATACGACCTTGGAATGAATTCCTTCTTTCCCTCATTCGAAGTTACATGTGAGCGATCAAATTCATCAATTTGACAACTACATGCTCATCGAATACTACTCAGAAGCAACCTGGTGGCAATGAATATTATTGCCCCTGATTCCGTCTCCTCATGATGCTTCCCCCCGTTCTCTCATGGGCAAGTGTCTCACTTTGACACGAGTCTGCTGTACGTGACAGGAGAAGGATGGAGAAGTGGGGAAAGGGATGAGAAGAGCATACTTATATGGAGCATATTGAACCTACAGCAGAATTCCTTGCCCTCCCAAGCAATGCATATCCAAAGAGACTACTGGGTATGATTCCGATATCCGCGAGGCTAATGAGCCTGTTATTTCTTCCCTTGCAAGCCCAACAGAACCACGACCTATTTATGATCATTTAACGACTTGTTTATCATTCTAGCTCTCCCCGCTAACATCAAAACCATATCCATCTGCAGCAGCCCAGGGCGACGGCACTGTAGTGTGGGTATCACGAAAAGATATTGGACCATGAGAGCGGCGAGGGAGTGAGACGCAGTCTCAGCTACAGTATGGGGCTCTCACGGCCACTGTAGACCATGGATGTGTGAGACTCCAGCGGGTCCGTGTTCAATCACAGCCAATGCTCGTCTGCCTTTTTCTCCCTCTCTCTTTACAAACGAGAGCGGTTCGTTTGATTCAAACGCAGCGGAGGGGATGTTATGCATGAATACAACTTGATGTGTGAGAAGGAAGGTGCCCTCGAGGCTGAAAACTGACTTCTCGCATGGCAAAGTCCACACCAGGGCACATGCGGAGGATACGTGTGCATGTACTGTACGGTATGTACTGTTCCAAGCTGGCTGCATGGTTTGGTTACATGTACCAAATCCTCTACGGCATCCGCGTGATTGGTAGCCTGATGGACTCCTAGGACAAGACCAGAATTCCGCCTCATTCATAGATGTTACATGTACTCCGACTGAGAGGCGCTTCAAGTGTCGCGTTGTCCGTCTTCTATCTTTTAACCATTGGGACGATTTCACAGAGTCTCCAAGTGCTTGCGACCCGTTCACCACGTGTATCCAGCACTGAATTTCCTGTGCTTTCTGTAGGGCATCTGTGCTTGGGCTGCCATGCTGCGGTCTGAGCAAGGTCTCAACTGGACGGAAACATTCATCGGTACGTGTCCGTTTTGTTAAGGCCGCCAAAGTGGGCCGTCAACCACTTGATGCCTCAATGTTTGCCTGTCACAGCGATTTGCGGCTCCAAGGTATGCCGGGATACAGACGTATCATGTCCCACATTACATGGCTACAGTTGCATGAAGGAAGCATCAAGTCTTGAGGCGCGCGTCGGCCACATCTCCTCCGTGCATGTACTGGCCTGTACGCCTCATGCACGCAGATGCAGACCTTACTGGCATCACGCCACAAATATTGGGTAGCAAGGCTCTCGTTATACTATCGGGAGCACCCGTTGGCCAGCGTGTGTAAGCGAAGGGCCTTCTCCGGCCTGAATGCAGGACTGCCTAATCGGTCCAAAGCCGGCAGGAGGAAGGAAACACGAAGCCAACGGCTGCATCTGAGGAGGGCGAAACCACGACAGGCTGGAAGGGGGGTTTTTTGACTGTCATGAAATACCAGGCACCTCTACAAGTACGACGCTCGCAGGTCAGAGTTGGCAGCGTAGACATTGGCTATGTTCCATGAGCCAAACTCAGGCTGTCGTGCGATGAGCCTTTTGCGTATCATACCTGGCTGTCGGAACCTGAGAACCTAAAGGATTTAAAGCCTAGCAAACTTGCGGAATAGACGTCCGGCTGGTCGTTGATGCGAACCATGCAAGTGTCGCGCGGTCCCACAGAGCTGAGCCGAAATAGGGATGTCAAGAAGTCGGAGAAGGCTTGTGGGGAGTGGGACAAGAAGCGTCCGCGGTGAGGATGCAAGATTTCTATGAGCATGCGATGGCATGGGTACGATGGCATGGCCTGGCAAGGGACGGAATAGGATGCTGGTAATGGTTCACTCGGGACAGCTGAGTTGTTGCACATGATGCCATGTCTGGCTAGGATACCGAATTCGCCGAGTTTAGTTCGGGGAGGATGCGAAGAGGGTTGTGGTGGTATTGTTCGGGTTGTTTTCCTGGCGAGGTTATGCTCTTTGTCGAGTAGTATTTGCCATGGCTGAGGCTTGAAGTTGGTTACATCGTAGCAACGTGGTGGATATAAGGAAGAGTCTTCACATGATTCAAGCCGTGGATGCTGTAATGAGAACTGTCTACTTTAACACGCAGTGCTTACTAGGGTTACAACTTTATAATAGAGGCCGGGTTGGGTGTCTTACTGCCATATCCGTTGAAACAATTCCCCCCCCCCCCTTGGTTGGTACGGGGGTTAAAAACGGTTGATGCTTGATTGAATAGCATCGCGCAACTACGCAAGCAATATTAGGAGGTACTGCGACGGAGTTTGTCATATATTGCCCATCTCACACGGGGTCTTTAATTTTTACAAGCTTTTAACCAATGAATCATTTTCCCTTTTGATGTTAAGCCTCATTACCGGCGTCATTTCTTCCTCCCGCTCCTTTCGTGTAGGTTAGCAGCAATACGGGCCACTGGGGCCAGGTGAGAGGGCATCAACGGCAACAACGGGTGACTAATCTGGATCACTTGGAGTCCAGTAATGTTTGAGGTCTGGGCTTCGGGGGAGAAGCAAACACTAGCTGAAGCTATAAGATTAGGGTGGGAAAACATGACAGAGGGCGAGTCGAGTTATTACAGCTTCAGGTGCGCATCTCTCTGCCGTGTCTTGACTCCAAGATATGGGCTCCAGCATTACCTAATATTGGGCACTTCCCTCATAGCAACCTGTTAGTTACATGGGTAGTACCTCAGTACTACCTACTAGGTACTGTAGCAATACGAGTACAGGTATCTACCTCTCCATAAGGTACTACACATCAATATGCAGATAATGATGTACGATAAAACATCAAGCACATAATTCATGATAAAAACGTCCTGGTAAAACCTCTTGGCTTCCCTGGAACAAGCCAATCCGCCGCTCTGGCGACATCCGAGACATGCCACTTTGACACTCTGGAGGCCACAACCAAAACACGACGCCGCCCTTGCGCGCGACTTACCGCAAGGGAAGTCTCTGCACCAGCTTGTCGCGTGCCATTTCGAAACGCCTGTTTCAATGGGCGCAGCAACAGCAACAGCGACGTACGAGTACGACTGGCGCCCAAGTTGAGCGCTATGTGTGCGTGTTGGTCTCCCCATTAGCCGAGCTGCGCCTTGTCGTCTTAGTCAGGCTGCGTACGAGAGAGATGATGGTGGATGAAGACTCTACAAAAGGCTAGGTTGTGATAGTAGTGTTTCTACGCGCAGTGCCATCGTTGCCTCATCAGGACTGGCCTCTCTCTCCCGAGTCGGCATCCTGACGCGTGCCTTTTTCTTCAGGTTCTTTTTTTCTTCTTCATCAAATCTTTTTTTTTTTTTTTTTTTTTTTTTTTCCCCTCTTCCCGCCTGCACGTCGTCTAACGGAGCAGGGGAGATTGGCCTCGAGGTCACCCTCGCCGCTGGCTAACCAAAACACGGACCCCAGTTGTCCAATGGATTGCCGCTAGAGGCGTTCGGGAGGCCCGCCTAGCTCGAGCTCGTTAAGGACCCAACGGCGCTATAAATGGCCTGCAGGGCTGCGCGGCGCCTGATTGGCTGCCGCTCCTCTAAGCGTCAGGGGCACGACGGGTCTGCGGCCCAATTCGAGCTGTAGGTAATTTCCCACAGACGCAACCCCGCTTGGCTGGACCACTTAGGGGACTCCAAGGCCGCTGTCCTGCATGCTGTAGCGCCTGAGTGCCCTGTGCCGCTCGCTGCCACAGCGGGACCCGCGCCAGGTAGAGCGAGGATTGACCTTCAACCTCCCCCCGTTTGCTGCCAGTTGATCTTTCTCGTCCTGCTTCAACCATCGTCGCTGGCCAGAAACAAACTACATCTCTTGCCGGGAGAGAGAGGCGTCTCTACGTTCATTGTCCCTCTCTGCTACCGCTACCTTCTTTTTTCTCTCTTCCTACGAAGACTCTCCTTTGGATTGCACAGGCTTCATTCTTTTAGCTGTGCATCCGTCCGGTCCTTTCTCATTGCCTATCACGCGTTCTTCACCACTCCTTTTTACCAACAGACGACGACCACGATATACATTCCTTTTTTTTCTTCTGTTTCGCAGCTCAGCCAGCTCCAAGCTTGTGCCAGCGATCCTGCGGACAACCTGCCAAAGGGGAAGAGAAAAATTATGTGAGTTACACCTGTTTCGCAGAGACACACAATGGCATGGAGACGGGGAATGGTGTGACGTTTGGGAGAGGCTGGGGGATCTGCTGCGCCAACCCCTCCATGGAACGTCGCGACGTTTGTCTGTGCGTCCCATCACAGCTGCGAAATGGCAGTGACGTGCACAACCATGGTCATGAGAGACAGGATGAGAGGGAAAAAAAAAAGATGTTTGCGGCCATCCGGTGTTCCCGCCTCTCTATCTATATATCATATTATTTGCCTGGATTTGCTCTGTACTACAACACAACACCTCTTGAAACAACATGCTGACCATGACGCCTCATTAGCTAACCATCCATTCATTTACTACTGAACGCACCAAAATACTTGGACATTCGCCCAATATGCCTTCACTCGCTTTGTTGCGTCGATCCGTCGACGAGACTCACTTCGATGTAGCCCGTTCGGTTTCTCAACTCGCCAACAAGATCGCCCCTGCAGGACAGATCGGCCCCCTGAAAGTCTTCGCTCGAGGCGATGACTCTGACAACGGCTCCGACACGGTCATCAACGCCTTGCTGATCGTGCTCGGCATTGCCTTCTTCATTCTCATCCTGGTATCTATTCTGCTCGTGCTTCGCCGAGTTCGCCGCAAGCGACAGCAGCAGAACCCGGAGACCCAGGAGCCTATTCTACCCTCCTACAACGATGTCAAGAATGGCCACCCCAATCACCGTGGCCTCACCATTGAGACCACCCACAATGGCCGCCACAGCGTTCTTTTCATCAGCCGTGATGGCCAGCCCATGCTGCGCACCCCCGGCTCACCACCTCACTCTCCCGACAATGTTCCCGAGATCCACATTACTTTCCCTGACGAGCAGGACGAGCAAGGTCGCCGGAAGAGTGGCCGAGTTGTCGTCGTTCGTGTTGGCGAGAATGCTACAGTCGGCCTTGAGCCCATGCACGACGAAGAGCTGCCCGCTTACGAAAAGGAGGCCAAGGGCCAGTTCTACTCCGTCGATATGGACAAGATCGGTGGCCTCAAGGAGAAGGACCACTCCTACTTCGACCACTACTGAAGTAGCTAATTGATAATTTTTCTTCGTCCTCCGACTCTCCTACCATATCCTGGGCTATGCCTATAAAAGCAAGAAAAAAAAACACGACGACATAAAAACTCACCTCTACTACGCTCTCACCTAGACTTAACGATCCTCTGTGTGACGACTTCCTTTGGATACCAAGTCTTGGAAACTCAAAACTCTCGATACCATGTTTTTTCTACTCGTTTTCTTTTCATAATCTTCAATTCGGTATTCTCGAGTCCCGGTATCTTCTTCTCCGAGGAAGGTTATTTCATTTCTCTCCCTAGCGGATCTTATGACATATAGATAAACACATGGCGCTACTACATGTGAGGGGTTAAAGTTTATGCAGCGGTTTCTTAAGTTCTCTGTTTTTTTTTTTATTTATCATACACAGCTGGCATGATTGGGTCTACTATTCTGTCAACTCCCCCTTTGAGGGGATTTTTTAAAACCTCTCCTCTGCGTCAATGCAATGTTTCTTCCCTCATGCTAGCGCTCATGAAAGGGGTTTGTTTGCGGAGGGAGGCGGCACCAAGCTGGGATTGGCTTGGTATTGTTCTATTGGGCTGGTGTCTCATACATAAAAAGGGCGGCTTTAGTGAGAAGGGAAGAAGGGTTCTGGAGCGGGGGATAAAAAGGGGGGGAAACGGACACAAGACCTTAGTACATAGCGAGACCGGCCATCTTGATGAAAGAACTGAAGATATGGCTCTTTTGTGATATAGCTGTATAAGATATTACATAGTGTATAATTGAAGAATTATGCCTTTATAAGCAACCGGTTCGCGTCTTTGTCATCATGGGTGGAAATGCTTTTCACGTTGAGTGGCTGTTATTTCAGGTTTTTGGTCTAGTATTGCACAAGGGAAGATGTTTTCATCAGAAGATATATTCATGAATATGAAGGATTCTTTTGTTCATTGCTCAGATTGAGAATCCCTCATGACCAACATCAATATATGTCGTCCACAGCGTTTTCACACTGTCCCAAAGACGGAGATTCGCAACCGCTCCCCAAGCTCCTCACCTCTTCACGATATACCTAACTACACACCTCATCTGTACATACAAAAGAATTATGCACATTCTAAGCCCACCTTGATTGATATCCATCACCGCGCCAAATGTCAAATCTAACGTGCAATATACGCACATATGTCGCGGCCAAATTCCTAGGTATACACATAATGCCCGTCTTCGTCGTCCAAGGGGCATTATACAAAACCAAACGCCCTAAACGCCGACGCTTTATCATATGACCAACACCAAAATACTCTTGAAATAATTTCCCCATTTTTTTCCTTTCTTTTTCCCTTCCCTTCTTTAACCAAAGTGGTTTTGCTGCGGATACGGAGGTGTACTAGTATGGCTGCCAGGGTACGGCGGTGGCATGTATCCATTCATCATCATGCCTTGCTGAGACGGGATGAAATGTTGCGGTTGCGCTGGTGGAACGTCCTGCTGTCGATACATCGCCTGGTTCGGAATAGCATCATCTATACGCAGCATGGGCATGCCGCTGTGTCCGTTTAGGACATCGGTCTGCATCATCTGGTAGTTGTTGGACACCATGGCCAGCATATCGGCTGACTGCATGCCGACTGCCGTCTCTGCATCATAGATGTCGTTGACGCCCATGGATACGTTGCGCGCTTGAGCGAGGAACAGGGGGACGCCGGGCGGTCCATGGTCGCCATCATAGCCAGATTCTGGGGTAGGATACGACATCACTAGCGGTGACGAACTCTTGGACGATGCTTGCTGGGTCGTTGATGGTCCCATCCACCAGTCGGACACGGGCATGTTCGCGGCTCGGCTCCTCTGTTCATCTTTCATGTCAGGGATGCTCATTCGCTCAATAAACACATCCGATCCAAATAGAAATTTGTCCTCGGCTGGCTCTTGTCCGGTATTCATGGCAGCGTTACCTCGATCGAGTATCCTCCCGTTCTTGTAAAACTCTTCCACCATTGCCTTATTGCAGTCGTGCTAGCCGTCACTTGTTAGATCGACAAAAGATAAGGGGAAAGGGGAAGAAGGGGTAGCTGAGATAAAAGTCAATGTGCAACATACAGCTTGCTTAGCCATGTCGAATATTTCGGCCCAGGCCTCGGTTATCTCCATAATGGTATCGATCAACGATTTGATCTGCGCCTCGTTTGTCTCGGCTCCTCTCCACACTGGCGCCGTGGTGTCACACAAATTTTCGTACAAGTTGTATTGCAGAGCGATGAGCAATACTCGAATGCATTGAGTGGACATGTGTGCAACCGAGTAATCGCCTACCAGTTTAGGAGTACCAGGGTTTGGCATCCTATCCGTCTCGATTTTAATGGCATCCAAAAATCGGGCTAAACTCATGGCGTGGGCGACGGCCTGCTTTTGGCATCGACCAATAAAATCGGGAGGAAGCTTTCGAAGAATCTCTATCGAGGCTTGACTTCGGGGACCCGGTAATGAGAATCGATAGAGATCGATATGGCTCACGGCCATGTGTGTATGGAAGAAACAGTATCCTCTCCACTGGTCCGAGGCAGCATACCGAGACATACTCTGATCGGTCAGTCGTAGCTCGTCATGTATGGAAACATGGAACCTAGTCAGCTCGCTCTGTAACGCAGCAATGTCCTCCATAACCTTTGATGGCTCCAGGGCTGCCATGGTTGATCCAGAAGGCATTGCTAGCTTTTTTGTAGCTCTATGATCTTGTAAGTGATGTGAAACTATTATACGTGACCCTTTTAGGAGAGAGGATACAATCTTACACTTGTATGCGGTGCCGAAGATCAACAAGAAGGATTTGGATACCGTGTAGGCCTAGAGCCGGTGAGCAGCGGGAAGGCCTGTCATGAAGCCTCTCTGCAACAACTGGTCGATTCTCCCTAAAAGCAGCCTCATTGCAAGGCAGTCTTATTTTCATATTCTCTGCTCGGCAAGATATGTATTCTTCATAGCCACCTGCTAGTAGGCGGTCGAGGCTAAAAAGCTGCCAGGCAATGCGCCGAAGGCATTCTTGTTGAATAAAGGTAGAGTGGTGTGATGTGACGTCCCAGTTTAGCTGCAAGCCTATCATAAGTCTCGAAGCTACTCCAAAGCATTGCCAGACTTTTGCATGCGAGCCATCGAGAATGTTGAAAAGAATGTTTAGGGCGAATAAGAAGAGGGCGCTCTCAGAAAACTTGTAGATGTTGCGGTAAATATGTATTTCGACTTGCTGGCTACATTTTCTTGCAAACTCCCGTCCGGCTGGGCCAGGGTTTACGAAGAAACTGGTAACGGAGCACACGGCCGCTGCTTGAGCAGGAGGGAATCTGTTTTCCTAGGAACGCCCATGTTAGCTGGTTCTGGTGGTAACTTGACGCGCCACGATGATCCTCATACCTGAACATCTCGATATGTGACTTCGGGGTGTAAAAACCCCAAACTTGGCATCATGTATAAAAAATCGAAATAAGCATCCAAGTGGGTAAGAATGATGTCTTTTCTGAGTAGCATGTCTCTGAATCATTTACTATTAGCCCGATACAAACTCTCTTTGCCAATAAGGGGGCAAACGCGTACTCGGCCTGAAGATTCGATGTTTCGAGGATGTAGGATGGAATACCAGTGCTAGTGCTGCTCGTGGGGCTGATGGCTGCGTTTTCTTCCAACTTGAGGGGTTGTAAAGTAGAAGGAGCTTGGTCCTCGGCCTTTGGACTGTTGAAACGAACATTGGTGAACCGCCTCCTGGTAGGAGTATATTCGCAGACTAGGTTCGCAGCCTCGCATCTTTTACATTTGGGCAGGTCTCCAGAGCACTTCGTTTTGTGCGTATGACACTGACTGCAAGCCCTCTGTGCTCTCTTCCTTAGCGTACCTGCTTCAGTATGGCTGTGCGAAGGTGTTGTTCTAGAGACTCTTTCTGGACCCAGTTGTCAGAAACCCCCTAAAGTGTGACATTTTCGCCAAGCTTTGAAAGCCTACCTTCTTCGGAAGCGCCAGCAGATGCAGCGAAGCTGCAGGTGAGCTCCAGTCTAGAACAGTTGCTGCATGGTCCGTTTCCAGGGTTTCCGGTACATTTGACCTGGTAAGGAGGGAAACCTCTTCGTTAGTTCTAGCAACTTAACAGAAGAAAGAGAAGAGCCACAACAGAAAGACAGTAGGTAGAGTGAGCATTTGTGCAGTAAAATGTCCAGCTGTGCAAGATACAGCGCAAAATAAACGTGCAAACGGAATGAATGAACATGATTCAGAGCCCAGCGCGGACATATGCCAACCACGCCGTGCTATGCGACGATTATGCGAAAACCACAACAGTCTTTTCCTACCTTGCGTAATCTGCAAGTGCGACAACAGTCACCGTTAGTTGTCGTCGTCCGCCGGCGCTTATTTGGAGGTGACAGCGATGCGGAAGAGCTGTGTGGTGGCGGCACAGAGCCTTCTGCGTCGTGCGGCTGAGGCGAATCCATGTACCCGTCCGAGGGATAGGAGTAGCATGAGATAGGCGAAGGATGTGAAGATGAAGAGGCCACAAACAACCGAGACGTGACCGGAGTTGAAGACGAGTCCTCCCCGTGTCTCCCCCGAAGGACCCAGCTAGTCGGCGAATGGGCAGAGAAGCTGCAGATGGGGCTGGCTGAGGCTGGTCAGTGGATGGGTTCCTCGGCTCTCGCGCGAGGCCCGTGGAGCCAAGACAGACGCCACGGAGAACGGCGGGAGAAGAATGAATGGGAATGCTACTCCGGACTTGGCAGCCAAATCTCAAGCGGCTGAGTATCGTCGTCACGGTGCGACGAAGGTGGCGCGCCACGGACGAAATGGGTTAATGAAGGCGACTGACGAAGTCTATATGAGCAAGGATGGCGGTCCTCAAACCCGGGACTAATCAAGGCTGCTACTACTGCTACCAAATTAATCCGCATTGCGGCCGCTTCCTTTGGCTCTCGGGGAGTCGTGGAGTCGTAGCGTCGTCAGGGAAGTCGGCACTCGCTGTTAATTGGCACCAAGCAAGCCCTTAAACCCGGCTCGTTAGCCCGGTTTGGTGAAGACTTTTGGCACTTTGCTCCCACCTTTTTTTTGCAACGGACCCTCCCCAGAACGTCCAGAAACGCTCGATCTGCAGAGTCCTAAGCCGTCAGGGTCCGCTGTGGGTTGTTGTGTGCTTGCTCCTGTGATATGTAATAAGCCGCAGAGGGTTTGAGGCGTCTATCCTCCAGTCGATCAGCGTTCCCGGGGATATCCTATCCTCTGAGGTAAGCAGTATCTGCGCAATGGCAGCATCTTCAAGCCCTGCTTCCTCACGACCGGTCGTATTTGGGGATTGTTGCGCGGAAGCCCTGGTACGACAAGGGCGGTATTAGGCATTCAACGAGGCCAATCTGCGCGAAATGTACGCCGTCACTTGCCGGCGATACATGGAAACTTGTTCTCTTCTTATTAGAGCGAGCTCCCATTCAAGCCACCGAGATTCAGGCCGGCAGCCACGATGATTAGACGTGGGTGGTTTTCCTTCTCATTTTTTCCTGGACGTCATACAAAGGGTATACTAATCGGATGTATCGGAGGCGGGAATAATGTGGCATTTGGCCACTCCACTTCTCCTTTTTTCTTTTTTTCCCACAGCAGAGCTCTTTTATTCCCTATTTTCCCAGCATTTTAGCTCTCGTAGTCAGCAATTTTGCGATTCCTATTTTTCCAGGAGCTTGGTTAGCTTGACTCGCGGGACCCGTAAATAGTTCGGCTCGCGACCTCGGCATAAGCCCTATGACGATGGGTTAATTGACCTCTAATGAAGCTTGTCTCTTTCCATGTCAAAGGGCCGGCGAAACATGTCGCAGACCCAATGGCGACGCGTTGCATTGATCACGAAATCAATTGAGTCGGAACCCTGTCTGCCATTTACTAACCTCAGGCATCAAGACGATTATGCGAGAAGGTACAAGGCGGCACCCATGTCTCTGTTGCTACGACTTGCCCGGTACATCTTATCTCACTGTGCTTTTATGTTCTCCAGTCGCGCATTGGTAAGATTACGCTAGGCTTGAAAGACACGGGACAAGTACTCTACGGCCCTGTTCTGGTATCTGCAAGGTAGAATGCTCCCTTTTGTACTATTCCAAGGTACCTGAGGGGCACGCACCTTATGGCCCTTGTGCTTTTACCCTAGCGCGGAAGGTGACAGGTATTAGAATGCAGCTGCCTGTAATGATAATCGGCGTCGGCCACATTTGGCCAGGGGCATATTTTTCGGGAATGGAGCTTTTCTTCTTTTCTTCATTTCTTCGTTTGTTGGGATCTTGTCGAGATCAACCGCCGGGGTTTCAAGATTCCAGATTCTCCAAAAGGACACAAGGACGGCTTTGTTCTTTCTGTAAGCACGTAAAACTCGTGGATATATACGGGTTTGTATGACACACGTCAAGTCACCAGAGCTACCCCAATAGTAGACATGCATCAACGGGACAAACAAGGCATATATGCGGATTCGACGCCCTTTACCGCAAGCTTCTCCCTTTCGGGATATATATTAATAGCGCCTTTACTACTAGTAGTTTAGAGGCGTCTCGTCATCGCACTTATATATTGTTAGATTACCCCCAACCTAACCCAGTCTCTTCGAACTCTCCTGGTACTCTTCCTATGATATCTCTCAAATGGAGCACCAACGACTGGCTGCATTGCTAAGGTTTATACTCATACTTGCAAGAAAATCATATAGGAAGTAAAAATTTATTGATGCTAATGCTGCACACTTTGTCAAGCAGCCGCGAGATGTAATATCATGACTACGGGTAACGCCATGCCTCACCACGCTGGCCGGTCGTTTGTTGTAGTAGAGATCTTCACCTACACATATTGGCATGTATATCCTCAGCCTCAACTACCATAGATATTGGAATCAGTAAACAAGCTATGCAAGTGTTTTCTAAGTGTAGAAATGGCGCATCTTACATAGCGACTCTTGGCACGTCCGCTGGATGCACATATTGAGAAGCAATATAAACTCCTCATTCGTGCAAACACACTCGGAGCTTGCACCGGGGCACTGCTGCTCGACAGCCGGAAGGTAGCATATTACAAAGCAGGCGCTTCCATCCAGAGCGGTGACGGTGCAGATGAAAGTAAGCACTGCAATATGCAGAGCGGAGAGGAACCCCTTCATTGGTGAGACGTACGGAGTATGATCCAGGATACCTGGACGACTAAACCACTGTCCGGGGAAGTAGATGGGAAGATTAAGAAGATTCTGAGATGTTTTTAGATGACGACTTGCTTCCCCTGTCAGTATGGCAGGCCGCGATGCAATGAGATTACAAGATGTATAAACATTCTCGAGTACGTCGGATTCGCTTGACCCCTTTATAGTGAAATGTCGCATTGCATACACAGTGAGTCGCCCGCATCAATGTGAATCAACACGCTGAAAGATGTCATAACAGCATTCCGAAACACTTCACACGATAAAGTAGCAAGTGTCCATCAAACATGCCTCACTTCTGAGCAATGCTTGAAAGCCTCTTGTGTTGTGTCTCCCTTGCGTCTTCATGCTTTCCATGGTATGCAAGTGTTTCAACCCCGCAGCAGGCACGAGAATAGAACGTAGATTCTGGATCTTGGCACGACATTGCCTGGCTATTGGCATGATAATAGGCTGGGCGTGATGATAGCGAAGAACCTGATCAGAGGAACGCGTATCCGTACTCGTAGCCAATGTAAGCTGGGATTATGTAAGGATCTGAGGGCATCTATAGAGTTTAGTACCCAGGTAAGATTGACTCCAGGAACTTTCTCAGGAACTCATAACTAGTTGTATTGGTGGAAACTATCTTCCTCTATCAGAGCAGTTTTGCTCAATCGCGGCCGTCTCAACTGAGATGCAAACATTGAAGTCGACTCGCTGGGTTTGTATTTTATAACTCGTATGCTGGCCATAAGAGATATATCCGCGGCTGAATCGTATGCTGGCCATGAGAGATAAATCCGCGGCGGAATCGGCCATAAGGGTTTCGCTTGATTGGTTGTCGTATAGCTTACTCACCTGTATTAATATGTCAAAGTCGGTCTGGGCTAAGCGCCATTGCAAATGCATTAATAATCGTCAAAATATTATGTCATGTCTCCAACAGAACTTGTCTCAATCGTATTTGCACCAATCGATGTCTTATAATTCTTGTCTCAGCGCCCTCACTACCATTACGCGGCCGGTTAGTCCAATGGGGAGACTAGGGCACGGTTTCTGGACGGCTGATAGATCAAGGGAGATTCAGCACCCCTATTTATCACAATGACTCGGGTTGAATTCCACAACACCTGCTGTACTCCATAAATGTATGTTGAAGTTCTTATATCAAGGGGGTCTTTGAAAACAACAAGATCCCCTGGTATGGTTAACTTAGAAGTCACACAGATTTATATCTCACCTCCCCATATTAACTAACCTGTTTATTTTACCGAGCTTATCAGATGTCACGTCACTTGCTGGGGATTCTGGGGATCGTAATATTTCCCGAATGAACACGAATTTCCCGAAATACTGCGCTTCTCTGAATCAATGTGCCCAGTGTTCTGTAGCAAGCTTGTCTATAGAGATCTGGTCGGTTTAGAGAACCACCTACTACTTATATCCCTTTGTTTGGTGTGCTCCAGAGGCGGGTCGGGTATATTTCCAAGTTCCGTAATAATCACGACAGGATGGATCCAGGGACTAAAAATTTGTCCTTGGCACTGCCACCACACCTTAACGGCACAAGAAGTGGCTGCTAACCTGTTCTAGGCTGCGCAAGGATATCAACATTGGTCTTGGGCTTGTCGCTTCATTGGTAAGCAGAAAGATACGGTTTCTAATTTGGGAGTGGCTGTATCGACAACTGGGGAAGTCGCAGTGAAGTTGAAACAGCTACGAGAACAACACGTTACTCCTCGAGAAGATTGTGCTTATATTGTGGATTTTTGGTGACTGCTGCAAGTAAATGCGACAAAACGTCTAATTCCACCTTACTCTGTTTCGGGTGATGCTCTGAAACCAGACTTGGGCTAACAAACGCTATTTTACCACGTGGTGTTTGTCAACTATTCGAAGGATTGACTTGTCAACACAATCATGATTAGAAGCTTGGGCTACCATCACTTCTCTCGAAGCCAAATAGGCCTCAATCAACTCCATATTCATACAAAGGGGCAATTAAATCTTCTCTGAACAATTGAAGAGAGCCTCTCTGCCTCGTAATTGTAGTAGGAAACTGGGGTCGAAATCGGATTCGGGAGCGGTAGCGCATCTAACGCCAAGCTTAACATTCTAATCGAAGACGGAGGAGTACGCGTGTTTATTTTTATATTAGATCAGAGACCGACATTTCTACTCTCCCCTTCACAAAATAGTAAGCGTTTGATTCGTGTAGCTATATCCGGGCGATATTTACGGTGGGAAGCGTACCCGGATGGGGCACAAATTACTTGATATGGATGATTGGCTATTGGACTCAACATCCCGGCGTATTTCCTCCGACGATTGCTAAGGTAGATGTATAATTTAACATTATCGCACCCTGGCGGAAACATTTTGCCGCTTCGCCCAAGGTCTATGCCTCCACAACACCTCCAATACTTCGTATTTGGAAAACTATGGCCACGCTTGCAACCACTCCGTCCATATCGCCGCGTAAGCCCATGACAAAAAAAAAGTAGACACCCCCTGACTCAATTGGACATGTACTCGTAGGTCGTGAAACCTGTGTAGCTTTTCTCCTTAGTAGGTTGCGTTCTACCGTCTTTCTTTCCTTGGCTATTACTCGCCAACCGTGACGTCTTGAGTCGTTCCCCTTTCCTCTACTTTCTGTATGTTCGACTTTCGAAGCCGGCTGGGTTTATACCCGAAAGCCGCTATAAAAATTTTAATTCTTTCGTTTGTTGCTGCTTTTTTGTTTGCAAGTTATAGACTATGGGCCGACTTAGAACCTCGACACAACTTGATCATCCAGGGGAGTCAGGGGTCGTTTTCCACTTGGCTGGAGCACCCCATCTTGCAGCTTATGATCGAAGCCAAAGCTCATCACGAGGATTTACTTTCAAAGAGGAGTGATAATCTTACAAGCGCTGCTGCTAGATACCGAGAGCGAAGAGGAAGACACCCGCCGCCGGGCTTTGACAAATGGGTTGCAGGCGCCATCGAAAGCAACGCCATCATTGTCGAAGAATACTTCGATCGCATCTACACCGACCTGGCCCCCTTTTGGTCTCTTGACACAGAGACAATTGCACGACGAGCTAGTTCCTGGTTCCATGTTGTCAAGGTTCGTAATGGAACGGCAGAAGGTGTAGGGGACGTCGAAGGCAGGGTGATTTGGCTGCAGCTCTGGACAGAACTCGTCAGTGACTTTGCCGAACACTTGCCTGATGTCGACATGCCCATCAACTACATGGATGAATCTCGAATCCTCGTCCCTTTCGACGAAATCACGAAGCTTCGACGAAAAGAGCAGGAGAAAAGGAAGATGACACCCACTCAAGAAGTCACGACTCAATTTAAGGGTTTGGGGCGTATTGACGCTGCCAAACTGGAGCCGTACGATCCTAAATGGCACAGCTTTGATGATTCTTCATACTGGGATTTGTTCGTCAAGACGTGCGGCCCAGATACACCTGCATACGGCGTCAAGAGTCTTTCAGACTTTACTGCCCCGGCAGACATTCCCAGCGAATGGAATCCGTCATACTCCTACAAAGGCTTTGTTCGGAACTGGACAGCAGCCATGGACCCTTGCATACAGCCGCACTTGCGCCAGTTGCACGGTACTTTTGTCAAGCCTGTCAGTCTATCTTCGACGGAAGAGCTGATTCCGCTGTTTGGCGGCTCCAAGCTTTCGGCGAATAACGAGATTCTCATTCCGGGGGCAATGTATCTGGTTAACGACGAATTCTACGCTGGAGGAGAAGATCATGGTGTCTCTTGGAGACACAAAAAAGACGGCATCGTCTGGCGAGGAGAGGCTTCTGGCGGCCGTGCTGGCGAAGATATGTGGCAGCACTTCCACCGTCATAGGCTGATTCAGATGCTCAACGGCACAACTGTCAGCGCGATGGAGCAAAACAACAAACGATCTCCCACATTCGAAATGCCGTCACGACGGCTCTATAACAGCGAGCATCTCTCTCATGGCCAAGTTGGAGCCTGGCTCAGCGAAAATGCGAATGCTGGCTTCGTCAAACTTTGCCCTCCCGACGCATGCGGTTTCCTGGAGCCGTACTACCACGAAGTCGATCGCGTTCCAATGAAAGAACAATACGGCTACAAGTTTCTGCCTGACGTTGACGGCAATTCATTCAGCGCTCGATACCGCGGCTTTCTGCGGTCAACAAGCATGCCACTCAAGGCGACAATATATGCCGAGTGGCATGATGACCGCCTTGTTCCCTGGATGCACTTTGCGCCTTTCGATAACACTTTTCAGGATCTGTATTCGGTCCTCAACTTTTTCGCTGACGGTCCAGCGGGCAAAGGCGACGAGGCCGCTCGCTTCATTGCGGAGACCGGCCAGGCTTGGGCAGAGAAGGTTCTAAGACGAGAGGATATGGCGTTGTATGTTTGGCGGCTATTGCTTGAGTGGGCTCGCATCTGCGATGAAAACAGGGAAAAGCTCGGGTTTGTGGACGACTTACTTTAATTCTTTGTAGCATCTTTACGGTCAATATTGTACTACCTAGTAGGTACTTGGGGGATTGCGATATAATGGGTGTAATAGAGGCAGGCGTTTGTTAAATTAGGTAGTTTGCACTTTCTGATGTCAATTTAGCAGGTAGATACTAAGGCATGATTCACTTATTCCGTGCCTGCCCTTAACCCCCTCCCCTTTTTGTTTTAAAGGAAAGGAAACCTCTCAAGAGGAGAGTTGTCTGCAAATCTTTGTTTCTTCCACGGTTGATTGCCTCTTGCCCTGTCCTTGAAAGCATTGGTCAAAGCACTTCAAAACGGCAGTCGCCACGGCCTTTGTTTGTTTTGAGCATCAGCAAGTCACAGCCCTCGGCAACACCCTCATTTACTCACGACCAAAGACGAGCTGGAATCCGATTGTTATTATCTCTCTACCTTGATACGAGCAACCGCAATTCCTTTTGATTTCTCATTTTCAGGCTCTTAGTCAACACTTATTTAACGGCCTAGAGGGGCGGCCATTTACTCTCTTCGGCAGCCTATCCTTTGCACGGAATGTCAATCCTATCTTGCTGCGGCTTCCGTCGTCGAGGCAGACAGCCTGCCAGCGACGCTGACTTGGCTGATTCACCGGAGGAGCACCATTTGCGGCGGGGCCTTCCTGATATCCAACATTGCTTTGATCAATCGCGGGAGTCCCTGGAGATGCCGATTCGATCTCGAGATGTGTCGATGCTGCCGGCTGAGCTGCCCTCTGAAGATTTAACGGAGCTGGGACAGCTGGTGGTGGACGATTCCGATGGCGACGGGGAAGAGGACAATCCTTTGACAAAGACAAGCAGTGCTCTAAACGTCGTTCGTACCAAGTTAATACGCCGCATTTCGCATGAGAATGAGCCAAACCGCCGGTCTCGCGCATCTGCGGGCCACAGCCAGGAAGAGGTTGCTCGAAGAGCCGAGCTCAGGCGATTTCGGCATCAGAGGATCCAAGAAGAGCTCAAGAATGAAGAAAGCAACGCCGAGTCGAGCAGCACATCTCACCGCAGCACCCGATATCTTTCCCCCCTCATTGACGCCGGGCAGCCGAGGGTTGGACCAAGGGATGCCATAGAATTCACAGTTGAAGACGCACATCTGAACACAGCGCAACCACGCCCGACACAAGAGTCGCAACGTACCGAGGCTCAACACGTAGAGGCATGCACCTCCTCACAAGAACAAGGCGCGGTGTTAAAGCCTGCTATTACATCAGCAGTGTCTGGCGCTGAGAGCTGGGATCAAGTCCACCCTTTACGGCCACCAAGTACGCACAGCTCTACGTCTCAAAAATTGGCAGGATGCTCATACAAAGTACCTCGCCTAGATCGTATTTTGGGCGCTGACAGCGAGTTTGATATTCGCCACGGAGCACATGCTTGGGAGGAACAGTCTGCTCTTGGCATCTGGCTCGCTGCCCAGGGCTTGCAATCACGAAGCAGCTCCATCCGCCCTGGAGGCAGCGAGACAAATGATAAGAATCTAGGGAATCAAGTTTCCTCACCCCAGGAGGATTTTGGCGGGATCGATAGTACCGCAGACGTTCTGTTACCGACTCGCTGTCAAGGCAGTATTACGGAGGAGCTCCACGACCGAAACAACTCCTTTGAGAGCGCATCGTTTGTATCCAGCTTACCCAATGACCGTATGCAAAGCGACGCTGATGCCACCTTGCTTGGTCGGAATCTACTCTTGGAGTCTGATACCTTGGATATAGCCACAACAAGACCCGTTGACCCTAGCTCTTCCGACTATCCTTCCGTTCTTCCAAGCTTCCAGCCCAGCCCAGATCGATCTCAATCCAATTTCCATCATCTTAGTGCAGAGGACCTAGAAAGCCTTGAGCTTTCGCCCTTTAGCTGTGAGTACATCTCCCCCTTTGATTCATTTCTCCACCGTGCGCTGTACCGTATTAATGAAGGGGGTTGCAGGGAGAGGCAACTTCTCTGTCATTCGAAGCATCCAGGCTTCCGAGGGAATGAGCTCATACGCTACAGCGGAAGAAAATATATTTTATTCCGACAATAATGCTAGCAGTGCTCGGATCAATTGCCCTACGGCTAAAGCCTCTGCCGATGCAACATCACTGGCCTGTTCTGGTGCTGCGGGTTTTCATCCACGAGAGGCTAAGATGCAAACAATTGGGACAAGGCTTGGTGATGCCCTGTCACGTAAGAAGCCATCTTTGAACTTCGGTAGCCGCTTCAAAGAAGACTTCCATATAACTTCTGCTGGGTCTGGCCGCCGATCCTTTATGGCAAAAATGAACCTTTCTGTCCCAAGGAGATCTAAATACAGCTCCAACAGCTTTGGTACGGCGCAAAGTAGGCACTACGTGATTGAAAGAAGCTCATTGGCTCTGAGACGTGAAGACTCAGATGGCAGGCGACTGGAGACGCCTACTGGTGGATCTTCTCCCTTTAAAACCCAAGTGGGCAGCTTTTCACCGGCTGATGTGAGTCCAACCACGCTTGCGCGTGTACATGACTACCAGAACTCATTCATATCACGGCAGTCAGGGGTTTTTGACACCTCCAGATTGACCCCCCACTCAGAGCTCTTATTGGACGAGGTTCAAAGTCCTTCTCGTCGGATTCTTCAACAATGGTCGACTAATCTACAAGGGACTTTTTCAGCCAACTCCATCCCAAAGCCCGGCCAACCATCTAAACCCGCGAAACGACTGACCAAGATCCCTTCCCTACAGCCACAAATCATCCAATCATGTGAAGAGAGAATTACAAGCATCGATCTTCATCAGTCACAGATGGATGAAGATAGGAGGTTGGTTGTGGATGCTCTCCCTTCGGAATCAATATCACGTTTTAGACCTGGCAGGTTGGGAAAGGCTGTAAGATCTGGGCTGAAGAAACTTATGCCATCACATGACAATGAGAGGCAAACCCAGTTCTTTCAAATTTCAGAAAACAGGCCAGGGCATGATGAAAATGAAAAGTGTTTAGGATCCAAAATAGTACGAACGGATACGTTGACCATTGCGAGTGAGCACCGAAGCCTTGCACAAAGGGAGGCAGTTGAATATGGCATCACGTCCTCGAATCAGCATTTATCTGCTAAATTGGCCTCTCGTCACCAGCAATCTGCGTCAAAACTTGGCAATACTATTGATCTTGGGTGTTCGAAGAAGAATACCAGGATTTCCATGGGATTAGAGATACAGAAGCTGGTCGATGGGCCAAGCCAAAGCCATCCCGCGGAAGATGACTTGATGAGTGATATTTCTATACAACCATGGAGGAGGCTGACATTCGAGGACGAAAAAGATAGAAACTCCCAAGACACTGGTTTAACATCGGCCACCGGTGAGATACAAGCTCTTCGCCGTTGGAAATCAGCATTGGATGTGCCGGCGAGCAGGAAGCTGTCTCTAACCTGGACTGGCAGATCCATGGCCCAATCTCTTAGCTTGGGAAATTTGAGAGACTAACAGAGAGTGGACAGCACAGGCGGAAATTTTACTGGGGAAATCGAGTTCAGAGCGCTATCACGGCTTCCGTTACCTTGGTTTTAAGTATGTTAGCGAGAATACTATGAAGAGATGGATATATGTTATCGCTTTGATTGGTATGGGACTCTTGTTGATCCTTATGTAGTGGATGGAATTCGAAGAAAAATGAGGCAGAGGATATTTTAAAGACCACTTGTATAATATCAATAGCTAGCCTTGGTAAACTATCGAGAACATATCATAAACCGTTGTATATCGCACTTTACTACAATAGAGTACTTTGCGATAGTTAGTCCTTCTCACAGATTCCCGGATAGAACACCAAGAGTCTTAGTAGTCTTGCCGTTCATCAGCGATATTCTTCCTGTTTCGCACCCCCGATGATCGAGAGGCATGTTGGATCAGTGGCTGTGGGCGAGAGGTCATTAGAAACTAATAAATGCTGATGAAGTTCTGGATAGGCACGTAGATGATTGCGCAGCCATGCACTGCTCGGAGAGGTGGCCACGATATATTCGCCATGTGATAACATTTGTTTATAGGAGACCTCTAAGCGCAGGGCACTTGTCACCTATCATGGATGAATTTAAGATTATCCTTGCATTGCTCCGTTGAAATTTCTAGTATAACTTTGGTTCGTATTATTTTTGGCATAATATGATTGTGTCGTCTTCTATTTCGGATTGCAGGCCTGCGTAGAAACAATAACAGTAGCCGCGGGTGTGTCGAGCTCAGTAGAGGGCAACCCCGAGATGATGGGAGTTGTTGGGTCGACGTCGTATGGCTCTTCACGTCTCCAAGTTGATTTGCTTGCCGAATCTTGCGTAAAGCTCGACCTTAAGCTGTGTCATCTCTTCCTCGATGGAGCCAAGCTTTTCTTCCAGTTTGACTGTATCTTCGTCTATTCTCGTCGTTGCGGTGCTGAGCATCTCTTGTGCCTGTTCAAGGGGAAGGTGGAAGAAAGCGTCGCCGATTTTATATCTATAAAAAAACACGGGTCAGTCAAGCTCCGCATTCATAGCCGCATAGCCAAAGCACACTGTATCTTTTCATCCTCGTCCGCAAGCTCGAGTTCAGTGGAGATGTCATCCAGCTCTTCTTTTTCTTTCTGTAGCGCAAATGTCAGCCATATCCACATGTACGGCATGGCAGGTCCTGTACACTCTTCTGCTGCAGCTCCTCCTTCAATGCAAGCTCTCGCTGGTGCAGCCGGCTGAACCTGTTAATCTTGTCTTGGTCTTCTCGTCGAACCTCGACCTCGTCCGCGGCTTCGTCTTCTTTCGAGAGCTAAAGAGCCGTGAGCCGGGGCACGTTGCATACAGGGTACATTAGACATACCATACGGCGCTGCATTATTGAAGCCATGATCGCAACGATGTCGAGACGCAGCTCAACTCTTTCTGGTACAATGCCTTATACAGAGCAGAGCAACGATTATTTGGTACGAAACTGGCCCCCGAGGAAATGGTGGGGTATGAAACTATGGTGGGGTTACTGTGTGTGTTTTACAGTGCCTATACCACATCTGCACCGTATGTCCAGCTGGAAATTAAGTGCCGAAGCACCAGTCACTAACGGATTTGGGAGACGCGCTGTTGAGACAACAAGCATGACAGCTGCATCTCCATAGCAAGGCATCAAAAGCGAAAGCAGACGGCCATCATGGTGGCGGGCAAAAAGCCTTACCCTAAGGCTACCCTGAAGAAGATTGTCAAGGCGCATTCGGGTATGAGCATTAGGAAAAACACCGACATCACGGTATGGCCCTGGGTTACGCGTTCCCCATCAGTCAATGCCGCCGATTGCAGTGCTAACAACGGTACAAGATCTATCTCAATTACGTTTTGTTTATGAATAGGTGTGTTTTTGGGTCAAACGGGCTGCTGTAGATCGCTTGCTTGAGGTGCAAATATTAACATTATCTCGCAGATTAGTCAAGGAGGCCGCCATTCATGCAAAGCAGTCGGGAGAACGTGGATTAACCGCTAGGAGCGTGAGAAAGGCAACTCGAGTATGCTTCCTGGATTCCATGATTGAGCGCTACATTACATGGGCTAATACGAGTAAACAGGATGCTCTGGCCAAATTCAAAGGCTGACCGTGGACCCCTTTGAGAAGAAACAAAGACACGGCTTTGCACTGGAGCTGCCTTGCTGTTGAGGCTTGGTTCTACTCACGGTGCATGTTACTCCGGTCTCCCTATTGATGCTTAATGAGGGCTTAGGCTAGCCTGGGCGGGGGGAGGGAAATATGACCGCTATGGCAACCCTGATGGAAACAAACCCTTTTGCCATAAGTCGGATCCGTAATGAATGACATCCTCTTTATGCTGAGGATTCTGGCTGTTGAGATACCCCGGTGCGAGGCTCCAGTTGATGCGCAAAGAATAAGATTTGTCGGGGGATTGTGATGGAGGACTACCAGTAAAACATTGTGAATACCTACAACAGAGGCCGAGAGTGGCAGAGATAGGTCGTCTACAATAATAGAACAGATAGGGAGCACCCCAAGGCTGATAATTCAGGATGAAGTCATGCCCAACTGCAATCAGGCTATTGTACAGATGGCGTGCGGAATTGGTGCCTCATATGCCGCCATGTTTACTTGGTTGACCCGACAATTAGAGGGCACGTGAGGCTGCGTTGAGCGAGAGAAAGTCCACAAACAGGCTCCGTTTGCTGGCTTTTCCTGTGTAACAAAGGGCAATTGAGCCCTGCCAGCTGGGCATTGGCAGTATTCAGCAATGCCAGTGGTTGACACGCCCGTTTGTATCGAGCGAGGCTTGAATTGCAGCCTGAGCCCTTCTGTTTGCTTCTAGAAGAGCAACGTCCCGCACTGCCAATTCGGGGGGACAGACACAGTGACAGCTGCCGGCTGCACAGGGGGGTGCCTCTAATTGCTTCACTACGCCTTCAGCCTGCCACGCCTTGGTACCTTAAAAGTCCAGTGCTAAAAAAAAGACAACCCGACACAAACAAACCCTCCTCCACACCTAAACACTTCCCCTCAAGAATCCTCCATCTCCAACCTCTGCACATTTCCTTGACATCGTTTCCCTGTCTCCCAATTCCATCTCCTAAGACTCGAACGCTGCGCTTTGAACCCCGCGTTCGCATCGTATTGCCACCATCCACCAGCCTTGCGCGCACCGACGTTTGTTGGACAACCGCTCACGACACCAAACCCACGATTATCGCATTGAGAGCGTGAGCAACTTTCTGTCATCGTCTCTGCACTCTCCTTTCAACATGGCTGCTCCAGCTCCCCAAGCCGCTACCTCCAAGTCGGCCAAGAAGAAGGCTGCCAAAGCCCAGGGTCGTACCGAATCCCCGGCTCCCAGCACCGAGTCAGCCCCCACCGAGAAGGTAGCTGAGGCTCAAGACGATGCCTTCGAAAGCCCTTACATCAAGGAGCTGCAGAAGTAAGACACTACAGACTACTCGCGAGCTTGCCCCCATGCTACCGATGCAGCTGCTGACAAGATGGCACAGGAACATTCGCAACACGGCCAAGAAGCTGGTAGGTCCCCACATGCGTCATACCCCTGGCACCAGCTGAGCATCCTGGAACTGACATCTACTCTTGCTTAGACCAACGCTTCCAAGACTGACACGCTGCTCAGCCAGCACGCCGGCAAGTCCCTCGATGAACTCGTTGCAGAACGGATCCTCAATACCGACCAAAAGACCCAAATTCTGAAGAAGCCTGCTCTTCAGGCTGCCTTGGCCCAGTACGAGGAGCAGCTTGCTCAATACCAGAAAGTCCACGAGCAGTATCAGACACGGGCGGCGGCCGACAAAGCAGAATGGGCCAAGGCCCTCGAGAAGACCAAGGAGGAGGCTCTCAGTGAAGTCAAGGCTGAGTTTGAGGGCTCTCTGAAGTCCAAGCTTCTTGTTCTGTCGCAATTCTTGCGTTTGGCAGCCTACCGCCGCGAGGAATCTCAGGAGCCGGAGTCTGACGAGAGCCAAGCTATCGAGGGTGTGCTGCTTGCCATTTACTCTGGAGATGATAATGCCGTCTCTGCCATGGAGAAACTGATTGAGGGCTCTGACGATCAAATCTTCAGTGTCCCTGGAGAACAGCTCCAGACAACTTGTATGTAGAATGACCGACAAAAGTAGGCCTTTACCGGAAACCGCTACTAACTACAACAGATGCCTCCGTCAAATCACTGGCACAAAGCTACAACGCGCCAGGCTATACCGAGGCTGCAGCTGAAGCACAGCCAGCAGCCGAGATTGTGTCCGACCCGACCATCGCCAATGAAGCCGCAACTGAAATTGCAGCTGGAGATGGCATTCTGACCAACGGACATGAGCTTGTGGAACCCGAGCCTGCTTCCAATGGTCTTGCCAATGCCGACGTTGCGGACGAGGCAGCTAATGCCGTTGCTGAGAGCCACTGGGATACTAGCAACCAGGACATCTCCATTTCCCAGGAGTGGGTTGATGTAGCTATTCCCGCCGAGCCAGCTGAGCCTGAGGTCAGCGCCGAGGCTGCCACTCCTGATGCTAACAAGCAGTCTTGGGCTGACGACCACCCTGACCCCGTCACTGAGGTATGTGTTTTGCATCATCCTGACTTCTCTTGCCTGTTTGAGCGAATCTAGCTGACACACTCCACTCCAGGCCCCAGCTGCACCAGCCGATGCCAACGATGGATTCCACCAAGTCCAGCGCAATCGGGGACGACAGGATCGCGAGGGGAGCGGAGGACGTGGACGCGGTCGTGGCGACTGGCGCGGCCGAGGCGGCTATCGAGGAGATGGCCGTGGACGTGGCCGAGGACGCGGTGACCGAGGTGATCGTGGCGGAGTCCCTTTCCGAGGACCTCGCCGCAACGAGTCGTAGAGCTCCCGCTCGCGGTTCGTGGGTAAGTTCTGATCTCTTGCTTCTCTGCACACCCGTTGGAGGTGATTTGTACATTACGACATGATGGCGTTACCTGGTTTCTCCGGCCGTGTTGGCGGAGCTGAGTTAAGGCGACTTTAGGCATTGCATTGGAACTTGTCAAAACGGCAGGTCTCGGGTTCTTTCTGGCGGAAGGGGGATGGTTGGGACGGCTTCTTTCAATAAGCACCTTTGTAAATCCCTCATAGCTCTTAGGAAGTGCAGCATCTTTGAAGCAGGCTACTGGTATTCATAGGTAGTAGGAAACTATATAACAAAAAGTTTGCCCACGAACATTCATTGCTACTACTCTACTCTACGACCTTCAATGCTTCCCCAGCTTTTCTGATTTACTAGTACCTAAAGTACTGGGTAACTATTACCCAATTGAACGTGGTTTTTGACAGGACCCCTCCATTTTGAGTGCCGACACTTACCGTCATCGGGCGCGTTAGTCCCAAACAGGCAGTACCTTAGTTATTGTACGCCACCTGGCCTTATCCGCTATCAGCCTCGCAGATGCTTGACCGGCCTAATTGAGCAGCAACCTCTCAGCGTCCGTCATTGAAACTTGTCCTCTTCTCACGGCCAAGTCTTGAAACCCGCTAGGGTGTCACTTGAGGCCACATCAGCCGTCCGGCGCATTCTTTTCTCGTCCGGAAAGCTCTTGTTATAAAGTCGACAGGATTTCCGCTCCTTGACTCTCCTGCAGTCTTGAGGGCTTGTATCTCTGCTGGGCCTGGACGGCTTCTTCGCTATCCGGGTTTCGCTGTCTAGACAGCGTCTTCTTCAAGGGCCGGCGAATTACACTTACACAACCACAAACATGACATCACCACGCCGTTCACCGTTACTGATGCTCTTAGGAGCCATCTTCTTTTTTTCCAGCAATGTCCTGGCTGCTTCAGCCGTTCTCGGAGTTGATCTGGGAACCGAATACATCAAGGCTGCACTGGTGAAGCCTGGCATCCCGCTTGAGATTGTACTTACAAAAGACTCGCGACGAAAAGAAACCTCCGCCGTTGCGTTTAAGCCTTCAAAAGGAGCCGTAGCTGAGGGTCAGTATCCCGAGCGCAACTATGGCGCCGACGCAATGGCCATTGCCGCACGATTCCCCGGCGAAGTATACCCGAATCTGAAGCCCCTCCTCGGACTCCCAGTGGGAGATGCGATTGTCCAAGAATATGCGGCCAGGCACCCTGCTTTGAAACTACAGGCACACGCTACACGGGGAACTGCTGCGTTCAAGACGGAGACTTTGGCTGCTGAGGAGGAGGCCTGGATGGTGGAGGAGTTGCTGGCCATGGAGCTTCAGAGCATCCAGAAGAACGCCGAGGTTACCGCTGGCGGCGACTCTTCGATCCGCTCAATCGTGCTCACCGTGCCGCCGTTCTATACCACTGAAGAGAAGCGAGCCCTGCAAATGGCAGCGGAGCTCGCCGGCTTCAAGGTTCTCAGCCTGGTTAGCGAAGGTCTAGCTGTAGGCCTCAACTACGCCACCAGTCGCCAATTCCCTAATATCAACGAAGGCGCCAAGCCGGAATATCACATGGTCTTTGATATGGGAGCAGGATCGACTACTGCCACCGTTATGAGGTTTCAGAGCCGCACCGTCAAGGACGTTGGCAAGTACAACAAGACGGTCCAAGAGATCCAGGTTCTTGGCAGTGGCTGGGATAGAACCCTCGGCGGAGACTCTCTCAACTCATTGATCGTCGATGACATGATTTCTCAGTTTGTGGAATCCAAGGGGGCTCAAAAAATCTCGGCAACCGCTGAGCAAGTTCAATCTCATGGTCGTACCGTTGCCAAGCTCAGCAAGGAAGCTGAACGCCTTCGTCATGTCCTGAGCGCCAACCAGAACACCCAGGCAAGCTTTGAGGGGCTATACGAGGATGTCGATTTCAAATACAAGATTGCTCGAGCCGACTTCGAGGCTATGGCAGAGGTTCATGTGGACCGAGTTGGCGTTGCCATTCGAGAGGCTTTGAAAGCAGCCAACCTCGAGATTGGTGATCTCACCTCCGTCATCCTCCACGGTGGTGCAACCCGTACTCCATTTGTACAAAAGGCACTTGAGAAGGCACTTGGCTCTGGAGACAAAATTCGAACAAACGTAAATTCCGACGAGGCCGCCGTGTTTGGTGCTGCTTTCCGGGCTGCTGAGCTTAGCCCCAGCTTCCGCGTCAAAGAAATCAGGATCTCAGAGGGTGCTATGTTCCCTGCTGGCATTACCTGGAAAGCCTCGAATGGCAAAGTACAGCGCCAACGACTCTGGACTGCCTCGTCGCCTCTCAATGGCCCAGCCAAGGAGATCAGCTTCACTGAGCAAGAGGACTTTACTGGTTCATTCTATCAGCAGGTCGATACCGAGGACAAAATTGTCAAGTCATTCTCGACCAACAACCTGACTGCGACAGTCGCGGCTCTCAAGGAGAAGTACCCCACGTGCGCCGATACCGGTATTCAGTTCAAGGTTGCAGTCAAGCTCCGTACTGAGAATGGCGAAGTTGAGATCGTCAAGGCCGTGGTTGAATGTGAGGCTGAAGTGGCCGAAAAGGAAGGGTTCGTTGACGGCGTTAAGAATCTTTTTGGATTCGGGAAGAAGGACCAGAAGCCTCTTGGCGAAGGAGAAAAGGACGCTGATGCATCATCGGATGCTGAAGCTAAGACGGAAGAGGCCAACTCTGATGCCAAGTCGTCTTCCACCACCAGCACCAAATCTGGAGAGGCAGCTCAATCCACAGATGCCGCAAAGGAGGAAGTCAAGAAGAAGCAGATTGTTTCTATCCCCGTTGAGGTTTCACTGGAGAAGGCCGGAACTCCCCAGCTGACCAAGGCTGAGTGGACTAAGGCTAAGGATCGATTGAAGGCATTCGCAGCCTCTGACAAGGCTAGAGTGCAACGCGAAGAGGCCTTGAACCAGCTCGAAGCTTTTACGTACAAAGTCCGCGATCTTGTCGACAACGAAGCCTTCATCTCGGCATCTACTGAGGAGGAGCGACAGGCTCTGTCTGAAAAGGCTAGCGAAGCTAGCGACTGGCTCTATGAGGAGGGAGATGCGGCCACGAAAGCCGACTTCGTTGCCAAGCTTAAGGCTCTCCAAGACCTTGTGGGACCCATTCAGAACCGTCTAGATGAGGCCGAACGGCGACCTGGTTTGATTACAGACTTGAGAAATATTCTCAACACTACCGATGTATTTATCAACACTGTACGTGCGCAAATCTCTGCATATGACGAATGGAAAGCCACGGCCTCTACCAAGGAGGCAGAATCTGCCACCTCTAGTGCTGCTGCTGAAACAACAAGCGGTGACTTTGAAGGACTGGAGGACGATGACGCGGAAGAGAAGCCAGCCAAAGAAGAGGTTGTACCTCCGCTGCACAACTCTGAGGAAATGGACGGGCTGGAGGTTCTCTACAAGGAGACACTAGATTGGCTTAATAAGCTTGAAGTTGAGCAGGCGGACGTCCCTCTTACTAAGGAGCCTGTCCTTAAGGTCAGCGAACTGGTTGCTAAACGCGATGCGCTTGACAAGGCTAGCCTGGACCTCGCATTGAAGAGCTTCAACCAATACCAGAAGAACAAGCCCAAGAAGCCCACCAAGAGCAAGAAGGCGAAGAAGCAGGACAAGACGAAGAGTGGTGAAAAGGCCACGCCCACCTTTGAGTTTCCTGAGGGAAGTGTGCCTCTCTCTAACGAGGAGCTGGAAGAGTTGGTTAAGCAGTATATGAAGGAGGAGGAAGATTCCCGCAAAAATGCGGAAGACACAGCGAAGCCGGAGCACGACGAGCTCTAGGCGGAAGGCGTTTTGATACACTGGGTTTGAAGTAAATACTTGGGCCATATGATACAAAAAAAGTCAAGTACCTAGATAGATGCGGTATTCTGGATTTTTGAATGATATAAATGCATGACAAGGATGTTTCATCAGGCACATGTGACGATTAGCTTCCTATAGGTCGTAGAAGATTCCGATGCATATTCTGTAGGTGCTGATACAAGCTATAGTGTGACAATATGGAACCGTGCACCTCCCATTCCGTTGTTTGTGGCTACAAACCCGTGTACCGGCCCGTTAGACATAATTTGAAGATTGTGTATATGCAATTTTTCATGTTACTCAAGGAGAAAAGACCACCATCCCAAGTAGCGTACCTCAGCAAATATCACCAAGCATATAGTAGGTATCAGTGATGCTAAAAGGTATAGCCATTGTATGAAAACTATTGGATACAGGTACATAACTGAAGCTATCACATCCATCTACTAATTAATGCTCAATAAAGAGGTCAATACTTCCATATCAATGATAAGATAGCAGCGGTGCAGGTGCTCGCCTGATCTGCCAACCGGGCAACTGCAGGCGGCAGTGAATCACAGGACCTTCCCCCGTCGCGGGTACTCTTTGTGAGTTTCATCACGCGCCAGCTGTACAACATCGTGGAAGTACTCTTTTCTCTCTGTTCTCTTTTCTCTGCCCTTCTAACCCTCGCCATTCTGGTCCAAATTCGGCGGTGCAATATCGTGGGAGTTCCCCTTTCTCTTTCCTCTGCCCCTTTTACTCTCTCGATTTTGATCCAAATTCGGCAACGAGCATCATCATCAAGTCATCACATCGCATATCAGATCCAGATTCATCCTTCTAGGTTCCCTTACTTTGACAGAGCAAACGATTCAAGTCCAGCAAAGGGAAAACATGTGGCATTGCGTCTTCTTCCTCTTGTTCGCTCGTCTGTGGACCTTGGTTACGGCTACTCCCTCTTCAAATACTGGGTTTTCACTCGCAGTGAACCCCAAGCCAGATGCCTCTCGAAACTTTGTGCGCGATTGGACTGCTGCCCGCCGCAAATGGGGCAAGGGAGTGCCCAGAGATATTGCATCTGCGCTTTCTCTGAGTGGCAGCCGTGAGCCTATCTTTATCTTTGAGACATGAGAGAGGGCTAATGTTGTGTAGCCGGCCTTGTTGATGTTGAACCTAGGGGAAGAGATGAATTCTATGTGGCTGATGTACAGATTGGGAGTCCCCCACAAACGTTGGAACTGCTCCTAGATACTGGATCTTCAGACTTGTAAGTAGAGGTCTCCTGCTGCAGCTAACCCGCTCCCAAATGCTGATCTACATGTTCAAGATGGATCCAATCAACCGATACCACATATAATGTTAATACAGGAGGTCCATGGCCTCTTCGATATCATCCCAACGACTCTACAACAGCCCATCTCATCCAAGGCGCCAAATGGTCGGTTATATATAGTGCGTTCGAGAAAAAGATCCCATTGGTGGTGCCAGAATCCCTTACTAACCTTATCCACAGTGGACGGTACCACAGCTGATGGCATTGTTTATCACGACACAGTTCGGCTGGGTAATTTCTGGGTTGAGAATGCCGCTGTTCAGTCTGCAAAAATGATCTCTGGCCAACTCGAAGAGGACATTAGAATGAGTGGCATCCTCGGCCTAGCCAAGAGACTGTCTAACAATATTGAACCGCCGGCTCCATCCTTTCTCAGTTTACTACGACAGCAGCTTCAACATCAGGTCTTTGGTGTTGACTTGAACAGAAACGCCTCTGGAGTCTTTACTTTTGGCTACATCAATGAAAGCCGGGCCTTGGGGGAAATCACATGGGTTGACACTGACCCTGATAGCCCCTATTGGGACATCGAGTTCAATCTCACCACCTGGGGAGAGACAACCACGCCGTGGTACTCGCAGAACTTCACAGGAACAATAGACACCGGTACCACTTTGATGTTCCTGCCCGACAATTTGGCCAGTGCGTACTGGTTCGCGATCCCCGGCATGAAAGTTGATGAAAGGCTATCGAATGCCTTCACATTTCCCTGCGAAGTCGCCAAAGATTTGCCTAATCTCATGCTGAGAATACCTGGCAGCAGCCGTATTCTGACTATTCCAGGCCCGTATCTCAACTATGGCCCCACCTCGTTTGATCAATCTTATTGCTGGGGAGGCATGCAAAGTGCCGAGGATTTGTCGGTGATAGTTCTAGGTGACATTATGCTCAAGGCGCTATACCTGGCATTTGACCTTGATAAAGGACGAGTTGGCTTTGCCAACAAAGTTCTGCATGACATCTGATAGCGAGCTCAATGTCGCGGCTGCTCACAAAGCATCTTGTAAGTTGGGATGAGCCGAGTCTCAGTATTATGTTAACTTGGAAGAAACGCAAATTTCTTTGATACTCTAGATTTTTATGCCCTCGTAAATGCTGGATGTATAACAAATAAATAGGATTTAAGAAAATATGGACCCTTGCATCCTGCGGCGAAAATGTATCAAGTTCAATGACTTGCATATCCATCACTAGCACACTATGACCCTTGCCCATGGCATGGAAGCCCACTATATGCAGAACATTCCTTGTAGAGTGTTTATAGCTTTCTGTATTGCATTCATCCTAGAGGTGGTATATACAAATGCACTCCCCAGCCCGTCATTATTGGGAGAGGCCAATGGATGGTTTCCTGCTATGCCGCGGACCCCCAACATGTCATCCACCCACCCCATCCATCTAGCCATCCCATCCAATTGCCTCCTAGTAGCCCATTTCGTTTCGAAAAGAAACATGCTTTGCGTGTGTGCATTAATGTGGTATAATGTATGTGGTATGTATAGTTGAGCGCGTGCGGACACGGACTCGGCCAAGGCGTATGTCGAATACACCTCTTTTTGTATTATAAGGAAATAGTGGGGGGTGAAAGCAAAAAGGGCAAAACAACGGAAAAGACAAAGATGCAGCTTCCATTCTGGAAGAACAGTGGTTTGCGGTGAACCTGTAAACGCCGGAGGAAAACGTGGTCGTTGAAACGAGTGCATGCCGGAGGAAAGTTTCTCGGAGGTCCCGATTCAGGTTGTTCAGTTGCGTGAGTTTGGGGGGTTTGTATTGTTTTGTTTTGGTTTTTTGTTTATACCTGAGCTGAACGAGAGCGTTGGGGGAAGAATAAAGACAAGAAAAGCGGTTTGCGGCTGATGGCGAGTGTGATTTTTGTCGTAGCAAGTCCAGGCTCCTGGGGTCGTTTCCGTGATGTTGAGAACCTGGGAGAGACCTATGTGAGGTTTGGCGTTGGAAAAGGCCCAACTAGGAGGGGATCATTGTCGTAAGAACGGCGCATCAGAGGAAAAGAATGCAGACTGATTTTTTTTTTCCCTTGTTGATTTTATATTTTACTCGCGATCACCATCTTCAGTCGGAAACAAAGAGAGAAACCAAAAGTCAGCGGGGGCCGTCGTCCATTAAATCGGCTCGAGTGACAACGTAATATTCACCTTCACTGGCCCCGGGGGTTGGAGGCATGTCACCAGAGCTGGGGGCTTGCTGGGTCGGCCGAGCGGTTCCTGGCCGCGACCTGGACTTACTGTCGTCTGTGGGAGCTGCAGAGAGAGACGAGGCTTCTTGCTTGGGGGTCGAGGCTGCGGATCCCTTCTGGTCGGCCGGGAGAGCGGCGTTGAGGCGCTGTTCCATTTCGCGGAGGCGGGCCTCTAGTGAGGTGAGCTCTTCGGTGTTTTTGTTGATGTTGTATTTTCTGGACAGCGAGAAGCACATGTTAGATTGGAGGAATCTCAAGGATGACGCCGAGATGGGCGATGAATGACGAACCTCGTGTCGTACGACTGCTGGAGCTCAGCCTTGGTTTCGTCGAGATTGAAGATGTCCTCCAGCTCCAATTGGAAGTTTCTGGCAATCGTTCTGCACGCAATTGAAACATTGCACAAGTCAGCCACTTATGTGCATCGCATGCAAGATGAGATGCCAATGCGCTTTTTTTGTCGGTCGCATTGCGATGCCGTCAAGGGGAGGAGGGTTGACATACGACTGAGGGCGTCGGCCGTTGGGCTGCCAGTTGCGGTCAAGCTCCTCATCTGTGAAAGACATGGTGGCGGCAGATGCAATGAGGGGCTGGCCCGGGGGAAAAGGATAAAAGATGACGCAGAGATTGGAAGAGAGAAGAAGAAGAAGAAGAAAGGGAGAAGGAAAGAAGAAACAAAAAAGAGGTGAGTGTTGTTGAGGATTCGTTGGGTTGGGTATCGATTGATTGCTTGATGGGGTTATACTTGGCAGATGTCGTCGCTGGGATGGCAGATACGACGCAAGTGATATCGGAGGGAAAGAAAAGATTGGGCTCTGCAAATTGATGAATGTTTCGTCCAGCTATTCTCCCCTTTAACCTGGTTAGACGGCGGAGCCAGGAACAGAGACAAAGCAGGGGAACTCGAATCGACAGGGGGGCCAAGAGTTGCAAGCCAAAAGCAAGCAGGGAGCTCCAAATTCGAGTGGGCAAGGGGGGCCGCTGATTTGCTGTGGCTCCAACGGTGCTAGTCAGTTCGCAGGCCTGGGAGGTGGTGGTGGGTTTTGGGGGCGCTGTGCTGTGCAGAGGGGAAAAGGACCCAAGAGATCCAGATGGTTTATTGGCCGTGAGAAATATTAATAGCGATGCTGTCGTGATTCTCTTTCATTCGCTGCGCGGCACAAGAGGAAGCGAAAGTGGAGGTTGACAGAAAGGTTAACTCTAATACGAGTGCCGTTACCTGAGTGGTGATGAAGATTGAAATAAAGGGGGAAATGGGATGGAACGCAGCTAAAATAGATCCAAGAGGCAACTGGTTAATACTAATGATATGTACAAAGTAAGTAGCCAGCACTAGTATCTAATACAGTACAGTACCCGCGTAATATAATGTATACCACGCAAGCAGCCCGAGGAAAAAGAAGGCTGAAATGGATATTAATCCTTTTTCTCGCCTCACGCTCTCTCTGCCTCGAATCCAGCCCCGGATATCACATGCCAGGGTCTGGTGATGGACGCATGGCTGACTGCATGTATCAGTTGCGACTCGACTCTTGTCTAGAGATTGGGAGCAAAAGGCACGGGATTCCGCCCAACACCATGGAACTCCCAAAAAGTCAAATGCACCCCCCCAGTCAGGCATTCCATCTATGCACTACAGGCACTAGCTCTGCTACTTGGGGCGGGTCATTTGATGCATGAGCGCGCCATCAAAATCAACCCGCCAACCCAGCCGTAGAAGGAGGCTGGAATATCGCATCCGGCGGCCATCACCTCGCTTGTCGTGGCGTCCATCTCGCTCTCATGCGGTGGCATACGAGAGCACGTACCAATACGCAGCAGAGGCGAGGAGAAGTAGGGAAGGGAAGGGAAAGATGAAAAGAGAAGGAAGCAAGAAAAAAAAGAAAAAAAAGGAACGCTAGATAATGCTCGTAGGACTGAATACCTACATATTATTACATTTAGGGGCCGTGGTGGAATTAGGGGTCTGGGAGCGGTTTTCCCTTGACCCTGGAATGACATCAGTGGTAATTTTTGGGGCCCCTCAAATAGCGCCCCATTTGGGAGCAATTGGGAGGGGCCAGCTACTAATTACTGCTATGTCTAGTGCTAATACAGTGGCCTTGGCCCGCCCAATGCAGGCACATTTTGCTGGAGCCGTACAGCAGCATGGATTGAAGGCATCAATCAATCAATGAATTGATGTAACACTGATGGGATGTAAAACATCCATTTGATATGCCGCCGCCAAGCTTGAATACAGGGGGTGAGCACTTGCATGAGAGCTGAGAGCAGCGCTGCAATGAAATGATTCAGCAACCCAGACATGACTGCATTCATCCAGCAAGCCACTGGACTGCTGCCTAGGAGGAGTAAGGCTCATCTTCCATCAGCTATCACGAAAACGCCAGAACGGACGAGCTTGACATCAGTTTGACATGGTGCTAAGCTCCAGCTGCGCAGAAGTTTGTTGCTACTTCATTCCAGTTCCAGCGTCTCCGGGTGTAGCTTCAGTAGCTCTTGATGGTCTTGGAACTCTAATGAAGGCGCATAGATGCGGGATTGGCTGGAGCTCGTGCTGGTCAAATTGTGATGGACGACTAATGGCGCTTTCGTCCAGACAAACAAGTTTATTGATTGCTCCACCACGAGCCTCTTGGCTGCCTCGTCTTGTATTACCTCTGGCCATCTTAGCATGACAAGAGGGTAACACTGTAATAGCTGTAGATCATAATGAGTGCTTGTGTCGCCAACAGCTGAGCCGCATTTCAACGGCATGACTCCAGTAATATCCGTCGACTTTTATTAGCAGCATGTATCCTCTACTCCGTGCCCCGTTCAATAATACCTGTAACGCCTCGTACCCCATACCCGTGAGCGTTTCGGCTTCGTATCGTCGCGATAGTGGCAGAATGTGCTTCCACGGCTCCTTCCTTGTTTGATCTCATCCTCAGGCCCCCCCTTGTCCCTCTACATTAGCATTTCCAAAACCATACTCGTATCCCCGAAACAAGGTTTTTTTTTCTTCCTTGCGCATTTCCTTGTGCTGCTCGATTCAGCCGATACGACGGTCAAGCCAGCGTTTCGTCTCGTCTCCCAATAACGATTTACGAGGGTTGCGCTGCTCACGAGAGAAAACCGGCTCTCTATCTCTTCTAGCGGAATAGCCATTGTCGCTCCACGAACGATTCCGAGCCAAATGCTGTACTTCGCAACCGGTCGACTAGCTCTAATTGTAGGAAGACGCTTGCAACCCTGGTCGCCGTTGGCTTTTCGTCTTCATATCCCCCACGTTTTCTGCCCTCCTGACTCGAGAGGCGACAGGGACTGCCTGTGGTTCGCAGCTAGCGCTAGAAGCATGCCTCACATGCTCAGTTTCCATCTTCTGGTGCTCATGATAGTATATCAAAGGTGGGCTGGTGCCTGGTTCATGTTCCTACGTCACGCGTCTCAAAACTGTGATTGCTTCATCACTCTCAATCTCAAGTCGGCGTCGTCTGGACCAGGGGCCAGTCAATCTTATCGTCGCAGATGTCGTGCTTTTGCACCCATGCTTGGATCTTGTCAATGTCCCATCCACTCATCCACCGGTTGAGTGCATCGTCTTCTCTGGGTTTTGGGTGTCCATGTGTTATCCTCATGCCGAACCCACATATGCCTTGGTGAAATCTATACTGCAGACAATCCTTGTCGGCTTGGCACGCTGCACGACAGCTTTCAAAGCTTTCGTGGGCCATCTCCTCAAGATGGGACAAGTGTTGCGTTTTTGCCTTGCTGAGCTGCTCGTCGTCGTATATAGCTGATGATGTATTCAGATAAAGGACGTCGCTGCTCGTATTATCCCAGTCTGGCCGAAGAGGCTCTAGCTGCGGTGCCACGAACTGATGGTAGAGATCCCTGATGCGCATAGGGAAGGCAAAATTTCGTTCTCGTTCAAAGGCGTATATATCAGATAACTCTTCGCTGCCAACATGGTGCATGGTTGTGATCGGTTGGCACCATTCTTCCTCGGAATATGGAATGATGAAGTGCTTCTCTCCATTAATGGTTGGCCACTAACACCATATTTTGCAAAATCAGCACAAACTCATGTGTGGTCGGAACAGAAACGTCGAGAGGACGTCTCGCTGGATCCCCGATATATCAACTTACCGTATCGTTCACTTCGATACCCGTGGCCTCCTTCAATGCCTTTGCAAACATAACGTCGCCACAACACTCACCTATTGTGGCCTCATCCCAGAGGTTGGCCACATTATCTTTACCCTCAAAGAAGCCATGCATAGCTGCGCTGGAGACGACATAACCACTGCCGCCATGGGCGAAAGGGAAATCAGCTAACATTGCAAGACTGCCAAAGTACATTTCCTCAGTGTGATCTAGTTTGTTCAGCCAGTGTACCATCGTTGGCCACACTACATAAGTGTCGGCATCGACAAAGAGGTACCAGTCATAGCTGGGTCGCATCCTGAATGCCTTTTCAGCAATGTGGATGTTTTTGTACTTGTCCAAATCCCATCCCTCCTGTGCGATATCCACATGCTTGTTACAGTTGTCTTGGTCAACCGCACACTGACGCTGACGATAGTAAATGCTAAAATCTGCATTTCCCATCTTTGCTGAATCCAAAACCTTGTCGAGGCTATCGTGAATCTTGTATCCAGCAATCTCTTGCTCCATGTCGCTGAAGATGAGGAAATCAGACAGGCACTTGAGATTTGTCAAGACTTGGATTGGAATTCTGGAAAAGGCTTCCGAAGCCCCTGTTTTCATGACGAGGAGGTTATTTGAGGTGTCTGGAAACTGCGCGCAACCGGGCTGAGAGATGCTGTTTGGTCTATCGGATGTTTCCACTGACGCAGACGCCAGCCTTTTGTCGCCCCCTTGAGTACCATCCGCAGGTTCGTACACATTGAGTTTTTCTTTTGCTTGTTTTACTCTTCGATAATAGACTCTGTCGAGGCATAGAACTTCCAATCGTTTCGAGGCAATCACCAATGCGCCCAGGAAGACACCCAAGATGACTAGCAGAGCCGCGGCTCGCCTAGACAGTATTGCTGGCTTTGTCTGTCGCATTTGAGAATCCTGCGGCTTGTGCTTGGGCCTCCACGGCTGCAAACACAAAAATGTTAGGGTTCAGCAACGACATCCCCCAGAGTTAAAGAGAAAATCATTCGAATTAATACTCTGAATGCAACCCAAAAATAGTGATGAAATTTGAAAGCGAGTTATTGAGAAGACGGAGTCGTGGCAACAGGAGCTGACCCCCCTTTATTCTCCTCGTCTTGCCTCTCTTCCAAGCTGACGCGCCAGCGAAGCGCTCTCGAGTTCTCACGGATCAATAAGATAGTGAGAGCAAGCTAATACGTATGCATAGCCTCAAACGTATTACAGCTAAATTTTTAGGTAGGCTGTGTGCCCAACAGTCTTGCTGGCCTGTGCAGAGCTATTAAGTGACGGATATCTTGTCGCTTCTGCCGATGGTCGCCCCCCTTTTTAGCAGCCAAAGCCAAATGTTTCTAAAACAAGAAATGGCGTGGCACAATCATTGTCCAGAGTAATACGCCTTTAAACTCTGTACAATGAGGTGATGGTATCCCGTGGCCATCCTTTTTGTTACTGCTTTAGCCGTGAGAGGCCAGAGAATTGATCACGGTCTGATCTGAGACAGGTCTAGCAATATCGACGCAGATCAATTAACACTTTCATCATTCAGGTGGGTAGTATATATGTCTTATAACCTTGCTTCCTTGGAGCCAATAAATAAACGCCTCCTTTGCCTAATACAATATTTGTAAATCATATCATCTATACGCTCTAATTTGGAGTATCCTTTTATTTAGAACAGGAACCTTCCTTTGGTACCTATATGGATTTAGAAATGCTACAATACCCCGGAGTAGACTGAGAAGGACATCCCCTATTAGACGCCTGACCCGTTGGGTAATTCCCAGAACGGGAACAGACCAACCAGAGGCTAAAGTTGCAAAGCTATTCTCCAAAATGACAGGAATTGAAATTCGTTGGCCCACTTGCTTCTACAGCCAACATACAATTTTTGGGTTTTGAGTTCCGTAAATACATTGCCGTGAGAATATGGGGTGAAGCTTGCTCACAATGACGAACAAGCTACCTGCTAATGTCGTAAGCAGTTCATATTGATAGTGTTAATCTATGTACAGAGAGTTTCGTGTCCCTTGAACGTTTCTTTCACCGTTCAAAGCTCATCATGGCCCCCCTCGCCGTCTAGCTCTTCATCAAACGTCCCGTCCCAAGGCTGGGCCCTCCCTTCAGAAATAGCCACGATGAACAGGTCAATGTCGTCTGGCGAAGAAGCATCTCCCCTGAATGGGAAAACCTGCCCGTTGTGAATATTCTGCACCGCAAGACCTCCGCGGGAGCGAACGCCGAGATTACGCGCCATGTCGGGATACTCGTTGGAATCGACGGTTACAAACTGGAGGAATTCGGCGTATCGATCAGCTACTCGCTTCAAGGCCTTGGTGTATTTCTCGCGGTCCTCTTCGCTGTTGGAGAGGTAGTAGACCAAGGAGCGCCCAGACTAGGATAACGTTAGCAGATAAGTTGGACGCACAGAGCATAGGAAGGTGGCGGGGACATACAGAAAGATGGGTCATTTCGTTGCGTCGTGTAAGTTGTGGGATGAGTTCCGCGGTGCAAATTTTGAGGAAATTCTTGAGAGAATTAGGATCGTCCAGGTCTTGTACCTGGTTCTCCCGTTGATCGATACCGTTTCTGCACCATATGCCATCAGGGAAATCCGATTTGGCAGTAGTTATGCCAAACGAGTACCGATCAGAATACTCGTCCGCAAAGTCGCGGAATCGAGCTTCAAGATCTTTATCCTCGCCTTGCAGCCGAAGGAGAAACACAACGTCATCGCTAGTGATGAATTCATCAAGTTTCCGGCCATCAACATCCTGCACGGACGGGCGAAGAGCCCGCTTCACAAAAGCCTCGATGCTGAAGTCGATACGTCAGTTTTCCGTGTAAAGGGAGAATTTAGAGCTACAATCTAGCGCTAAGACTCACGCTGCGGCCCGACGAGGCCCTCGATATCGTGTTGTTGGTCCGTTCTTTTGATAGAGGCGGATGGCGGGAAATGAGGCAACATCCATCTCTTGGCAGAGCTTAGGGGCGGCTAGACAGTCGACGGCGGCGGTGGAAGCGACGCTTTTCTGGACTGTTTGCCATTCTTTCAAAAGGCTTTTACTAGTTTGCCTGTTTTTGTGGTTAGTTGTTCGTTGTGTTGGTGAGAGTAATTGATGATTTCGATCCGTGGTGTTACTCACAGGTTGGGCTACATGAGACGCAATGACAGCAACAGTCAGTCAGCTTTTCTCACACAAACGATGTCATTGATTCATCTCACCGCAACATCTAAGTCATGGAAAAGGCATTAATTAGCAAAAGAAACAAAAAAAAAATCGTCTCAACTTTGACTTACAGGCTAAAAGAGTGTACTCATTCTCCGCGAGATACTTCTTCACTTCCGTCGGCCCGCTAAACTGTGAAGCGCAAGCTAACTGTGCGCAAGCCAGTAGCCCGCAGTTGATCAAGACGCTCGACAAGCTCGGCATCACGATTTCGTATATCTGCAGAAACAATGTAATGAGTTTTGTTTCTTCTGATGGATAGAGTAAAAGTAGACTTTCGATTTTCTCTTCTTCTTCAATTGCTCGGACCATGACATGAAGATGAGGCTTCCCCTCCATACATGTATGTAAGACGTGCGCCTGGTCAGATTGCAGGGGTTGGCTGGACTTGAAACGACGGGGGCAAAACGCCATCGTCAGTCTTGGGCATCGACGCTACGTCTCGTGTTTCAACGTTTTGTTTGAGATTCCGGGGGGGGATCGAAGCGCTTCCAGGCCGTGCCGAGATATCCTGGAGATGATATGAATGTGTGCATGTTCATGTTCTTCATCGAATAACCCTCTCTCTTTCTCTCATTTTCATCTGTGAATTCTTTGGTTCATCCACATTCCCACCTAGTTGAACATGATGTATTCACAAAGTCTAGTCCGCTGGCTGGCCGTCATGGCGGTCGGCATGGGCATTGCTTCAGGCGCAAGTGATGCGTCGCAGAAGAAGCTGAGTGACTACGAATGCTCACATCCTCCATATAAAATGCACCTGTTGAGCAAATCGCCCTTAGTCATTTACATTGAGAACTTCATCACCGATGAGGAACGACTACACTTACAACACATTGCGTATGTTGCCTTATCATGCAAATAACAACAAAATATGCCAATCCTAACAAACCCTCACAGCGAAGGCCATTTCAAGCACTCAGCAGTCCTCAAGGGCGGAAACTCAGCAATTCACTCCGTCCGCACATCACAATCTACAACCGTCGACAGAGACGCCGTGGTGCGATGCATCGAGGCCCGCGCCCTCGATTTCCAGGGCTTCGACGTCCCGGAATCGCACCTTGAGCCCATCCAGCTCGTCAAGTACGCCGTCACGGAGCGCTACCACTTCCACACAGACTGGTTCACCAATCCCTCTCACGCGACGGTGTCTCTGGGCGGGAACCGCATCAGCTCCTTCTTCGGATACGTCAAGGCTGACAATGTGACGGGCGGAGGGACAAACTTTCCGATTCTGGACGCGCCGCGGGATGAGCGCTGGTGCAGGTTCATAGACTGTGATGAAGAGTATGAGTCTGGAGTGACCTTTAGGCCCATCGAGGGGAATGTCGTGTATTGGGAGAACTTGCTAGCGGATGGGAGGGGAGACCAGAGGACGCTGCATGCTGGATTACCCGTGGTGAGCGGAGAAAAGATTGGCATGAATATCTGGACGAGGCAGATGCCGCTGCCTGCGGATGTTCGCGGGGATTGAGGCTGGACGGAAGGGGAATGCAGAGGGGGGGGGGGTGGATGAAGCCTTTCAATGGACAGGCTTTTGCATGTTATATAGATAATGAAAACGCTTTGAATTAGAACCATCTACCGATATAACGATTCATATACGAAGAACCATTCATGACCTCAAAACCACACGAACGCTTCCAATTATATAGAGTTGTAAAACCCATCGCTTGAGCAACTTCATCTCCAACAATTAAGCCAATCCCTGGCATGGCATTCCCAAAATTTTGTCCTCCCGCTCTCGAGTGTATACAGACCGGTCTGTTGGCATCATGCGGTGAGTCGATGGCATCTGCGATCTGACGGTATATGTAGCTTCAGTGTCATTCCGGGCTGTCTTTCATATCTCTTCTTTCCGCAGGAGGCACCATCGGCTCTGTTGAACTGTTTATGGAAACTGGAGGCGAGTCTGTTGAATCGTCTACAGCGTAAAGCTGTTAATTGAATCAATCTCTGTTGTATTGACCAAGGTAGTAGAAAGCGACTCTGCTGGATCGTTCACGGCAGCTGAAGACGATTCCCCTGGGTTGTTGGCGCCAGGTAAGGTTGGCATCTTCAGTTCTCGAATCATAAATAAACGCGGATCCGGTTTGTCCGCGTCTTCTCCTTGTCTTGGTGTTTCGTCATTTACAGGCTCTTGCCCTTCGTTATATATTGAGTTCACATGCCTCAGTGGCGGTAGTCGATTCTTAATCTCGTTGACTATGTCTCCCAAATTGACGAATACCGGCGACGGAGTCCTCGGGCGCGGTCGTGGTCGCAACGGCTCCATATCCGATCCTACCCTCAATCTCTGCCTCCGCCGTATCAATCTTATTTTCACAGAGTCGATACAGCCGGGTATTGTGAGCCAAAGGAATATGGCGGCCACAACACCTACAAGGCACATTATACCTATGAACCTCTTTCTCAACGCCCCATCTTCGAAATTGAGAGAACGTAAAAAGATCGGTGCCGCTGCGGGAACAGCAATCATTGTGTGACTTCCATTAGGAGAGGCGGCGAAGAACCTCCATTTTTGAGGTATCAGAGAGCCGTACATGTTGCCATAAGCCTTCCGAGTCGCATATGTGAGATAAAGGATGCCGCCCAAGATGCAGAGGGCTATGAGTAGCCGCTTGGCTGTTCTTATTCTTCCGCCACAGACCATGGCCGCAATTAATATTCTGTAGGATATGTTGGAGAGAACGAAGCGAAGGGATAAAATAAAGAGGCGGCTCTTGCGTAATGCTGAATGATGTGTTGTCAAAGAGTGGATACCACCAAGATTGTTAATGGAACAAAGTGATGAAGATGCTGGAGTTAAAGAGGTGAAGGTCTTGTTATCTTTCCCCATGAGAGTACATGTGATGTACCTGATGTTTAGGTATCTGTTGCCTGAGACGACGGGAACAGCGCTTGCCATGACATTGAGCGTTCTTGCTCCACCAGGCCTCTGACATGGAGCAGAGTTTTCCTCTCATTGTGGAAATTTGATTTCATATTGGATACCTACCTAGGTAGGTACGCAGTGTGACTTTGCCAATACGCTGTGGTACCTGATTTAATAAAAAATCATAGGTAGGTACCCAGCTCTTGTGCCTCTATGCTGTGAAAATGTTGGACAGCACGTAAGCGAGATGGTTAGGTACCTACAGCTGCAATATTTCCACCAGCAGCTCTCGTGGCTTTTAAACATCTCAAAGTCAATCAACTTGGAACCAGTCACCCCCAATGTTTAGTAATTATATCTCAGAATTGATGCCACTTGGTGAGTGCTTGACGCAGTAAAAGGACTCGATGTTGTTAACCAGCAGCGTCACGTGATCACGCGCAACGACATATCGCCTTGTAAACGTGCAATGCCATCACCACCTTTTCCCGCGAGAGGCTCTACCATGGACGTCCCTCGCGGCTCCAGACGAGCGCGCCATGCAGCCTCGGTCGCCTCCAGCCAAGAGGCCCAATTGCAGGCCCAGGCCCAGCTCGAGCTCGAGGCCGCGACGCAGCATCGCCGCACCCGCCGGCAGGCACTGCAGGTCCAGGTGACGCCTGATGCCTCCATCGCCGTGGCAGCTGGCGTTCACCAGACGTCGGGATTTGGCCACAGGAGGCGCGAGATGGAACCGCCGCCGAACCCGTTCAGACTGCATCGATGTGAGTTGTTTATGGTTTTCTTCATGTTGTTGTAATTAAGGGTGCAATGCAATGCAAAGCAGCAGTTGTTGCTGGTTGTCATATCGTTCATATATGCTTGTATATGGAGAGACTGAATGAGGACCCCCCCGTTTTTAATAGCCTTCAGCTTGGAGTCACTTTTGAATCACTTTTTCTCTCCATCTCTGCTTTTTTTTTTTTCCCTGGGTCTTTTTCATCTGGGGCAGTGCCTGCTTTTTTGCCTCTTCATCCTTCTTTCTTCATCCTCACATCAAACCGCCCACCATTCTCCTTCCAGTAGTTTCCAACTCAGTCATTCATTCTTCCGCTTGCCTATTGCAAGTATTCATTCGTTTCTTCATTCATTCATCCATTCCTTCTTTGTTCAATTGCCCTTCCATTCCTCCACTGCATTGCCCAATCACAGGCAGCCGCCCTGCAACTACAATAGCCATTCATTTGCATTCACCACAGGCGAAGCCGCTTTTTCACATTCCTTTCCAACATGCCTCTTGGACAGCGCATCCTCCATCCTCGGGAAGAAGTACCTCAAGAGAACTTGCCCTCCTCCCAAGTTTCTCCCCCTTACAACAGACCAACTGGAAGCAATCGCCGTCCCCTCCAGCCGCTCACCATTTCTTCTCACGGCAATATCCTTGAGCGCAGAGAGTCAGTTCTCCGGCCGTTTCCCTCTCCGGACAAGGAGAATAGAGATGCTACTGTCCAGGCCATTTCGCACCGAGTGGCGCACCAAACTAGAGAGATTAAACGGCTCTCTCTCTTGCATTCGCGCGCGTATTCGTTTCAGCAACAGAGGCGACGCCAAAGACGACGCCGAGGACGCAGCAGGGTTCGCCAGGCCATCACCGCTAACATGATTCCAGCCACGCGGAGAAATACCAACAATCGTCTTAGCCTGCAATTCGACAGTGATGGCTCGGGCGATGGCTCTGGCACCGAATCGGAGCCAGATCTCAGCCATTTGGGGATGACAAGGCGAGGTATGACAGCCGTTCTGGAACAGCAGGCCAACCAGATGACGTATGACGACGATGCCATGTCTCAGGGCCAATACGATGCTGAGGAAGCGAGCCTTGACGAGAATCTGGACGAGAATGTCGATGAAAACGACGACGACAATGTTGATGACCAAGTTGAAGGGGAACAGGAGCCCCTGGCAATGATGGACCCCGTTGTCTTTGGCCTCAAGGAAATTTCCAACTTGGGAAAGTTTACCGTGAGCAGCCATAAGCCGGGCAATGGTGTTGAGCAGCTTCGAAGTGATGACTTGACCTCATATTGGCAGTGAGTATACCTACACTTCTTTCACTTCCTATCTCCCAATAATACAGTTTCTGATGCCTTTTGTTTAGATCAGATGGCCCGCAGCCGCACAAGCTCACCATCTATTTTGTCAAGAGAGTAGGTATCCGAGACATTCGCTTTTACGTCAACTACAACGAGGATGAGTCCTACACTCCCACCAAAATCATATTCAAGTCGGGTACGAGTGAGAACAACCTTATCCAGTTTGCTGCCATGAATCTCGCAAGCCCTGTGGGCTGGCAGCAAGTGCCTCTTGCAGGTGTTGGAGGAGAGCCTGATGGCAACACGCTTGTGTCTTGGGTGTTGCAGATGCAGATCCTGGAAAACCATCAAAATGGCAAGGACACGCATCTACGTGGCATAAAGATTTACGCCTTTGATGCAGACGCCGTTCAACCTAGCGAGTCTGAGAACACTCGTATGGATGACACCCTGGATACAGTTGAAGCTGCGGGAAGCCGTGCGGCTGTTAGCAAACCTAGACTGGATGAGATTGCACAGACGCTAGCTGCGGCGAGGCTCGAGGGTGGTGATTCGGGGTTTACCCTCCCAGATTTCATGCGGGATGCAGAGATTCGATAAGGGTGCTAATACTTGATGGGATAAGGAAGATACGATAATGATGTTTGGTTTGCTTTGGACTTGGTAATGCACACAAAAACTATGAACAAGGTGTTACGAGTAACGGGACGTTTCAAGGCTGGTCGAAGATGACGTCGCCTGGGAGAATTAGAAACGGATATGGAGTTCAAAATGAGGACATGTAGCTATCAGTCATGTCCTTTCTTGTCACTAGATTATGTCATGTGCTGGTTCGCTATTCTGCTTCTTCATAATACTTGATAGGTTAGGCCTCAAGCAAGCTTTGAGAAATTCAAGCTACGCCCCCTTTTTTTGCTCCAATTGTTGTTGGACAGATGTAATAATGTCAATGGCAATGTAAGCCATGGCAAGGCTTTTCTCGATGCTTTCCGCTTTAAGCCACCGCCACGAAGATCAACAATGAGGGTCAACATGCTAGCTTCGCCAAGCTTGGCGCCCAGTCCAATGTCTTGTCAGCCTGTCACCGGAGCTGCCAAGCGGCGATAATGCACATCGCAGGCGAAGGAAGCATCGCTGGTGGGTCTGGCCGATGTCAAATGATGTATGAGGCCAATCGGGGATGTACATACGCATGGAATTATCGTGTTGCTTTAGACGCTGTCAGGTACGGATTTACGGGTATCCAAGTCGATCCCAACTACGGCATCCAAGGCAGACACAAAACCAGGGATTCTCGTTGGACGATGGACAACAAGGGGGCAATTCTACAGCCTACAAGATGGATACACTGTGGCTTTGTCGAGCGAAGGATCGGGATGGCGAGAAGAGCAGCATAACAGCCCCAAAGCAAAAAGCAATCAGGTAAAAAACCGCTCAAAGCTAGGCGCAGCGTTTCTCCATGAAAAGAAAAAAGGCGATGTTGTTCCAAGATTGGAAATGAGCCGAAGGGTTGCTTCTGTGTGCTCTTGGACAAAACTAGAAGGTTTCTGGAAGAGCGGCGGCCGGAGCAAATCGCGCAGCATGGCTTGGGTCGGGGTCGGGGGTTTGTGAAATGTGTTGACCCGGGTCTGATGATCAGCAGGCAAATCAGCGCTTGCTGGTGGCATTTCGTCGTTCCGAACGGGCTAAGAGCATGCTAGTAGAGGCTATTTCGTTGGAGGGGGTGGTTTGATGAGAAATACAGTACCAGCTGCCTTTTGGCTTGATCTGATTTGAGATGAATTGGGAGGGTTTTTTTGTTGGAAAAATGTACCACGTGCAGAGCCACAGCGGTGAGTGTTTTTTCGTCAAGCTGTTCTCTGTTGTTTATGGTTAACCAGAGACGGCATCTTGCAGCGCTGCTACGGAGTTTTGCCAAGCTCCAGGTAATCCAGGTAATGTGGCAGTGCTAGAGTCGGTAAAGGCCAATGCATGATTGTTTGTGGAAAGGGCCATGGCGATCTAGCCAGTAAAAGATCGATACGGAGAATACGGGCTCGTTCTTTGGGTTAGCCAGTGTGCAGGATCTGGAAGCTTGTTGTGATTGTCTCTTTTGATGATGGTGCCCAACTCCACCAAATCCACCAATGTGGCTTTGTTTGTATAGTGCTGTAGGTCTTCTGTCAACATCAAAGTACTCTGTACAAAGGCACTGCTAGCCAACAGCTACTTTACTACTAGGTAGGCTCTCGCTATCGCCCGTCGAAAAGAAGCCTCAATCGTCATTTCGGTCAACGAAAAGGATTCCCAAAAGTGAGGCTTTCGTGACAGATCACTCCGTCCAGGCCCTGGTCTAGGGTAATTCGGCTGGATAGCGCAATGCAGCCATGAGGGCGTATTGGGCACGGTGCGACAATGGGCTGTGTCGAAAGCAGCATGGCTTCGATTGACTCCGCGGGAGACGGAAACATGGATGGCAGGAATTGGCGATCAAGTATTAGTGTAGCTCTGACACTGGCGTGTTGATACCTACCTGGTATAACATAGCACTATACCAGGGACCGAGGCTGAAGTCATCATAAGCTGACCAAAACGACAGCACAGTGCTTTATCAGGCGACGGTCCAATTCCGCTTGCTTAAGTATTATAGCAACAAGTCTTTACGAAAAATAAACCGAGGTGCTAGATACTCCTCAGTGGTCTTTAGCCGAGAGAAACAGCTCTGTCGCCTGATGGTGGTTTCGAAACAAAGCGTGTCGCACTCTTTTGAGATTTGTGCCTCTCCGTGCCGTTGAAACCGACCGGAACGATCAATCACGTCACACCATTGGGGCCCGCGGTTCTAGCCTCTACAAACCAAGGTGCTATACCCCGGAAAGGTACTTGTGATATGAGAGTTTTAAACAACTAGAAGCGAGAGAGAATAAAAAAAAAAAAAAAAAAAGAGGGTGTCAATGCAACTTACACGTACAGAAAAGCACCCGCTTTTCGCCTCCCCGCACGGCGATGCGGTGCCGAGAGTGGATTCTCCACCCACTTGCATCGACGGACGATTTGGCAAGGGTTCAAATCGGCTGTTGCCTCTTCCACTCTTGCTTCTCGTGCAAGGGCAGAGGTACCAGGTTCCGTGACGGAGAAGGCTGGGCCTTGGTAGATGCAGACACGTACAGGTACCGAGTACGGCCAGGAAGACAGCAAGGCTTCTGCTAAACCGGTGAGCAGGTGATGTGATGACGAGGCTGTGCAGCAGCAGCTCTTTTTAGGCCAAGTACCGGGGCTAAGGTTGGGCACGGTTCCGCTACGAAGGTCATTGTCGTCAGAAGTTGCTCCGCGTACCTATATGTAGTATTAAGAGGTATAGAGTACTGCTACGAGTATAGCTTGGTACTGCCTAGTACCTAACCAAGGTTAAGCAATGTCTGTGTGTGTGTGCTCTGCTCTTGCCGTTTATTCCCATTGCAAGTGCCTTCCTCACTTCCACACTCCCGCACACCCTTTCTCGCTCGCGGTTACGTCGTCGCGCTACTCGTGCAGCTACGACCGACGAACCAGGACTGCGACCACACCACACAGCTGTCTGTCATTATATAAGATGTGCTCAACAGCCCCCCCAAAGCTCCTCCTCTTCCCAGTGCTCTCTCCTCTCTTCTGGACAGCGCTTCCATAGCATTTGTTTACTTTCCTATCTTTTTTTCATAGGCCCAGCAACAAGCAACAAGCTGTGTTACCGTGGTAGCTACGCAACCAACCTGATTGTCTCTGTCTTATTCCCCTTGCGTCGCCACCCCAAACGCCAATACCGCAAACATGTCTGCTGTCAACGGCGCTGGCCTTAGCAGCTCCTCCAAGGCTACCGATCATGACAGCGGCGTAGCCACCGGCTTCCAGCCCCAGAACAAGATGACGGTCCACCCGCCTAAGCCAGAGGACCTCCAGCGCAGCTATGCCGCTGAAGTTGGAGGCGAGGCCAACCCCAAGGGCTGGTATGGCAGCATGAGTACGTCATTGTCGTCCCTTGATTATCCACAATCCCAATCCCAATCCCAGTTGCTCTTTTTCTGACTCTGATTTCGAATAGTCAACAACCTTGGCGCGTGTATTGGAACTATGGGCGCAATTCCCTGCTGCGTCATCTGCCCCAACCCTTATAAGCACGTCAACCAAGGCCATGTTGGTCTCATCACCAAGTTCGGTCGTTTCTACAAGGCTGTCGACCCCGGTCTGATTAAAGTCAACCCCCTCAGCGAGAGACTTATTCAGGTGGATGTCAAGATCCAGATAGCTGAAGTCCCGGAACAAACGTGTATGACCAAGGACAATGTCACGCTGCGCCTAACCTCCGTCATCTACTATCATATTGTGTCTCCTCATAAGGCTGCTTTTGGCATCTCCAACGTCCGCCAGGCTCTTGTGGAGCGTACCCAGACTACCCTCCGTCACGTTGTAGGTGCTCGTGTGCTCCAGGACGTGATTGAGCGTCGCGAGGAGATTGCTCAGTCTATTGGAGAGATCATTGAGGATGTTGCCGCTGGTTGGGGAGTCCAGGTCGAGAGCATGCTTATCAAGGATATCCTCTTTAGCCAAGATTTGCAAGATTCGCTCTCAATGGCTGCCCAGAGCAAGCGGATTGGTGAAAGCAAGATTATCGCCGCAAAGGCTGAGGTAAGATTGAGAATTAGCTGGCAGCCACTTTGCCTGCTCTAAAGAAGAGCTTTTCACAGTGATACAAAAAGAAAGAAAGAAAGAAAGGGTTGGCTAACACTACTGCTCCTATCTAGGTCGAATCGGCCAAATTGATGCGTCAAGCCGCCGATATCTTGAGCTCTGCTCCTGCTATGCAAATCCGATACCTCGAGGCTATGCAAGCTATGGCCAAGTCCGCCAACAGCAAGGTCATTTTCCTGCCTGGCAGCAGCCAGCCTCTCGGTGGAGCTGCAATGAATGCTGCTCTGGGCGACTTTGTCCAGTCTGGTGAGGGCAGTGGCGCCGCTGCCGGAAACACCCGCGATTTTGGAGGTCAGGACGCTTTCCAACAAGCCATGAACGCTCGCGTCGTGGAAAACTTCTAGTGCCGTACCTCGCGTGAGGGCCTGCTGCTGACTCTTTGAGTGGCTTTGGGGGTTTAGCGTGGTCTACTTGATTTCGAGAGGCGACAATTCCCATGCGTTCCATCGTTCTCAATGACGTCTACGACTTTTTCCCATCCGAGTCTCTTCAAGATAGATGCTCTGCCTTGCGCCTACGACATTGCGACTTAGCCCTTCCGTTTTGACTTTGTCATTGCACCCCGTCGATTGCTACACGCTTGCTACGTCTCGTTCACGCTCGTTATGATGTGTTTTGTAATGTATGTTGATACCAAACAAAGGAGGAAGTGGATCTTGGGGGAGAGGGAGAAAGAATATTGCTTGACAGGTATGATACCCAAGATACCCAGGAGAATAAAGGCAAATAAGCAGACCTTTAGTTTAATAACAGATTTACTCTTGAAATTGTTTAATCTAATTCTTGTATATCACTGCAAATCCCCTTTTACTTCTGTGCATGTTATGGGACGCATTCACATGTATGGGTAAAACGTTATCATCGTTGATCAAGAACGGTGTTAATTGAGGACCTCGGTAACAAATTCCTTGAAACCTCACTTCCATGTCTCCATAGCTTTCCCCCCTGCCACCCATCTCTGGCGACAGCTTTGCTTTAAAAAAAAAAAGAAGAAAAAATGAACAGTTTGTAGTAAACAAAGACCAAGCCACGCCTGTACCAGAAAAGATTTGATTTCCCTCCCCCAACGCCAGCCATATTAACAGTGACAGATTAGCCCGGAAGCCTCTTAAAGAATCTCAGGTATCGCATATCTACACATAACCACCTCATCGGTAATTCATAAGGCCATCTAAGCCGATGCGGGGTTTTAACCTGCTTCGTAAATAGCCGAGAAGATATTGCTTTTAGATTTTTTTTTGTTCTTTTCGTAAGATTGCGATCGATTCTCCAGTCGGTGTTTTATACACACATATATTATGCATGTGAACATCTTAGTAGATTCGGCGCTTCTTCGAAGGGTTCTAGGCGGCGAGAGATTCACGCTTCTTCTTCTGTTTCTTCTCCTTCTTGGGCTCGGCCTCGCCCTCGTCGGCCTTTCTCTTCTTCTTCTTCTCGGGTGAGGCCTCAGCGGGGGCGGCCTCTTCAGCCTTGCGGAGCTTCTTCAGCTCCTTCTTGCTGAAGACCTTGGGGGTACCGTCGTCGTTGAGCTGGACGTCGCCGCGCTCGTACTTTCGCTTGAACTTCTTGACGGAGAGGCCAGAGAGCTCAGCCAGGCGCTCATACTCGGCGCTCGAGAGCTTCTTGACTGACTTGGCGGGGGTCTCGTCATCATCATCGGAGTCTTCGGGGGCGTCTTCCATATCGACGTCATCCTCCTCGACAACCTCAATGGTTGGCTTCTTGCTCTTTGACTTCTTGCTCTTGGGGGCGGGCTCTTCATCTGCGTCACCCATCTCATGATCGACAACACCGTCGGCATCGGCACCATATCTGCTGGTGTCCTTGAGAGTGAACTGTCCAGCAGCGACAATTTCTCCAGAAGGAGTCACGTTGGTGCCCTTGGGCAGAGGAGCCTTGCCTTCAAGACGGCGAAGGTGGTTCTCAAGCTTGATTCGGCTGGTGAGGCCAAGGACAGCTCGCTGTTCCTCATCCTCCTCATCCTCGTCGCCGAGAGCATCGACACGGAGACCGAGAGCGACCTTGGCAGACAGCATACGAGCAATCTTGCCCTTGTTCTTGCCAGTGGCCTGGCCAACGAGAGAAGAGTGGTACATGATACCGTACTTGGGGGTGTCCTTCTTCGTCTTGAGAGCTCGGAAGAGAGCCTTCTCGGCACCGAGAATCTGGATGGTGGAACCAGGGGCCTTGGCCAGGCTGAGGACGGAACCGGCGTGGGCAATGAGTCTGGCACCAACCAAGTAGCCGACCAGGGCGGTCAGGTTGGGGGCAATGGCGCGCATTCGGCTTTCAAGGTAAGACGTGAGCTGAGCTCGGTACTCGGTAAACTTAATAACCTGGTCCGCGAGGTCAACAGCGTTTTGCAGATCCTCCTGAGTAATCTCGACACCCATGCTGAGCTCGGCAGATGCCTTCAAAGCAGTCTCGACATCTTCGGGGAGGATCTCAGAAAGGTCGGCATCCTTGAAGTTGTCTCGCATGCCAACAGCACGAACGACACGGGCGTAGGCAAGGTTGTCATTGAGGGTCTTGGCCATCTCGGGGAAGTGCCATCCGTACCACTCCTTTGTTCTCATGGCGTAGACATTGAGTTCCTTGTCAATATCATCGAGCATCTTGATGGCCTGGATGATCATCGAATCAACCTTATCAGGTGAGAACTTGAGCTTGTGTCGAGACATTGAGTGCGAAAGACCAAGGGTCATGCGGTCAATCACGTCCTGGTCGAGACCGGGGATAAGAGACGAAACATGTTCTCGAACGGCTCGGAAAAGGTCCATTGTGTTGGAGCCAGCGACCGGAGTGACGTTGAGGCTAGGCAGGTTGGAGATGGCAGTGCCCAGCTTCAGGTCCGCAACAGCGAGGGAAGCCTTCTTCTCAGCCTGGAGGTCCTCCAGCAGAGAGCTCAGAAGAGGAGGAATCTGGCCTTGGCTAACGGCGGCGGCCTCTTCCAGGGCCATGGCGGCGCTGTCGAACTTGACAAATTTCTTGAGCTTGAGCCTGTACGCGACAATCCGTTAGTTCAGAAGAAGTGAAAAGGTGAAGAAGGAAAAAAAAAGTTTCAAAAAAAAAAAAAAAAAACTAGCAGGCAAAGAAGAGACAATTGGCAGGGAAATCTTACATCTCAACAAGGCGCTCAGGCTTTCCCAGCTCAGCCGCGAGATCGGCATTCTTGAGCATCTTCTTGTCGGTCGCCTTCAACAGGCCATAGCTGCAATTCTGTCAGTCGGGGCTCAACCAAATACACGCGATCAAGCGATGCTGGGAGGAATCGCTCAAGGCTTCGAAAACTGACCCTGCAGGCGTCTCGGCAAGAACAAAGAGAGACATGGTGAATGGGTTGGGACGCTCTCTAGGACTCTTGCGCTTGTCGATTGGATCCTTCTTCTTCCCGGGTCCCAATTGAAGGTGTTGTTGTGCGTGAGGATTCAGGGAAGAAGCCGACCAAAATTTTGGTTTTTGGAAATTTTTCAGTCGAAGCTTAAGTCTCCACTCAAAATTTTTGGCCTTGCATTGGTGCTAATGCTGGTGAGTGGGATGGGCCGCCGGGCGTCGGCGCTACAGAAAATCCGGAACTCTTTTGGGCCACTCACGTGGAAGCTGTGTCACTGCAATTACGCCTCGCTCGCCGGCCATGCAGAAGTAGTTCCGAGAATCCATAAAACAAAGCCCAGCTCTGATAGCACCACAGTATCCCGGGACACCGCTCGTTTTGCCCTCAATTTTGCCCGTCCATCATCGCCCCGGGGATATCCGAACTTAGAAAAGATGGAAGGCCTCTTATTCAACGTGAACAATGGGTGAGCAGCTCGAATGCGTTCTTGTGTTGAGCCTTACTGACGGGGGCGCAGCTATGTCGAGGGCATTGTCCGCGGTTATCGCAACAGCCTTCTGACGACACCAGCCTACAGCAACTTGACTCAATGCGAGACCATCGATGGTATGTATAGGCCACCAGCAGGACCGGTACTTGTTCTTAACACTCGCCAGACCTGAAGCTACAGCTTGGCCCTGCCTACGGCGACTTCCTTGCGTCCCTTCCCCCGAACCCATCAACATCTGCGCTCGCCTCCAAGACGACAGACAAGCTCATCTCGGAATTCCGATATGTGCGCGCTAATGCCACGGGTTCCTTGGCCAAGTTCATGGACTACGTGACGTACGGCTACATGATTGATAATGTTGCCCTTCTCATTACCGGCACCCTTCACGAACGAGACACGCGAGAGCTTCTGGAGCGATGCCATCCCCTGGGTTGGTTTGAGACCATGCCCGTGCTTTGCGTCGCGACCAACGTGGAGGAGCTTTACAACAGCGTGTTGATCGAGACACCACTTGCTCCATACTTCAAGGGCAGTCTCAGCCACCAGGACTTGGACGAGCTCAACATTGAAATCGTCCGAAACACGCTCTACAAGAACTATCTCGAAGATTTCCACAACTTCGTCAACACTCACTCCGATATGGCCGGCACACCCACTGCTGAGGTCATGTCCAACATTCTTGAATTTGAGGCTGACCGACGAGCCATCAACATCACTCTGAACTCCTTTGGCACTGAGTTGACCAAGGCAGACCGCAACAAGCTGTATCCTACCTTTGGAAAGCTGTATCCTGAGGGCACCTTGATGCTCTCGCGAGCTGATGATGTTGAGGGTGTGCGTCTTGCCGTCGATGGCGTTCATGACTACAAGACTTTCTTTGAGGCCGTGTCTATGGGTGGCTCGTCTGGCCCTGGCAACATGGGTGGCGGTTCTGCCGACGGCAAGAGCTTAGAGGACATGTTCTACCAAAAAGAAATGGAGATTTCCAAAGATGCATTCACACGACAATTTACCTATGCCATTATTTATGCATGGGTCAAGCTTAGAGAGCAGGTATGTGTGATCTCGTCGTTGTCTGGTGAGAAGTGAAAAAGGCGCGGCGCTAACGTAATACAGGAAATTCGCAACATCACATGGATTGCTGAGTGTATAGCTCAGAACCAGAAGGACCGTATTGGAAACTTTATCAGCGTCTTCTGAGCGGCACATAGACTGATGATGTATTGTCTCGGGGACAGTGTTTGGGCGTAGTTATAATATTGTCGTTTCGTTTCGAGTAATTGCACGGGAAGGGTTCTTTCAGACTAGGCGCATATGGAAGAGGCGAATGATTGACATGGGCAATCACGCATCCTCTGATGGGCTCTATTGTACATATACAGATGCTTAACTATTCCTACAACGCTTTTTGTTTTTTATCCTCAACTCCCCTCCCCTTTACAGATCGATTTGTCCCTTCCACGTGGCAGGAGTGAGACCCAGCTTCTCAAGCATGTTTGTCCACCTCTCACTGCCCCTCTCCTTCCGCTCCATGTATTGCAGTAGCTTCTGGCGTCGGTGTACAAGCAATCTCAGGTTTCTCTTGTTGTGCTTGTCCTTGTAGCCTCGGTTGATTGCCAGTCCTTCAGACACTGACCTGATCTTGGCAGTCAGGATTGCAATCTGGACTTCCGAGCTGCCAGTGTCTGGTCCTGCACGGCCAGGCATTGGCGTGGTGTTTGGTGAAATGGACTGCGGCTTGGGCTTCAGGAATTGGTCGGTGTTGTGGCGCCCAAACTCATCAACGATGCGCCTGACGTTGGCGTGGAATCGATCCCGTGCGCTGCCGTTGCTCAGGGCTGTGATCCTCCGCAGAGCCTCGACGGCTTTCTGGTGCTTCTGGTTATGCGCTTGCTTCCTCTCCTCTTCTGTGCTGGGGTCCATTTGCGATTCCACTACGCCGACCATGGGCTTCGTCAGGGCATAGGCATGCTTGACGGCATCTTCCAGCTCGGCATCGGTAAGGAAGTGGTTGCGCAGCCCGGGGGTCGTGGGCAGCTCTCTCGGCTCCTCGAGGGCATTCCCGCTTGCGTCTCTAGGCACTGCGCTCAGCGCACTCTGGCCAGCCGAGTCGAGGGACTCGAGAAACGGTGTCGTCCTGCCTCGCACGGGATCTCCCCATGCCTCATCCCGCTGCTTCTGGAGCTCGTCCTGTCGCTTGAGGTTGGCAGCTTTGCGCTGCTGGGCCTGTGCCCATTTGTACGGATCCTGCTTTGCCTTCTTCTTCTTCTCTCGCATAGAGAGATTGGCCTTCTGGACGAGAGGGAGGAAGGCCTGTGTCGTTGGTGTCGTCGCAGGCCGCAGGCACACTAATAAGCTCGATTAGCGACAATGTCCTATCAACAGCCTCAAAGCCAGTGATTCTCAGCAAAAAAAGAAGAAGAATATCATACAATTGATTGTGCCCAGCCGCTGCAGCAGATCTATTCTAGGCGCCATGGTTGATCTTGGAGATGAAGTGCTATCTATCTATCCCACCTCTCGCAACCGGGTCCTCAAAATTTCGCCGATAGTACATGAATCAACCCACGCTTTCGCAGACTTGCTGACTACTCAACAGCTCCACTGTTGTGGGAAAAGAGAAAATCCCTTAGTCATCCATTCACGTGCAGCTCAAGACCTTGTCACGAACCTCGAAACGAGCGAGAGCCGGCTAGTCCATTCTGGTGCTAGCGCCTTCAGGGCTGCGGCCACACACATTTTTCGGAAATTCTCAGTAGCCCTCGCGAACTTTTGCGAAACTTTGCTCGAACCGTCAAGCATCGCCGCCTTCTTGCCTCCTTCAACGACCAACTTTCCCACCACGAAGGAAAATCAGTCAAGATGGCTCCCGCTAACCTGCCGTCCATTTTCAATGCCACGTCCCAGGACATCGAGATGCTCCTGGCGGCCCAGTGCCACCTCGGTTCCAAGAACCTCCAGGTGCACATGGAGTCTTACCTGTGGAAGACCCGTGTCGATGGTGTCAACGTGATCAACATTGGCAAGACCTGGTGCGTTTTTTTTTTCTATCTGGCTGAAGGAGGAGGAGAAGAAGCAAGAGGAGTCTGAGAGGGAAAAACATGAGCTTCTGGAAGGGGAATTTCTGCGGCGCATAGGGATGCTAACTCGCTTCGATTTACAGGGAGAAGATTGTCCTGGCTGCCCGTATCATCGCCGCCATTGAGAACCCGGCCGACATTTGCGTCATCTCTGCCCGTCCCTACGGTCAGCGTGCCGTCCTCAAGTTCGCCGCCCACACCGGTGCCTCCCCCATTGCTGGTCGCTTCACCCCCGGTAGCTTCACCAACTACATCACCCGTTCCTTCAAGGAGCCCCGCCTGATTGTCGTTACCGACCCTCGCACCGACGCCCAGGCTATCAAGGAGGCCAGCTACGTCAACATCCCCGTCATTGCCCTCTGCGACACCGACTCCCCCACCGAGTACGTCGACGTTGCCATCCCCACCAACAACAAGGGTCGCCACGCCATTGGTACCGTCTGGTGGCTCCTTGCCCGTGAGGTCCTCCGTCTCCGTGGAACCATCTTCAACCGCGAGACCCCCTGGGACGTCATGGTCGATCTGTACTTCTGTATGTTGAAAATCCTCACTCTGATAACATTGAACCTCAAACTAACCACACGACACAGACCGCGACCCTGAGGCCGAGGCTGAGGAGAAGGTCGAGGAGGAGAAGCTCATCACCGCTGCTGAGGAGGAGGCTCCCGCTGCCGTCGAGTCTGGCTTCCCCGCCGCCGGTGGTGACTGGGATGCTCCCGCCCCCGGCTTCGCTGGTGCTACCGCCGCTGGTTGGGACGGTGCCGGTGCTGGTGCCGGCCAGGAGTGGGCCGCTGCCTCCGGTGGCCAGGAGTGGGCTGCTGAGGCTCCTAAGGATAGCCAGTGGTAAACGAAGCTGCGTCTGGGCAAAAGGGGCGATGGGGAAGCTTTTATTCCACGGAGTGTGGTAAATCTGGGCGACCTGATCTAGGGGAGGCGTTTTTTCCGGCTTTGCAACGGCGGGGGGTCTCGGATTTTCTTGGGTCTTGAGCTGGCTGCACTGATGAGGGAAAGATACTCTCCCCTTTCGTTCAGGGAGGGAAGAGGGAAAGCCCTGTGTGGCTGCTGGGGGCGTACTTAATCGTTGCCTCGCCCAAGGTCCTTGATTTACTTGCGGTGCATAAAAAGGTTTTCATACAGCCGACCATGGTGAAAGATAAAAAAAAAAGAGAATTTAAAGATATCCCCTTTAAAAAGCTTCCACGTTCGTACTATTCATATATTGTAGCCTGTTCTAAACAGCAGTGAGCAGGTATGTCCATTGTACATGATAATGACATAAGGGAAGTAAAGTCGGCTACAAGTGCTTAAGAACTTTCTTTGTATTCCATGGGCATCCGATCTCGGTGCCAATTATATACATCGTCTTTCAAAGGCTGTATATATGTGTGTGTCCTATACGCTATCACCCAAATTTATCCACAATGCCCCCAGTATTGGTATCTAAGCCCCCTATTTGTTATATCCTTCTTTATACTCCCACGCCCAAAAATGAAAAAAAGAAAACCATCCGAAACAAATGAAGAGAGGGGAAACCCCCAGGGCAAAGGAAATGGAAGCCTGGTCAACAGAGGAAAGGAATCTCGCCTAGGAGTGCAGTAATAGTATGTAAATAGAAGCGGTAGTAGTCGTCGTGGTGTCGGCAGTAGCCAGCTATTGTTGTTGTTCTTTGTTTTCTCTTCTCGGTTCCTGATTTTCAAGTTCGTTATATGGTATCGTCTTTGCAAATGCCCCTTAAGAGAAAAAAAACAAGGACAGACGGATAGATAAAAGACAGCGAAGAGAAACATGCCACGCTATTATAAAATTTTGTCGTAAGTCGCGCCATTATTCATTCATAAGCCGCTGCAGCCGAGACAAATAATGAGGACTAGGGATTTGCAAAATCCCAATGAAATTTGAGGCCGTATGACTTGTATATATCAATACAAGCGAGAAAAAAAAGAAGACAAAAGGGACGCGCGCGTGAGAAGCGTGGAAAAGTAAAGTGTGTATGGAGAGGGATCGAGTCGCAGTTGGGTGTGGTCTGCTTGCGATGTGATGAAATCTCGTGGTATCAAATATGAAAAGAGAAGAGAGGAGGTAAGTGTTGAGCGGGAGGGAAAAGAGGGCTACTCTAAAGCCTCTGAATGTCGTCGAATCTCATCGTCGTTCAATGCACCCATCCAGAGACATCGTTCCGTTATGCCTTCGACTGGTTGGAACGTGTACCGCGTGCTAGCCTCCAACAGTCTCAACAGCGTCTTGACTACGGCCGCCCCAATACGACACCGTTCAAAATTGATCAGTGGCGGAGTGGTTGGCGAGCTGGCAATCTCCGAGGCTCGCTGCGCGTTAAAGAGAAGGTCATGCGTGTAAATGCCGACGAATGGAATGCAGCCCCCGTCTGAACCAACCTCCATTTCAGCTCGAAGGTTATAGAAGTTGCGCGAGGGTGTAACAAGGGCCTCGAGTTCGCCGAGGGTATTCAGATCGCGAGCTGGAACTAAATCCCATGTTTTCGACAGACGGGCGATTTCAGCGCTGGATAATGCAATGGTAAGTTGCGCCAAGGTGGCGAAATTGCGATACCGCCGACAATGCGCAGCAATATGAATGAGTTTGATGATGCATCGAGCTCGCTCTTCAATGTGTTGAGTTAGGACAATCTCAGAAATGGCCCACTTAACCATGATATTGAATCGTGCAACAACAACTTCAACTCCGTGGGCATTGGTGTTTCTCAAAAAGTCAACCCATGAGCGGGAATCGTTGCTGGTGGCATTTCTCCAGTTCATCTCAATGAGCTCTCTCCAGTCAATGTCGTTGAGGGCATCCTTCTCTATGAGGGTGAATTGCTGAGCTAAGATATCAGATTCGAATGCCAGAATGAATGGCAAGTGAATCGAATACTTGAGCGTATTGGGAGCTTCCGGTTGGAGCACTGAGTGGAGGCCTTCAGAGGTGCGTGGAGGCACATGTTCGGCTGTGTATGGAGCGTTGTGTAATATTTCAGGTGAGAGGGGGAGAGGTGTGCGGGACCATATTTGATCTGGATCCAGGGTTCTCTCTGTATTCGTCATCACTGGGCTCATCATCACTGGACTCATCGCTAGTGCTTGGGCGAGTGTCATAGGGGCCGAGGAAGAATTTGACCGAGGCGACGCAAGGGGATCTCCGAATGGGTGTGGCTGTGATGCTATGGAAAACACACCCGCCCTCTCGCGAGATTTGTTCGAGCCCTCATCCTCAGAGGGGGAAAGCTCAGAGGAGAGATCGGAGCCACCGACACTAGCATCTTCCAGGAAAGTGTGATCTTCCGCCACAGGGAGAGAAGCCGTCTTCCGAGCCTTGGTTCTCTCAATACTATCCGTCTTTTGGACAAAATCATAAGAGAGATGAGAGTTGGAGGCTTGGTGGGAGGCATGATGGCTTCCCATAGCAAGATCTGAAGTAGTAGCATCGTCCTCATCAGATGAACCGCGAAGAACCGATCGATTAGTCCACTGAGATGTTCCTCGGTTACTTTGACCATCATCCGTCAGACCCCTTTCAAGCAAAGGTATGGAACAATATGACTCGTCAGAGTCAGCTGTCAAGAATGAGCCCGTTTCAACCGTGGCTATCCTGCTGGGGGCGATCAAGGTATCCCGGTCATATGCAGTATCCAGTGGCTGTTTTCCCTTGTCCTGAAGGCGATATTCGTCATCCATTCCACTTGCTTCACTCTCTTGGCTTTGATCAGCATTGGCATAGGAATCAGACATGACTGCTCTTCGACCAAATTCGTCTGCGTCTATCATAGCTGCTTGTTTGAGCTGCTCAAAGGATTTCGGTTTTGGCCGATATTTGCCCTCCAGCTTTAGCAAGGCTGACTCAATTCCGCCGTCGTCCTCATCGGGTATCTGTGCTAACTTCCGGGCCTCTATTTCAAACGATGGACGCATAATGGGCTTGGATGAATGTGTACTAAACAAAGACAAGTGTCGTTTGGGAGGCTTCTCGGTCAGCTGACCAACGGAAAATATCTCCTGTCTCTCACGAGGATGGTCTTCCACACCAGCATAACTGCCGTCGTCATCGTCCTGCTCGACATGAGTGCCAAGGAGATACGAGCTCCGGACCGATTCGGTGTAAGTTGTCAAAGAGCCAACGGATTGTGATTTTCGAACTGTGGGCTGGTTGTTCAAGCCGCCCACATTGACCGCGGCCCTTAAATAGCCGCCAGGGCGCCTTCGAAGTATACGAGGCGGCTCAACAGCAGGGGGTTCGTATTCTCTATCCAACATGGAGGAGTCTGTCGTAGCATCAAAGCTCCGGGCTGTAGACTGTCGCTCGAGACGACTGCTAAACGAAGCATGGCGCCTAAAAGAGTAGATTGACTGCTGTGTATTCGTGGACTGATTTCTCCTATGTACTCGCAGCGTTCCTCGGCTTGGAGGAGGGTGGCGCTGACTACTGCGACGCATTGTTGAGAAAGAGACCCGGCTCACATCATCCGATGGCCCTTGGCTATAGGTACCACCCAGGGTCGCCATCTCCGGGACGAACGGGGGCAAAGGCTCCTCCTGGGAAGCCGAAGGAGAGGCGACGAGTTGGTCGAGAAGATACGACGATCTCCGTGGTGTCCCTGCCATGAGCTGCGCGGGGGGCGTTGTAGGGGGGGTTGGATCGCCGCCAGCTGTTAGAAATGAGCCCACCGATAATCCACCAGTGGAGGGGTTGAAAGTGGTGGCGGGAAGTCTGTCATGTATGCCTGTCATATCAAAAGGAACTGTATCGTCAACAATGACGATGGATTGACTCCCAGTAGTGAGGCCCATGTCGCTCATAGGTCGTGACCTTCGATTCTGACGCAAGTAATCGCCCGTGCTTGATTCCATATGTGCAACCGAATACTCCATGGGCCGCCGGCGCCTAGTTGAAGCAGGGGTTGCAGCAGGTCTCGGGATACCTAAGCGTTCTGCTTCGGCAGCCTCTTCTTCTTCACGGATGGCTCTCTTGAAGTCTTCAGCCACCTCGGCTCCGAGTACGTCAATCCTCACTTGGGGACGATTACTGGTCTGGGCGTAGCCGCCTTGCGTGACAACGGCTGATCCAGGTAGTTGGTCGATGCTGACAGTATGAGCACTCAATGAGGCGACGGCAGGCAAACTTGAATGTGATCCGGACGACCACTGCCCTCGAGTGTTCAAGGCGCGTCGAACGCCGCCCAAGAATTTCCTCATTCCGGATCCAGACATGGCCACTCCAAAGATCCGGTCTTTGGTAGCATTGCGGGATACGGGCTGGAAGATGGTGGTCTGCCTGTTGTCGCCAGTGGGGGTATCAGCCTCGATATCAACAAACGGCTGACCTGGTGGGAGAATGTTGCCCCGAACAAGATTTCCGGCGCACTGCAGTATCATCTGCAAATCAATGTCTTGCGATGAGGAATGATCTGAGCTGGGGGCTCTTATAGAGTCGGTGACGCTGTTGCTGCGCCCATGGCTCTGAGCCGGGCGAACACGTTTGCCAGCAAGCGCCTTGGGAGTTGTTGCTATTGCTCCCGGTGGCAAGATGGGAGATGTCGAGTAGACAGGATGAGCTGCAAGTGCCTGGCTAGAGTTGGGATTCAGTGATCTCACGTTCTTGGTGGGAAATGAACAAGATACAATGTCCATGCTTGCGATGCTGAGGGGCGAAGCGGGTCCGTTATCTAGCACGGTAGTGGTGATTATTTGATGTTCAGGAGTTCCTGGGCGATCTTCCGATACGGTGAAACCCCCGAGATGGGGGGTCGTGGGAGGGACGACATCAGCGCTTGGGTTCGGCTCTTCACTTAGATCATTGGGTATGCCAGATACGGCATGCCACTGCGGTGGATCTACTCCTTCCCTTTCCCAAAAGGTAGGGTCTAGATTGGGATCTCGATATCCAGCGATGCCCCCAGGTGCAACCGGGGCTTCAGGTCCCAGAGAATCGTCGAAATCGGGGCCATCCCAATAATGGGCACAGATCCGTCGCCAGCATTTCTTGAGCTCTGTTAATATCTTGAGCTGAACTCTACGCTCCCTCGCATCCAGGGTCAATTCGTCAACGAAATCGTTGAGCAAGATGCAGAAAATGACGCGAAGATCATAGTCCAGGACAAAGTCATCAACAAAGTAGTTGAGTATCCAGTGCCGCATAGCAACAAAAGTACGAACGCGGACAATCATGCCAACCTCATCGGTTCGTTCTAAAGCCCACCGGAGCCTTGCCATGAGCATCCGAAGCAGGATGTCCGGCTCAAGAAAGGCTCTGAAAGTCAAGAAGAAATCCGAGATTAGCTCGTAGTCCAAGAAGCTTGGAGAAGTGATCTCAGCAACTAGTCGGGAAGGCGTCGCCGCAGTTACGGATCCGCTGGGCGAGTAGCGTACTATCAATCTATCATCGCAAGTGGGCTTAAAGGTGAGTTCGTCGAACATGTCGGGTTCAATGACAAGGTGTGTAGATGCATATGTAGAGGGCACGACACGCGGCGGGCGGGTTGATGCTTGTGATGATGCGTGCGATGTTCTAGGAAAGCGAAGTTTTGGAATAACAAGATGGCTAGGGCGTCTGGATCTTAAGCCACTTAATGGTACACCAAGGCTTCTCTCTGATGAATGATACATGGATGCGCGGCTGTTGGAACGGAATTCGTCGGTGGGAGCGTAGGAAGAGCCTCTCATCATTGGGGTGCCTCTGGTAGAGAACCGTGGTGTCCCTAGTTTCCAAGAGGGAATGTTGATATTGAGCATCGGCACACCATCAACGTCTAGGTCGTCCATATGCTCAGCCGTCTTGGGCCGATGATCGTCGCCATGGGTTGGTTTTGTGATGACAATTCTATACCCGTCTGTATCGGTACCAGTCTGCGAGTTGAAATCGCGAATCGTGCCATCCGACACAGCTCTGCGGTGCTGCGACGTAAGGCCACTGGGATCGGGAGCGTAAGCTGGAGGGATAATGGATGTTCTCGGCGTAGGGGTGAATTGGTTCTCATGATGGTCCGCCGTCAAGTTGGAGGGCTCGTCACTATTGTCTGGATATGCACCCTCTAAGCCGGCAGTCCCAGGGGGCGTGATAGGAAACGTGAAGTTGGGTTGGGGATATCTCTTGTTTCCACGTCGGACAGAAGGCCTGGAGAGAATATTAGCAATGGGGGGTTTTATCGTGTTGAAACGGGTTCACATGCGTACCTTAGAAATAGTTTGCCATTGTTCCCGACATTGGCAACTGTAAATTGGCGCCCCTCGCGGCCAGCCGAAGCGCCGTCCGGTGCTACATCCCGCCGGTCATGTTCTTCATCTCGCTTTCCTATTGAGAGTGTTCTGTTGATAGATTTCTGTTCGGTCAAGGGCACAATTGGTCGGCTTGTAGCCGACACTTTGCGTATCACCTTGGCCAACGGCCTCGGTGGTGATGCTTCCTTTGCATCCGCCAAGTCCCCGGAGGGTTGTATCCGCCCAGTGTTATCATCTTTGGCTGCTCCAGCGGCCTGGGATGTGGTTTGTATTGTCCTGAGTGGTGGTGCTTTGCGCCGTTTCGTCGACGGCTTTGATCTCAATGCGTGGGATGGCCGCGCCGCCACAAGAGGAGGCTCTTCCATGGCCCATCCAATGTTATGACGGGACGGAGCTCGTGTTGCTCAAGGCTATCGCTTCTGGAAGGCCATTGAAAAGAAGAGCATCAGCAACTGGATTCCAGAAAGGAGAGATCTCGGGGTGGACAGCCGAAAGCCAAGGTGTCGCGACGGCAGACGGCGCAACAACGACGGCCCTCTGCCACGGCACGGGTTGGTGGAATAGGAGTAAGTCTGCGGTTTGTGATGAAAATAGATGCGCGGCAAGGTTGAGGCAAGGAGGTCGAGACAAGCAAAGGCAGATGCTGGTAGACTGAACGAGCAAGCGAGACATGATATGCTTACCAACTAACGCCATGCAGGCACAGGACAGAGAATGGTTCAAGGAGTGGACAGTCGTCGAGCCCGTACCACTCTGCGTTCGGTGACTGTATCGGATCGAGAGAATCGCATGTACTGTATGGTATCGTGTCGGGCCGGGTCGGATCGAGGGGCGTGTCGTGTCGTGTCGTGTCGTATCGTATTGTATTGTATCGTGTTGTGTTGTGTTGTGCTGTATTGTATCGTGTTGTATTGTAAGTGAGGCAGCGGTGATATCGAGGCGTCTCGCGCGGCAATTCGATGGGCAAGTTGAGGTGAGAAGTGTCAAAACTTTGCGAAGCCACGGCACAACGCAAGACAGTCGCGGACAGGCATGGCAGCGGCAGCGGCAGAGGCAGAGCAGAGAAAGAACTAGCAGGGGGGCAATGCGATCAAGCCGGCGCCTGTCTGTGTCTGGACTCGGTGCTTTTTGCTTCTCGACCTGGGATGGCACAGACAGATGGTTTGCCCTGGGGCTGGCCGTGCCTCGTGAGGGCCGGCTTCTGGGGAGAGAATTTGACGGGCGGCCGAGGGAGTCAAATCAAATGGATCATCGACGGCCGGAAGCTGGCAGCGCGCCATCAAATCTTAGTGGGTATATGGGCCTGTACTATGTAAGGACGCGCCCCCTCAGGGGAGTAGCCGACCCTGGCCGATAGGGCATTTAGTGGCTGGCGCTGGCATTCCAGCGGTCGAAGCCCCTGGCGGCGCGAAGAAAAGAGCGGGGGCCAGCCATGCACCCCTAGATGTGAAGCGATGCGAGGATGAGATGCCGCCGCAGCAGTTGCAGGTGTACCTACATGTTACAGGTCGTATGTACGAGCGTGCCTGGTGATCCATGCATTACTTTTGCGTGTACTGATTACTGTACCGTAGTGTGCCGAATGGATGGCATCAATACAAGCTTTATTGCGACGCAGCTGCTGATGCAGAGGCGAAAAGGATGGCATCCCGACAAAGGGGGGGGAGGCAATACGGGCCCAGGAACCCGGGACTTTGATATTGATCATATTTGATTCTTCAATAATACGTGTATAGGTAGTACGAGTACGTGTAATGCGCTCCCACTGTGTGCACCTGCGTATGTGCTCACTCGACGTCAATGCACGTCAACCAAGAGGTTTTGAGTCTCCAAGATCGGCGCTGCCAAGGGCTGTTTCCGACATGGCAGCGGATAGGAGCCTTGTGTCTCTCCGCACGACAGCAACTGTTTGCAGCATGGATCTTCTGACATGTGAAGCCCGTATGTGTGTGTGTATACATATATACGTCATCGTCAATGAATACGAAATATTCTTCAAACGCTGTTTGATCAAGTCGTTAGAGTTCATCACTGTTTCCCATGAAGCGTCATATGCCTGAGGTCGACAACGTACCAGCATGTAATGTACTGTAACGGGCACCCGACTTTGAGCCTCTTTCATTAGCGCCCAATACAGCCAAAACACCATCGGCTAACACCGCAAAAGTGGCAGCACCATTGGCAACTGATAGCGCCAGCATCCACACGCTGGTACAAATCAGTACTTTGTATTCCGCAGGGGTCTCTTAGCAGACTCAAGTTTCTCTACCTCGCGAGCCTCGAATCCAGCTGGTTGGCTCGCCCTGGTTGATGCGCGGTCCGTCTTCCGCGGCTTCTCCTAGCCCCTGCTAAGATTAAATGGTGAGAGGCGTGGCGCTAACTCGCAATCTTGGCAGCAAAACGTGCGACAGGAGTTACGAAGCGCCCAATCCGACCAAAATGGCGATGCTTGCAGAGTGTGTAGTAATCAGGTCTATGACGAGAGCAACAAACCAGATACCGAGGGGGCTTTCCCTTAAAGGAGGGGGAGACGGATGGGAACGAGAGGGTGTAGAGATCCATTGCTTTTCCAAGGCTGCAAGACGTAAGCAAACTCTGGTATTAGACTTTACACTACAGCATGACGATCAGCAGCTTCGAACAATGTCTTTCGAAGCTCAGGCTGGCTTCTGCAGTTAGGGCTATGCGACGGGCTGCTCCAGCAATACCGAAGATGGGGCCAGAGAGAACAGGACATCTGCGCATCCGTGCCCCTGTGAGGCCTGTAATATGTCCTCTACGGTAATCTTCAGTACATCTACAGTGCTATTATCTGGCCTCCATGTACATAATTTCCACCAACCTGAACAAGCCTTGCTTAACCCCTCCTCCATGTCTCCGGATGTCACCTCCAAACCCAACCTTGAGCCCATTGTGATATAGCATCAATCTTGATTGTTACCTGTCATTCTTCTCACCAAAAGCACCACTACTGTACTGTATGTGTCCATTTGTGTGTGCCACCAACTTGAAGCAACAAAACCTTGGTGGATCCCCGGCCACCGTTCCGGCCCCGCCCAGCTCATCTCAAATTCTCTCTCTCTGGAACCCGTCCAGCCAATGAGCAGGCCAAGATGCCAATCCGACCAGCATCAGTCGCTCTGCTGCAACCTCACAACCCTGTCGCCAAACTACCGACAGCCGATCACCAGCTCGTATCAACCGAAATAAAGAGGCGCTTTTCTTGCTTGTTTGGTCTCTTCAGCAGCAAGTAGAGATAGAGAAAAAAGAAAGGTCCCTTGCACCGAGAAACGGGATACCGGGTTGCAACCCCCCCGGCAAGGCAGCCATGCGGAATCCGAAACGGTGGGAAATTCGCTTCTTCTTTGTGGGAGGGGGCGCCGAATCCTTAGAGCCCGACTTCTCGAGTCAATGGATTTTCGCTTTTAGCCTCTGAACTGGTCAAGAAATCGAATGCCGGACAAGACGATTCAGACTAAACCAGCTGCCCCAACTGCGTACTTGTAGTCATAGCAAAAGGCAAATCTAGTCACAAGCGCAGTGATGGAGAAAGCTAGCAGTCTTCTTTTCTCCGACGGGCCAAAGCAAAGCCAAGATACGCGGTGCTTGAGTACGGCTCAACGTACAAATGCTAGCATCACCACGACGGAGTGCTCTCCGTAGCGGAGTTCAGAGTTTATGACAAGTCACATAACCAACGACGCCAACAAAACAACACCAGCCGGCGACTCCCCCTCCCGTGACCCGGACTTGATGTGTAGAGACCCAGACACTCGGGGTCTAATTTACCGCAATAACTATCCTTGTCCAGCCCTCCGTATTCCGGTAGCAATGCTCCTCCAGCGTCGAATGTCTCACCACCATCGTCACATGGTCGTATGCAACCCCTCGTGCGGCTCATCATCACTAACACCGCTCATGCCCCCTCCAACGCGGCAAAAAGAAAGGAAACCAAGAGACGTGCCTCTCTCTCACGCCATCCCACGAGCTAGCATTGCCGCCCACGCTTCCCAGAGAACTAGCGGGAAGCCCATCTCCCGGTAATCAGATTCCGTGCCCACCCTCATATCGGCAAACCATGGCCATGACCAAATGCCCCCCGTTACCAATTGCACGGGTCTTCAAACGATCCCAACCAGCTCCCCATGGCCGCGCCACCACGTTTCCAGACGCTTCGGCTTGGGCCTCCCGTGCCTCGTTGCTCCCACCGGCACAGATCAAATGATTCAGACAGAGCCATGTTTCAGGGCCTTGTCTTCTCGTCTCGTTTCCAAAACTGACAGGTGGTTTTGCCCTTTTCAGACACAATAGACTGCAAATTAGCCCCGAAGGCAGAGAGCCATACAAGTACAAGCGCGCCTGCTTGGCTGCTTGGCTGCTCCTGCGAAAGCGTGCCCTCGCATGCATAATACGCATACATACCGAGTCGGATCAATCAATTCCACCGATCGTATAGCAATCAAGGGGACCATATTCACGAACAACTGCCTTGATCATGTAGTTATTCCGGGTGATTCTAGACTCCGAGATTGCTCGTAAATTATCATATCCAACAGTGCAGTGGCTTTCCAGGATCTCAGCTTGGCTATCCAGTTCCTCGGCGGCTACAGATACTAAATTGCTATAACTAGAGGTAGAGGAAACACCTTTAGATGGTCTATCTAACATTCCTAATATCTTCCATTTTTCTCTGCCATTTTTACTCTCTCTAATCTTATTGCTACCACCATCTATTATGCGTACGTTTCTAGTATCAAATAGGTTAATAGGAGAGTTTTTGGTGTGCTGAATTAGTAGCCGTTCAATTCTCCCAAACAACTCTTATTCGCTATTCTTGTTTCCGCCCCTTTTGCCCGTCCACCGTATCCTGCTCATCTTGTTTACCAGAAGATTTGATGTAGTTTTATCACATCGTTGGGTCCTCTAACTCCGGGCGTAGAGTTGCAGCCCACCATTGCCTTCAACCCCTTATAATATGGCTAATGGCCCATAAGTAACCCAAGATGAGACTGGCTCTCACCTTTACCGTGTAGATCTCGAAGATATTCCGTCGGCTCTCCTCATTTGTAAGAGAGGTATCGACGTGGAATTACAACATGTTTTTCCAATCAGTCAAGTTGTGAGAATGCCAGGTATTCAGCACTCTAAGTTGGCTGTCCATCAATATGTGTCCTGAATTCAAAGCCACTTACCTACAACGCGGGTACGTAGTGATAATAGTAGCTAGATATTAAATGAATATCTATAAAAATAGAAGCAATAGTAGCAGAAATTGGCGAGAGTGGCGAGAGTGGCAGATATCTAAGGAATCATGAATCTATGTACCCAGGTATCTACCTGGGCATGCATAGTAATAGATACTAGGATACTAGATATTAAGACAGTGTTCAATGATGGATTCCAACCCGACGGATCCCGCCAGGGGGGTATATTGCATTAATAATAGATATCGCTATTTTCCATGTTCTAGTCAAAGCCTTCAAACTCCTCTTCTTGAGCTGCTGCCTTTGCCAAGTTCTGTTCTCTGACCTGCCGGATCAGCTCCTTCAACTCAGCCTGCTTAATCTTCTCCTCGTCAGTCATCTTGGCCGTCATCTCGGCCTCCCTCTTCTTATGTCGCTTCTCTCTTCTCTCAGTCCGGAGTTCTTCCTGCTCTTGCTTTCCGCTCCAGGCCTCATTATTCTTCCTCTTCCGTTTAGCCTCGGCTGCCTTCTTTTCAGTCTCTCCTGATTTATCAGCTTCCATAGCTTCTTGTCTCGCCTTCTCCCGTGCCGCATCTTTATACGCAAAGGTATCCCAATCCATCTCAACTCCCAACATCTTATCTCCAGTCCATGTTCTCAATTCAGGCATCCTAGGTAGGCGGAGAAGTCCCCATGCGTGCCCAAGATCCGTCCAGTCCAAGTCGCCAACTCTGAATATGGAAGTCGCCTGATGTGCGCCGTAACTGCGAACCCAGCTGACGAAAGCCTTTTGGGCTTTGTCGTGAATCGCACGATCCGACTGGAGTAATGCTCGGAATTTTGATGTCGCACTGCGGGCATCATCTTCTGTCACGGAGATTGAAGGCTTCAATAGGGGCGTGATGGGGGTTTGACGAATCTCCAGAAACTTTGCGTAGTCTTCCTCGTGGCCAGGATGAAGCATCACTACGGCCAGACCCTTTCTGCCGGCGCGACCAGCTCGTCCACTTCTATGTATGAATACCTTGGGGTCTGACGGGGCGTCGATCTGTACAACCAAGTCGACTTGCGGAATATCCAAACCACGGGCCGCCAAGTCTGTCGTTAACAGAACCGTAGGAGAGACAGAGGTTAGGAAACGGTTAAAATTCTTCTCGCGCACTTTAGCCGGGTGCTTGCCGTGCAAGGGCAACAACGAAAACCCTTGAGGTAATATTTGCGGAAGAGTGTGTTGAAAGTAGTCCACAGCGGCACAGGTAGACAGAAAGACAATGCTCTTCTGAGGCCGTACAGGAAGGCGCTCCAAGAGCTGCGCCAGGGCTGGTAACTTGTGGCTAGCTGGAGTAACGAGGTAGGACATCTGAAGACTTGCAGGAATCCTCCTATCCTCGACAACTCCGCCGTCCTTCATCTTGACCTTGACCTCAATTTTGACCGGATTGCGCAATCCGACCCTGATGATCTCGCCAACAGCCTCGCTGACACTAGCACTGAACAAGCCCGTTCGTCGCTGCTTGGGAAGATGCGAGAGGATGGTTTGGAGGTCTTGCTTGAAGCCAAGATCGAGCAGCCGATCGGCCTCGTCGAGCACGAGTGCTTCAAAAGACTGATCAATATGTACGTGTGGCGACGCCAGCAGCTCCACAAGACGACCTGGTGAGGATATTAAAAGATTCGGGTTGTGTCGGACAAAGTAGCTCAGATCTTGTGCTGGTGTGGTAGTTCCTCCAACCAGCAACTGAGGGACGATAGCGGGCACGGCGCTGCTGGGTCGCTTTTCTTCGCCTTTCAGGTGTGGCAGTATCTCTGCGGACGGCGCATGGAATTCGAGGAGGGACATAAGAACCGTATGGATCTGAGCGGCGAGTTCTCGTGTGGGTGAAATGACGATTGCGCCAATGTGATGTTTCTTGGTGGGCTCCTCCAAGCGCAATAGCCTCTGAACTATGGGAATCAAGAACGCGAGTGTCTTTCCGCTACCAGTAACGGCCTATGATAAAACCAATTGAGTTAGAACAAAGAACAGCTATGGATAGATACAGAAAATTGTTAGAAAACTCACCTCAACAACTACATCCTTATTCCCCAGGAACTGCGGCATAGTCGCAGCCTGCACCGGTGTCATCTGCTTAAACCCCATGCTGGATACGGCTTCGAGGATCCATTCCGCCAATGGGGGGGTCAGAGCATCCCACGCTCTGGGATCTCTCTTCACGGGAACCTTTCCAGGAGCCATTGTATTTTGAGTCTGCTGAAAATTGATATCCAGCACTACGGCGCAAGGCCTATCGTCGATATCATGGAGGCTATCTCAGAAATTATTTTGGCATCTTATCTTATCTCCACGTGAGAAGACCCACCTTGATTTCCTCGAGATACGCAACGCCCCGCGATTGATTGGTCTTGGCTAGGTACCTCTTGACTAAGCCCACTAGGCGCGGAGTATTCAGGAAAACTACCGCCTATTAAGGTACCTAATCTAGGCAATTAAACACTTGAGCATCTTCTGGAAGAAATGGGCGGCCGGTACAAGATCGGAGCGTGGAAAATAACTTTTGATTCCGACTAACCGCAACCGGCAAGCCGTTCATCTCATGCAGAGGAAATTTCATCAAAGCAAAGACGGGCCTGGAGGCTCCGAACAGCCGCGCTTCCGGCCGCACAAACAGAAACAAAATCGGCACGTGAAAGTCCAACAAGAAAAATCGCGGCCCCAACAAAGGCCCCGATGACGTTCTGATATGTCCGGGCGGACAATTTCTCAGTTCGGTTGCACTGGTCCGTAGAAATGATCAGATTGGCGGGTCACATGTGCCCCTTTGACAAGTGACAAGCAGCTTTGCCTAGTACCTGTTAGGGCGCCACGGCCAAGACGCACACGACACTGCCTAGGTGACTTTTTGGCGTGGCTTGGGGGCGGTTGAGGCTGTCCGGCAGAAGGAAAAAAAACTTCGCCATGGACTGCGCATGTCTAGCCTTCGGTGTACTCGTATGAAATTGACATCCTAGCCGCTTCGCAAAACGACGGATGACCCAGCCTTGCTCCGTGGACAGCGACAGCCAATAAATACATACCGTCGACACCATCTGTCCTCTTGATCCTCTTTCCCACTTCTCTCTTCTTTTGGGCGCATCATCCGTACCTGCACCGGCGCTGGTAATGTGGCAGAGGGTCTAGCCTCTACCGCATCGCTGCTAAACCATCGTTCATCCTGGAGGACCCAACTCGCCCCGTCAATCTGTCCCCTGTCAGCCCCTCGTCATCGCACAGCCTGTTCGAGCTCGAGCTCTTCAGCCCTCACAGCATCAGCGGCCGAAGCAGAAGTAGCAGCGACACCAGCAGCAGCAGTAGCAGCAGCAGCAGCATTGACGTTCCGCGCCTCTCGCGCTGGGACCATCGACAGTCTCTGTGGCCCTCGGGCTTTGAATCACTGCGACGGCTCGTCGTGGGCGCTGTCAACTGCCCTGCGCTCCCGCCCGCAAGCTTCACCATGTCGCTGCGTCGCCAGTCGGCTCGCGTGCCGCAAACGCCTCGCATCATCTCGCCGAGCCCGACGCCCTCAGAACGAGACGTGCAGGATTACGTGGGCCCCATGACCCGGAGTCGAAGGAAGGCCCCGACGCAGCAGGCGGTGGAGGAGGAACAGAGCGATGATAACAGTTCCAGCTCCGGGCCCCGGAGATCCCGGACAAGAAGCCGCTCCCCCCTCGAATCGCGCGTGCCTCGCATGACCAAGACGCCGACAGCATCATCCAAGACAGACCAGGACGGCATCATGGCCACGGCAACGGCAACGGCCACTCGGTTGGCCACGACAAACGGCCATCTGGCTCCTCCCCAGCCCGCGATCACGGGATGGAGCTGGCGCGACTTCAGCCGCAGCCCCAGTCCTCTCGGGCTCATCCCCATCCACAGACACTGGCGGACGTTTGTGCACAAGCACGAGGTCCCGCGCAAGGCACTGCACGTCTCCATCGGCTTCTTTGTCGTCTGGCTCTACAGCTCAGGAACCCAGACCAGCGCCGTGCCGCCGTATCTGATGGCCGCTCTCGTGCCCATCACAACCGTCGACTGGCTGCGGCATCGATACGCCTCGTTTAACCGGCTCTACGTCAAAGTGCTCGGCGCCCTCATGAGAGAGAGCGAGTACGCGGGCTGGAATGGCGTCATCTTCTATCTCCTGGGCGCCTGGATCACCCTCTACTTCTTCCCGAAGGACGTCGGTGTCATTAGCGTCCTTCTTCTCAGCTGGTGCGATACTGCTGCCAGCACCTTTGGCCGCCTCTGGGGACGATATACCCCGAGACTGCGCCGCGGCAAGTCTCTGGCCGGATCTCTGGCCGCCTTTCTCGTCGGCGTGGCCACCTCCTACCTCTGGTACGGGTGGCTTGTCCCAACGATTGGACCCATGCCCGGCGACGAAAACTTCATGTTCACGGGCACTCTGTCGCTGCCGCAAGCATTGACCGAGGCCGTCGGCATCCCGGACAACATGGCATCCGTCTCCGGCTCCGTAGCCCTCGGTATCATGAGTGTTTGGTCCGGTTTTGTCGCCTCCGCCAGCGAAGTGGCCGACCTCTTCGGATGGGACGACAACCTGACGATCCCGGTGCTTAGTGGAATTGGCATCTGGGGCTTTCTTAAGCTGTTTGGCTAGCCATACACAGTCCGCATATGAGGCTGCGTTTGTTTTGATAATGGTACATGTGTACTTTTTTACATCTTCTTCACTCTGTAATGCCATTCTTTCTATCTTCCTCCCCCTCTTCACTTGTACTTTCTATATCACGACATTTGGGATTTCTTGGTTCTTGATTGTGTTATCTGGCTCTTCTGGTCCACATGGTAGAGGCTATCGGCGAGCCGCCACTTATACGATGGATCACCGGTTACATACGTGCGAGGTAGTCACCCAGGAGGTGCTGGTAGATAGCTCGTAGGTAGATAAAGTACTAGGTAGATAAGGTAGACATGTAATTTGATATACCTATTCCAGATGCCTGCATGCATCATCCGCATAATTTTATATGCAAGTGCCTCCTGAAATCGGGTTGGATGGCAGTGTTCTGACCGCCAATGAGCTCGTTAAGCCACCTCTGCATACTACCTAGTAATTTATGCAGCCGGCCGACTCTACGACCGAAAAATCTACCGCCAGGAGACACATGGTGTGTTGCGGCAGCGTATGCCGTGGCGATGTCGCGCAGATGCCACAGCAGATGCACTGATGCCCATTGATGAAGAGGTGCCACGAGCACGTCCCAAGAGGCAGGATTGCTGATGCACGAAATACGTTGGGCGTGTCATATTCTTACCCAGAACCGATCTCTTCAAGGCCATGATGGGAGTTCCATTCGCTCTCTCCTACCAATGCCTCCTAGGTATCTTAGCTGTGTTAATGAAAAGAAGCAGCAAAAAAGGGAACAAAACGAATTGCCACACCAGAAACAATCATGGCTCCCGGTTTGAAAGAGAGGGAAAAGGTCCACCCATCATCTCTCCTGGGGGAGAAAAAAGAGTGGTGGGCTGGACATCAAATGTGAGAAGGTGGGGGTTGCCACCTCAGCGTGCACAAACAGCGCCTCGTTGAGTTTTGGTTTCCATGACGGATTTGTGGTGTGTGTCTGTCTGCGTTTCGACTCCTTTGCATATCAAGATACACACAGTCTTCCTCTTGCTCGTTTTTATCAATACAATTAATAAAATAAAGGATTAACTGATGGAACAAAAAAGTAGATTGGTCAGTCTGGTCTTTGTCCAGGGTGGCGCCTTCGGCTGCGAATCGCTTGCACAGTGATGAGTTGTCTTTTGCGCCTTGGAGGGGGTGGCGGGCGTAGCCGCGTAGGAGCCCATGAACTCAATTGCAACGCTGGCATTGAAGATCTTTTTTTTATTTTACTCTTTTTGTCTCTCTTTTCTATCCTTTCAATAATTTTTTTTCTTAAAAAAATACTACTTGAATATTGTATTGTCCCCCCTTTTTTATTACTGCTTCATCCTGGGTTTCTCTATTGCTCTGTTTTCCCTCTTCCTCTTCTCCGTGATACCAAATGCTTGTAGTTTAATCTTGTCGTTCGACCCCTGGTCAATGTCGCTATCCCCCTGCCATTGACAACACATACCTTCTTCCCAGCCTTTCGGGAGAGGCTTCTGGACATGAGGAGGGGGCGTGTGGGAGGGGAGGGTAGACGTCAAAACGAAACTCGATTTTCCCGTTTCGGCTGGTTCTTGGTTTCTTAACCCATGTCTTGATTTTTAGCGATTTCATCCTCATGGGCTCGCACCGTCATGGCCATCGCTATGATGTATTCAGACACACATCTCGAGGCATGCTCATACGCCTCTGACATTGAGTTCCAATGCTTTGATGGCAATGAGTCCAGGTCTGTTTGATTCCCAGCGAGCTCTGTGTTGGTTATTATTATTATTATCGCCGCTTGGTCGAGTCGGCCGACGAAGCCGTATAAGCCCGCATCTCAGTCCACAGAAAAACCTACACGCCATCTCCGCCGTAAAGTTTCTGTCATGGCATCGTTCCAAAAGCCACATTCATGCACAACATTGCTAGCGGGGTGGGCTTTTACAGCTGCTAATTCTTGAGAAGTTCACAGAGCGAGAAGCAACCAGGCATCAATTCACCACCAAGACAGCGGTCAAGGCAACCTGCGGTCTTGAATCCAGGCTGGATGTTTGGTGCAACCAGCAAGGCATAAATGTCAGTCGTCTTCAGGATGCCCGAGCACGGTTGGTGTCACGCACAACTAACTGCCTCTTTGTCTCACCCAGACACCATGTTCTACATTCGAGGCCCTCTGGTGGCCGTGTGTGCTCCGTAAAGTGCCGAAATTAGCAATCACTGGCTCAAATCGTCGGACCTCCGATGGCTAAGCCCGGCCTCTTGTATCGAAGCCATCAAGACTCGTACCATCGATACTCGACGTGTACTTTCCATGGTGCAAGTCTACCTTGCCGCCATCTGGCACCAACCCGGTATTATGCCTCTTACTGCATTAGTGGTCCGTCCATGTGTAACATGTGTACCTACCGCGGCATGGCAGAGCGTGATTTCTGCCCCAAGCGGCGCTGCAGGGGACATCCAGGGCCTGCTGCGTCAAGCCGAGTGAGTGATGATATCTCGGGTATCTTGGGCTGCTTCTATTGGGCTCCTGGTCTCCACGATGCACTAGGAGGCTTGCTTGCCTGATGCGTTGGAGCTGCAGCACGGCCCTACGGATTTGCAGACGCCCTGCACACACCGAAAAGACGAACTCATGCCGTCTCCACCAGACATCCATGGCGCTTGATGCATACGCCCAGGGCATCTGGCGATGCAAATCTGTGGTGAGGATACTGGCTGTTCGCCTGTTGGCCGTGGCGAGTCTTCATGTACAGCTGACGTGTTCGAGCTTCTCGTCTCTCTTGATACGATGAACATGGCGGGGGAGGGGCGAGGCCGTCTCTTGAAGGCGGTCCTTTTCACCGAATTCCAACGAACGCCCTTGTTCGCCTTCCAATTTTTTTTTTTTTTCACTGGCCCGTCCGATTTTCAACCAATTGAGGCTGCAGAAGCCCCCCAAGGCCTGGGCGAATTAGCCTCAACCGGTGCTCGGATGGCCATTAACCTCCAATGAGAACGACACAAGGTCTCGACAAGCTGGAGCCAGGTGGTGGAGTCGGAGCCTGAGTGCAACACAAGAAAATGAAGCGGTGCCGCGTAGAGCTGCCACCATTTGTGCCATGGTGGCATCGGTCAGCCGAGCAGGCGCAAAGACAAAAAGGTGTCCAAGTTGTGTCTCACTGTCAGGCGTTGCGGCGAGCGATATACATGTAGGGACGATACTCGGCGGTGTGCGGCTACTAATCTATAGCTACTACAGATGGATGTAATTACGAGCATGTCATGGCAAGCGATTAATTACCTATTAGTTGGTAGGCGTATTACCTTACTATACTACTACTGAATAGTTTAAGATAGGTCCTCCACGCACATGTACATGGCACCAGGCAAGGCAAGGCAAGGCAAGGTATGCGCTCGTAATACTAACCTAAGTGTAAGCTGCATGTCGTATTTGCCAATGCCGGCAGCGTTGGATGCAGCATCAGCAAAGTGCGGAAGGTGAAGCGCAAAAGGCCTATGATTTCATTGCATGCAATCTGTTCTCATTCTACGGCGTTTCTCTATCATTCAATCGATCGCCGTTGTCGTTTGCCTGTCATACACACACAAAGTTACTCCGTACTTACTGTCTTGATATTGCTGAATTTAGACGAATCATGTCGGCTTTACTCCATCCACCGCCAAACCCGCTGCAGCCACACCCCCCTTGCTGCCTTCCATGCCTTGTCGCCCTAACCAAGGATCAACTGTCCTCCAGCACTTTGTACACGCATCAAATCTTGGCCCTTTCGGAACATGCTCTGGCGGATATCTTGACAACGCATCACCACCACCTCACCTCTCCAAGCGCCAGAAGGGAAAAAGACCGCGCTCGCGCTGGCTTCTCTGCTGCACTCCTGCCTGACCCGCTGCTACGAGTACTCGCTCTATCGTAGACGGTCCGCCGGTGTTTCTGCATCCGCCAGGCCCAGCAATGCACCGCTGCTTGCATCCGATGGGTCCCTCCCTCGTGGCGTCGTCAAAGCAGCCAACCATGAGATTTTAGGTCTACGCAGGGGAAAATCCAGACAAGAAAAAAAAGAGGAAATCTGGTGCTGCTTTTGGCACACACCATTTCGCGTCCAACTAGCGTCGCTGCGCTTGTTGAACAAAAAGACTTTTCCTCTCTCTCTGTTCCTGCTCCAGCCGCTAGATACTTACCAGCTAATGTAGCTCCAGAGCCGATGAATCGACGGCCGTTCGTCATACTTGCTGGCTCCGGCTTGGACAAACACCCCCCCCCCCCCCTACTCCTCTTCGTTCGTTGCCTCTCTTCTCTCTCTGTTCCGCCCCCGTCGGTTCTCCGTGGTCCACGGCATGGCGTGTCCTCAGCCTGCACAAACCTCTCCACTGCCTCATCCTGGCCATGCCGAGTCTAGCACCTTTTGCCTCCCCCATAGCCAAAGCAAAGTACCCATGGCAAAGCAAGCCTTGATGCTGCCTTTGTCAGAGTCCGTGTGTCCATCTCCATCCGGTTCATGGCGCTTCTCTGTTGTTGGTCCCAATGCCTAGTGCAGCCACCCTTTTCCTCCTCGTCTTGCCTGGCTGGGACACTTATCCGGCCTTGGTTCCCATCAGTGAATAATTCATTGCCTTGCTCAGATCCGAGCCTCCGTCATACCCCATCCCACGCCCATCCCTGCCTTTTTCTCTAGCACCTTTACCGATCCTTAAACTGGGAATATGTACTTTTTCCCACTTATACACACCGCGTCTAATCTAACAATGGGAATTGGCTCCACTGATCGGGGTCTTTGCAACTTGGCCTCCCCCCGGCATATGTCGGTAGGGGTCGACATTCTCTGGTGTGTTTTTTGAAGGAATTCACAGCGGTTCTCTGTCCAGTCTAAGTTGGTTCTCATTGCACCACCGCACTTCATGTTTTCTCTACCTCGTCCAACTGGTGTTTGGTTCCTATTCCCACCCCTACCCATTCCTTCACCTTGCTTCTCAATTCTTTGTTCTGGTTGGTTCAGTGCTCAATGGTATCCTGGATGGTGAAAGCTCGGCCGTCTCTACAGAGGATTCTGGTCCACAACGTCCACAACCACGCCTCCTCCCCTTGCTAGTACTCTCTCGGCTCACACTATGCAAGTCTCCACGAATGTCTCGTCCATGCTGCTCTATGGTGATAGCGCCATCACTTCATGTTTGTCTGCCTACTCACCACAGGCGGGGTCGAGGATAGCCGGCCCCGGCGAATGAAGGCATGGTCTCTCATCCCTTTGACTAGGTCAATGACGACCGGGGAGGGTCCTGAAAAAGTATAAAAGGAGCCATTGTGTTTGGGTTGAGACGAATTCTTCTTCTTCCTTTCGTATCACTTTTCTCCAGCAAGATTCAACTACCTCCCCAAGTTTACATTTGGCCCTTTGTTCCAAAACAAAAACAACCTTCTTCAACTCCAACAACACCAGGACTTATACTCATCTACTACCTGTGGCAACTTTTGGTCACTTGTCTGATACTACACACACGCACACACACACACACACACGACGCTCTAGCCCATTTACCTCTCCAATTGGCCATTATTCATCATGTCTGGCTCATTCCAAACTGCTGCCTACTCCATGCCCATGGCTGTTCCCTCCAAAGGCAGCCAATACCCCACCTACAGCCAATACTCCAGCTCCCCACCAGAATGCGATGACACTATGAGCTCCGCCTCTGGTGTTCCCTCTGGATATTCCGCCACCTCTGCTGGTTACATTGGTAGCTCTAGCGGCGACTACGAAAGCACCGGCTCCGCTAGCGGCGTCGACTTCCAGGAGTACATGCAGGAGCGTTTCTCTAACTCGTTCGACCCCATCCCTCTCGATCGGAGCATGGCTGTCCAAGCACAAACGTGAGTAAATCTTCCTCCACGTGGTCGAAAGCCCAGGCGCCTCGAGGGGAGAGGAGACGCTTTTCACACTGAAACGGCTCTCTTAAATCCCCTTTATCAGAATTGGGCTAAAATATTCGTCTCTACTCTAGTTCTGGTAAACTCAATGCCAAGCACCGCGAACTCATGGAGCTGCAAAAGCAGGCCCAAGCTCGCCTTGCCAGGACGCGTGAGCGATTCTCTGAGGGCATGCGGGATGCACGGGAGGTCCGCAACGACCTGGAGTGGACTCAGAAGAAAGTTTCGTAAGTGTCACCCCCCTACAACAAAGTTTAAACTTTCCACGATCGAAGTGGCGGAGCAAGCGCAATTGAAAAACAACCGCGTTTCTTTTACATATAAGAATTGCTGCTAATTCAGGCCATCAAAATGCAGATCTCTCAACGCAAAGGCTGCACGAAAGCACCCCAAGGAGCACGCAAAGGCTCGCCAACGCTTTCCCTCCCCAGAGTACAACTAAGCACGGGAAAAAAATCGGTTTCTCACACTCTGTTTTCTTTTGTGTTTTTCATCAATACGGCTTTTTCCGGCGATTTCACAAAAAGCGAATTTCATCATTCTTTGCGCCAACGGCTATATTCACGACCAAAAGTTGTGCCTTTTCGGCCACAATTTGCATCACTCTGAGCGATTTCAACTGGGAGGAAAGCGTTCCATTCACTAGCATGAACTGAAGTTGAATTTGGCGCGAACCGCGCGGCAATCTTGCAGGGTTGGATGCCAGATCTCTTGCTGCTTTACCAGCCCTATGGCCGGGCGGTTCTACCCGCCACAAGCCCCGTTTTGGCGCTGTGACGGTGTGGGGGTGAGAAACGAGAAACTTACGACAATAATGACTTATGATTGGATAGATGATGGCAATCGGGGAGCAGGGCCGAAGCGTACACTCCTCTTTCTGAACCTGCAGGAAGACCAGGGGCTGCAATGACCATCTCGTGCAAACCACGAGGGTTGCAGGGTCCTCAGCGCCCAAGACGGCCCTCTTCCCCACCAGGGGTGTGCGATGAGCTGGAGCGAGCGAGCGAGGACTCCGTAGAGGCAGAAAGATGTGATGGGATGTGAAGGCGCCTTTCCTATTGGGGATGAAATATTGCTGCATTGGGTATCGGCGGGAACCAAAGGCAAGGAAGTACTACTCTATTTGGCGTTGTTGGCGTTGCTGTGGGCACCCTAGAGTCTATTGCAAGATGATGAGGATGTTTGTAAGCTCTGTAGCAATAAAAGTGTCCTTTTCCAGTCTTGGACGTGATGAATAGCTCCTTAAGCTTGGCTTCCAAGGTGTGAATGACCCCATTTCCCGTAAGCGCCGTGCCATATCCGCTGGTATTGAGGCCACCTTGGCAGAGGTGTTGAAGCCATCACGAACCCCCCCCCCAGGCCACAGGGCCTGTCGTCATCTCACCATTGAAGTGGTGAGCGTTGAAAGTTTCTTTGGCTTGGTTGAATGCATCACGTGATATATTCATCAGCGTGAATATCCAGGAACAGCTCAAAAATAACATTACAGCACCCAGTATGCTTGATGCGCTGTAATATTGATTTGATTGAGCCAACGGTGTGCTGTAGGCATTTTTCATGCTCCCGCGGTTCGAAATTAAACGGTAACTGCGAATCAACCTTCCAATAATAGCTTTCAACTCGAAGCACTTGCTTGATGGCCCCGAGGAATCCATGTACCCAAGGATTGCAAGCCTCTCGATTCCTCCAGTCGTCTCCAGGGATTCTCGTTTGACGAGGGGTCATAGTATCCCTCCCACTCGACGGTGCGTCGCGAGCCGTCCTGGGCTCCATGGCTGCCCTGGCGGCCTCTGGATGAGCCCACGAAGCCGATCCCGATCCCTGGTGGTGGGCGATCTGGCAATCCAGGTGGGCGCACTAACGCCGGGGCTGGTGATTCACCTGGCCTTTCGGGCATCCCAGTCGGATCTGACACAACTCCGTCATCGTCACCCTCGTTCTCATCCTCATCCAGGTCAATCTCGTCAGCATTGGCGGCGGCATGGTCAGGCTTCCTGTTGGGGAGACCGAGCGGCGTCGAGTTGGACCCTGTTGCGGATGGCCTGGCCGCGCGCTGAGCAGTCGCAGAGTCAGACCCGACGATGGCGTCGGCGTGGGGATTATACTTGCGCTTCTTCTGGGACCGGTCCTGGGCGCCAAAGGAAGAGAAGCCCATGGCTTGGGCCATGGCCTCGTCGTCAAGCGGCGTATCCATTGAAAGCGGCCTGAGTGAGTGGAAAAAGGGGGGGATGAAGGGAGCCTGAAGACCGAGCTGTTGGCTATTTCCAGGATTGTGAAGGAGAGCGGCTTGGTTGGCTGTGTGAGACCTTTGCTTGCGGTGATGGGTGAAAATGCTCGCGATGCAAAGTTGGCTCTTTGTCGCAATCTGGGGTCACGCGTTCTGTGGATGAGCTTCAGCCTCCAATAAAGGCGGGCTTCTAATAAGCGGGGCTGTGCATGGCTATTGAACATCCATTGGTACTAAACAGGTGTATTAGCAGGTACCAGGCAATAGGTGACATACCGTACTAACAGCGCTGCCCCACCTCTATACTGCAGATTGGAGCCTTATCCCTTATCAAAGACTGCTGTGAGTTTCACAAGACAGCTTCAGCAACAAGCTTCGTCAATTGAGACGAACAGGCCATTTACAGATTCCGCCATGCCGCTGTAAGTCTTCTATCCTAGTCACAAAAGCCAACGCATCTCACTGATGTTGATTCAATTCCAGTCACTTACTAGGGAAAAAGTCGTGGAATGTCTACAATGCCGACAACATCGCCCGCGTCCGAAGAGACGAGGCAGCCGCCAAGGCCGCGGAGGAAGAGGAGGAGCGGCGCATGCAAGAAATCGATGCTCAGAGGCGATTAGCGATCCTGCGCGGCGAATCGCCTCCCCCCTTAGAAGACGAGCGAGATGTTGAATCAGAAAAGGCTGAGAGCACTTCCGTCAGCGCGCGATCAAGATTCCCTGGTCAAGGCCGCAAGAGGAAGCGGCCGGGGGAGGACGATACCGAGTTCGAGCTACGTTTGGCGCAAGAGAGGAGCAGCGCAAAATACGCAGTTGTTGAATCCAGTCGCAAGCCAGCGAGCTCGGCTCCGATCATCGATGGTGCTGGACACATTGACCTCTTTGGCGACGAACGAGCAAGAGCACATGCAGAGAAGAACGAAGAAGCCGAAGCCGAAAAGAAAAAGAAGGAAAAGGAATATGAAGATCAATATACTATGCGGTTTTCCAACGCGGCTGGGAAAGATGGCCTTAGCAGGCCTTGGTATTCACAGCGTGAAGGGGTTGCTCCAGACGCTTCGTCCAGAGACGTCTGGGGGAATAATGACCCCGATCGCAAGGCTCGCGACACTCACCGAATCAATTCCAACGATCCATTGGCCATGATGAAGAAAGGCGCGTCACAAATTCGCGAGCTGAAGAGAGAGCGCATGAAAATACAGGCAGAGAGAGATGATGAACTCAGACAACTGCGCAAAGAAGAACATCGCGACAGACACAGGCATCGACATAGGGAGAGAGAAGAGCGAGAAGGAAGAAACACTCTAGATTCCAGTAGGCGCGATTCAAGCAGAGGACGATACAAAGATCGGGATTCAGAGAGGCGTGAGCGTCGCGATGATCATCGTGATAGGAGACGGCAGAAAGACGAGGAGCGGCGAAGGCGGCGTGGTGACTCGCGATCGCGTTCCCCAGACCGGAGGCGGCACAGGCACCGGCGTGATGAGAGATGAGAAATGAGAAATGAGAAATGATGGCGTGCTGCCGGACCTTTTGTATATAGTAATGCATACCCAGAAATTAATGAATTATGACGAGCGTGCGCATTCCTCTAGCTAGTTGAATCAATAAAGCAAAGTCTAAAACAACATCGGGTATCATTTCTGCGCCCATGGAAGCTTGATCTCAACCGGCCTCATATCCTGCGCAACCATGTCGACTAACGCCTTCGCATCCAACCCTCTCAGCGCCTGATCAATCTTCCCATACGTAGCCTCACTCAGCCCCTCCCTCTGGTCGCTGTAAATATCCAATCCCTCCTTGGTAAACAGCGTCGGCGCAAACCATGTCACCGCCCACCTCTCCGTCCTGCCGTCCGCCAACGCCTCCTCCCCCCAACCAAGCAGCTCCCAATGGCTGCCCACGAAGAAGAGCCAGCCCTTGCCGCGCCAGTCCCAGCCGCCGGGGCTCTGGGTGTCGATACCGGCGACGGACTTGAGCGCAGTGTCCTTGTCGCTGGGCTCGTACTCGACGAGGTCGTCGATGCGCAGGCGGCCGTCGGCTTTGGGCGGGAGGGGCTTGTAGGTGATGCGGACGTTACGCGCCGCGCGCCACATGGAGAGGGTTGAGTGCGTAACGGTCCATGATCGCGAGAGCCAGTCGATGGTAGGGGCTGCGCTGTCAGACGTTGCTGATGAATATTTGGATGGGAGCTTGAGCGCTATCGTGGAGGTTGGCCCTGCCATTGAGGCTGATGGGCTGCTCGCTGAAGGAGCTGTATGGTATCAGATACTATTGTGAGCTGTAAGAGGTTCAGTTTAGACGGATATTTGGGAAACCCCGTAGCGGTTTTTCGTGTCAATTGCTGTATCTGCACGTGTAAGATGAAACAACATGTTTTATAACGTAATGGTCACTGTCTAAGATGCTGATGTGCATCCAAGACCGTGCACCTGTATTTAGCATACCTAGGTATCTAAGCACGTTTGAATAATACGAATATATTTATAGAACCGAACATAAATCCATAGAATTGTCTAATATAAAATAATAATAATCATAATAATAATACGAAGTTAAAATTATATATAACTATAGGGTAAGTCGTTATATCAGAACGACATCAAAGTCGTTTTCCCATGCAAGAAGGTTGATGACGTGTCTTGTTTCCCCCAAGCCTTTCGTTGATGCTCTCTATAAGCCAAAAGCCAGGTAACCACCACCGATGAAGCTTGATACCCATAGAGCAATCTCTCCCTGCTTGATCTGGGCCTTGGCAAGCCCGATACCCAAGTCGTACACCAGGTGCTTGATGCCGCTGATAAAGTGGAAGTAAAGGGGAAAGCTAAAGTGAACTTGATGGCGCCCTTGATGACGAAGGGCAGGGCAGCGAAGCCGGAAGCCAGCGCGGCGCTCTCGACGTGGAGGCCTAGGAGAGGCGAGGCGAGGTATGTGGTGAAATAGACGTAGGCGGCGCCGGAGAGCGCACAGCCGGTGATGCGGGTCCAGGCTGAGGCGCCGGACCAGGTCTACTCTATCTTGTAGATGCCTAGGTTGGGGGAGACGGGGCGATTGAGGCGCTGGTTGACGAGGACCTGCTGGCCTTCTTCTTGGGAGAGCTGCTGGGTCGATATGAGCCTGTGGAAGAGAGACCTATATCAGCTTATTTCTTCTTCCGGCTTTGTATCCTTTATAGATGCGGCGGGTGCGGCTTACCGGGCCTGTGAGGTTGACATGGCGGAGGCGAGAACCATGCGCGGGATGTTCTGGCTGAAGAAGACATTGGACCTCGTCGCTCTGCGCACGGCAGCGAGGCGGAGGCGGTGGGCGATCATGTATTGAGGGAGAGCCGCGATTTGAATTCTTATGTTGATTCCCCAGACGAATAAATGAAAGCTGATTACCGTGGTTTTGTCGGTTTGCGGGTTGATGTTGCTTTTTGAGTCTGCGGCAAAGAGCTCAAGGGAAGCCATATTATTATATTGGCTTTCCAACACCTCATACAGGCTCAGGGGTGAAGCCTATGGGAAACCATCACTTAAGCCACAAAATAGGCAACAAGTCATCTGAAGGTTATCAGCATCTTATTGGAGCCATAATTTTATCCTTGCTATCAGTATAATGGCAACTGTTGCGTACCTACTCAATAAATATGTATCATGCTATTATTGCTATTTCTTCTACCTAGTATCACTACCTTGCTTCCAGGACGGTTGGCTACTGCTCAGGAAGACAAACAAGAGGTCTCGAGGTCAACCACTGAAGAAAAGCCGGGTGCTCCCATGTGGTCATCCACCAGACCAATTGATACGTGTATCGATGACTTGAAGAATCTGACAGACGAGGAGGACTTGCCCGAGCCAATCTAGAGCCATCGCCAACCAGATGAGCCAACGAGTACTTTATAATATCGCTAGGTACTTTTCTAGTATCACTATTACCTCTAAGATATTTTTCTAGTATCGGTACTTCTTCTAGCATCACTACTCCTGTTAGTATCGCTACTAGCAGGCAGAAAGCGATGAAGTTTGCGATGACTGTACCATTTTCTACCTTGCGTGATGGTTACCAGCACTCCGTAATGGCTCGGTCATCACAAACTTCATCGCTTTCCACCTTGTAACTACCTACCTATCACTAAAAACCCCCCGAAGGTACTACTCAAAGGTACTACTCAAAGGTACTACTCAAAGGTACTACTCAAAGGTACTACTCAAAGGTACTACTCAAAGGTACTACTCAAAGGTACTACCTACTCAAAGGTACGGAGTACCTACTACTCGAAGGTTTGCGAGAAGCAGGAACGTGGGGCCTTGCGGGGCTTCGATGACTCACGCTAAACCTTATCAGGCAGCATTACGATGTCTGGCCACCTCACGCAAGCTTCATGGCGCTATAACTGGGTACTCTACATGTATAACTGATCCTGCTGTTTCAACATCTTCTTGTCCTTCCTCTTCTCTTTTTCTTGTCATACCCGCTCCTACCACATTCCACCACAACGCGAACCGATCGACAGCGCACGAGATATCAGTATAGATATTCAAAAGACCGACTTTTCAAACCGACCCCGCCCCTTAAGCAATGTCTCGAGCCCCTCCTGGTGGTAATCCAGGCCACTTCGGCGGCATGGGGTTGCCTGGAGGCAATCCTCGAATGGCCCCCAGCCAGGGCCAGAGACCGCCTCCTGGTGGCGCATCATATCAACCCTATGGTGGTGCTCCGCAGGCGGGATACGGTGGCCCTCAAGGATACCCTTCAGCACCTGCACAGCGTGGCGAGAAGGGCCCGTCTGGAGGCGGACGGGTGGTATCACTGCAAGTTGAGAAGGTTGCAGATAAGACCTTGCAATCAAGGCTGATTTACGGAAACATGCAAGTGCTCTTCCCCATCTAGGCTAAATATGCCTTCTAATATGTCTCAGTTGTGCTGTTTCTGCCGAAGATTTCCCCCCTCGACGAGATGGCACAGACTACTATGTTCTCCTCCGTGCCGGCCAGCCACCCGGCGAGTTCGTCGTCACTGCGACACCTATTCAAGGATTCCCTCGAGGCTGTATTAGTCTGTCCGACCCCCAACGCACATGGTGTGGTGTTGCTATGAGAGATACCTTCACCGGAGAGGTTTTCGATCCTTTTGCGTCTGGCGGCAAGGCATATTTGGGGACTTTAGATGTGGAAATTGGGTTCGCTTCACCGACAAAGAGGACAGAGACCCCGTACGACGAAGATGAGCTTTCCAAGGTCTTTATCAACACTTTCCAGAACCAGGTCCTTGCTCCTGGGCAGAGAATTCTCATGGACGTTCGAAACATACCGCTTATGATCGTTGTCAAGACTGTTGGCCTAGTTGACCTGTCCATGGCGGATGATGGAAGCAAACAGATCCACAGGGAGTCTCATGCTAGGGGAATCCTCACTAACCAGACTCGTGTTATGTTCCATCGTGATGCCAAGGGAGACTTCAACCTCAAACCTTCAGCCACGAAGCCAAACTCCAACGCAATCCTGGCTCCGGACTTCAAGTTTGAAGATATGGGAATTGGTGGACTGGGAAATGAATTCTCGACCATTTTCCGCCGTGCATTCGCATCTCGTGTCTTCCCCCCTGGCCTGGTCGCTAAGCTAGGCATCCCCCACGTCAAGGGAATGCTTCTTTACGGCCCCCCAGGAACGGGAAAGACATTGATTGCCAGACAGATTGGTCATATGCTCAATGCCAGGCCGCCAAAGGTTATCAACGGTCCCGAGGTGCTGAACAAATATGTCGGCCAGTCTGAAGAGAACATCCGCAAACTCTTTGCGGACGCTGAAAAGGAATACAAAGAAAAGGGGGATGAGAGTGGCCTTCATATTATCATCTTTGACGAGCTGGATGCTGTCTGTAAGCAGCGTGGATCTGGAGCCGGCGGAGGTACTGGTGTTGGCGACAGTGTTGTCAACCAGCTCCTTGCCAAGCTGGATGGTGTTGACCAACTCAACAACATTCTCCTGATCGGAATGACAAACCGAAAAGACATGATTGACGAAGCCCTAATGCGACCTGGTCGTTTGGAGGTGCACGTTGAAATCTCTCTTCCGGATGAGCAGGGCCGACTGGAAATCTTAAAGATCCATACGGCAAAGATGAGCACCAACGGTGTCTTGGACCCGAACGTCGACTTTGAGGAACTAGCAGGCCTTACGAAGAATTTTTCAGGTGCTGAGATCAGCGGTCTTGTCAAGGCGGCAACTTCATTTGCCTTCTCACGCCATAGCGAAGTGGGACAGCTGGCTGCAGTCAAGCAGGATGTTGTAAACATGAAGGTGAACCGCGATGACTTTATGAATGCCCTGACTGAAGTTCATCCTGCCTACGGAGTGTCCGAGGCCGATCTCGAAGAGGCCGTTAGACGAGGCATAATACACTACAGCCACCACATTGAGACCATCATCCAGAGGTCGATGGGTGATGTTCGCATGGTCAAGCAAGACCCCGACCAATTCAGCACATCTGTGCTGTTTCACGGCCCAAGTGGATCCGGAAAGACAGCCCTGGCCGCCCATATTGCTATGCGATCCGAATTCCCCTTTATTAAGCTGGTGTCTCCGGATGACCTGGTGGGGTATCGAGACGAATATGCCAAGAAGGACTACATTCACAAAGCCTTTGCGGATGCCTACAAGTCAGCCGCTAGCATCCTGATCCTCGACGACTTTGAGCAGTTGATAGGCTGGAATCCGATCGGCCCGCGATTCTCCAACGTCATACTGGAGGCTCTGACTACGCTGATTGCAGCAAAGCCCCCCAAGGTAAGAAGAATGCCAACTATGAAATTGGTTTATATGTGCTAATCACTCACTATCCACAGGGGCACCGGCTCCTTATCTTGGTTACAACATCGCAGGTCTCGACACTGAAGATGTTGGACGTTGAACGGCGCTTTGATACAACGGTAGCCGTTCCTGCAGTCTCGAACCTCGACGAACTTCGTCTTGTGCTTAATGAGTCAGGTGCTCTAGATCCATCTAGCGCGGATCAAACGATCAATATGATCCGCGATCGTACGAGGTCGGAGTCGGTAGCTGTGGGAGTCAAGATGATCCTGACTCTTATTTCTAAAGCGAGAAACCAAGGCCCCAGCAGCAGCATAGTAGAAAATCTATCAGATCTCCTAGCTGAAAAGATAAACCAGATACGGCTTTAAATGCCTTGATAGATTATATTCTATATAAAATGTTTGTTCTAAGCAATAGGCTATCCGCAATCTAGAGGAATTAATAATAATTATATATATGTACCTACCTTAGTTATTTTACTCCATCTACTCCATCTATTCCATCTACTCCATCTACTCTATCTACTCTATCTACTCCATCTACTCCATCTACTCCATCTACTCCATCTACTCCATCTACTCCATCTACTTTATCTACTCTGTCTACGTGTCCTTATATCTACTTGATCTACTCTGTCTACCTGTCCTTATATCTACTTGATCTTGCTGGTGGCTGTGAATGAAGAAGCCTCTTGATATTTTACTCCATGCTCACAGACACGCAATTTCGAGAAATTCCTCCAGATAAAGTAAAGAATACGCTTAACATCATGAGAAAAAATTGTGATTCATGGGCGAAAGCGGACGTTAGAGAAGCTCTACGAACCTTTACGACCAGGGCGTTCGGCGTCTTCTGCACCTATGTCTTTTGGGAAATCGTTACCCTTCGAAGAGTAAGAGGACTACTATCAACGGCTCTGCCCGTGGCTATGGGTATTGACGTGTCTATTGTCGACCGGAGAAGCCGCGGGAAGCGCCATGAGACTCTATAAATTGGGCGTGATTAAGGCCGTTTTGGATGTCGATGCCCTTTTAGTGCTGAATACCTGGCATTCTCAAACTAGTATGTACACGATTAAAGTTCCTCATGGATGATACTTCAGCCAGTAAAGGTTCGGTCAATCAGAAGATGCCATATCTTCAACATTGAGAAAAGTATACGTTGCTTCAAATTATCATATTACTTAAAATAGAACCCCTATGGTCGAGGAGGGAGTATATAAAGGTCATCGACGCCCTTCATTTTTCGGACATGACACTTACTCTCGATAAATTCATCATCTGGCCTGAAGCATCATAAATAATTACGCAAACACATAAGTCTCAATGGATGTTCAAGTTCATGCCCCTGAAAGCTCTCCAGTAGCACGTCTGCTGGCGGCCCAAGTAAATTCTGCGTTAGTTGAGAAACTTGAAGAACTTGAACTTGGACAATTCAATTATATTACGGATATTGATGCCAGGCGCGACGTCTTCATTTGGCTCAAAAAGTTCCAAGATGACCATAACATCCAGCTTGGATTAAATGCAGTTGGATTCGCGATCATCATGGTTGCCCCCCTTGATCGGCTGCGGCACTTAATCAGCATGTTAGATGCTGACGAACCTCCCATGTGCCTCTTCAAAGCTGCAGGAATCTTTGGGGTAATGCATATCGAGTCTGTGCTGGGAATTAAGGCCTGTGAGTTTTCAAAACCCCTAACATGAGTTCCTTCTAACAACTTCTGCGTACCGCGTAGTCATCAGAGGCGGGCGCCAGTGCCATGAAAAAGAGCGATGGGGTCGATGCGAATTTGCTCTCCATCCGTATACTCACTCGCTCTGCGGGCCGTGTCCTATTCGTGGAACCAAGGACACATCGTTGAGCCGAATCATCCCAAGTATGGATCGGGAATTTGGCGAATATATCGGCACCATGTTTCGGCAGTTTTGGAATGAAGAAACGCAAAGGCTGTGGCACCAACTATCGCCATCCTATTGCTTCAATTTCTCTGCAGAAACCCTCATCCATCTCGGCAACGACCTTCATCTGTTACTCACTGAAGCCAGCCTGGCACTGAAGCCTTTGGCTAAGATGAAAGACGGCTCGGTCCTTGCGCAGGTGTTTTGGCTTAAGAAATCAAGTCTAAAGCCGCAGGAATTTTTGACCAAACCGCACGACTCCGTAACCTTTGAGGATATCATGAAGCGAGCAGGGCTCGAAAATGACCAGGAATGGAGCCCGCCGTTAACCTCCCGGGGGGATGGCCGTAAAGTCCTCAGCGGTCAGAAGTGTATCCTTAAGATAAAAACGGCCATGGGTACCATCGTGGCCCCCAATTTCGAGCTCTTACAGTTCTTGTGGGATCTTACTCGAGTTGCGGCCATTAGCGGTGCGATCAATGGAGCGGATGAGCTGTTGAATGAGCCTGAGGCGGTGGACTATTTACTCTCGTGCGAGGGCGAGAGTGAGGTCGAGAGTGAGGTCGAGAGTGAGGTCGAGAGTGAGGGCGAGAGCGAGGGCGAGAGCGAGGTGAGGGCAAGGAGTATGAATAGGTAGAGAGATACCAGAGGTACTAGAAACGATCTTTCTCTGCGTCTTGTTACGACATTTGAACTCGTCATAGTCGCTGGGATGCTAGACAACTAGACAGCCAACTTGGGGTGCTGAATATTAGCCTTTCCCCTCATTTACAGTCTCAGCATCACCCAATCAACCTTGTAGTACTGCCTGGACAAAGCTAATACCCAACGCAATGAGGGTATATTGCCCAACTCTCCGTTTAATCTAGGTCCGCGTATCCAAACCCTTGAATGTTCCATTGCTTCCGACAGACCCAGGTCGACTCCGCAATACGCGTATTTCTTAGAGCTAGCTGCCCAGCTAGGGAATAACTCAGCAGCTCAGAGTCCGCTATCCACCGTCATTCGTCACTAATCAGCGACCCACGCCCGCCCGGTGTCTAGAAGGCGTCCATCCGAATACTCGTACTTCCAACCCCTCTCAAGTGATGTGGCTGAGTTCTTGTTCGTATAAATACCAGCTTCCATCACCTATACGCAACACACGCTCTGTCGAACTACACCTCGATTCGCTCTCGCCACGATGCGGAATTTCTGTTCTTGCACGGAGCTTTGGGATTTAGAGACGCTTTGACACCCACCAGCCGCAAGACGACGTGTCAAGATGCAGACGTGACGCTGACCTGCAGCAGAGATCAATGCAGCAGTGGCATGTTGCTACGAACCATGGAGCTCTGGCCCATTGCAGGATGTTACGACAGAGGCCTGATCACTGATTTGCAATGAAGCAGATCGACTCTTGCTACCTGGCACACTGCTCCAATACAGCAACTGTGCGCCTCTTTGCTAAAAGTCTTTCTTCTCAGCATCGATATCGCTCTGTCTCGCACCGAATCCCTGCCTTCGATACCCTCATGCGGCTCGGATTCTTTTGGCCAATCATGACCGGTATGTCTCTGTCTTGTACCCCATACTGCCCATCTATCAGCGTCAGCCCTTTCTTTGTGAGCTTTGCTGGTGCCACATCAGCTCTCGGCAACCTTTTTTTTTTTTTTTTTTTGGCGCTGTCAAATCGGACGTTATCCTTTGCAGCTAGCAAGATGCCGTCACTGACCGACTGACAGACAGAATGATTGACTTGCTGACTGGCTCCACCTCGTCCGCCTAGATGAAGATATCCAACAGATTGACGATTCTCGACAAAGACGATGCACTTCTTTGCGCGGAAGAAGAAGAATACTTGGTATACTTGGTGCAACAGCATCGACTGCGGAGCACAGCCAGACGCCAGAAGCTCACCAGCCACACGGGCTTTAAGCATGGCACCTCACCCCGTCTCGTATTCGGACTTTGTTCCTCTCGGCTCCGCTCCCGAGGCTTTGTGGCGGAGCACCTGCCTGTGCGGCAGCTACGGCAGCCACGGCAGCCACGGCCTGACATAAAGCATAAAGTTGGCAAAAGTACTTCTACATGCCATTGACGGCATTTGGCCTATCACCGGCAGCTTGTGATTGTCTACCATTCACATTCAGCTCAGGCTGACCGCGGACAAAACACCACCCAGAGCATCCGGGGGGGCCTTTTGGGTCGCCATCCATTTCCTCACCCTGCATCGTCTGTCTTCCGCCCGTCACCCAGCCATGACCATGCACCACCAGCTCAACGGGAGCTCCGGTTCAAACGGCGTCGTCAAGACTCGACGATCGCACCGAAAATCCCGGAACGGCTGCAGTGAGTGCAAGCGACGACACATACGATGCGACGAGCGCCGTCCAGCCTGCACCAACTGCACCATTGCTGAGCGCGCATGCTCGTTCCCTCCAGCTCGCCAGCCTCAGAGCCAACTCGAGCCCCTTCCGCAGCCGCAGCTGCCGCACAGCCCGGCCGACTCGCACTTGAGCCGCAAATCTCAACATTCGCCATCGTCGTGCGAGCCGGACCACCCGGTTCCGTGGCCGCCATGCGGTCCTGATCCCTCGTCAACATCTCCAGAGTCTGTGATCGGTGCTGGCCGCTACAGGTTCGCGCCGGCGCCGCCCGCGGGACCTCAGACCCTGCCGTCCTTCACAGAGTCCTTCACCAACACCGCATATCACCCGCCAGTCCCCCCGGCGACTCTCTTCACGGCCGAGCATCTCATGCTCTTCCATCATGTGTCCGATGCCATGAGCGACTGCATCTTGGCCCGCGGCCAGATCAAGGTCGTCCTCGACATCGCCATCAGGCACCTGATAGATGCTCCCTACCTCATTGACCAGCTACTGGCTTTGTCGGCGCTGCACGTGGCCTTCACTTCCAAGCCGGGAGAGATGCCGTTGAACGGCACAATTGTATCCTTTAGGAACCAGGCCACCGAGCTTCAGACACGCGCTCTGTCATCTTTCACACGTATTGCAGCCATGGTCCCGGCCGATGATACGGCCACCTGCGTCCCTCGGTTCCTCTTTGCCAGTCTGCTGAGTAACCAAGTCCTAGCTGAGACACTACTACAGCATCAGCAGCCACAGCCTCTTCCCTACCACCACGATATCATGGGAGTCCACGGCGGAGGTGGCGGAGGAAGTGTTGGAGGTGGAGGCCCCAGTGGCGGCGCCATCAGCTTCCACGGGTTCATTGAACGCATGGTTGAGTGCATCCATCTTCATCGTGGTGTTCTTGCCCAAGTTCGCCCAACCTGGGACTACCTTATGCAATCCGAGCTATACCCTCTACTTCACATCACCCACGATGCCAATATTGCAGCGGTGACATTGAAATCCGGCACAGAGTGCGCTGCTCTCCGCCAAATGATAGATGCGGCCGCATCCTCAGTGTCCCGGTATGGAGACGCTTCTCCACCCCGGCTTGATCAAGCCAGCGCTGATGCCTGCCGCATTGCCATTAATTCACTTCAGTGGGCGTTCGACATGCATCGAGCTCTTCCTGATCAAGACGTCCCCCATGCCCCATCTGCATTTATCGTCACCCTCGAGGCGGAATACGTGGACGTGTTACGCACACTGCTGCCTGAAGCCTTGGTGATTCTAGCCTACTTGGGTGTGCTGATCCATCGTTGCCGCCGCTTCTGGATATTTGGCACCGCAGGCGCAAATCTGATTCGCGCCATCGCGGGGTATCTGGGAAATCATTGGCACGAGCCGCTGGCGTGGCCTCTCAAGGTGATCGAGGAGGAGACTGACTAAAGGGAGCATCATAGAAGAGGGGGGAGCTTGTTAGCGAGGCGTGTTTGACGCGCCACCAAACAAATCAACGTTTGCAAAAAAAAGAAAGGATACAGACGACTGGCTAACGGATATATGGGAAATTTATGAATCAGAAAGGGGGGTGGGTATATGGAGCATGCATCATGTACTTTGTATATTAGTGGTACATTTTCTTTTTTTCATCTATCGCGGCATTGGGGACGCGACGTATAAGGGCATTCACGATACAGATGGACTGGGCCGAGTTTGGGTTTGAGCATTTTCCACGCTGTAGTTTTTTTCTTCCTCCTTTTCTTTTTATGGCATTATTGCTTCTTCGCCATGAGCCTCATGACTCTCATGACTCTCCTACTCTTCTAGTATATGGCAGGGAAGAAAAAAGAATTATAGAAGAATTATTTATTCATAATCCGTCCAACTGACGGAGCTAGCAGCGATCCACGTCTTCCTCTCCAGCTAATCTATTTCTCCTCCTGATTTAAAATTCCTACATTTCATAAAGTAATCGTATTGTCATTGACATCTCTCTCCTCTCTCTGTCTCTGTCTCTGTCTCTCTTCGCAGCACCTTTTTTCCTTGAACCACCTTGCTACCAAGAAATCCCCCAATTTTCTACATAACCAGCCCTTCCATGCTTGACACGCAATTTTTTTTTTTTTCAACTGCCAGACAAAACCTCGAATGGTGGTGAGAGATGATGGCGAAAAAGAGTCTGGCATCTTACCTTGGTGCTGGATGAAAAAATGTCAAGCCATAAATCGAGACCACGTGGCTCTATGGTTTGGTATCACTACAAAAAGAAAATGGGAGCCAAACGTCCACACTGCCAAATGAAGTCTTGGCCGAAACCCGGAGCACCCAGACAGGGAGCCAGAATCACAGTCCGTAGAGCTCCCAGCCGTCTAGAGCTCCGTACTGTGCCTCGGCCTTCTTCATGCCCGGCAAGTCTTCAGCATCCCGCTTCGGCGCAACTTCCGCTCGGAGTTCTTGCGGAAGTCAGAGCTCTTCGTCGTCCAGATCGGATGGCTTGAGAAGACCGCCAACCTTTTGTCGCCTCTCCATGTCTGCAGCTCGGGCATCGCGCTCCTGCTGTTCCTTTTCGACGATGAACAGCTCAGCGTTGTCACCGGCAAATTCCTTCAAGGAAATCAAAAAGTCTCGCAGGTTGAGGCGGAACTTGTCATACTGCGTGTTCAGTGTGAAGAGTCCCTCGACGAAGCTGGCCACTTGAGCTCTATGTGGGTTGTTAGTACGCGACTGAGATAGGAAGCACTGACGACGACTTACGTTTGAAGATTGGGGAAAGCATTCTGCAATAGAGTGGCCACAGAGGCGGCAAGATACTCTCGGTTGCTGGTTCCAGCCTGAGCCTGATCAGGTGTATAGATGGGTCCCTGGATCTTGGGCTGCGTGCCATCGGCTGGGTGGATGAAATAAAATAGCTTCATCAACAGCATGGATTGAGTCTTGAATCCTGCCTTGTGGTCGCTGTCTGTCACGACAAAGAGCACATCCTGCAGAATAGTGACAAAGAAACGCTGGAAGAAGGCGTTGGCGGTGCCAATATCTGTCTTCTCGGCGATGTTGTTAATCAGCTCCAGGCACATGTTAAGGCCTGCAGCTTCAACATCTCTGTTGTCATGCTTGAATGCCCAGGAGCACGAGTCGATAACAAACTTGAACTGGTTGTTGTCGAGTTTGAGCAGAGCTATTACAGGTCAGTGTATATCCAGGGGGGACACAGTTTGCACAGCATCTCATCGACTTACCTGGGAAACAGTGCAGGTTGATGGCTCGCAACAGGTTAAAGAATTCGACTCGGTGCTCGGGGAATTCTGAAAAGTCCTTGTTGATCATCTCCAGAGTGCACTCAAAGACATTTTCCATGATCGTTGGAACTTGATCTTCCATCAATGCCTATTGATCGAGTTAGCTCTCCTCCAGAAACGTAAACCTTCAAAGATGACGTACAGCAAGCTTTGTGATAATAGTTGACATGGCCTTGAGGACTTCGGCATCACGGGCTCCTGGAACATTTCGGTTGTAGTCAACAAGAACCGAATCCAACAATGGCGGGACCATCTGAGCTCTGACGGCCTGCAAGTCTTCGGCCTTGTCAACATAGGTCTCAATCAACTTGAGAATCTCCTTCTTGATGGTGCGCAAGCCGCGAACCTTGGGCATCTTGGTAGCCAGATCACCTATAGTACACATCAGCACCCAGTTCATTAAATGGGGAAAGCAACAAAAGCATCTTCACATACCATCTCGTGCCACGGCCTCGGAGATGAGCGAACTCGTGGCTCGATACATCTGCAGCATGTCGTGATAAATCCGGCCAATTTGCGGGTAAAAGTAGGAACCAGTGGAAGAGCAAGCAGAAACGTTGGTCTTCATAATGTTTCCAATAACCTTGATCGTCTCCGCATCTTGCAAGATTGAGGAGTTCATGTTCGCCTGCTTGATAATCTCGTCCCAAGCGGCGTTAGGGATGTTCATCAGCTCGGCGAGCAGCCTTTCTTGTTGGTTTTTGTTGCCCTGGGCAGCGACCATGTAGCCGCAGGCCTCGTAGAAGGTGTGAACTTGCTGGGGAGTGAGATCACAAGTAATCTTGCCCATGTTTCGCACAATCTCTTCGATGAAAGGCTCTGTCTCACTGGGCTGGAGGGCGACAAAGTGACGTCGGCATTGTCTCGCAATCTTAATGAATGTATCACAAGCCATGTCCTGAACACCTGTTTAATTGGTAAGCATGTGAGGCAACATCAGAAACGAAATGTAGAAAGAGGGTGGGGATACGTACCTTCGTGTGACTCGTGCATGAACTCGAACAGCTTGTTAACAACCGTCTTAAGGAACTTCCAGTGAGCTTTGAGGAAGCGAGGATACTGTCCAACAATGTACATGATGTTACTGGCGACAACGGCCTTATTATCCTTGCCTCGCTTCATTTCGGTAAGTCCCAAAAGGTCTTTAATGACTGTGACAAGGAATCGCTTCTCGGTTTCCTCGTTCATGGCGAGGGAGATGGAGCCGATGGCCCAGCAAAGGACGTTGCAGTTGTGCCACGACCACTCAGAGCCATCCACTTGCCGAGCCAGCTTCTCCGTCATGATGTTCTCAGTATCGACCACATCCAAGTGTGTAAGGTAGACCAAGCATTCTCGAATAGTCTTGTAGAGCTGGACAGTATCACCCTCCTTGACGAACTCGCGGACAATTTCTCCCTCGTCGTTCTCCACAATCAAGACTTCCTCTGGACGAACCATCTTCTCGATCATGACGACTCGCAGGTTGGAAAGAACTTCGTTGTACTTGTGCTTTCGGAGAGGGTAGTTCATCAAGAGGGTCGGATTAGGAGCACCGCTTCCGGACATGCCGCCTCCAACAGCAAGCAGAGGGTTGAGGTCAGTAATGGGGAGCTGCTGCATCTCCTCGTAGAGTTCTTGGACAAGTTTTAGCCAATAGTCGAGACAGATCTTGAAGACTTCTCGGTCGTCGATTTGCGATATTCTAACGAGGTAATAGTGGCCGTGGATGAGATAATCTCTATTGGGTAGGTTTTCAATGAGCTGCGAAGCGTGATTAGCCAACAGAGGCACCCAGGGAAATTGTAAAGAGAAGGGAGCATATAAACTCACATTAAGATGCATGCCAAAAAAGTTGCACAGAAATAAGGCAAGATTCTGAACAAATTCTTGATCCTTGGAGTTGCTACTCGGGTATGTCGCCTTGAGGTCGAGCGAGACAGGGATAATATCAGCAATCGTAGTGAGAACCTCGGTGAACATTTTGACCAGCTGCTCATCGTACGAGTTGGGCTGTCCAGGGCCGCCCGTCTGAAGACCACCAATCTCCGTCAGGCACTGAAGCGTGACGTTTCGGAATTCTGGCACTGACAGGAACCGGGTTCGCAAAGTCTCGATAAGTGGGGTCTCGAAGATGTAGCCGAGCGGAATCCAGTTGCAGAAACGGAGCAGCGTCTCGAGTGTGGCCTTGATAAGACTCGGCTGGTTGGCTGAGTTGAGAACTTCCTGGCAGAGCGTGAAAATTTGCGAGAACTCAGCACACATGGTCTGCTTGAGGTTCCTCGTCTTGGTGGATGTCATCTGCTCTGCTGAGTAGTCGAACACCTCTTCGGACAGCAAGCGAAGGATGATCATGTTGTTCTCGCAGATCGAAAGGCTGGAGTGGCAAGAAGAAATGATTTCGTTGATAAACGTGGGCCAGTTGTGTGGCCATTCTTGCTTGAGGATGGAGACAAGCACGAGGTTAAGCTTGTTGAGGAGCGTCTTTTGGGCCCGTAGAGTGTCTTCGCTGTTGGAGCACTGGATAATGAACTGGACGATGAAGTTTCGGATACCTAGAACCAGCAGAATCAAGCTATTAGCATTGCCAAGAGGTAAAGAAACAGTACGGGCAAGGGCGCCTACCTTGGCACTGCTCTCGAGGCAAAACCTTCCATCTTGTCATGATGACATTGTCGAGAACTTGTAAGCCCAAATCTTTTCAAAGTTGTCAGCCAAATAAAAAGACAAGTTTCAAGCGATCGCATCCAGCCTGTTGGTGGGTTGCCACACACGCGATGAGGGGTGAGAGGAATCACGTACACTTCGTTTGGGGATACTGCGCGTCAGATAGAATCTTGTCGACCATAAGCCAAGCATCAGGATCCTCCTTAAACTGCAGTTGACACAAACGTTAGCGAGCGTTTCTTAAGCGCCACCGTCCGGTTCCGAGGTATAATAGGTCGGCGGCTCTGAGGAGAATAAGGTCGAGGAGCATTTACCTGGTTCAAGGCTGCCTGAGCTGCTTTTTGCTACAGATGGAGAAAAAAGACAAAGGTCAGCTTCAATACAGTTCCCGCCAGAGAAATCCGACTGGCGAATTATGCCTACCTGCTCGCCGCGACCTTCGTAAAAGGCCCGGACTGTGCTGTCGAGCTCCTCAATGGTAGGCATGGTGGGCAAACCGCGAGCGAGGGGGGGTCGAAGGCGGGGGGACAGTTGAGATCACGAATCGATTTCGATGGCCAGGGCCCAGGACGACGCAGCGCACAAAATGGCGGCTGTGCGGTGCGTCGGCGGCGGTTGCTGGGGGATTCTATGCCTTCTCTCGGCGCGTAGGAAGAGGCTCGGCAACAGGAAAAGAAGAAGAAAGACGATCGCGGGTCGTGGAAAGGAAAAATGCGAGAAAGTGAGGGAGAGTGAAAAGGCGGGCGGCGCGGTGGGGAGACGAGGTTAAGCAAGAGTTGCAGCGGATCCTGTTTTTTTCTGCTGGTGGTGCTGGACAACGAAATGAGCTAACGCTGGCCCCCCGTTGCTGCAGTGGGGAGTGCGGAGGCTTCCAGGCGGTTGGATGCCTACCAACCGTCCGCTACAGCAGCTGTTGATAGCAGTGCGATGGCCTGTGGGTGCCTGTAGACCACGCCACGCTCGAGGCCGATCGAATGCATCGGCTGGAGACAGCTACTAGCCTGGTAATATTGGATGGCGGGGCCGAGCTTCAATGTTGTTGTTTCCGCCCGCCTACGATCGATTAATTACCTACTTGCCTACCTACCTACGTACTACTAAGGTGGTATTAATGACGACAGAATTGTACTGCTACTTCCACGACAGCTCAGCTCAGTTCAGCTCAGCACTGCTTCAGCTCTATTAGCAGGTATGGACCTCCTCAGCCGCCCGGAGATATTGCATCGACCTCAGCGTCGTTCCTATCGCTAGGCCGGAGTTAGCGTTATCATGACGTTGCCGTCCCAAGTATCTCTACATGTACTTTCCTGCTATCAGTACGGAGTAGGTATGCCAGCCTTGCTTTCAAAATGCTCCCCCGCCTGGTTCTTTGTCCCAGCGAGGCGCAAGCCCAAGCCTAGGTATGACGGAGACTCAAAAGCTACCCATGCTTGCTGCATTCACTAAGCCAGGCTTCCCTCATTCGTTGTAGCATTAAGTCACTTGGTTGTACTCCGTGAGTTAGTTAATGCAACTCTAAACACGCATGACATGGATGTATTATTAATACAGACTCATGCGGTTGCTCAACGGATGGTTCAAGGTTGGAAATAAGTACTAGGTAAGCTTGTAGCTTCGATATAGTGCTTTATGTCTTTTATCATCGCAAACGCCACTCATCCTTTAGGACAAAATCACTTGATTTCTAACAACCCCATTTCCCTTTATAAATGCCAGCGCCTCCGCCCGCCTGATTCCTATGCCTTGGTGTAACCGCACTCAGCCAAGCTTGTCTTCAAGGCGTCAAGGGCCTTGTCGACATCCGTTCTGTTGGGGTCCGTCTATAAGAGCAAGTGTCAGCATTATATTACATTATCCGGTGGGTGAGTTGGGGCACTTACAATCGAGACACCCATGTGTCCAAATCGAATGTACTTGGACGCAATCGCCTTGTGCAAGCCTCCAGCGAAGATAACACCCTTGCTGGCCAACTTGGGAAGAACATCGGGAATCTGAACACCGTCGGGCAAGTAAATGGCTGTCATGGCGTGTGATTGATCCTCGGGCTTGGTTGCGACAATCTGCAGTCCAAGGTCGGAAATCGCCTTCTTAACCTTGTCGGACACCTCCTTGTGCTTCTGGAAGCGCTCAGACAGCGGTCGTGCCAGAATCTGCGTCAAGGCGGTGTTCAGGGCATGGACAAGCTGGGGTGATGGGGTGGCAAAGTACGAAGGCTTCTTGGCCTCGTAGTTTTGCATGACTAAATACGATTTCATGTCAGTATCAGCTCCGTTGACTATATCAAAGCACGCGCAGTGGACACAAATATGAACATACTGGGTGTCCAGTTCTTCATCGAGGCAAAATAAGATGCCGGAGGAGACTTTCTGTTCTTAAAAGTCTCCATCGCTCGTCCACTGAACATCGAGATGGACAGTCCTGCTGGGCAGCCAATGGCCTTTTGGCTGGCAGTAATAACGCCGTCCAGGCCCCAGTCGTCGAATGCAATCTCCTCGCAGGCCACACTGCAGACACCGTCGGCAATGACCAATGTTTCAGGAGAAACCTTCTTGACTGACTGGACAAGGCCCTTGAGGTCGCTCACAACGCCAGTAGAGGTGTCGACGTGGGTGACGGTGACAATCTTGTACTTCTTCTCTGACAAGGCCTTCTCAATCTCCGGGAACTGGGGTCGTCCGCCAACTGGTCCCTCAAGCTTGGTGGGCTTGGCTCCATACGTGGTCAGGCAGTCGGCGAAGCTGTCGCCAAAGTAGCCGGTGCTCAGAACCAAAGCCTCCTCGCCGGGCTCAATCAAGTTAGCAGACACCAAGTCCCAGCCCAAAGTGCCGGATCCGCTGAGGATAAAGGGCTGAGAGGCAGGATCGGTGGTCTGGAAGAGCTGGCGGAGCATGGTCAAGGTCTCGCCAAAGGTGGCCACGAAGCCGGGGCCGACGTGGGACTCGCTGCCGGACACAATTAGCAGCTCGATCAATGAGTTGGCTAGTGAAGTGACAGCCGTACCTGAAGTGGCTCATTGACTGGAGAACAGCATCGTCAAACTCAATGGGTCCTGGAATGAGCAGGGCCGGGTGCGCTGCTTGCGTAGACATTGTGGCTAGCTGGTGTCTCTGTGCGTGACTCAGAGAAAAGGACCGGGGGCTCGAAGGACGCAGAGATAAATACGAAGAAGATGAAAGTGAAGACAGAGATCTGGGGATGGGGATGGAGGGGTAATAGCTGGTCAGGTATCCTGCTGCCGTTTTGCGGGGCAGTCCGCCCAAAGCCGATCGCACAGAGGCCATGGTCTCCGGAATTGTATCCCCACAGCCGAGGGCTGAGAGAAAAGCAGAAAAGAGACACCAATGGGAATTCCAGGGGACAAATCCTAGTACAAGTATATCGGTCGAGCCACATGCAACCGGCGCTTGCGCTTCAGCAATTGCCCGATTGCCGGTACCGGTGCCGGGTCAACCAGCTTCCCCGCCGGCGAGCCCCGGAGGTGCTTCGGCATTTGCCGCCGTCCCAGAAAGGCTCGCATGTTTGTCATTCGATGCCTGTATCAGGCCGCAAAGCAGAACATGAACATCATAGTTGAGCTTGATGTTGATATCACCTTCGATAGAGAGAGAAAATCAGGGTTCATATTCTCCCAAACTTTTCAGATCTCGACCGACTTCGGATTCTTTCAGCATAACGCTCGGCTATATTTTTAACCGCTCTACAGAAGTAAAATCAAGATCCCGAGACAGAATGCCGCAGCTATGCGTCTCAACAAGATGCCGCACAGCTACATCAGACATGCCATCTTCCGGCTGCTACAAAGCTCTGAAGATGCTACCTTGACACGTGTTGACGGCCCAACCCAGGTCCACGCCTCCACAAGCCACTCATACCAGACCTTGGTGTCGTCAGTCTGCCTCCACATGCTAACCTCGAGCTCAGTATCCGCGGGGAAGTAAAGGGGTTGCTGGTGTCAGCGTTAATAGATAATTCTTTCAGACATGGCATTGAGCACCAGGCTTCCAAACTCACCTTGAGTGGGAAGAAAATGGGGAACCAAGACACCATGTCTTTGCTCTTCGCATCAATTCGTTCCGGGTGAATGCTGATCTCTGTTTTCCTGCCTTTGTTGGGACCTGCCTTTTGCTCGTACAAGGTGGACTCGAAATATCCTGCCAGTCCATGGGTAACTCCGCGAGTACGAGCAACAAATGTCAGATGGCAAAATCTGGAGTTGTGGTCGTTCGCTCCTGCAGCACCTGCCATGGATCCTCCTGTACCGCCGACAACTCCTCCAGACCGCCGCGCTGCGATGGCCTCGAGCGTCGAGTCGGGAATGGGGTGTGAAAACTCCCATGCTTGTTGGAACCTAGGGTGACCTGGTACCCTCTGAGCCACAAAGTCGAGCGAAAACAGGCTCACCACCCAGGGAGTATCATACGCGCTGGGGTCAGTCTGAGCTCTTGCGCTAATGTCTGTATAAAGCTTCGGTGTGGCAATTGGGCTCAAGTGTGCCGTGTAAGACTGCGGGATTGAGATGCCGTGAGGCTTTGCCAGAACATGCTGAATGCCATCCAGACACTCGGGGGAGAGCTCGTTGTCGCCAAAAGAGCCGAGCAGTTCGGAAATTAGGATATCAACCTTGCCATATACCGGTCCAGTCTCGGGAGAATCCGAGATCAATGGGCCCTTCCAAGCTCGCATGTCCGTCTTGATAACATTCACCTTGCCGCCCCACTTCTGGGCGTTCTGGCGAAGAAGGTATACATATGCATTGGGATTCTTCTCGACAGCCCACATCTCCACCTTGACGCCAGTAGATTCTGCTGCTTGAAGAGCCTTGGTCACTATAGGACCACGGCCAGAGCCTGCGACTGCCATGACGACAACACCAGGCTTTGAGGTCGGGAGCTTTAGTTCGCTCCACTCTTTCAAAGCCTCAGCGATGGCCAATTCATACTGATCATACTTGATGGCATCATTTTCAAAGACCTCATATGTTGCAGATTCCAGGTTATCTGAAAGAGGCTGCAGCGGCGACTGTAGCCAATCCTGGAAATTAGTGAGGATGGGTGTCTCTAAGACTGAAAATGGAGGTTGCTGCCCTTCTAGCCATCGCAAGTACTCGCAGTAGACGCTAGAGTCTGTAGACACGCGAAAGGCGGGCTTATGAGCTTCTTCCAGGCTGGGGAAATCGGCCTCTGTTAAAGGTGCCTTCTCGTCTTTGCCATCGTCGGTAATATGTCGTACATCAGGACCAACATCGCAGAGCAAGAGCCAGGGGGCATTCTTCAGGCGCATGTAGGCGAAAATAATCTCCTGGTGGTTCTTAGTAAGACTAGGATAGCCTGCCTTGTTCTTCTGGAAAACTTCGGGGCTGAAGGTCAGGTAGTGAAGAGGTTCGCAGAACCATCGGTTTTGCAGATCCTTCTCTGGCGCGACTCTCGGCATCTTGAGTGCTGCGGTGAAGTAAAGTCAGCGGGTTCAAAGGAGAGGTAAGAAGAGGCAAGAAACGGGGGTGTTGTTTTAATCTCTTACCAACAAGAAGCCTAGGGTTGTATTTGCAAACTGATCTGATCTGATGCCAAGAATCCCAAGTGGTGAATATATCAATATCACCTCCAGTAGTCTTGGAAGCCTTCTCTGCATCCAATGAGGACAACGTCTCAGTCTGGGTCCCAACAGGTGGTTCACGGTACATGGGGATATGAATCAAGATGGTTATGGCGGGGGCAATAGTCAAGGCTTCTTGAATAGCCCGAGAATACTGTGCGATCCCTTGGCTTCCCCCGTCCTTGGAAGCGTCTCGGCCAGGTCCAGTAATGATGATACTCTTCACACCACACCAGCTTGCATAGTTAATCTCGAGATTGAGTACCTGGCGAGAGATGTTGGCAATGACCGGATCATTCGAGCAAAGATCAATCCAGGGGCTCGTGTAGGCGACATAGGTGTTGACGGCTTGAGAGGGGAACATGCCAGTATCTTCCGGGGTGAGAGGCAGAAGAATAGGGTCTGCTCGATTGGCCGTGGCCTCACTCGTTCCCTTTTCGCCATTGGCCTTCAACGTTGCCAGATGATCGGACACAACCTTGAAGACTCTAGACTTGAAACGGCTGTTGGTGATTGGCGTGGTGGCCACAGAAAACTGTACACATGGTCAGTATCCTGTGCAGCTCTGCAGGGCCATCAGCTCACTCGCATCTTGGTTCAGCAGGTATCCATATTGCAGCTCCGAGAGCGGTTCCTCTCTCTTCGAGTCATGATACCCAAGAGTAAACATGGGTCGGTTCTCCCGATAGTCCCCTCGGAAAGAAAAGCCGCCAGCCTCTGATTCTGAGGCCATTTTGGGTGCAAGTTATAAGAGCAGTCTGGTTGCCCTACCCGGAAGTTTCTGTCTTGGTGGGGGTGATGAGCATGAGCTTTTTGGAGTCGCTCCTTTCTGTGCGAAGGCAATCCCTGCTATGCGACAGAGTGGCGGCGAATAAAAATGAAGATGCCAGGTAATCCTGACTCTTTTTCAGCTCGTGGGCGGGCCGTGATGGTCAGTCCCCTCTCACTTGAATGTCAAAGCAGATTGATTTAATGCAGATGCTTTTCTCAGTGGGAGAGAACAGGGCAGTGTAACCACAGTGCGCATTTTCACCAGTTTGATGGGGGATGCTTCAGTTGCAACGATAGTAAGCTGCCTGAGGCCACTGGCTACAATGCCTGAAGGATCTTCAAACAGGAGACAAGACATACCTATGGATGAAATTAAGTAAAATACTCGCCTCTCCACCCAACTACGCACACTGCTACTTTTATATGCATCCTTGCTCACAAGCTGGGTTGCCCACACTCAACTCCGTTTATAGGCAAAGAATCAAAAACCAGCCAGTGCTAATCTGCAGGCGGCACCGTAAAGGCTAGTCTTATCGATAAGAGCATTTTGCCAGTCCCGCCAAATTTTTTCTAGGCCAACCGCGAGCCAGAAATCTCTAGCGACAGGCAGCCTCTCCAATCCCGTTGCGCGACGCCTTCACAATCTTTCAAAATGGCGGACAGAGGGGCAAAGCGAGCGAGCGCAGACTCAGACGAGACATCGAACAAGAAGACCAAGATGGATGGAAAAGCCAACCCATACCTGGCTCACATGTACGAGGAGGAGAATGGCTGGGGATCAAGCGAGCCGTCGCCCAACTCGCCTCTGGCAGGAATGAAGCGTCGCCAGACTTCGGCGCGAGAGGCATCCAAGGCGGAGGATTCTGACTCTAACCCATTCACGGGTCGCCCGCACTCGCAGAAGTACTTTCAAATTCTGCAGACGCGGCGAGATCTCCCTGTGCACAAGCAAAGGTTTGTGCTACCCTCGTGACGCACCGCCTTTCGCTATCCGGCAGAATCGCTGACCTCCATCTTAGGCAAGAATTTCTCGACAAGTACCACTCAACCCAGATCCTCGTCTTCGTCGGTGAGACTGGTTCCGGAAAAACCACACAAATTCCTCAGTACGTCGTGTACGATGAGCTACCGCACCTCAATGGCAAGCTTATTGCCTGCACGCAGCCACGTCGAGTCGCTGCCATGTCAGTTGCCCAACGTGTGGCCGATGAGATGGACGTCACGCTCGGAGAGGAAGTCGGTTACAGCATTCGTTTCGAAGACAAGACGACGCCCAAGACCATGTTGAAGTACATGACGGATGGTATGCTTCTGCGCGAGGCCATGCACGACCACGAGATGTCTAGATATAGCTGCATCATTCTCGACGAAGCGCACGAGAGAACATTGGCGACCGATATTCTCATGGCTCTGCTGAAGCAGATTGCAGAGAGACGACCTGACCTCAAGATTATCATCATGTCTGCCACGCTCGATGCCCAAAAGTTCCAAAAGTACTTTAACGATGCACCCTTGCTGGCCGTTCCCGGACGTACTCACCCCGTCGAGATCTTCTACACCCCCGAGCCAGAGAGGGACTACGTCGAGGCTGCCATCCGAACAGTCCTCCAGATCCACGCCTCAGAGCCTGAGGGAGATATTCTGCTCTTCCTCACAGGTGAAGACGAAATCGAGGACGCCTGTCGAAAGATTAGCCTCGAGGCCGAGGAGCTGACGCGGGAGATGGACGCCGGCCCACTGGCGATTTATCCTCTGTACGGTACGCTGCCGCCTCACCAGCAGCAGCGCATTTTCGATAAAGCACCTGGCCCGCTCAGGAAGGGTGGACAGCCTGGCCGAAAATGCATTGTGTCGACCAACATTGCTGAAACCAGTTTGACCATCGACGGTATCGTCTATGTCGTTGACCCCGGTTTCAGCAAGCAAAAGATTTACAACCCTCGAATCAGAGTCGAGTCGCTACTGGTTTCGCCCATCTCAAAGGCATCTGCGCAGCAACGTGCCGGTCGTGCCGGTCGTACAAAGCCTGGCAAGTGCTTTAGACTCTACACCGAAAAGGCATTCAAGAAGGAGCTTATTGAGCAGACTTATCCTGAAATCTTGCGGTCTAATCTCGCCAACACCGTCCTGGAACTGAAGAAGCTCGGAGTTGAGGATCTCGTGCACTTTGACCTGATGGACCCTCCTGCCCCCGAGACCATGATGCGGGCGCTAGAAGAGCTAAACTACCTTGCTTGTCTCGATGATGATGGTGAGCTGACCACCCTTGGCGGCCTGGCATCGGAGTTTCCCCTGGATCCCGCCCTGGCCGTCATGCTCATCTCTTCGCCGGAATTCTATTGCTCCAATGAGATTCTCTCCATCACCTCCCTCTTATCAGTCCCTCAGATCTTTGTGCGGCCCGCGAGCAGTCGTAAGCGAGCGGATGAGATGAAAGCCCTCTTTGCCCACCCTGACGGCGACCACTTGACCTTGCTCAACGCCTATCACGCCTACAAGGGCCAAGAAACTGCGGACCCAAGCTCTGCCAAGCAGTGGTGCCACGAACACTTTTTGTCCTACCGCCACCTCTCCAGCGCCGACAGCGTTCGTGCCCAACTCAAGCGCATCATGGAGACGCACGGCCTCGACCTGGTTTCCACACCCTTTGAGGACAAAAACTACTACACCAACATCCGACGGGCTATGCTGGCCGGATTTTTCATGCAGGTGGCCATGAAGGAGAGCTCGGGCAAGGTTTATCGCACTGTGAAGGATGAACAGGCCGTCTTGATTCATCCTTCGACCGTGCTTCGTACCGAGTACGACTGGGTCCTGTATAATGAATTCGTCCTTACGTCTAAACAGTACATCCGAACATGCACAGGCATCAGGCCGGAGTGGTTATTGGTAAGTCGGCTGCATATTAATACCCCGCTATCTTGCATCTTGCGTAAAATGAGGCGTATAGGCTGACTCCAGCAACCAGGAAATCGCACCCGTCTACTTTGATATGGACACCTTGGAGGATGGAGACATCAAGCGGTCATTGGCCCGAGCCGCGGAAAAGAAACGAAGAAAGGAGGCAATGAAAAAGGCTGGTCGGTGAGAGCTGCAAAGATGACATTACTGAGACATGACGCAGCTGCTCGCTTAGAGCCGAGTCTGTCATAAGATTGGCTGCCCGCCTTGTTGTGCCGTCATCGAGAGCGGGCAACTTGGTTGCCTTTTTTTTTTTTTTTGTCCCTCTCTTGCTCTTGTTTCTTTTTTTCTTGCCTTGCCTTCACGTTGACTAAATTAGAACAACCATACAGCCCCCCCTTTTCAGGCCGTGGGGTCCAAAAACCAAAGACCCCGCTCGTTGGAGTCGGATATGAAGGACAATGTGGAGGATGAGCTGTTGGCAGCCATCAAGTTTCGGTCATCGCCTGCAGCCTGATGGAAACCAGGATTTTGGACGTGTGCTGCCTAGTAATGGAGAAGGAACCTTTGTTATGTAAGGGAGGCATCACACTAGTAACTACCTTGCTTTTGGGGGCGTTTGCTTTTGGACCAGTTAGATGTAGACACGGGCTTGCTTGGTTTCAGCATGTGAGCAGGATTCATAGCAGTTGCAATATAGAATCGTTCGGGAGATGGGCCTGAACTCGTCACTCCGTTGCCCCCTTTTGTCTGTTCGTATTTCTCCGTGTCGCGGCTGAAAACAAGCGTGTCGGTGGAAGCTCTGTTTTTGGGGTGGATACGGTAGCAAACGGCTCCTTAGACATGCTTCTCCTCCGCACCTGTAGACGAATCTGGTAAGTTACTGCGGGCCAGTGGTTGATTGCTCAGGCATGAACGGCATGTCAGCTGGTCGGGCGACCACACTGGCGATGGCCTTCCAAGAGCGTGTTTCCCCCGGGGCCTTATGATCCCACACACGTGTACTTCGCAGACACGACCATCACGCACTGGCCCATCCATCTTTTTAAGTGGATGGGTAAAGAAAGCTCCATCCTCCCTTACCATGCGGCACTGGGCCCGGAATCCCGGAGGCTGGTACGGGCGAAGTGTCACGTATTCAATGCCGGCCTTGCACACATCTTCCTAGTGACGGCAGCATCCGGGTGTGGACCGCCACAACCTGTTCGTTGCTGAGTTGTCAAGTGTGCCTTGGCTGTCGCACATGCAGAGCACCATTGGCCCTGTGTTCCCATCATCCGCACCTAGTACCGGGTTGCAGCTAGAGCACCCAAGGTCCTAGCAACTCCACGCCTCCTCGTACTAATGCAGCTGTGCAGCCACTTTGAGCAGGAGGCTGGGGGTTAATGAGCTGGTTCGGCACATTGGATAGAATTGGTCCCCCTCCTGCGCGCTGTACATTGCATATAAGACAAATAGTGGCCCGGGGAATGATGGCCCCCTGACCCGAAGCTTAGAGTAGGTTAGTATGCATATGCAAGTTTTAGAAAAAGTGAGGCGGCTGTAAGTACCAGATATGCCTGGCGACAACTATTCGTGCGAGTTGGACAAGGTGCGGCTGTCATTCGAGAGGAGGGGGCGTGTATGCGCGGCAAGCTGTTAGCGCTGCCGTTCACAAAATAAGAACATGGACCGATCCGCGCGGAGTATTGGATCTAACGCTACGGAGCGCTCGTGTACCCTTTCCAGACGCTTGTTCTCGAACGGCTGAGTTATGAAAAGACAGCATGGCGGCGGCTCAGAAGAAGAGCGTGAAACCACTCTTGGACCAGACGTGCATAAATCAATCATCAGCACTTGAGATTCTACCCAGGCAACAGTAGCGTCAGGCCAGAAGCGACGAAACATGATCGAGACTTAGCATCGTGGCATTGATTCCAAAAGGGTCTCAGTATGAAGCGTTTTTGATGATCCGACGGTCCCAGAATACACTCCGATTTATGCTGTTTTGTTCTCTCGGGATAATGTCTTGGTCTTCTGTTTGGTGCAGACGCTACACTAGAAAAGGCGAAATTATTCACGCCTTTAGGAGTGCGTCTGATGCTCTAGCATGCGGCTGAAACGCCGTCGGCATTGGCGAGGGAGAAAACTTGCATCGAGGTTGTTTTCTCGTGCTTATAGCACATCACAGGCAGCTCGGTGGGCGAATGCACCAGCAGATCTCGGGTTCCACTTCTGAAGCCAAAGGCATTGATTACACGACTTTGCGGAGGCATTGTGCCGACCAAAACATGACATGTTTCCAGAATGACTCGAACAAAGGCTATATGAGCCAATCGAGTCTAACAAGTAGCATGTAGATAGATTATTAGAGGCTTGATGCTGGGGATGACAGGTTGTAGAGTGGTGCGTGAAGCTTTGAAAGGCTGAAAACCATGATTCGTCCTCAGAGCCGGCGCCAGGCTTCCCTGCATGTTGCAGCAATTCGCAATTGGAAGTTTTACGCGACGACGCTCAATTTCCCCGCTGACTTCGAGGTGACGACGGCGTGCCAAGTTTATGAAAGTTGGATTGTGGGCGATGTTGAAACAGCCTGGGATGACGCAGGACCAGCCTCTTCTCCACTGCACCTAGACCGTGTTCCGGAGGCTCCAACATGGCACCATGAAGCCCCATTACTCGCGTCCAAAAGTGACAGCCTGCCAACTGCGACGGCGCCACTGGGCGGCCTCGAGTTCCAGATTTAGCAGCAATGGCATGTCGGGTCGATAGCCGCCAGTATACGGGGCGGACCGAGCCAGAATCGGAGCGGAGCAGGGTAGAAGAGCCGAGTCCAACAGCGACGTGCCTTGGTCGCAAGTTTCCAATAGAGCCTTGTTGCACTGCAGCGGAGTTTTTGTTGCGTCAAAACTCTTCCGATTGTCAAGGGCGCAATTCCGGCGTTCCGTGAGTATCTGTGTGATTCTGTCTCTGTCTCGACTCACTGCTTCTAGGATGCAGCGTTGAAAAGAAATGACGAGAAAACAACCTTCCATCTGCTCGTTTGGGCTAACCCCAAAACCGAGACAATTCCGCAGCAGCAACAGCCAGTCTCACACACTGTCTTGGATTTGGTGTCTGCAACAGCCAATGAGCGGCTGCGCTGTATGCGATATGGCCAGTGTACTTGGCTGTGAATCTTGCTCGCACCCCTCCGAAGTACATGCAGGATAGAGACAACAGCGCTTGTGGATGCAATGGCATTGCATCCCCGTCGAATCGCATCAAATACCGCCCCAACCTTGGATTCTGTGGCCTGTGACAAGCTTCTGGCGTGGGACTTACACCCCATTGCAAAACTTCCGGGGAATGACGTTTATGTCCCGGGTTCAAGAAGAGCAAGGATACAGCCTTTGAGCGGTAGGGGTTCCAGTCTCCGACGGCGGGATTTTTTTGGGATATTGAGACAACATCTTGGGGTCGTGGAGGCAATAGGCAACAGCTGATGGGTGGCTGTCTACGACGCATGAGGCATTCAAGCACACAGGTCCTCGGAGAAGCAGTTGCCAGGTGCCTTTCAGCTCAATGAGAAAAGGAGGCGCCTCGATTTGAACGTTGTGCATGCAGAATCCGGGTGGTGTGTGTTCCGCGAGTCATCTCTGTGGCAAAGTACGCAGAGCAGCTTGGATGATTCCCAGCTGACTTCCTCTTCGTCATCCCAGAGAGACACCAGTTTTCCGTCCTCCGATGTGTGTACAGATCAAGATAGTGCGACGTTCGATGGCTGCTGCTGATCTTCGAATCGTTGACCTAACGCCACCCACTAATCGGCCGAGCCTAAATCCTCAACTACTTGTCTAAGCACACGGGCCGGCCAGTCCCGTGTCTCCGTATGGTTATTCCTTTGATTCTTCCTTTTAGTGCAAGTACAGTATTCAGCGTATTCCCTTTGGTCTCGACTTGGACCTCGAGCTCGTGGCTTCTCCGTAGTGGGCCACGCTGTAGTCTCTCGACAAGCGGCGTATAACAGAGACACTCAGACTAACTTGATTTCCAGGACGCAAGGGGTGTGTGTAAGATGGACATGAACGGCCCCATTCGTAAGAGTACGAGGATGTACTACGTACGTACGAGTACATGCAGCTGGACATTAGAGTGTGTGGACCAGATGCGCAGGGCTGTTCCTAGCTGCTTCTCTGGCTAGTGCCAGAGAGCCACCTATAGACAAACTGGCAAATTTTGACGAGGCGCTAAAAATAATAAGAGTAGTCATCTTTGGCGGCCACTATTAGTGCTCTGGGGATGCCTCCTTAGTCGCCAAAGCTGAGGGGAGTTGTTGCTTTGCGTCTGTTAGCATCGTAAATAGCGCCTTGTGTGTCTGGCTAAACTCAATCATGAGGCCCGACGCCATCCACCAGGAGCACTTACATAAGTGGCGAGATGGGGAGTTTTCACACGTTCCCTGCACGGCACAATATCTTGTTGCATCTTGGGCGTCAAGTCAGTTGGAGTTGACAATCTTTGCTCTGGAGTACTCGTATGCGGGCAAGGATTTGCTAGTGCACTTTCTTTGCGTCAAGGCGGCTGGGGAGTTGAGGCCCATCTCGCCAGACACCCCTGGACAGTTGACTTGATCCCCCGGGCGCCACCTCTTTTCCCATGTAGTATGGAGGATGACCTTGTCGGGATAGCTAATGCAATACAGCGTTGGCCAAACACCCCCCTCGAGTACATGGCGACAAGTGCTTCTCAAGATACGGAGGAAGCGGGATAGGCCAGGGTGAGAACCTTTTCGCAGTGATGCACCGTAGCATGTGTGTATCTTAATACGGTGTCCGGGGTTGAAACTCATTCGAAAAGCCGGCCGTCCGAGAAGTCGATATATAAGGCCGTCAAAGGGCCTCGTTTTCGCCTTTATCTCGATCAGCACTTTTGGCATCTCGTTCAACAGCCCAATAAGTTATACCGCAAATCTTTCTGTAATCTCAGCTCCTCATTCCCTTGGTCTCAAGTCTGTCTTGACCTGTTCCTTCTCACTTTGTTCTCTCTCAACATATACTTTGTCTCATCATCACAATGAGCAGCGGAGGCTTCTACAAGTATCGTTGCAAGAACTTTTACTCGCACAACTGTCCCAACTGGGTGTGGGTAAACAACTCGCCATGTGCGACCTGCATTGTAAGTCACATCAGCGAGGGAACCAAACATCCAAACAGCCATGAAAGCTCCGTGGCAGTAGGCTCGGAATGACCAATCTCATGAAGCTAACATATGAGACAAAAAGGCTGAAGGCAGAGATGCCGAGGAGCAATTATTGCCAATTTCGACGGCCTCTCGTGAATCTATCGCACCTCGCATCCGAGACGACATCCTACAAGATACATTCATGGAATCTGCTGCGCCAGGTGATTCTGGAGAGAGCTGGACCCTCCCCAACAAGGGCAATGGCATTGTCGACGATGACCAACAGCCCCGAACTGTGACATTGGCAAGCAGAACCATGCCATCTTCGTATCGAACCATTGCTCGCTGGTAATTGCTCAATGGCAGCCAGCTCGATTGATTCTGGTAAGAGAGGACACCAGGCCCGCTTTTCTTTGATTCGAAGGGCTAACGATGGGGTGGGTAGGGGTCATTTGAATCAGATCTCGGCAGCGCAACCGTTTGATGTTGCAACTATGTAGGTAGGAGATGCAGGCATTTTCTGTTCCAGCTTCAAAGTCATGACGAGTGTCATGATCTGATGGATTCTGAAGCGGCTGCTCTCACACACTCCTTTGAAAAAACATGGGAAGGGAATTGGCTGGGATAGTTTCACTGATTGAAGCGAGGGAAAAAGTTCGGCGTTGGTTCAAAAGAGAAGGAGATCCGGATTAGAGCAAAAAAAAAAAAAAAAAAGAGATAAAAAAATTTGCACTACCCTGTTGTAGCAGTCCTTGGCTGTTGCACGGGATGGCCTGATGCCCACGGCTTAACTAACTGGCATCTGAAAAGGGCTGCAAACAAGGGATTGGAAACTGGCAAGGGAGTTGGGACTTTTTGTTCTCGGAGGGATTTGTGTGCCGCTGGGAAACGCCGGAAAACTCTCAAGCTTGGGGCGGGAAAAGGGTGTTTTGTCTTTTTTCTTGGGGGCGGAACGGTGAGGCTCTGCCTTGGTGCTTGTTCACGGTTACCCCCGACTGTCGTTACAGGGCTTAGGCCAGACTTGACTAGGATAGCACAGCATATCGTACGGCGATATTTTCCTCTCATGGGCCCTAGGGCCAAGATTCGCGCGCCTGGGCGAAGGAGCGGCTCGGTGAAGTCCTGGCGACCTTGTACTGTGCTCGTAACCGTAAAGCTCGGCGATACAGGACTCAAACGGCATCGGCCCTTCATGCTGGCCGCCATGCCTCAGTTTCGGCCGCGCGGTTCTAACTTCTAAGAGCGTGCAAGAGTTGAGCGATCCTTTTACCGTTAGTTGCTTCGAGGCCGCGTTCTGGCGAGTCGGATCCGTTGCCGTTGGCTGCTTACGAGCTTGGGCGTCAAGTTTGTTGTTTTTAGCTGAGGTGGAAGAAGACCGTCACCCTTCTAGGATGGTGGGGCGATGGGCTGCTGGGTGCTTCTTGCGTCTTGGCCGAGATGCAAGTCATGCCTGCCGTTCCCAGGGAGTCCACTTTCCACTCGGCCGAGGTTGTACGGATACTCCGTACCTGGCAGAATGCTCCGTACAAGCTACTCCGTACAGAGTATTCCGTGCAGAGGAAGCCCCGTACCGCCATGCCGATAATCTCACCCGAGCCCTAGCCTGTGATACTTGGAGGTACTTTGGGCGCTGGTCCTCGATACTGTCGTGCAAGACATGTCTGTGGTACTCAGGTACGAAGCAGGATGACGCTAGCTGCAACTTGACGTCGCATATCACTTTTCCCTGATGCCTCGAGCTTCCATTCCATTCCTACTTGGGTGAGTGCCTTTCCATTGCCTGGCAAGGCATTGAGATGTTCAATGGACGCCAGTATTGATGCTAATGTACGGTCTACTAGCTCATAGACTTACCAGGTTTGTCTACACTGATAACTACCTAGTACCTAGTGCTTGCCACTAGGCAGCTGCATTTCACATGAATGGACCTTATTCCCTTAGCACTGCTACCTTGGCAGTGCTAAAGTCATTGGCGGAGTCCCGCCAAACATGTATCAGGTCCATACCAAGGAATTTGAAGCATCACCATCACTGCCACGACATTCAAGCAGGCACTGACCCTTCGGCCGACTTGGTGCCATAGCCCACGATAGGCAGGCTAATCCCACCGGGCACACACACAAAACAAGGGTCCCAAAACGCTCTCGGTGACCAGCCCAGTTCTCCGGGTGAGCCACTCAGAGGAGCAGCTCTCCGTCGTTAATTGCCCGCCCAGGGAACTCCTCCGAGCAGCCAGGCCCTGGATGCTGTTTCACACCTCTTGCGACATCAACCAGGGCTGCACTCCACCTCCCTGCATCGCCCTGCGTCCTGATTGGGAAGCGATGAAGGGTTTTTTTTCTCTCTCGCTCTTTGTGGGGCTGATCAACGCGGCCAAAGCCGTTGGAGCTAGCGCCGTTATGGGAATCCCTTCAATCGAAGCTCGATAGATTGTTCCTCAGCTTCCTCTTTGGAGGGCTCTCGGCTGATTAATATTAAACAAGACTCCCCTGGCTAGGCACGTTTTCCTAAAACATCACGCTTTACCTCCACCGGCAGAGGTCAACGGGCCGGTGGCCCCATCGCTCAATGCAGTAGGCTTCAAGAATCTTTCTCATTTGCGCTGCATCTAAACCCTGTACATGACATCTTCGAGTTTCCCGCGCCATGTCTGCCGGGGACTTGCGTCGTCATATGGAAAAAAAAAGGACACCGACTTTAGCCGTGATGCCACCCACTTGTTTCAGGGAACTGATGTGTACACGGCCAGGGATGCGTATCTATAAAAAAAATTGCCCGACGTGATGAGCGGCCATGGATGCCTCGCCTTCAGCAATGGCCATTGCCGCTTACTGATCGCAACATGGTACCGGTGCAGATTTCTAGGCTTGGAATCTCGGCGAAAACGTTTACGAATATTCATCGACGTCAAATTGGGGCTCACATCGCCTTGCCATCGCACCTTTTCACAACGGCACACAAGAGGAAGTTGCAATCAGCGGTGAGTTTACAGCATGCCAACGGAGAGATGCGAACATCCCTAGATGACCTAGCTTGACCTGCAGAGCATTGTTAGCGAGAAGTCTCATAGCCATCGGAACAGGGGTAACTTATCCCCTCACCAGCGGGGGATTGTCCTCCAGCCATTTCTGGGAGAAGGACAACCAGGACTGCCTTCCAAGTCTATGGTGTGTCCTTATAATCCAATAATCGTACAAAGTACGTGGTGTCAATGAGCAAATCAAATGGCGGCAGCCCGCGAATTGGACCCAAAGGAACGAGTTGAGCAAGGAACGAGACAAGTGCTAAACTTTGACACCAACTCAAGATGGGTCCTGGTTCCATCTCAAACTCGACACCGAGTCGCATTCGCGGTGTCCGAAATGGACCGATGCCCGGAGCCAATCCCATAATGGATTTGCTGCCTTCTTCAAATTCACCAAGTCCAAAGTCCGAGCATCGTATCGTAGCCTAGATATTCCAGATGTAGTCAGGGGAGCCTCCTTCTGTGTGTCTCGCACTGCCAACGTGAACTTGTTTTTGTTTCCTCTCCAGAACTCCCATGGTTAGGAGGGCATCAACACGCGCACAAAACACATCCGTAAAAGCCGCGTTATCATCCCAGTAGTCTCTTTACGAGATCACTGAGGAAGTTGCTGGGTAGCCCAGCCAGGAACTGGCGTCCTTGCAAGATCGAGGGACAGAGCCAACGACCGAAGGTTAATGCGCTTGGTCAGACTAGATGCCCACAGCATCACACACCGAGAGCGGGTGCTGTGGTGTGGTCCAAGGAGCAAAGAGCTAGCAGACAGAGGTCATGACGTTGACATTCGTGTTGACGCATATCCTGAAAATAGGCGGGCATGTAGGGAGCATCCGAGAGCATTGCAGAATGGCGTTAGGGTTGATCAAAACCGTTGCATTTCTGTGTGATTCCAAATGGCACTCGCGACACTGCTATGAAGCGGGCTTCCGGCAAGGTGCCATAAGGACAGAGTGTAGTTTCTGAAATGCGGTTTTTGACTGTATGAGGCCCTCTCTGTGCTCAAGCTCCATGCCATAGACCTTGCACCGGGGGGATGAAGCCACCGTCGCAGATCCCAACAGACAAGGCCAGTCTCTCTGCCTGAAATGCCGGCTGCATCTCAAGGACAGCCTATTCTCGACCAAAGTGCGAATTCCAGCGGAGAGGGCTGACGAGCGTCCTCAGACCAGAGGCTCTTACCATAATGACCCATGGCATCCTTCCTCTTGCGCACCCTCAGGTGACTGGATGTCCTCCCCCAGTCCATCGATACTGGCTCCATATGGAGCACAGTCGACTTAGAAGGGAGATTGGACGACTGAGCGCAAACTGAACCAGATGTATGCTTAGGGTTAAGTTCCGAAACTCGTTCCCTCAGCTAGACTTGGCTGTCCGGGTGCCGGACAGAGACCGGCCACAATAGATCCAACTGCAGCATTCGACGAGGTCCTGGATCAGGCTCGGAAGTTGCATATTGCGGGTAAACCAAGCCTTGGAAGAGAGGCCTGCAATAGACATTCCTTGCGGAAAACGAGGATCGGGAAACTGTGGGGGAGGCGACGTGCAGATGGAGTGTTGCTTTTGGGGCAACGAAGGAGGCTCTGTCCTGAGCTACATGAGGATATCCAAGAGACAGTACGTACAGATAAGACATTGGATTGGACGACGGCGGCATCTCCAGCAGTAAATCGAGGAATTGGCGTATCTGAAGTGCTCTGACGGTGGTTGACGAGTTAGTAAACATAGAGAAACGCGTGGAGTAGGGATGTGATGACAGCTTGACGCACGGACCACGCCCAAGAACGCGCATTCACGTGATGTTCTTGATTCACAGGCGCACAGTAGAAAAGTACAGTCCACACGGCTTTCGTGGAGCTCCAGCTGCTTTTGCACTATCCTGTCAAGCCTGTGTCACAAACATTAGCTCATTTGATAGCTAGCTCATTCTCATTTTGTAAGAGAGCTTCTGCAAAGCCTATCAATTTCTAAAGTCTTTGGTTTTTGCATCTACGTAGTGGCTGAATACTATGGCAGACTCGGCGAATACTCAACAATCTCAGCCAAAAATCACACAGGATATCGTGGATGCTGCCAAAAAAGCATTCGATCCATCGGCCGCTGCTGAAAGCCGACAGGATGGCTTGCAAGAATACAATGAGCTAGTTGAGAGGTAGGTGAGGTTGCCTAGAGAAGGAACCGACTTTCAAGACAAGCCTGACATGCGGTCAGAACGCAAACATGGATCTTGATACACGCTCTCAACGCCCTGATAAAGCCGAATGTGCTTCCCCCATGGCTAAGGGAACCGCTGATGAGGACTCTGACGCATCTGCCACTGCGGTCCGACGGCGTTCGAGCTACTATGGAGTTCGTGTTTGCAGTTCACCCAAGCAACACCGGGAAAGCCGCGGATGACAGCGGCAGCCGCGGAAAGCAAGGAGCTGCCATTACTCACGAGGCGGTAGCTGTTGCAACGAAACTGCTGTCCTCTGTCCCGGCGTTGATGAATGCCCAGGAGTGGTTTGATGGCATATCTGATCAGTTACTGGCTCTATTTGATGGCGAAGCTGGACTTGATGTTGCAAAAACCGCGGCGCAGATTGTAGGCTTCGGCATCTTGGGCAAAAAGCAATTCGGAGCACCAGGTAAAATTATAATTTTCAATCATACAGCCATTCACGATATTCTATATGCGCATACTGACCACCGCAAACAGGGGCGCCTGGTTGGAACGCTTTCGTACAGCCTCTGGTAGAAACCATCAACCCGTCGCTAGAATCCTCGAGGGAAAAATCTTCTTTCAATTCAGAAGAGGCTGATGAAGTTGTGGAGCTGGGCCGAGAAAAAGTCGTTGTTACTGCTTCAGACCTTGAGAGATCGCTTAAACGGCTGGAGTTGTTAATCATGTCAAACCCATCACCCGGCCTTTGTAAACGAGTCCTTAAACCCGTCCGACTGCAGCTTTGGGCTCTCGCTTCCTGGATAAACCCCTCGCAAGAGACCGAAAAGCGCTTCTGCAGGCCTGCGCAGATTCTTGTGCAGACCCACCTCAGATTATTCGGCGATGTGGACAACATCGTCCCGTTTATCCGTAATATTCAATGCAAAGGATCCCTGGATGATGCAGAAGGGTTACGATGGCGATACCGCCATGGGTCTGACGGGGGCATAGAGAGCACTTGCCGACCGTTTGCCGAACAGAAGCAAGACGCGAATCTAGACTGGGGAGAGATGGAGAAGAAATCGGCTACTTTGGTTGAATTTCTGAATTCGGTATGTACAACGGAAGAAATTTCCTCGGTTTTCTTATACCTCCTGCGACGATGGATACAGTCAGCCGGCGACCAAAGCAGTTCGACCATCAAGCTCGTCACTCGAGACGAGGAAGCGGACTCTGCCATCCACGATCTTGTCGATGTGACTTTGCTACAAAAGTTCATGGACAAGTCTCCGGAAAAACTGATTAGCCATTTTGATCAGCTGTTGGAGCTTATATCTCATGTTTTGCGGGCTGACGGCCAGGCACCCCTTGGAGATGATATCATCGGAGTTGTGCTCAGTTTACTAAACTTGGTAATCACAGCGCCGACCTTTCAAAAGTCAGACATTAACCCAACTGAACTGAAGGTTGTCGAGGACGCACTAGTGAGGATTGGGGATGCAGATCGAGGTGAAGCGTCAACCACTGCGAGCAATTTGACAATGCTGCTCAAGTACCGGGATGATGTGGAGAAGCCGAATGACAAAACAGCTGCCCCTACTGCCCGTCAGATTGAAGATCGTAAGACTTACAATCTAGCCATGAACTACATTACCGGAGATGGCGATAACCCGCCACCAGTGGTATCAGAGGGCCTCAACCTCTTATCGAATCTGATTGTGGCGGAAAGTCCAATCTTGGACATATCGGCCGTTACAGTACTGATGTCAAATCTGTTGAAAGAAAATGAGGACTACATCAATTTACGAGTTATCAAGATATTCACGCTACTAGCAAATAAGCACCCCAATGCGACAATGCAGGAGCTTCTCGACCATTACTTGGATGCACAGGAAAGGTCATCTACAGACACACGCCTCAGGTTTGGCGAGGCAATACTTCAGGTTATTGAGAGATTGGGAGAAACTTTTACCGGAGAAGCCGCCCGGAATGCGGGCGAGAGCATGTTGTCGGTTGCAGGCAGAAGGGGATATAGACCAAAGACAATGGCCAAGCAGGCACGAGAGGAAAGGTTGAATGAGCTGAAGAGGAAAAAAGCGGAAGTTAGCGGAGACGCTGACCACGACACTGAGATGGCGGGTGAAGAAGAAACACCAGAGGAAATGGCCAATAATGAGATACTGGCCCAAATTGTTCAAGGCTGGGAAAGCAAAAGAGGGAGCGAGGATATTCGCATGCGGACTTCAGCTCTTTCCATCTTTGGAAATGCCATTGAGACGAACATTATTGGCATGGGGCCGACTTTGGTCTCAGCAGGAGTCGACCTCAGTATCAATGTCCTCGCCATGGAGCCGGAGCTGGAGAAGGGCATACTTCGACGAGCAGCTATCCTCGTTATTCTCAGTTTTGTGAAGGCCTTGGACAAGGCCAAGGAATCTGGGCAAAAACTGGGATTTGGGCTGACAAATCAGAGCCGGGAGGATATACAGAGAACTCTCAGCTACATTGCAGCAACCGATAACGATGGACTGGTCCAACAACACGCACGCGATGTTGTGGAGAGCCTTGAGAATTGGGGCATGGCAAGTCTATTGCCGAGTCAGGCGGAGGCGAGCGCCGTTCCTGGCTTGACGAGATTAGCGGGATTGCACGTAAATCCTGAAGGTACCCTGGTGGACGCTTCTGGACGGCCACGACCAAGGATAGAGGAAGTGGAATGATGGAAGCTTGAAAGATGCCGTAAGACAAAATAACCAAATCGTAATCATACGGACTACACCGTATGGACGAAGAGCCGATATGCCCAAAAACCGCATTACATTACACGCGGCGCTTACCCGTGAAAATGATGACGTTCCACTAAGACGCAATCTCAACGTGCCGGCTTGCCAAGCCGGCCAGCCGAAGATGGCACGGCTCACCGTGTAGGCACTCTCGAGCATTCGGTGCTAGAGTCACCATCATACCGTGATTCGTACTCTTGTGGTCGTGGCTGACTCGGAGGCCCACCCCGCGGTCCGTGACATATCAACTAAGGAAAACAAGCTGTCAAATTTTATGCCGACGATGGCAAGGGACGGGAGGAAGGGCGAAGAGAAGGGAATGGCAAAAAGGAAAACGCCTTTTTTTTTTTTTTTTTTTTTTTTCAGCCGACTGGCATGGCTCAGGGTGAATACGTGTATACGTACACATGCGGATTCGCAACAAAGCAAAGCAAGGGCACACTGACTGGGAGTGACGCAGGGGCCGCATGCGTTTCTCGTTTCTCTTATCTCAAACAGATTCTGGAGAATAAGGTTGGCTGACCCGGCCCTTGTGAAAACACGAAGCGAGTGGTTGGGAGGTCTATTGACAATAATAGATACGGGGGTAACACCAGTGACACAAACAGCGATCCTGGGGACTAACTTGGTGAGGTGGCTGATGGATCGCCAGAGACTCAGCTCAACTCAATATATTCGCGACTATTAGCTCTGTGAAACAAGACAACAAGCTCTCGTTTGCTGGGACTTTAGGTGCGAGCCAAAACAAGCCAGCAGTTGGACGTTTCACAACGAGACACAGAAGTAGGGGGATCCAGGGGGTGTCTTGCGGGGGTTTTTCCCAGTCTGGGGGTGGTGGCATCAAACGAGCATGAAGGCAAACATGACCCACGCGGTTGAGAAAGTCCGTGTCAGGATGCAGGCGAGGCCGAGCCAACGGCGTCATTGAGTGAATTAAATGCCATCGTGTAAGTGCATGTGCGTGCAAAGTGCAGTGTTGAGGAAATGGACTGACTGGGGAAAGCAATCAAACAAAATTGGACGAGTCTGCGAAGTGTACGGGTACATATCTGTACGCGCACTAACAGGCGAATAGATTAAACTGGAAATGAAGAGACTCAAGGCATTGCGAACTGCTTGTTGGGCGGTGCAAATTAAGGGCCCTGCTGGTGTTTTGGTCGCCGCCCTGGACAAGGTTGGGCCAATGGGAGGCAGCCGTCGATATTGATTCGGTCGCGGGTTTGAGCGTTTGGCTTGGCACTTTGCTTTGCTCATTAGAGCGTTGTCCAGGCAAGGTTGGGGGATCCGTTTCGGCGCATATTTGCATGCGGAAGCATCTAGAAGAAGGCCTGTTTGGAGTTGGGAAAAAGATACTCGTACGAGACGGAACTGACCGACTCAGTTGAGCGCCGCTGTATTTCGTACCTACTACCTACGGATACAGCAGCACAAGTACTGTACCTACCGGCAGTGAAGTTCAGCTTAGGCACCTTACCCACCGCCCTCGACTGATTATTAGCGGCAAGGCAGAAAAGAACTGGATAGTACTCGTCAAACTCCATTGTCCGCAAATCAGCCCAGCGCCACAGCGAAAATCACAGCTCACAGCTCACAGCTCACAGCTCAAGACAAGAAACGGCGCCTCTTCCGTGATGGCGCAGTGATTGGCTCTCGGCGCGTCTCAGGTGCTGATGCGGCTCCGGATTGGTGCTGCGTACCTGCATAGGCCCCTGGCACTAGCAGGCCTTCAGTCAAATGCTAAGTGGCCGGCGATGTTTAGCGCCGCCAGATTGGTGACATGTCTGCGACTCCATCAGGGGTGGCGGACATGGATAGACGGAATGGGATTTCGGGGCAGAGTCAGCAATCAATTGACGCAATTCGGAGTGCTGGCAGGCAACAGAGGGCGTGGGGAGGGGCGATGAAGGGGGCGTTTACGTTTTGTCTGGCTGGTGATGGTGTTTGCTCTCGCGGGCTCTCGCGGGACAAAAAGGCTCGACATCCATCCCCATCCTGACTCGTCCTTTTCTTTCTCTTCTTGTTCTCTTCTTCTCTTCAACAAAAATCTTGCTTTGTCTGCCTTTGCTCCAGCTCGTCTGTTTGACAGCTACTTCCACTCCTTACAACGGAAAATAAGCCAGTCTTTTTTCCCCAATCGGCTTGACGTCGACTTACACTCTCTGAATCTCTTTTTATATAAAACGCGGAATCGACTTTCGCCCATCTCACGAACAATATCAAAAAAAAAAAAAACCAACACCACACGACCAATCATCAAGATGAAGTCCGCTGCCGTTGCTGCTTTTGGCCTTTTCGCCGGCCTGGCCTCTGCCAGCTCTCCCATCCGCCACCTGCACTTCCCCAGGTCCAACACCACCACCGCTGCTGTTGACGATGCTGCTGCCACCACGTTGACCGTCATCGCCACCTCGGTTCACACCGTCATCAGCTGTGCTCCCACCGTCACCAACTGCCCGGCTCACCTCAACTCCACCGGCGCCGGCAGCCTGCCCGAGTCGGCCAAGACCACCGTGGTTGTCACCGACACCATTGTTCTGGCCACCACCGTCTGCCCCATTGCCGAGGCTTCGAGCATCTCGTCCTCTCTCCAGGCCGCTCACTCCTCCGGCATCATCACCGGCTCAACCATCAAGGCTACTCCTCCCGCGGTCACTCCCCCACCCAATGCTGGTGTCTCTGTCACCGATGTTGTCACCGACAAGACCCTGACTTACACCATTGGCAAGGGAACCGATGCCTCTGTCGTCACCACCACCATCCAGGCTACCACCAAGAAGACCATCACCCTCACCAGCACTCTCGGCAACGGTGAGAACGGCCCTGAACCTACCACCACCACCACTGCCACCACTACTGACACGACCTACATCACAGTCCAGCCGGTTCAGACCGCCGGTGGCAGCTCTGGTTCCAACACTGGTGGCAACGCTCCTCCTGCTAACAACGAGGGTTCTTGCGCCAGCGCCACCGTCACCGTCACCGTCGCCAAGGAGACTGTCACTGTCCCCGCCTCGACCGTCTACGTCACCATTGCTCCCAGCTCTTGTGACTCTGGCTCTGCTCCCGCAGTCACTGACAAGTCCACTGACAACAGCGGCTCCGGCAGCTCTGGCACCGACACTGGCTCCAACTCTGGCTCTGGCAGCTCTGGCTCTGGCTCTGAGGGCAGCGGTAACAACGGCTCTGGCGACTCTGCCACTGCCGTTACCACCACTCCTTGCCCCACTGACATCACCACCACCGTCCGTGCTACTGTCACTGTCCAGCCTTACCCCATCAACAACGGCACTGTCCCTAGCAGCGGCGTTGCTCAGCCCTCTGCCTCTGGCTTTGCCCGTCGTCTCCGCCGATAAAGGATTCACCTCCTTGACGGGACCTGCCCTTGTAAAATTACGGTAAACCCAAAGGTGGGGAAAAACAATAGGGGAAAGGAGGATGCTGGTTTTGGAAAACTCGAAGCCAAAAGGGACACACATGATGGAAAAAAAAATCATAGTCCAAAAAAACCGAAAACGAATATAGGTTTCTCTACGCTGTTACATGATAGACGTCTGTTTGTCGATGCAAAACGACAAAAAATTTTGGATTCACGTGTGTTTTTTTTTCTCTTTCATGAGCTGTTTTTCTTTTTGTCTGGCGAGGCTTGGTCGAAAGACAATCTTGCTGTGTTGTACTGTATTTGAAACACTCCTTAACATTCGTGTGTGTATATTTGATATCGCTCTTTGAGATGGCTGTCGGTGACGGCTTATGGGCAACCTCTTTTTTATCCGAATTGAACGACTCGTGACGTTATAAATCGTCTTGCTTGTGATGATGTTTTTTTATGATGTGACAATGACTCTGAAGTGGACGTATTTTATGAATGTATTTATTATGCCCTCTTAACGATATGCCATAACATGTAGTCTTTCGTATATACGTTGCTCATTCATCAAAACAAACCCATCATAGCATGGCATATATATATATATATATACGAGCCATTCTCTTTGATATCTAAAAGTATACTCCGCTTACCCAATTGCCTAGTACGCCCATACGTGAAAAACACAGCTCTCCGATACAAGCACGGAGATTCCCTTTTTGTTCTCCTTCTATCCAAGCACCACACGCTCATATTGCTCTTGACTCAGCTGTCGAAACAATACGTCTTGCAGAGCGGCTCGACTACGCGCTAGCTGCGGTACGATTCCGTCCGCTTGCTGGAGGTTGCTCTTGATGCTTTCCATGTGGTCGCTGAGCTGAAGAGCCAGAGACTTGAGCTCTGGGTCTTGGAGGTCCTGAAAAGATACCGCCGTTAGTTACTTCGTACATCCTTCTTACACCCCCCCTTTCAATTTCCATATCTGAAAAAAAAAAAATACGTGATAACTTACACTAAAGAGACCTCCGGAAAGAGAGCCAGTAGAGTGAGTAAAGGACATGTCCTGTTCTGCCTTTTGTTTCCGCTGGGAATGGACTGTCTCGGGCGTTGGTGCCAGGACATGTGCCTTCTTCAACAAGCCGCGATACTCCCTCCCCTGGGCCTTGGCACTATTCTCCAAATTGCGCAGCGCTTCATAATCCCTCTCTAGCTCCCTTTCCAGCTTCTCCTTTTCCCTCGCCAGCAACTCGACAGCGTGAAGCGCCGGGTCTAGCTGCCGCTCCAGGGCCGTCTTCGCGTCGAGCACGCTCTCAAAGTCCAGCTCTGTGGCACGACCGTCACTCACGCCAGCGGCTCCTGGTACGATGCCGGCTTGTCTCCCGCGAGGTACCCGGGCAGATGGCATACTTGCTGGGGGGAAGGGAATGCCTCGGGCGATTTTCCGTGTGATGCGGTGAGAAACGAGACGCAGCGCTGCGGAGGTATGGGTGTGATGCTGCTCAGATGTTGAGAGGCGCTGGAGGATAGGGCGGTGGGCGAGGGCGAGCATTGAGGAAGCGGCTGAGACGGTAGAATCCGGTAGGGGGCTCCATTTAGATTCGATTGTGGATTGGCGGACGCGGTTGATGTGAGGCGAGATATGAGGATATGGTTTAGAAGGCGATGGAGGGACGTCGTCGTCGTCTTCGGCGTCAGCATCTTGGTGAGGTCGGCGCTGCTTCTTCTTCGATACAGGGGCATCTCCCGCTGGCTCGTTTTCAGAAGCGAGAGCTCTTCTTGCGCTAGGATCAGGTGAATCCTCCATCGTCGCTCCAGTCGAGACTCTTGCGCTCCCAGGAGGGCGGCCACGGCGTCGGCCCGGTGCCGTATTCGACGGGCTGTCGGTGGCTGTCTTTCCTTTGGCGTTTTCGCTAGGTCTGCTCCGCATCTCATTTGGGGCGCTTATATCTCGTAGCGATGGTCGTCCTCGTTTTCGTGGTTTCGCCTCTTGCTTCCCCTTTGGTGGTCCACGCTCTGGCGTCTCCTCTTCCTCCCGTCGAGCCTGCAGAGAGGGCCGGCCTCTTTTTCGCTTGGCGGGCAGCTGCTTCAAATTTGGGGTCTCGTTTTGCAGCTGATCTTCGTCAGACTCTTGCGCAGCGCCACTGCTTTGCAAGCTAGTTTGAGATTCGGTATCCTCGCTATACCGTGGTCGTCCACGCCTCGGTGTCTCTTCATCTTCCGGCTCACGACTCTTCAACGAAGGACGTCCTCGCTTCCGCTTCTGCTGAGGTGGTGTCGCTTCATCCTGGTGCACATGCATTTGGCCTAGGTCTCTTGCTTTGCCGCCTAGCGACGGCCGCCCTCTCTTTTTCGCGACCTTGGAGCTCTCTGGTGCCGGGCTGGCTTCATCATCTGGCGAGCCTACGCTCTTCCTCGGCCTCCCGCGCTTCTTGGGACGCATCTGATTCGGCGCATCAGTGTCGTATGCTTCGGTGGCATCGTTGCGCTCTTGCGACGCGTCGATGTCGAGCTTGGACGCGTTGGATGGCCGCCCACGTTTGCGCTTCGGGACTGAAGACTCTGGCGCCTGCGAAGTGGTTAGATGGACAAAATGATTCCGATGGTAGACGCGGCAGAAGGACGAGGAATGAGAAGCAAATAGAGGCGAATACCATTGTAAATTAATGCTTGCGCAAGAGAATTGTCCAATCGCGCTGATGCGAATCAATTCAAACACGCAAGGCAAAGGCCATGCATCGAAACGGACATCTGCATGACGCTTCCTGTGAAACTTCCAATAATCGCCTCAGGCCTGTAGGAGCCTCTAATTCGTCCAGTGACGCATTTTCCAGCGGGGCCCGTGCGCTGTCTTCTTCTAGAACGGCGCGGCTTTAGGCGGCTTGCAACCCCGCGTCCGAAATCTTTACAGCACGTGCATGCTCTGTACTTTTAGTCTGCATCGAGTCTTCGGGGTGTTTTGGATTCAATGCCTCCAAGTTATGGATGGCCATATTATTGCTCGGACATGGAAGCAATTGGCGGTGTATCTTCGAGAAAGGAATTGGGGGTTGTTTGCCATTGCCGTAGCATAACATAGCATTTCAGACACGGTATCCTCTCTCTCCAGATTGATGCTATACTGTCTATCTATCTATTAGACTACCTGGTTGGTAGTCCGTAGTCAAGCAAGCACATGCAAAATGAGGTGATCACAATCCTTTCCCGCGCCAATTACCCACCAGCGCTAAGGCAAAAACAAAAAGACCTGGAGCGCTTGGCCTCAACTTTGTTGAACTACCCATAAATGCTCAACAAATCAGACCGAGCGGCCAGAGCACTTGATCCGCGGCGTTGCTAGGTGCTAGGTAGGGCCACATTTCTCCAAACTTTACGCCGATTGACATTCCCGCCATCTCGGAGCTTTCTGTGCTTCCATCTTCTTCCATTCTTCTTCCCCCTTGTGGACGGGTGTTCGTCGAGTACTTGTAGTAGATAATAATTTCTGTCTTGGGATCTAACTACTTTCTTATTTTCTCCTCCTCTCTGTCTTGTTTTTGCACCTCAGTATTTTGTATACAGAGTCCAATCGGCCGGGGTTACGGAGCAATCTTCTCCACAACAGCACAAACATCACCGTCACAATGCGTTTCTCCGCAGCTGCTCTCGTTGCGGCCCTGCCCGCTCTCTCTGCCGCTCAAGAGAACCCTCTGGACCAATACGTTGCTCAATTCCAGCAAGTCTTGGGCCAGGTCAGCTCTTATATCCCAACCCCCGCCAAATACGATGCCGCTGCTGCTGAAGAGTCCAAGACGGGACCCTTGAAGCTCTCTGTCCTTGGTCAGCACAACTGGGAGGAGACGCTCTATGCGCCTGTCACGGCCGGCGCAAAGACCCCCGAGGAGTGGTGGATCTTGATCACCGGCGGAAACAAGACATGCTTCGGTGAGTTCTTTCATTTGCTTTACCGCGCTAAATCTCTTCAATGGCAGAGACTATTCAGACTAACTGCTCTGTTCCAGGCCGTTGTGACCAGGTTGAAGCCGCTTTCACCGGAGCCGCAGCCAAGTTTGCGGATCTCCCAACCACTCCTCACATGGGCATCCTCAACTGCGACGACCAGCCCATCCTCTGCAATGCCTGGGCCGCCGGCGTGGGCAGCATCTGGGCCATCGAGATGCTCCCCAAGCCCGCCCCCATCGACATCTACAAGAAGAGGCTTAACCTTACCACCGTCACTACCGACGAGATTGTCCAGCTGCAAGAGGCTGGCACCAAGGAGGAATTCACCCTCCTCGAGTCGTTTTGGCACCCCTTCAATGGCAAGGCTGCCGAGCTCGGCTTGTCCATCCCCCTTGGCTACCTTCTCTGGGCCTTCAACCTCGTTCCCCAGTGGGCATTCATGCTGATTGTCTCCTTCGCCAGCCGAAGCATGATGTAAGTCTAAACTCCCCTCTCTTTCTGTCCATCCACTCGGCTGTACATCTAGCTAACGGTCATAATCAGTGGCAACCGTGCTCGACAAGGCGCCGCTGCTCGCGCCCCGGCTGCCGCCCCCAAATAATCAACCATCTAGGAAAAGAATCTGTATGAGTTTGCCTTTGGCGGGACTTTGGATAATGACACAACCTGAAACATTGGATGGAATGATGTACATGATTAAGATGGGAAGAACCCCGGCGGTTTGTTTTCTTTGAGTGATACCAACCCGAGGGCTGTTGGTTTCGTAAGCTTTTGGGTATCATGAGTTACGTAGCTATTTATGAAAAGGAAAAAATGTGAATGCTTCCAGTCATGACTTGTTCTCGCATGCTTCTTGGAGTGATTTCAGGCCATCGACAATCTCATCTCGGAGTTTGCCGTTGGCCAGTTTGCCGTAGCGGAGATCGCTGAGCCCGCCAATCGTCTGCTGAATGGATTCCTGAAGAGCTGCCTCTTCTTCTTCAAGCCTCTTAATCTCTGCTTCAAGAGCGCCAACTGCACCTTCGAGCTCGGGAATCACAGAGTTGAGGCTATGCGTCGCGCTCTTCAAACCAGACTCGTGGCCAAACAACTGCGCTCTCATCAGCATAAACTTTCCTCTCTATCTCCAAATCAAATATATGCATAAAAAGAAGCCAGTTTCAACAACTTACCGCTCTCTCCATCTCCACCTCGCCGTCAATGTCCTCCCGCTCCGCCTCTCTCCTCAGCCGCAGAACTTCCTTTCTCATGACCGCCCCGCGCTTCACCTCATCCCGGATGCTCGCAGCCACGGCGTCAACCACTGAGTTGCGCTGGGCCTGCAAGTCGCGGTATAGAGACCGTAGCTGAGGCGAGTTGTGAAGCGGGCGTGGGAAGAGGAGCACGAATTGGTTGAAGGTGGTGATGGAGGGGAGGGGGGCTGGCTGGAGGAGGTAGTTGGTGAGGATGTCGGATTCTGATGGTGGCGGCATTGTGGCTGCGGCCGGTGATTTGAGATGGCTCTGGCGGAGAAGCTTTTCTTTTGTGAGAGATTGAAGTAGATGGGATGGAATGAGGCTTTGGGTTTGGTGGCGGCGGTCAATGTCAGTTGAAAGTTGGTTGTGCTGAAATGCGATGCTTTGACGCGTTTATGTGAGTGAAGGTGTAATATAAACAGCTTTAGCAATAGCACCACCATATGAGTGGGTCAGTACAAACCCACACCAGCATGAGGCTCACATCAAGCAGATACACAGCCATAAAACTACGACACCACAACAAGTGCATATCACGGGCTTCTTCTTTTTTTTCCCCTCTCGCCTTGCACCCTAACAGCTAGACGTAGTCCAAATCTATCATAATGCGTAATTTGCATCACCCAATATACTCCCTGGTAATTCCGTTGCCGCCCCTCTTATCAACACAGTCCCGTCTTTCACGTCACAATGGCGCATCTTGACGGCATTGGGGTGTAAGGCTCGAGAGCTCGTGTTGTTGAGGAATGGCTGGCACAGATGTAATGGAGTGGTATGAGAGCCGCTTGTCTTGGTCCTTCTACTTGGTTACCGGCCACGACGTACTGCTCTAGCTGGTGCTTCCATTCGGCGTATTATTCTCACGCACTTGGCAGCGGTGACTTGGGCAACGTGGTTGACTGGAGCAGAATTGACTACATTGAAATGTGAGGCGCTTGATCGATTCAACTTGGAGCAAGCAGGCTCCTTCTTGGCGCCTACAATCGCTCTTCGTGTCCATCAATATCGAAGAAACAGTTGGCGATACATATGGTTATCCGTGACACCGAAGATGAGGCCACTCCGGCGTCTGTTCTATCTCTTCAAGTCTTCGTCCGACGCATCTTCGGTCTGGCCAGCTGTTTGGCTCGGGCGCTGTCGCAGGTCATTCGCAGGGTACCGTATATCGCATATCGACGAGATGTTGGAGACCTCGCATGTTTAAAGCTGATACTTCGCCAACGCAAAGGAGGGGCCGCCGACAAGAATATGCCCCGACCTCGAGATAAAACCTGCTATCTTGTTGGAAGGTACAAGGGATCGGGAACGCTCACGGTTGCACTAGATGTCTAGGCAGTTGTACAACATCAGCATCAGCATCAGTACCCCTCCATCCTGCGAAACCAAGGGTCGGCCATACCAGGATGCCCATGACACCCCCACGTCGACAGAGCGATGCGATTACAGCAACAACATCGTCACTGGCCCATTAGAAACCTCGGAGATCTCCCTATAGGTAAAGCTCTCCTTGGGAGCCTCAGACGATGCCCAACTCTACCACACACTCTCTCATGTCGGGGTGCTTCTGGGCGATGCCTTGGATGCGATTGGATTGGTCCGGGTCACCAGTCAAGATGAGCTGTCGGCTCTAGAAGCTGTGTCATGCCGTCAGGGGCCCACTGACGGACGAGGCCTTACAAGGGGTTTGTTGCTGCTTATGTGCAGATAAGCACGGGGAATGCTACATGCTGGGGTCAAACAATCGAGGAGGGTTTCGCATTGCCGGAGGGTTTAGCATTGCCGCATGGTTGTCTGTTCTACTGCACTGAAACTTTCCGTGATGCTCTCCTCACCAGCAGCAATGGAGTTTTTACATCTCTCTCGCTTGACAGCATTGACTCAATCGCCGTCCAACGGCCGTGTTGCGAGATCGGATCAATGGAGCTCTTTTTTTTTTTTTTTTTTTTTTTCCCCGACCCAACTAGGAAGACCCTTAAATCGTCCGTCGTTGAATCTAAACACCCAACTCCGTGGGGTGGATCTTTAGCTCCAAGAAATGCTGCAGCTCGAGGAGGAGGTACTTTCTCTGGTGTGCTGGCAAGGAAGTACCTCCATTACCTCTCTTACTCGCACTTGCTGCCTGTACCCCGTACTAGCCGCATTGTTTCATCCGCGATCTGCCAACCTGTTGTCGTAGCACGAGAAAGGTTGGCACGCTCCAGAGTGCAGATGTGAGAACACGGGGCAGCCTCCTATTCGGGCACTCGAGAGGTAGAATTGATGCTTTCTGCGAGGTGACTGGAGTTGATTCAGTCAGGTGTCTCTGCAAATGATGCCTGATACTAAGATAGGTACCTAACCTGGCATCAGATTTGCTACTAAAACACCAGGTAGTATTTCTGACATACAGGTACATCTCCAAGTGGTACTCATGTACCTAGGTGAGTTTTCGGCGATAATAACCGCTTACTTGCAGCTCCCCGTAACACCAAGGAGTCTCTCCATACTGTACTGGACTCTTGCGCAGAGTTGAAGGAAGGTCCCTGCATTATTGTTCTGTTGCAAAACATCAATTGAAGGGGGTTGGTAAGTGGGAGAGGTACTTGTGTTTGGGGTACCTACCTGGCACAGTATGTGTGTGCTCCATCAAGCTCAACAATATGCAGAAAATTCTGCACCTCATTCGCTAGGTACCTTAGGTAGCAAAGCACCTCGACTGCAGCGATGATCTCTAATACGGGGGCAAGGGCAAAAAACTGCAGTGTAATCATTTGCCATCCACCTCCCCATGACATAGACGTACTCGTACATGTACTCGTGCATACATGCCGCGTAGATGCCCAAAATGCTCTTCTTCCCCCACTCTCCCCTGGCCTCAATCCATCATTTTTCAACATTTAGGTTCCTATACTCGTACTAGTAGCATGAAGGTGAGTACGAGTGAGTACGAGTACGAGTTGCGCCTGCAGAGGAATGCCAATTTTGCATGTGCTGCTCAACGATTATCACTCGCTGCTAACCCACCCAGCAGCACTAAGCAGGTACTTGCCCCAGTAGCAGCGCTCCATATCAACTGCGTGCTGGGGAGCTATTCTCACAGGTCCCCCGCTAAGCAGATCCTAGATACGGCCAGCGGCAAGGATGGCAGGCCTGTCATTACGCACGGCTATGAATAAGATTCGGCCTCACAGCTTGAGAGCTCCGATGGCGCAAATCGCGCAATTCGGCTGACGCCCAGCCCCAGTTAGTCGACACAGCAGAGAGCCGTGTGGCCAGACAGCAATCAGAAATTGGTTGAACGGTGATGCTCCACCGAGGAAAAGACCCGATCAAGCAAATTCGACCGCCTTCGTCTTACCCCTCCCCCGCTCGGCGCTTTTCCTCGATACACTTAATAGGTGCTGCTCTCGCCCTTCTCTCCATCTTCTTCCTCTCCATTCTCTTCACAGCGTGTCCTTTTCCTCTTCATACTCCTCTTCTTCCGCTGCTGATACAGGCAGGACTATTTAGTTGATACCCAGTAAGTCTTGCACCTGCCCACTCCATTGTCCATCTCTGCATGGACTCCAATTGCGCCGAACTCTCCAATTGACTTGTTTCTTCTTTCTGCAGCGAACTTTTTTTCATCACTCGTCCAGTCCGTATCCATAACCAATTGTCAAAATGGTTCAGTCCGCAGTTCTCGGTTTCCCCCGTATGGGTGTTAACCGTGACCTGAAGAAGGCCACCGAAGCTTGTTAGTCTTGCCTGCTCGACTCCCCTCATCCAACGTCCAAAGAAAAAATTTTCTAACTTTGACATCCGCAGACTGGAGTGGAAAGCTCTCTCAGACCGAGCTCCTTGCTGAGGCCAAGAGACTTCGTCTGGCCCACTGGAAGATCCAGAAGGATGCCGGCGTTGACATCATCCCCAGCAACGACTTCGCCCTGTACGACCAGGTTCTCTCTCACATCCAGGACTTTGGTGTATGTGCTTCATCTTTCCCCAACAAAAATATCGACCAATGCTGACTTGGAAATGACAGGCTGTTCCTGAGCGATACACCAAGGATGGCCTTGACACTGTTGACCAGTACTTCGCCATGGGCCGTGGCCACCAGAAGGGAGGCATCGATGTCCCCAGTCTGGAGATGGTCAAGTGGTTCGACTCCAACTACCACTACGTCAAGCCTACCCTCCAGGACGGCCAGGTCTTCAAGCTGACCGCCACCCCCAAGGCCGTTGCTGAGTTCAACGAGGCCAAGGAGGCTGGCGTCGTCACCCGCCCCGTCCTGGTTGGCCCCGTGAGCTTCCTGCACCTCGGAAAGGCCGACCGTGGCCAGACCGTCGACCCCATCGACCTGCTCGACAGCCTTCTGCCTGTCTACGAGCAGCTCCTCGTCCAGCTCAAGGAGGCTGGCGCTGAGACTGTCCAGATCGACGAGCCCGTCCTCGTCTTCGATCTCCCTGCCAAGACCAAGGCTGCTTTCAAGCCCGCCTATGAGAAGTTCGCCAGCCTCGGTGACAAGATCCCCAAGCTGGTCTTCACCACCTACTTCGGTGACATCGTCCACAACCTTGACCTCCTCCCCAAGGACATCTATGCCATCCACATTGACCTTGTCCGCAACCCCGAGCAGCTCGACACTGTTCTCGGTGCTCTTGGTCCCAAGACCATCCTGTCCGCTGGTGTTGTCGACGGACGAAACATCTGGAAGACCAACCTGAAGCGCGCCATCGAGATTGTTGAGGGCGCTATCCAGAAGCTCGGCAAGGACCGTGTCATTGTCGCCACTTCCTCCTCTCTCCTTCACACTCCTCACACCCTGGCCAGCGAGAAGAAGCTGGACGCTGAAATCGCCGACTGGTTCTCCTTCGCCTCTGAGAAGGTCGTCGAGATTGCCGTCATTGCCAAGGCTGTGACTGAGGGCCCTGCCGCTGTCCGTGAGCAGCTCGAGGCCAATGCCAAGTCCATCCAGGCTCGTGCCACCTCTCCCCGCACCAACGACCCCAAGGTCAAGGAGCGCCAGTCCAAGATTGTCCCTGCCGACTACAACCGCAAGTCTGAGTTCCCTGCTCGTATTGATGCTCAGCAGAAGAAGCTCAACCTCCCCCTCTTCCCCACCACCACCATTGGTTCCTTCCCCCAGACCAAGGAGATCCGTCTGTCACGAAACAAGTTGACCAAGGGCGAGATCACCGCCCAGGAGTACGACTCCTTCATTGAGCAGGAGATCCGGGACAACGTCAAGATCCAGGAGGAGCTTGGCATTGACGTCTTCGTCCACGGTGAGCCTGAGCGTAACGACATGGTCCAGTACTTCGGTGAGCGCCTGGACGGCTATGCCTTCACCACCCACGCTTGGGTTCAGAGCTACGGCTCTCGATGCGTCCGACCCCCCATCATTGTCGGTGACATCTCCCGTCCCGCCCCCATGACCGTCAAGGAGTCCAAGTACGCCGTCTCCGTCTCCAGCAAGCCCATGAAGGGTATGCTGACTGGACCCGTCACTTGCTTGCGATGGTCTTTCCCTCGTGACGATATCCACCAGTCCGTCCAGGCCGAGCAGCTTGCTCTGGCTCTCCGTGACGAGGTCGTCGACCTCGAGAAGGCTGGCGTTGACGTCATCCAGGTCGATGAGCCTGCTCTCCGTGAGGGTCTCCCTCTCCGCTCCGGCACTGAGCGTGATGCCTACCTCAAGTGGGCTGTCAACGCTTTCCGCCTGTCCACCACCGGTGTCGAGGACTCCACTCAGATCCACTCTCACTTCTGCTACTCTGAGTTCCAGGACTTCTTCCACGCCATTGCTGCCCTCGATGCCGACGTTCTGTCCATTGAGAACAGCAAGTCTGATGCCAAGCTGCTGAGCGTCTTCGTCGACTCTGCCTACCCCCGCCACATCGGACCTGGTGTCTACGACATCCACTCTCCTCGTGTTCCCAGCGAGCAGGAGATCAAGGACCGCATCGAGGAGATGCTTCAGTACCTCAAGCCTGAGCAGCTCTGGATCAACCCCGACTGCGGTCTCAAGACGCGCCAGTGGAAGGAGACCAAGGAGGCTCTGGCCAACATGATCGCCGCCACCAAGTACTTCCGTGCCAAGTACGCCAAATAAACAAATCACTTTGTTTTAATAATTCCTACGATTGCGACGTAGGATGGCCTGGCTTTAGTGGCAGCAACATTCAACCATGTTGCGCCTGTAGCCAGGTACGATTTCAACATCGGCGTTTGGGCATGGTTTAGGTGACAAAGACGGGTTATTACGGCACCCACCAAAAAAAGGTTCTTTTCATCGCTTGGGATTTCGGAAAGGTCGGTTGGGCGAGCATTCAACATATGCATTTGTGCGTTGATTCTCCTGATTAGGAGAAAAGCATTGGGGGGGGTTTATCATAGTTTCATAAGGATGGTTATCCAAAAAGTCTTCAACAAGGCGTTCATGAGGTGAGATGAAATGAAAGGGAAATGAGTTTTATGAGGTTGTTATGAGGTTGGTAGTAAATAGATACCCCGATTCAACCTGGGAAAATGAGAAGAAATTTAAACCTGGTGAATATTAACTGCAACTGCTGGCCACCGACGCATGTGACTGTCTTGGTTATTTGTTTAAGATGGGGGGAGAAGTGAGACGTAAAATGGAGAACCAATAAAAAGTAGCAGGATGCTATCGGTGATGCTGGTAGGGGGACTTCGCGTCGCGTGAATTTGCATCTCATATTCTGTAAACACGGTGTTGGACCTGCTTGCATTTTGCGCGCCTCTTGTGCTCCGTATTACCAGCAGCCAATGCTCCAAATTGGGGTCAATTGCAATACTTGGAGGTACCTGCACTCCATATTGGGGTTGATTTTTTTTTTTTCGTAGCCACAGTGCCTTATTTAAGGCTGCCAGGGTGCTGTCGGGACTGCCTAACGGGACATTAGTGGCTACCGGCCCTGAAGCCAGGGGCTCAATCGACAGGTACTTCGCTCGTACTTTATTCACTTCAATCTCACTCACGTGTCTCCCTGTACATACAATCCTTTTCTTCAACGCCATTCTCAACTCTATCATCACCAATTGCAGATATCTCGCCGGAAGATATCACAAAAAGCCTTTTCATCTCATTCTATTCACTAGCCATTATCTTTTGACTCACAAAACTAAAAGGGCCCCATTCTCGTTTTCATCATATTTTCATCATGGCTCCTGCGCGACAACAGCCGCCTCCGCCGTTTGGCAAGGACGAAAAAGTCCTCTGCTTCCACATGGACATGCTTTATGAAGCCAAGATCATGGATGTCCAGCCTGCGGAGAAGCCCAATGAAGGATATCGGTACAAGGTTCACTACAAGGGCTGGAAAAACACGTGGGACGACTGGGTTCTGGTGGACAGGATCAGGCCCTTTGACGACGAGCACAAGGAGCTGGCAGCCCAGCTTCACGCGCAGCTCAAGAACAGCATGCAGAAGACGTCCAAGGTGCCCAAGAAAATCGTCAAGAGTGGCGGCGAGTCGGCGCGTGGTAGCGAGGAGCGAGGGTCCGCCGTCACTCAGGGAGGCAGGGGAGGTAGGAGAGGCAAGGACTGGGAACTAGAGCAGGTAAGATTTGCTTTATCATCAACATTCGGGTTTTTCTTGTTTTCTTTTCCCTTGCTGGTGTTTTATTTCGAATTTCTACATTACGTGGCGTTTTCTTTCCCATCTTTTCTTTGTTCGTGGCGTTTCTGTAGGTCACGATCCGCGTCTCCTGAAAGACCTTCAACACCCCTCCGGCAAGTGCCGGGCCGTGCAAGTGGCACGGGTGGTGCTTGATATCTGGGAAAACCAGACTCTACAGACCATGTTTAGCTTTTCTTGACGAGAGTCTTATTCCCTTGGTGGCTTCCCATACGCGAAAAATATGGGCACAGAAACACTGGCGCATTGCAGTCCCTGTATCATCGGTTTACCAACTAACCTTCGACAATGTTTATGTTGTTTATACTTTGCTTTTGCGCCTACTTTGGAAGTATTCTACGACTCAAGTGAGAAATACTTGCAAGCCATAGACTTCTTATGGTTTTAGTTGATCTCTTTAATCATGGTTATCTCCTGTGTTGTTGTGCCCTTACTCTTTTCCCACGACATCATACCTTCCGGGTCCTGCTACAGATCCTATTCAGCGAAACAACATGCCCTGCAAAAAGAGAAAGTCAACCAGAGCACAGCGCAAGAGGCCCAAAAAGGTCGACAAATCTTCGCAGTGTCCTCATTGCGAGCACCGCCGCGAACAAGCCAACAAGGGGGAGAGGGCCTCATCTCCAGCTGCCGAAGAGCCATCTGAGCCAGTCCGAAAGCGTCGCCGGATCATCTTGACGCGTAACGGCAAGCCAATATGTCCCAAGAAGCCTGCTCCGGGGCCTGCTCTTGAGCCAGAGTCTCAGCCTGCCCGAAAACGCCGATTCATTCTCACACGCAACGGCAAGCCAATCTGCCCCAGGAAACCTACTCCGGAACCTGAACCTGAGCTGGGCTCTGAAGTTGAGCCGGAAACTATTCCCAAGCCAGCCCGAAAACGCCGACTCATTCTCACGCGTAACGGCAAGCCCATCTGTGCGAAGAAGCCACCTCCTGAGCCTGTTCCTGAGCCACGCCGAAAACGTCGAATCATTTTCACGCGCAACGGCAAGCGAATCTGTCCTGAGAGACCTGCTCCCGAAGTAGTTCCTGAACCTATTGAGCGCCCCTCTGAGCCCGAATCTGAGCTTGAGCCTGAACCTGGACCTGAGCCTGTTCGAAAGCGTATCCGGGTCATTTTCACGCGTAACGGCAAGCGAATCTGTCCTGAGAGACCTGCTCCTGAATCAGTTCCTGATTCCGTTGAGCCTCCTTCTGACTCTGAACCTGAGCCGGTTCGAAGGCGTCCCCGAATTATTTTCACACGTAACGGCCAGCCGATCTGTCCTTGGCTCCGTCATAGGAGCCCTACTCCTGTGTCTCTCCCCGTATCTGAATGGAGTCCTAGCACTGCCATCAAGAGCGAAACGGACAGTGGCACTCTACCCCCAGGTCAGCCTCTACGTGGGCCATGTTTAGCCGGATTTACTGAGACTGGGATTGATATCCTACTCTGGAGGTCGCTAATTTGTTAATTATGAGAGCCAAGTAGCTTCTAACCCCCTTCCTCCCCCCCCCCCCCACACCCNAGGGTGTTTTGTGATCATCTAACTTGACTTCTTTTGCCCCCCTTCTTTCTTTCTCTCTCAGTTTCTTTTCTTTCCAGGTGTTTGATCTACCGTCTGTCATTTCCTACATCTGTTTTTGCATTACGCATTTCAAGCCGCCTGCTCTGAGCATGTTCTCACTAGTTACAGGAGGATGCTTTCCACAGCAAACCGATGATCAACATCTCTGTGCCTGATCATATACAGGCCATGCTCGTGGACGATTGGGAGAATATCACCAAGAATAACCAGCTTGTACCTCTGCCTCATCCAAACCCAGTCACCAAAATCTTTGAGGATTACCTTGCCGTTGAGCGGCCACGCAGGGAAGAGGGTTCATCTAGCATGGATATCTTGGAGGAAGTTATCGCCGGATTTCGGGAATATTTCGAGAAAGCCCTGAGCAGAATACTTCTCTACAGGTACGTGGATTGGCCTCTCGTGGCAGCGGGATATCTGCTAACACTGGTTCAAGATTTGAGCGTCATCAGTACATGGATGTGCGGAAACTCTGGGACAACGCCGACGAGAATTCACAGTATAAAAACGTTTGCGATGTTTACGGCGCAGAACACCTTGCCCGCCTTATTGGTTCGTATACACCATGACAGATGCACTCCATTTTAAGGATACATGGACTGACCCCTAACTTGTAGTTTCATTGCCTGAACTCCTTGCGCAGACCAACATGGATCAACAGTCTGTGTCCCGCCTCAGAGAAGAGATTGGAAAGTTCACTACTTGGCTGGGCCGCAACTGTCAATCATATTTTGTCAATGAGTATGAGACTCCATCACAGGAGTACATTGACAAGGCTCGAAGCTTTTAAGTGTCCTTCCTTACCTTTTGGCAGCCACCCAAAAGTTCTGTTGGATCCAAAGAAGAATAGAACTGCCCACTTTCGTCTGTTGCCGGAGTCTGTTTGATGTTCTCTAGGCTTTTTTTTTTTTTTTTTTTGGCCCGCTCCCCTCTGTTTATTGTTTGTTAATTTAGTTTGAATCACGACACACACACACTCGCTGTAACCAGCAAAGTGCCGACGGCAACTGCTGGCTCGATGATAGTCTTACGCCCTTGGCATCGCTTTGTGGGATTATCGTCTTATTGAAGGATTCGTTGGGAACGGCACTGGATAGGATTAGCAAGGTGTTAATGCGATGAACCCGGTGCTTTCTTTTGGTTTTCGATGACGCAGTTTTTAGTTAGAGTTGAGGGGAGACGGGGGTTTTCTTTCAAGATAATGCGGAATGTATTTCTTTTTGTCTATGTCCTTTTGACCGCCTTGGTGATTCCACACGACTCTTGTGCCCCAAATGGGCGATGTTTGTCTTTTGTATCTTTTCGTACATTTGGTGCCGTTAATATCGTACAAGTTCGTCTTGTCCGTCCCGCTATAGTTCCTCCTCAGCCATACACACATATATATACAGACATATCCTTCCCCTCTCGTAAAAACACCACCAGCCCTGTTCTCCCCAAACCTCCCCATTTTTTACATCGCTCATCATCGAAATCCCCGAAAACCAAACTCTTCACATCCGCTGTACCGGCCTCTCAATGTAAAACCCTTTATCAGGCGTCCGCTCTGCCTTGACCTCCCGCTTGGTCAACCGCCGCTCCACCTCCTGCACGCGCACCAGCTCCTTGACCTTCATGATCATACCGGCGAACTGCGGCTCCGCCGGGTGGAAGACGGTCTGCATGCGCCGCCGCAGGCCGAGCGCCTGGAGCACGCCGCGCGTGCGCTCGGGGAGCCCGATGGCGGATCGGTGGAGGGTGATGCGGAAGAAGGACATTGTTTCTCTGTTCTCTTGTTGCTTTTCGCGAGATTTCGTTTATGTCTTTCGTTGATTCGGGAGCTTTGGCTGGCACTTTGTTAGCAAAACGAAGAGTCTCGAGGGAGAAGGGCGGAAAGAAAAGATGCGTGAGGCCGTTCGTACAAGGTGAAAAAGAGCTTCAATTCCGCTGGGAAATTTGGATTCCGCACACTGCAGTGTCCCCGGTCTATCGTCTCGTTCCCCGTAGGAAGAGAGAGAATTGGTGATTATGGGCAGCGGCTGGGTTGCAGGAATTGGAGCTGGTTCGATTGCATTGAGCCTATCCTAAAGTGCTTGTGGTTGCGCGATAAGATATCATCCAACCCGATATCGAGACAGCCTTGCGGATCACGTGACAGACGACAAGAATACAATGAGATGGGAGGTATGTATGGATATCTTAACATTCCAAAAGATTTACTGAGAAAGAATTGATTCCCTACCAAGCGGTTGCTCTATAAATACAGCGATTAAGTCACAAGAAATGATGTCATCGTGAATTAATTTTTTTGGTCTATTGTCATCAATAAAAAATGATTTAATACTTCATAACGATCCCACCGCAGCGACTACGAGCTATGCGTGCTGCTTTCTTAGGTCTTGACAAACCACTTTCCATTGCCAGATTCTTTCATCAAATTCCCACAACTATTGTATAATATATTCTCATTTCTCTTTTTGTTTTCCCTCAGTCCCAACTTACATCTGAACCTCCACTCTGCCCTGGCCGCTAGGCTGGCCTTCGTTAAGGTTGGGCAGCAAGTAGGTGATATCATCCCAAGGATGACGGTACAGACCGGTACGCAGTCTCTTCTGGTCGAGGAAGTGGGCAATCAGACCAATGCTTCGGCCCAGAACGAACAGACCGTTGAGGACACCCATGGAAAGGTAGTCCTCGGCCTCCTCGGCGGAGAAGGCGCCGCAGTTGCGCATCAAGTCAACGAAGCACACGGCAATGCAGCCGTCAACGTTGAGAATCAGGCTGTCCTTCTTGGAGGTTGTGACGGTCTCGACGGCCAGAGCGTAGTCGAGCAGCTTGTGGCTGGGGAACTTGGCCTTGACGTACTCCTTGACAAGCTCGACACGCAAGTCGGGGTTGTTTCGGGACTTGATACGGTGACCAATACCAGGGATGAGCTTGTTCTGCTTGCGCATGCTGTCGACGAAGTCACGAGGGCTGAGGTTCTTGTCGAAGGCCTTGGTGAACTCCTCGGCGGCACCGTCAAGGGCACCACCGAAGCGGGAACCGATGGTCAGCAAACCGGAAACGAGGGCGCTGATCAGGTCCTTGCCGGCACGGGTGGTGATGATGGTGTTCATGGCACCAGAGACAGCGGGACCGTGGTCAGCAGTAAGCATGAGAACCATCTCCAAGAACTTGGAGGCGTAGTCGGGCAGTCTGCGGCGGAACCACAGCAGTGACATGACACCACCGACACCAATCTCCTCCTTGAAGACGTCGGAGATGGGCATGCCGGCGTAGAGCAGCTCCTGGCCACGGTCGTCGGAAATGGTAGAAATGAAGGCAGCGGGCTTTCGGATAAGGCCGAGCTCCTGGGCCCAAGAGTAGTCGATGGGGATCTTGGGAACGACGGGCTCGGGGCGGGGGACAATGGTGCCCTCCTTGACGAGCTTGTCATAGACCTCCTTGAGCACGGCGGGCATGTCCTCGAAGGTGTTGGGGACGTGGAAGCCGGCATCGCGCATAGACTGGTTCTTGACGGTGGCAGTCTCGAGCTGTGAGTTGGCAAAAGAACCAGCGTGACCGAACTGAACCTCAGTCTTGAACATGCTGGCGCAGGTACCAATGGCCCAGGCGACAATGGGCTTGGTGATGATGCCCTGCTTGACGGCATCAATCACCTTGTACTCCTCGACACCACCGACCTCACCAAGCAGCACTAGGATCTTGCAGTCTGGATCGGCCTGGTATCGCAGCAAGTGGTCGATGAAAGTGGTGCCGGGATACCTGTCACCACCAATGGCGACACCCTCGTAGACGCCGTCGGTGTTCTGGGAAATGATGTTGTTGAGCTCATTGGACATGCCACCAGACTTGGAGACGTAGCCAACGGAACCCTTGCGGTACAGCTTGGAGGCAACAATGTTGTCCATCATACCACCAGTGTTACCGATCTTGAAGCTGCCGGGCTTGATGCCACCAACGGTGGCGGGGCCAATGATGGTGACGCCCTTCTTCTTGGCGACGTGAGCAATCTCACGAGCTCGCTAAATGACAGGTGGTCAGCAAATTGGGCTCCAATGGGGCTATTTCCGCCGCTCAAAAATCTCCAAATCTCTGGCAAGAGCGAGAGAAATCATGGAATGGCGTGGGAAGGGGGAAGAAAAAGAACTTACTCGCTCAGGAACACCCTCTGCAATGATTGCAATGGTCTTGATCTGAGGACACTCCATCAATTCCATGGTGGAGCTGTAGACACTTCGAGAGGAGGCAAAGTTGACCACGACATCGACGTCGGGGTGCTTGGCAATGGCCTTCTCAACCTGCTGGTAGACGGGCAGCAGGGTCTCACTGGTTCCCCAGTACATCTTGCTGACGAACTGGCCACCGAAGGTGTAGATGATGCCGGCGACAGAGGGGGTCTTTCGCTTGCAAATGAAGTCAAAGTCCAGCATGCCCTGGACGGCGCGGGGCTGCAGACCGTAGACGAAGCATCGCGTCTTCTCGGAGAAGAGAGCGTGCTCGGGAAGAGGGCTGAGGGGTCGGCTGGGAGCAGCGAAGCGCTGGATTCTGTCGTTGGCCGACAGGAGATCCTTGGAGCCGGACATGGTGATGTGTATGCGAGCTCGTCAAAAAAGAGGTGAGGAGTTGCTGGGAGGGAGGAGAAGAGAGAAAATGGCGGGGTGAGCTGAGTCCTGCAGAAAAATACCGGTCAACAGCTGCGAATTAATAGAAGCTATACTGTGTTGGCCCACCAAGGCAAAAACCACAACACAAGTCGGAGATGAGGCAGATGGATGCAGGAAGAAGGAGAGAAAGAGAGAGGGCAATTGAAGGATTGAGACGGCAAAGAGCAACTTCAACGGGGGAGAGCCAGATTTCAGGAGTGCAGTGACACCTGGAACCGCGAGAGGGCTGCTCTGCTTTAGCTGCCAGCGGGGCTAGAGCTCAGCGATGGGCTGCCAGGTATTGCGCCGTATCCATACTTGTACCAGGCACCTACACCCTGCCCACCATGTGCGGCGAGGGCGCCCTGTGCGAGCGCGTCGCAGCACGTACCCGGTACGAACACTAGTCCGGTGGGTACCTGGGCGCCGAGTTGGTGGGGGAGGGCGGACTCGACCAGCGAAGCTCGCACCGCCTAACGGAACCCAAAAGCGTCGATCGGGGCCAGCATGTGCGTGGGCATGCAGCCCTGTGCCAAAGTGTGGGCAGGGGAAGGGGATCATTTGCAGCACGAAACCAGACATTCTGGTGCTTGCTTACCTGGACCGTAGCTGGATGATGACACCCAATTGCGACAGTGCTGACGCAGGATGAGGAAATGCGATCAGATGCAAGAACTGGCGGCTCCTTTGTACACCGCCAGCCTGAATTTGGCTCTTATTCTTGTGTTTCTGCCCGCGGGTAAAACTGCTTCCGGAATTTTGCCTTCAAGCTTAAGGGGCACAATCAAAGTCAATCCGCAGGGCAACCAAGCCACCCAAACGAGTTGGGGAAATTTTTTTGGGTTTTTTGGGGCGCAATGTCTAATTTGCGAATTGTTGAATAGCAGCCTCTTGAGACACAATGATAGAATCCCGGTCGCGGTCTGGCCTGGCCGCTAACACCGGCTTGGTCCCGGTGGTACCGGTACCTCATTCCAGTCTGCCAATCGAATGCGGTGTCGGATGTTCTATCGAACGCTGGGAATCTGTTGGCGTCCCAGGAATTGAAGCCCCTTGCTTGCATCGACTGGTTCCCAAGATTACGCCGCCTTGGCTGATTCGCATTCGCATTGTCATCCCAGGGTTGCAATCATTACCTACTAGCAGTACGGAGTAGTACGGAGTAGCAGTAGATGGCAGCAATGCCGTGCACGACGCTGTAATCGTAGTCGTGCCCGTGATTTGGCGAATGCCTCGCAATTCCAGGCCAGGATCGCATTCCGTGTCCGGCGTCGTATCCAACCCAATCCGAGGCATGCGTGCCGCTAGCATCGTCCGGCAGTCGAAAAGATATCGCTCTCACGGCCGTTTGCATTTTGGGCCTCTGCAAATGGAGGGGCAACGGCTCGCTGGTGGTGGGGTACCGACTCGCTGGTGGCTTACTGGCCTTGTCTGGGCCCCTGTCCGCCCAACCACGGCCCACCCCTCTGAACGGGTACGAATACGTGTGCTGTGCTTGTGCCTGAGCCACCCGTACCTGTACGGAGCACTCGTACGTTGTTTCGTCGCAGCGCCTTAGTTAGCGCAGGAGACCCTCAGCCTTGTCCCACTAAAGTGCTGCAGCCACTCAATGGCAGGCCGAAACGCTCAACACTGGGCAGCCCTGGGCTTCAGTGCAGCAGAAGCGTCTTTGTTGGGCTCGTCCGCATCACCCGGAGAGCGTCCATATCAAAGGAGGGGTAAAATCCGAGACAAGAGGCCTCTCCAGGGTAGAGAAGAGAGCAATTGAGACAAGTCATTGTCGTACATGCCTGGTAGTAGTATTCGTAAATAGACTCGGGGTGAGACAGTCCAGATAAGCCGTATCGCAGGTTCCAGAACCATGCGCAATTCCTTCGGTGCCGCGCTCCGTCAGGTCCAGGAATTGCGATATCGAGATCCTTGCATGGCCGCTGCGACGTTCGGGGCGCGTCCGCCGTGTTCGACAGATTCCCCGCTGGTCGAGCCAGGCAACACTCCCTTGCGCTGTGCGAAGGGAAAAAAAAAGATTGAGAAAATGACGGTCCACTTGGGTTTGCTCAACAACTGGGGGGAAGGCTGCTCGAGGTACCGGTACTCTCACCATGGCGAGCCATTGGGAGATATCGCTGCCCCAATGCTTTTTTTGGCGTCGCTGGTTGAATGGGCACCCGCCAACGGCCGACTTTGGCACACGGCCCTAGCACCGTCTGCACGCCCTTAGTGGCAAGTACCCTGACCGCCCTCCTAAAGCGCACCCCCGAAATCTGTATGCTCACGGCAGCTCCATGACCCCTCAACCCCCCTCCTCGAGCTGGCCAGCGTGGAGCTTCTGACGGATTTCTGAAAGGCTGAAAGTCATCCTCTTCCTGCCATCCACCTCTTCGTCTTTAGGCTCACTTTCCCTTTCCCTCTCCTTCGTCAGATATCCAACTTTTTGCCTCTTGACATTGCAATTGCAATTCCCAGTCGCTCCAGTTTCTTTCTCAGCGGTAGGTGCAAAATAGTCGCCCCTCTTCAAAATAGCTCTGGTCCCGCGCTCGTCGCATTGTGTCGTTGTCGCTGTCGCCTGTCCTCTTCATCTTCAACGGCATTCTGAGCAGTTCGGTGCCCAAGCTTGCCTCTTGCGTTGCGTTGCGTTGCGTTGCGTTGCGTTGCGTTGCGTTGCGTTGCGTCTGCACTGGCGCAGCAATTGGATCGTTCCTGTTCCATCGTCTCTCCCCCAACACCTTGCTGACGATATAAAGGCCAGACGTTCCTTGACTTCCTCATCCTCTCATCCTCGTCGTAGGCACAGCTCATCACAATGTCCGCCAAAGCGATTTTCGAAGCCGATGGCAAGGCCATTCTCAACTACCACCTGACCCGTGCTCCCGTCATCAAGCCGAGTCCTCTCCCTGCGCCCACCACTCACAACCCTCCCTCCAGACTGGCCTCGCTGCATTTCCCTGAGGATGCCGCCGTTGAGGACGTTCTGAACCAGGCCGAGGTCACCTACCCCTGGCTGCTCCAGGAGGGTGCCAAGTTCGTTGCAAAGCCCGATCAGCTCATCAAGCGACGAGGCAAGAGCGGTCTGCTGGCTCTCAACAAGACCTGGGCTGAGGCTAAGGCCTGGGTTGCTGAGCGAGCTGGTAAGGAGCAGAAGGTCGAGCACACAGTTGGCGTTCTGCGTCAGTTCCTGGTCGAGCCCTTTGTTCCTCACCCCCAAGACACAGAGTACTACATCAACATCAACTCAGTCCGTGATGTGAGTAAATTTCCTCTCTCTTCTCATCTTGTTTGTTTGTGTTTCGTTTCTTCCCCAAACTTGGGGCAAATGCTTCACGCGTCAAAACACCACATTCTGGTGGCTGGGAGTCAAGTGACTTTGTCTCGTCAAGAGCAAAAAAAAGGGCGCGGGAATGAAAATTCAACTGGGAAGTTGAAGGAGATGGGTGAGATATAAATTGCCTGAAGGAAAGAAGCGATTTCTTTATAAGGCCGTGGGCGCTTTCCGCCGGTGTGAAATTTGCTGCCGTAACGTGCCGAAACAAGAGGCCGGGCGGACGAACGGATGTCACAATAGGGAGGGTCCTTGGCTGGACTTAGCCCGGACCCCTGTCCGCACGATTACACACCACATCTGGCTTCGTCTTATCTGAACACTGATCTCTACGAGAACTCGATCGCTAATTTTATATCTTTCTTTTTCTAGGGTGACTGGATTCTCTTCACTCACGAGGGTGGTGTCGATGTCGGTGATGTCGACGCCAAGGCAGAGAAGCTTCTGATCCCCGTTGATCTGTCAGAGTACCCTTCCAACGAGGAGATTGCCGCTACCCTCCTCAAGAAGGTTCCCGCTGGTCTTCACAATGTCCTGGTTGACTTCATCACTCGGCTGTACGCCGTCTACGTGGACTGCCAGTTCACCTACCTCGAGATCAACCCCTTGGTCGTGATCCCCAACGAGGACAAGACCTCTGCTGCTGTTCACTTCCTGGATCTTGCTGCCAAGCTCGACCAGACTGCCGACTTCGAGTGCGGTGTCAAGTGGGCTATTGCCCGATCCCCTGCTGCCCTTGGCCTCACCAACGTGGCTGGTGGCGACAAGGTCAGCATCGATGCTGGTCCCCCGATCGAGTTCCCCGCGCCCTTTGGCCGTGAGCTCTCCAAGGAGGAGGCCTTCATCGCCGAGCTGGATGCCAAGACTGGTGCTTCTCTGAAGCTCACCGTCCTGAACCCTACTGGCCGCATCTGGACCCTGGTTGCCGGTGGTGGTGCTTCCGTCGTCTACGCCGATGCCATTGCCTCAGCAGGCTTCGCTGACGAGCTCGCCAACTACGGTGAGTACTCGGGTGCGCCCACCGAGTCTCAGACCTACCACTACGCCCGAACTGTCCTGGACCTGATGCTGCGCGCTCCCATGTCCGAGCAGGGCAAGGTCCTTTTCATTGGTGGCGGTATTGCCAACTTCACCAACGTCGCCAGCACCTTCAAGGGTGTTATCCGCGCTCTCCGCGACTTCGCCTCCCAGCTGATCGAGCACAACGTGCAGATTTGGGTGCGTCGTGCCGGCCCCAACTACCAGGAGGGTCTCAAGAACATGCGATCTGCCACACAGGAGCTTGGTCTCAACGCCAAGATCTTCGGCCCTGAGATGCACGTCTCGGGTATCGTGCCCTTGGCTCTCATTCCCGGCAAGTGGGAGAGCAGCAATATCGAGGAGTTCAAGGCTTAGATGGGATAAAAACATGAGGGTCAAGGGGTCGGATTGCGGACAATGATATAGCTATCAATCAGCTCAAGTTATTATTGTTACGTTCTTGTATTTTGCAAACTAGACGGGATGGTGGGGTAAAGCTTTAATTGTTTTTTTAGCCTTGGGAAGACTTTCGCCAACAGAAGAAGAAAAAAAAGAGAAAGAAAGCAAAGGCTGGGTAAAGGGAAAGTTGATGTCTGCAGCACCTATTGTAAGGAGACGAGACGACTGAATGACACAAACAAGATAATACAAACTCAATTTGACATGTCCACGCGATTTAGCCGATATACAAGTACCTGTCAAACTGTGCCATCCGTCCAGGTGACGTCAAGCCAAGAGGACTGCATCAGACACTAATGTAGGTTATACGAGGAACTGATCCAAGTGACAGAGGTGCCACTCCAAGCACGCCCTAGGTTGATGATACGTGTGTAGTGCCTTGTAGTTGATGTCTCTAGGACTCGATGCCTGCCTCGATTGTGCCTAGTACATCTACGGAGCATTTCACTGTGGAGACGGACGATATGGACTGGACTGGTTTGCAATTTTGACGCAGAGGACATGTCTGCGCGGTGACCTGCTTTTGTCCTTCGGTTGTCTGATTCCGTGTCTCAGAACGGGCAAAAGAGGCATGCCTTGCGTGCGAGAGGAGGTCAATTCCTGCTGCTATTCTCAGCTGCATGCCCACGTGGCGGGCCGAAATCGAAGTCGTTCACGCAAAGGCCTGTCCAACTAAGTGGTACGGAGTACAGGTAAAGTGGCTCCGGACCTCGGTCCCTGAGACGATTGCTGGCATCGTTGCCTGGTCCTCGGAGCCGTCGGCCAGCGCAGGGAACGGATCGTGACAGCGCGGCAAGAGGGGGGGTTTAGAAACAGGATAAACCTGGACAAGCAAAATTGCCCAGCCTGTCTGTTTGAGAGGCAAGCTGAGAAGGAAGCTGAGAAGAGCAGCTGGGCCAGCTGAGCTACCCCTCTCTCTATCTCTTCTCCTCATTCGCCTTCACCGCATCGTTCCTTGGGGTCTCTGGTAGGCCGGCCGCGATTTGATACGCTCGATCCCTCTGGTGATGGTGATGTGATGTAAGTCAGCTCACTGGGATGCCGGTACCACCCCCCAAGACGGATCGATGCATTGATTAGAAATGCCTAGCCGCCGTACCTCGCAGGTTAGACTTGACAAGAAGGACCTGGAGGCGCTGGCTTAGTAGTCTTAGGGCTAGGCCGGGGAGGAAGCACACCGCAAAGGTGAAACCGGGGAGACACCGTCGTGCGTACGAGTCCTCGTACACGCCGCTATTATACAGTAGCACTGGGCTAGCTGCCTAGCTGTGCTGCGCTGTGGATTTCCATACTGGCGGGGGGTCCATCGCCAGCTCTGTGCTGTGCTGCTGTGCTGTGCGCAGCGTCTAGGCCCTCGTTTGGCCGTCGTCCGTCGTCCTCATGATGTGGTCGATTAAATGCAATGAGACTCTGCCGCCTTCCTTCGACGCATCTGTCGATGCTTCTTGCCCGAGTTGCTCCTCAGCTGAGCGCGTGACGCGGCTTCCGATGTGATAAGTCAACGAACTGCAGTGCGGATGCTCTTTCCAGTGTCTTCCAGTTCCACATCCACAGGGTAAAGTCCAAGAGTCAGGGCAGGGTTGTTGCTGCCCACTCGTTATCTTATCCAGCCCCTCTGGCCGCGTGCCTGCCCGTTTATCCTGCCATGTCCCTGCTGTGCCGGATCCGGAGGTGTGGCAGTGGCAGTTGCTGCTTCTCCAAACTTGCCCGAACCACCATCGCGGCTCTTCCTTCCAGCTTCCTGCTTGCCCGCTTCCTTCCTTCCCCTCTCCCATCTGCCATCTCCCAGTATCCCAGCCCCCAATGGCGCTTTCCCTGAGGCTGCCCGGAAACTACCCAAACAGGGCCTCTTTCTTTGTCGGAACCTCTTCTGCCCACGATGGCGTCAGTCTCGGATCATAAGGTGCCTGCCTAGTGCCCGTGTATATAAAACGGCCGGCCCGTCTAGCTTCTCGGGCTCTTCCCGTAACCGCCCCTGGGTCTCTCTCTCAAGCCTCTTTTTTTTCTCTCTCCCACAGAGTCCCGCTTCTCTGCCTTTGCCTTTTACCTCTTTCTCTGACTCCTGCTTTGACGTGCCCCATACAGCAAGCGCCAACCAAACCCGCACTTACAAGCAAGAAAGCGCCCACACCACCTTCCAGCAAGACCTTTAATAAACGACGCCCCGAAACGTGCAATATCCAGGTCCAGGGGAGGGGAAATCTCTCGCTCCCACACAAAACCTCTTCTTTAATTTTTTCCCTCGTTTTCCTTCCCCGATTTACTCCTCTCCCATCACTTGTCGTCCTTTGGTCTCCCTCACGTCCTTTCCGGAATCAACAAGTTAACGATATCGATCTGCGTCGGACTCAAACTCTAAACCCCACCCCCACCCTCTCTCTGCGAGCCTGTCAAGACGCACGTCATTATCTGCACTTATATAAGCCGCCACGCCTTTGTGTTGCTTGAGCCCAGTGACTCTTCGTCAGAAGTCAAAAGGGAATATCCCGAGGGACCAACACACCCAGGAGGGCGCAAAGCCGCACAAAAAAAAACAGTTGCAGCACCTCGATTTTTTTTTCCCCGGCCTGGCTGAGCTGGCACGTGGGTACAGTAATCCACTGCTGGTGCATTCAAGGTGTGTGGATTCCCTCAGTGTCGTCTTGCTGCATGGGTATTTGGGATCATGTGCCCTCTTATTCGACTGTTCATTGTCCTGTCTTGCAATTGCTTCAAGAAACTATCCACATATCTCTCTTGCGCTTTACCTATTGTTATTGACCAGGTTCTCTAATGGGTAGGTGACAATCGGATCTGCACGGGCAAAGAAAGAAGCCATTTCACCTTTTCATTCATCCTGCATAACCTCGGTGTAAGAAAAAAGTATGGCTCGCCTCATCGAACCGTCGACTCCTGTCGATTACTGTTGCTCCGGATGTTGCAAGGCTGCCGATTTTGGCACCCACGACTACTGTCTCCCATGCGAGACCAACCCTTCCTGCACTACCAGCTTGGACAAGACTAAGGATATTGACCAGCCGCCGAAAAGTGATTCCTAGAACAAGCACCGTAGAGGCCATTATGGCTCCTATTAATGAAGATTGACGGATACGGAATTATGAAGACGAACCAAGAGACAAGAAGGACAGAATCGCAAAATCAGGGCAAAACAACATATAGCCTTTACTCGGCATCCGGGGGGCTGGCCCCCACGCGCGCTTGCCGCTACACTACTGCAAAAATTCCATTGCTGGGAGTTTGGGGCTATGAGATATTTACGGTACTGCGAAATGCTTTAGATGTTGTTAGAATACTTCAAACCAGTTTGCTTGAGTGAGAAAGAGGCAAGAGACAAGAGACAATCATCATCATGGCTGAGCTAAATGGGATATCTAAAGGTCCAAAGCAGAATGAGAAAGACATGTATATTTACATTAAAGCAACTTCATTAATTTCCTTGTGTATCCCCTCAACCCCCTGAACGGTGCGTACAGTACTAAAGATTCAACAATGGTCGCCTAAGGTACAATTCCTGCCATTTAGATAAAGAACATGGCCACCAAAGGCAGAGCAAGAGCCAACGAAGCAGGGCGCATCCAGGCAGCAGCACTGTCCTTATCCTTGCTGTCGCTCTTAGACGAAGAGTTGTTGGAGCTGCTGGAGGAACCGCTGTCGCTCGAGGTGGTGTTGGCAGAGCCGGTGTCGGCCGAGTTCTTGCCGCTCCAGTTGGTCTCGTCGTCACTGAGGGGAACAACCTTGAGGCCAGTCAACTTGTTGCCGTCAGCGTCCTTGACGTTGAGCTTGACGTTCCAGTCGGAGATCTTGACCAGGGCGCCCTTGGGCTTGTGGCTAATGCCGTTGTCGATAAGGCCCTGGACGCCGGGAGGGGGGACGGGCAGGGTGAAGTTGTTGTCGAAGCCCTTGACCTGGATGAGATTGGAAGTGCACTTGGGAGGAGCCGGGGCCTTGTTGGTGGCCTTCTGGGACTGGACCTTCTTCCAGTTGACCTTGGCGAGCTGGTCCTTGAGGCGGTTGTAGTCGCCGAGGATTTGCAGAGTGTCACCGGTGATGTTGACGAGGCCGTAGTGGTTTGCCTCCTCAGTGTACTCGTAAACGACACCGCCGGAAAAGACGGGGGTCATGTCGTCGCCGTAGATGGCCTGGACCTCGTTCCAGTAGCGGGGCATGGGGGTGTTGCAGCCGTACTCGCTGAAGAAGACGGGGATAGAGGTGTTCTTGAAGTTTTCGGTCAAGACGTCGTAGGACGAGCTCTCGTAGGTGGCATCAGGACCGCACCAGCTGTAGGAGTTGATGGCGAAGATATCGGCGCGGCTCATGTCGCCCGCATCGCCGGGCTCGGAGCACTGCATGTAGTTCCAGGTATCCCACAGAACCTCACGGACATCAGCAGCCGAGTAACCAACGGGAACCTGGCGCTTGATGTTCTTCTTGATGTAGTTCTTCAGGTCACGGGTGACGGCACGAAGATACGGGGGGACGAATTGAGCGGTAGGGACGTCGTTAATGACCTCGTTTCCGGAGAAGAAGAGCAAGGTGTTGGGGTAGTTGCTGAAAGCCTCAGCGATGGCAAAGGTGCGGTTGGAGTAGGCCTCATAGTAGCTGGTCCAGGGCTCGAACGAGGTGATGGCCTCGCCGACCAGAGGAGAGTTGACATCTAGGATCATGTACATGCCAGCCTAAGCGGGGAGAGTTAGCGGTTGTATTTACACCAAATACAGAGATGCGAGACGGGGCAATAGCCAGGATTGAACTCTAGGAATGCAGAAACGTACGGCATTGAAGATACTGGCGCACTCGTCGTGGTTCAGGTTAGGATCGAGGTTGTAGACGCGAATGGCGTTGACTCCCATGACCTGCAGAAGGGCAGCATCACGCATGCAGGTGTCGGCATCGCTGAGAGGATCCTTGCCCGCCTTGGGGTTGTATCCTGCACTGCCGCCGGGCTGGTACGCAACACCAACAAGCTGGAACTTGTTGCCGTCAGCGTCGACGAAGTCGGTTCCCTTGATAGAGAGAGGCTTGACGGCTCCCACGACGGTGGCGGCAAGAGCCACGAGAGCAGATTGCATCTGTGGCGGATATCAAGTTAACAAATACGTTCTTTGAGACACGTGTTTGGGTGAAGATGAGGAGCAGACGAGCACAGAAGACATGAGAATGGTTTGTATTCATCCTCTCATGCCTCTGCAGAAGTACCTAGCCACCGCGGGAAGACGACTTACAAGCATGATGAAAGTCGGTTGCTGATGAATGCTAGGTAGCTAATTCTCCAAGTTGAAAGAAAAAGGATACGGTCAAAGCAGATTTATCGAAGCTTTATTTGGGCAAAAGCAAAAGCAAAAGCAGTAGCAAAAGCAGTAGCAGTAGCTAAATGAGTGATGATGCGATGCGAAAGCAGTCGGGAGGGCACGGAAGCCAAAGGAAAGAAGCAACGGCGACTCGAGGTTTCTGCTAAAAGAGTGACTGGAAGCAACAAAAAAAGAAGCGCTTCCCAAAGGTGCCCGAGATGCGTCTACGGGCGAAACGAGTGAACGAGCGTTGAAACGAGCGCGAGCGTGTCGTTGACGGAGCTTGAAGGGAATGTTTGGCGGCGGGAGGGCTGTAGGCGTACAAGTACTCGCTGGAACGAGAGACGAGAGACCCTGGGCTGGGCTGGGCGGACAAGAGAGATGCGGCCAATTGCAATACGAAACGACCCTTTGCACGGCCAAGAAGGGACGCAGACGCAGACGCAGTGCTGGGCCAGGGGTCGAAGGCGCTGCTAGTGGGCTGCAGAGGCTGCTAATGGCACCTAATGGCACCTAAAGGCAGAGCTGATGGAGCACCTGATGGCACCATGTCGCAGCGCTAGTGGCGGTAGGCCAGGAACGGGCGGGGCCCCGCTGCAACGGTTGAATCAAACAATGGGATTTGCTGGATTGCTGGATTGCTGGACTGGTTTGCTGCTGCAGATCCAAGATGGTGATGCTGATCCTGGATCAAGAGTTGATACCATGGAGGCGTTTTGGATTTCGTGAGACAGGCTAATGGAATCAGCATGAATTTGGTATTACGGTATCTACTTTTTTCTTACCATTCAGTACTGCTAGAGTCGTCACCATCACCATCACCATCATCTGCTCCATCTCCTTTTTATCTCTCTTGTGCGCCATCTACCATGACAATGCGAAAATGCAGCCGAGCTCTGCTGCTCCTCTCATATTCTCTCACCGTTCGTTGGCCTCTTGGCCCGTCCAGGTCTGCCATGCCACCATTACTCATGTGGCGAGCCTGCCTGGCCCGGGCTCTCGTCAACCCACGTCCATGGCAAAATAGCAAATACCAAGATATTTAACTCATTCTCGCTTCCATTGTACCTGCATAGAGGTACCTACATTAGTACCAGGGTACCTATAGTACCGTCCTGTACGGTACTGTACAGGCGACCATGTACCATCTTGGTCAAAAGATGCATACGAGAATCTAATAAAAAAAAAAAGCCCTCTCTCGTGTCCGCACCCCTCCCCGTTCGCTCACACCGAGCGAGTCTTGGGCTTGGGCTAAATAAGGTCAATAGAACAAAACCCCCCCGCTTACAGTACCAGTGCAGCCCATTATAGCAGGTACTCGTATCAAATGGAGAGCACAAACGGTACCTAGTATGCACCTATTACGCTTACCACGTTTCCGCTATTAACAACGAAGTAGCCCCGTGTGCTGCATCTCTCTGCGACAGCTGCAGGTACGAGCACCCTCGGGAACGGCGTCTTTGTTTGCGCTGGTTGGCTGCTAGCTTGGCGCCGGGTCTGATCTCCTCGTATCATGTCAGGGGGCGTTTAGAATGGGAAATAAAGCAAAGAAGCTTTTTTTCGCGGCTCTGTGTCTCTTCACAGCCCTCTTCAATGACCTCATTGGAACCTTATTCGAACCGCAACAGAACAGGAGGGTCCATGTTAATATACTGGACTGCTTGGCACGGTGTGGCGAAGCCATTTTCATCTCATATCACAAAACGTCCATTGCAGAAAAAACACTGCCGGTAGCACGCCAAGGTCTTGGTGGTTCCAGCGCCTCAACGTCCCCAGAATCTCGCTTCTGCAGCACAGGGAAAATTAAAATGAGATGAGCAGAGGCGTCCAGGCCCCTGGCGAGTTGCCGACTTAGGGGCTGGTGGAGGACCAAAGCAGTAAGACGGCCGGCCCATTTGCTCTTCAGGGTAATCAATGCCACCTAACCCCGCGTTTGATTGGCCCGGCATCCCACGCGCTCACCGCCTGCCCGTAGAGTTTGGGGAGTCATTGCCAGCGACCTAGGATGGGTCCCTAACTTTTTTTTCTGCCCTTCCAATACCGTAGTAGTTAGTGCGACAGCGACTTCAGATCCCGCGATCCTGTCCAGCAACCCCTCCAGATCTGCCTGCGGCTCTCATATGCCTCCCCGCCTCCAGCTCCCAGCGATATCATCCTTCCGCCGCTCAATCTCGCAGTTTTCGAGAGCCAAGTATCTCAGCACAATGGCCACCCGTAAGCCCCACTCGCCAGCCCTGCCAATCCTCCCCAAACAACGAACAAAAAACAGCTGACTCTCTCTCCCATCTCCAGCTCCTCCTGACCGCCGCCCCATCGTCGTCTCCGGCCCCTCAGGTGTCGGCAAGGGAACCCTCTACGGCCTGCTCTTCGACCGCCACCCAGACACCTTCTGCCTCTCCGTCTCGCACACCACCCGGGACCCTCGCCCCGGTGAGGAGCATGGCGTCCACTACCACTACGTCACCATGGAGGACTTCGAGGACCTCATTGCCAAGGACGGCTTCGTCGAGCACGCAAAGTACGGCCGCAACCGCTACGGCACCAGCAAGATGACCATTGAGGAGCAGACCAAGAAGGGCAAGGTCGTCCTGCTGGACATTGAGATGGAGGTACGACACAGCCGCCATGAGACCTAGCATCCGTCTATAGTTTTGCAAGTAAATCAAGCACAGAGGGGAGCTAACGCATGGCAAAAACAGGGCGTCAAGCAAATCAAAAACTCCGGTATCGATGCCCGCTACATCTTCGTCTCTCCTCCGTCCATCAAGACTCTGGAGGAGCGCCTGCGGGGACGAGGCACTGAGACAGAGCAGAGCATCCAGGAGAGATTGGCTCAGGCTCAAAAGGAGCTCGACTTTTCAGAGACTCCCGGCGTTCACGACATCATCATTGTCAACGACGACCTCGAGGCGTCTTACAAGAAGTTTGAGGAGTTTGTCTACAGCCCTCAGGCGTAAAAGAGACATGTATCCCTTCCTATTAGAAAATACCTATTAGAAAATACCCATCAAAGACTCGACGCAACAATTCCCTTGCTCTAGACAGCTAAAAGCGGCAACGGTCACCAATTGATTCACACGAAATAGAAAGCTAGCTTGAAACCATAAAAGCAAAGAGAAAATGCAAAATTAATCAACATATCATACTCTCTCTATCTCTCCACACTCTGCCACTCTCTTCCTAGACGACTCAACTAACTGTAGGTATATTGGAAGTACAGGTATGGGGATCTGATTAAAACGTAAGAAAAATGGTCAAGGAAGGCTCCGATGATACTACTAAAAAAAGACAAAATAAAAGGCGTATAAAAGGACCGTAGGCGAGGTGCGTCGGGCCACTGAGAGGCTCACAATAGCCACAGTGCATGCCGCCCTTATAAACATCGCGTGGCTGGTATACGCGCCCAGTCGTTTTCGATCGCATGTCGTCTCTCAGTGCTTTCACCTCTCGTGCCCTTGTTCGATGCGAACAAGGCCATTGTTGAGCCGGATTGCGGTGCGAGACAGCCAATCCTCACTTCTCCAAAATAGAAAATACACTGCTTTTTCCCTTTACTGCGGACAACACCAATCCCGAGGTGAAAATATCGCAAGACTGGCTCATCACCGTTACCGCCCAGAGACGCCATCGCTCTCCCTACCAACCGAATATTAAGCACAGAGCGAAAGCTTAGTATCCATTCATGCCCATTCGCTGGGAGCCTCGGCTCATCTCACGGTCAGCAGCAGGGCTGATCGGTCTGCTGGCGGCACCACCACCGTGTGCGCTGCTCTCCTTCAGTGCAAGCAGCTGCTTGGCACGGAATGTCTCGTAGTGAATCTGGGAGGTGGTCTCGATAAGGTCCTGGAGGTGGGTTCGGAGCAAAAAGTTTCGCAGGTAGACAAATTCGCAGTGGTTCTCATCCTCAACGTTGATGACGCCCCAGCGGTTCTGACGACCGCGGACTTGCTTGCCGTTGACAATGATGTTCTTCTCAGAGCCAACAACCGCAAAAGGAACCAAGCTCTGCAGACTGGTGTGTTAGCAAAACGCTCTCTAAGCGATAACAAAAAGGAATACAGAGGGGAGAGATAACAAATCATATGCATACCTTGATCTGCTGGTTCAAAGCTCGCTCCTCGTCGTCAAACTCCTCGTTATCGTACGGGAACATCTTGAGGTTGTGGAAGGCAAACTCGGCCTTGATACGCTCCTTGAACTCCAAGCGCTCCTCGACAGTCAGGGTATCCGCCTTGGCAATGACGGGCACAACGTTGACAACATCGGACAGCTTCTTCAAGACGACGATATCGATGGGCTTGAGGGAGTGGCCAGAGGGCTGAATGAAGAACAGACAGCAGTGAATGCGCGTGTCGGGAATGTATCGCTCTCGCTGAGCGGTAAGCTCCTTTCGCAGGTACGCGGAGTGCTGGTCCTTGATGTACTTGACGATGGGATCCCAACAGCGGTCGTTGTTGACAAGGTCTCCGTATCCAGGGGTGTCAACAATGTTGAGCCTCAAACGGACACCGTTCTCCTCAATGAGGTGAGAGACCCCCTGAATCTCGGTGGTGGAGCGGATGGGCTCGTCGGGCTGCAGACGACCCTTTGAGTCGATGAGATGCGAGGCGAAGATGGTGTTGATGAGCGTCGACTTGCCCAAGCCAGTCTGGCCTGCGAAGGCAGTTAGTGGTCCCATTCGGCGCCTCGTGCACAGTCATGATCAGCGCGTGCGCAACTTACCAACGCAAATAACGTTGAACTGGAATCCGCGCTTCAGCAGCTTGCGCTCAATCTGCGAGGTGATGCTGTCGAAACCGACATGGCTGGAAGGCGTGATGGTGGAGGGAGTCGCCATTGTGACTGATTGTGGTAGGGGGCAAACGAATGAAGGCGATGATGGATGCTGCTAATGAGCCTGTTCCAAGAAACGAACGGGAGCTTTCAGCGAAAACGCGTGGGAAACAGCAGACGCGAGGCCGGCAGTGACAAAGCGGGAACCTGATTGAAGTGGAATTGGAGGTTTGTGAACTGGAGAAGGGGAACTTTTTGGACCTGGCGGTGGCTCCTTACTCTTACTGGACCAGTTGGCGTGTTCTTGCTTTGCCAGGTAACTGCAATAATTTCGGCGTAGGGGCAGGAGCAGGCCAGGGACACGAGAAAGGGGGGGAAAGAGGTGCCAGGGGTAGCAGAGCATTGGGAGCTGCTGATTGGTTGCAGTGTCATAGCGGGATCCACCGATCTGCTATTGGTTCGTTTGGCTACTGAAAAGTGGCGCTGCGAGGAGCCGTTGTACTTCGGTACTTGGTACATCCATCAATGCCCCAGAATTGGAGGGAATTTGGAGGTACCTAGGTACTTCATGCTAGTACCTAAGGTGGGATACGCTGCTAGAAGCAAGATTTTGATGATTCGATTTTCTTGATAGGCGCATTGCCAATGAGCCACGACAAATCGAATCCCGCACCGAACCGCCAACGAGACAAAACGACGATCCGATATACAGCAGCGAGCTCTGAATTTTCTTGATAAGGCAGGAGGAATATTTACCCGCGGCGGGCTTTGCATTGGGGAATCAGAAATTGGGTTCTCTGTGCGCACAATCGAGCTGCTTTTTGCGCCAAACGACATCGAATAACAAGAACAAAACATCACAATGGCTGCCATGGCCACCGCTTTCCTCCCCCGGCTATCGCCGCCTCTCTCTTTCTCCGTTTCCCGCTGGGCGACTTTCTACACCACACAATATACCCTCAAGTTCCTTCCAGCATTATCAATCGCCGTCCCCGGCGTCACCATCAATCTCCCCGGACTGCTTGGCGACATTTGGGAATCAGTCCTGCGGGCAGTGCCCAAGAACAAGGTTTCACACTCCAAGAAGAGATCAAGGCAGATGGCTGGAAAGGCTCTGAAGGATGTCAATCATCTGTGCAAATGCCCTGGCTGCGGAGAGATCAAGAGGACGCATAGGCTATGCCAGAACTGCTTGGAAGGTATGGCTATGAAACTTGGAAGTCTTTCGACTTATGCAATACTAACGACTCTTTTTCTTGAATCTAGACATGAAGAGAATATGGCGTCAGGATTACCCTGCAAACAGAGGGTTCTAAGCGATAGACGACTGGATTCCATCCGACATCTTACCAACGGCCTGTATATCACAACCTCGGCCTGACCAAGCATACAGCTGGCGTTTGCCTTGGCCAAGGCTTCTGTTTCATTATGTACTACTAGTATGAGGATCGGGATAGAGAATCGGGTGGCAGAAAAGCAATATTCTAAACATGTACAAAAAAAAATTACGAACATGCGAACAACGTTTTGCCCGTTTCTGTCAAGTGATACATACGCATAGAGTAACTAGTTTAAAAACTCTGCGCAATCTGCCAGTTATATAAAAGAGGAGAAATCTTCTTTGGTGGCTAACTTTATCCAATTGCAATTCATTGGCACAAATTAAATGAAAGAAACCTCTCTGCGTGATTCACTGTTTTACAGCATCTTGGCCTTTGCATCTGACGCTGGTATTGTAGCGGGCCATTTAACCCCACCAACTCGCAAAGGCACCCAGCTTCTACCACAGCCCAGCCAAAAACAACCTCCAAGCAACAGCAACATCGCAGGCAGGCAACAATGGTATGGCCCTCGTAAAATCTAATATGATTTCACAGAAGCTCATTTATCCGACTATATAGTCCAAGCAATACTTGACCACCCATACGGTGGATGACGGTTTGTCGTCGTCATTTCGCTCGACGAGAGCTAAGCAGCTAATGAGTGATCCCCAGCCCACATCACAGACATCTTCTCACTGGCCGCAACGCCAAGGACATTGCTCTCGGCCAGTGGCTCTTCAACGCTCCATGTCCATGACACTGCGGATCCCTCCTTTCCTCTGAGACAGTCCATCCCAGACGCCCACAAACTAGGCTGCCACCATGTCTGCACATCACGCAACGGCCTGTATGCCGCCAGTGCTGGCTTCGGGGGTGAGGTCAAGATATGGGAGCTGAACAAGGAGACTGGAGACTGGAGCAGCGGCGGTGAGATCACGGGCCCGACTGTCAAGCCAGGTGAAGTGTGGGCGATTGCTCTCAGCGAGGATGGAGGCTATCTAGCAAGCACCACAAGTGACGGCAGAATCAACGTATGGGATGTCGCAGACCAGGGCAAAGCCAAGATCCGGGAGTACGAGACCGGGAGCGCGGGTTCGGGCAGCTTTGGTATGTGCGTGGACCTCAGCAGAGATGGAAAGTTCACAGCCAGCGGGCACCAGAACGGCTCGGTCTACGTGTTCAACAATGACACGGGAAGGATTCTATATTCCTTGTCCGGTAGGTTACACCCCGTCTTCAAGTTTGATGATTCTATTCACTCTTGAGGCTAACGTGAATTCACAGGTCTTGCCAAACCCGTCCGGGCCGTAGCCATATCGCCTGCCGGCACCAGGGTGGCAGCGGCGGGCGATGCTGGCATCATCGCCATATACGATACAAAACACGGCGAACACGTCGGCAACCTGACAGGGCACTCATCATGGATCACTTCACTGGACTGGAGCGATACTGGCGAGTATCTCCTCAGCGGCTCTATGGACGGCAAAGTGAAGGTGTGGTCAATCGAGCGCGGCGTTTGCGTTGCAACTCATAGTGAGACGGACAAGGCACTCTGGGCCGTTCGGTGGCTGCCCAAGACCGGGCGTAGCGAGATGTTTTGCACCGCCGGCGCAAACAGGAGCATCTCATTCTACAGGGAGGCGACAGGCAGTTAGAGCTCTTACAGGCGGTACAGGAGCATTAGAAGGGATACACAGCATGTTGAATTGTGCAATTGGACTTTATCCTGCTCCTCGGCGATGAAGTACACCACGTGATTAGATGTGTGATCTCGACAAAGTACAGAAGCGAATTGAAGCATTGCGGCTGCCACGTGACATCGTTCCAGTCTCGCGTTGCCCCGCCAAACCTTAGCGCCAAATTGAGCATCATCTTCTCCCCATCATCCACATTACAAGCAGGCAGACAACCACGGAACTCCACCCTGATCGCCAGTGTTCCTGCATCTCATTTACCGCCCATCTTGGCTGTGTATACATTCCGCACATACCGCAAAAGCATTAATACCAGTAATCCAATCATACTCATCGAATTGGCGGAATAATTGTTGCACTGTATCGGCATTCAGTAGCGTCACAGGGTATCAACATCGAACAATGCCTACCACTAGACGATCAGCAGCGGCCGCCCGGGGTCGTCCCGGCCCTGCCAAGGGACAGTCAACAATCAGCTTCTCGGGCAGGGTTACAAAGGCCGTGCCCAAAGATTTGAAGAAAGCAGTGACGGATACCCCTGCGATTGCTAGAACTACCATCCCAGAGAGGCCAGCGTCAAAGGACGAAGTCCCCAAGAAGGAAGAGGAGGAGGAAGTTGTCGATGTTGTCGATGTTGTCGCAGAAGAGCCCGAGGCCCACGAGGAGTCGGAGGCGGAAGCAGAGCCTGTTGCTGAAAAAGCTCCAGAGAAAACGGAAGCAGAGCTCAAAGCAGAGAAGATCACAGATGCTCAGATCAAAAAGTACTGGAAAGCGATTGAGAAGGAGCGCAAGGCGCCTCGAGTGCACCAGGAGGATCTTGATTTGGGCGAGAAAGTACTGAGATACTTTGATGTGAGCTCGCAGTATGGTGTAAGTTACTTCCCTCCCATTTCGAGATGCGACATGCTTGAATTGGATGTACGTTAACATTGACTTCCTGCAGCCTTGCATAGGAATCACTCGTGTGAAGCGGTGGCAACGAGCTGAGCGTCTTGGCATGAACCCCCCAATTGAAGTTTTGGCGGTTCTTGTGAAGGAGGAGAATAAAGAGAACGATGAGGTCGAGACTGCGCATATGGATCGGATAATGAATGCCACGGCTTTGTTTACATGAGCAGAAATTAGCTGGGGGCTGGGTCGTGGCGTTGGGTGTAATCTTTTTTCTTTTTTTTTTATCTTGATGATTTATATTGGAGCTATGATGGGTATGTGAATTGATTTGTGTACTATCTTTGCAGATATACGGAGATATTGTGGGTTTGTTCTATAATTTGAGGTGTTATGCTTCAATCGTGTGCGGTTGATCAAGTCCCGCCCCAAGCAAGACGTGGAATCAGTACCAGATGCTCCGTGTTCGATGATGAGGAATAGTTTCTTTACCCTCTGCTTCCATCTCTTTCATTGTGTCGTAGAGGAAGAAATCAATCAAAATAGCATTGACATGAGTTTCGGGATGGGCTTTCTGGATCTCCCTCCGTATCAACTCGACGCACCAAATACTGCAAGCTGTAACAATGTTAGTAAGAGGCTTCACAGATACTTGATTGATTTAGACTTTTACCTCTTAGTTGAATCTCCCATTTGCTTCCGCTTTCAATAAGCTTCTTATCGCGGATCGCCGCGTGGATCTGCGGACCGATGTATAATGCGCCGAGGGTTGAGAGGATCTGCGGCACGCGGTAATCGGCAAACATTGTAATCTTGTCAATGTCGCGGAACTCGCCGTATGACTTGCCCTCGAAGCAAGCCCATATATCGGCCACGAAGATCTGGGCGCGCTTCATGATGCGGATAGGGTTGCGTCTGCCCTCAAAGGGGTGTTCATCTCTGAAGCAATCAAAGTCTCTGGCGAGCAGGTTGACGAGCTGTGCCGCGGAGCCGTTGGCTGCGGAAATGAGGTTGACAACGGAGCAGTTGTATTTCTTTCGGTCATGGAGTTAGAGTTTAATTCTGTACATATCGTTTATGAGAAGGGTACGACTTACACTGTAGAGCACGTTGCCGCTTTCTCGGAGACAGTCCAGTCGCTCTTGGAGAAGAGGCATTTCTTCCTCTGTGCAGGATCTAAAGACATGTCTGAGCGAATCCAGGTTGCACTCCTCTTCATTCTGCCAGAAGTGAGGATCCGTGATGGGGATGTCTAGCCAGAGTCAGTGTGAGAAGCTGATGGTTATGAATTCGCAGCATAAGAAGGCTTCTACCAACCTTCCTCAAGGGCCCTCTGCATGGCCGCTACAAGACTCCAGTATCCCGTCCACCGCTTCCCCTTGTACTCAATAGCAAACCTCTCGTCATCAGGCAGCTCAGACCAAAACGAAAAGTTGAGCAGGTCCATAGTGAAAATGAAGGCGGCTGTGGCTTCATCCTTGGCCTTGGGATGCAGCTCGTGCGATGACCAGGTGGAGGTGGAATAGCTCTTCTCCTGCATCTGCGCATAGATGGACTCTGCGGCCCGCTTTGTCGCCAACATGTCGATGGCTACATCGATTCCATGGTTGTAGACATATTCGGCGTCGGGCAGGACGCCTGTCTCGGGCTCTTCGTCTTTGATGGAGACGCCTTGCAGGTGCTGGCGAAGAAGAGCGAGAAGCTCGAGATCTACCTCGTCATCTGACATGATGCGAAGAGGAAGGGGATAAATGAGTGTGCGAAGGCGGATTTTATCTCTCTCAAAGTATCATGAAAATAGAATGAAATAGTCAAGTGAAGCCTGGCTAAAATCTCGTTCACTGGAAAGGTCAAAAGCGCTTCAGGCCTGAGTGGGCAGCGCTGTGAATAGCACCCCGCTGAGCCGAGTACTCTGTCTACAGAGCCCAATCAGGGCTTTTCTTCAGTATTGGAATTTGGGGTGTAGTGGATTATCAGGACCAAAAAGACTTGCAAAATCCGGTTGCAGCAGTTTACTGTCTATGGCGCTTTATCAAATACTTTTTTTTTTTTCGGCTTTCTTTTCTTTCATATCACTCTCAAGTATCCCATACATCCATCCATAAAAATAAGAATAAAAATTAAAAATGTCAACGTCCAGCCAGGAACACACAGCCTTGCTCTCAAGTCACTCCCGCCAATCCCTTATCTTAGCGCAACCAATCAGCGCGCTCGGAGCGCACGGCCCCTCGGACATATTCCCCGGGCCTCTGACCTCATCTAATTGGTCGCAACTCGACTTTTCGACTGCCTCGTACCTTGTACTTGAAGACCTGGAGCTGCACCTGCGCCGAGCATCGCCAGACCAACAGCTGAAAAAGTGACGGGTTTGGCGCAATCGATACGACGCCCTCTGCCTCACCTGCGACAGATCGCCTTCGAGCTCCATCCCCAAATCCGACGCCCGAATCTCCTGCCATCGCCGCTATTTTTATTCCCTGCCGCAGTGCCCTTCACCCGCGCTGATGGCAGCGATGGAGGCTCCCAGAGAGGCTGCTGTGGATTCAGTCGAAAGCACGTCAACTGCTGCTGCTGCCACCGCTGCCCAAGAGCTTCAGCACCCACGGCGGATCGTCGCGTCACATCCTGCACCTCCTCAGCGAAGCGCAATGGCCACGCGCGATCGATTTAATCACCAGTCACTCGGCGCATCTCTGAATTCCTCGGTCAAGCATGTACGTTGATGACGAGGCTGTGGTCTCGCGACCTCAGCCTGTGCTGTCCCGCGATCTGAACCCACATCAGCAGCCAGCTCCCCCTCCCAACCCGAGCTATCCCCTCCCTCTGTTGCTATTAAATTTACATTTTTTGGCTTGCTTCGCTTCTTTTTCAGCTGATTTGGTTTTGGACACTAACCTTGGGCCACAGGCGCGAGTGCTCATGGTGGGCGCTGGAGGTATCGGATGCGAGCTTCTGAAAAACCTCGTCCTCAACGGCTTCGGCGAGATTCACATCGTCGACCTCGACACGATCGACCTGTCCAACCTCAACCGACAATTCCTCTTCCGACACGAGCATATCAAAAAGTCAAAGTCACTGGTGCGTTGGATGCCGAGGTGACGCTAGAGATGGGCTGGCTTTCGCAATGCTAACTGCTGGGGCAGGTTGCCAAGGAGGCGGCACAACGATTCAATCCGAACGTCAAGATCGTCGCTCATCATGCCAACATCAAAGACCCCGAGTTCAGCGTTCCGTGGTTTCGTGACTTCAAGATCGTTTTCAATGCCCTCGACAACCTCGACGCTAGACGACATGTAAATAAGATGTGCTTGGCTGCAGATGTTCCTCTAATTGAGAGCGGAACGACTGGTTTCAATGGCCAAGTCCAGGTCATCAAAAAGGGCATCACTGCTTGTTACGACTGCAGTCCTAAGGATACGCCCAAATCCTTTCCCGTCTGTACTATTCGAAGCACACCAAGCCAGCCGATTCATTGCATAGTTTGGGGCAAAAGCTATCTACTCAAGTAAGAGGCCTCTCCCTACATCCGACATACCCTATTTTTTTCTAAAACTTTCTACGCAGTGAAATCTTTGGCGTCAGTGAGGACGAATCAGCTTTTGATCACTCAGCGGATGCGGATAACGGTAGGTCATCCACCTTGCGGGACGCACGGAGAGGTTTCATACTGAATAAAAGGTATAGCCCAAGAAATCGAAGAATTAAAGAAAGAGTCAGAGGCTCTCAAGAAAATCCGAGAAGCAATAGGAACACCTGAATTTCCAAAATTGCTATTCGACAAGGTATTTAATTCCGACATCGAGCGTTTGCGATCTGTGGAAGACATGTGGAAATCGCGTCGCGCTCCTGAAGCGCTCAAGTATGATGAAGTGTTGGCGCGAGCCAGCCAGGCTGTTGAATCAAAAGATGTCATACTGGCGGACGGGCAGAAAGCTTGGTCCCTTGAAGAGAGTCTTGTTGTCTTCAATGACAGTCTCGACCGGCTCAGCAAGCGACTGCTTCAACTAAAGGCGACTAAGGATTCTTCTGCCCCTGAGCCAACCATCACCTTTGACAAAGACGACGACGATACTCTAGACTTTGTAGCATCCAGTGCAAACATTCGTTCCACAGTCTTTGGCATCGATCTGAAGTCTCGCTTCGACATCAAGCAGATGGCCGGCAATATCATACCAGCTATTGCCACAACAAACGCCATTGTTGCAGGTCTCTGTGTCTTGCAGTCCTTCAAAGTGCTCAAAGGAGAATATGGCCAGGCTAAGGAAGTATTCCTAACGCCCTTTGCCAATGCAAGACTGCTAGCTCCAGATAAGAATCGAGAACCAAACCGCGAATGCCCCGTCTGTGGGGTTTATTACACCAGTGTCATTGCCGATTTGTCCCGAGCAACACTTGAGGATATTGTCGAGGGCCTGGTAAAGGACCAGTTTGGTTATGGAGACAAAGAGTTTGTAGTGAGCAACGACGTGGGTGTGTTGTATGACCCGGACGAGACAGAAAATCTCGGAAAGAAACTCACGGAGCTTGGTATGGCATTTTAACGATTCTCTCTCCCCCCTCGCATTGCAACAAAGCTGACGACCTTATAGGAATCAAGGGAGGTAGTTTTCTAACTGTCACCGATGAGGATGAGGATGCTCCACTCGTCAATTTGGTGATTGATATTCAAAATGGGTATGTAATATGAAAAGATGTTGCTACAAGAAAGAAGCTAATCGTTTACAGCATCCTGGATAACCAAAGAGAGTCATTCCGTACGGTGCATGCTGGCCGTCCTGAAATCCCCCACAGGCCTCAGAAATCCTCTCCAGTCGAGACCAACGGCAATGGCCATGGGCAACAAAACGGAAAACACTCCCTGGATGATGAGATGTCAGAGGAGTCTAAAGGCATCAAAAGACCGCTTCCCGATGCTGATAGCCCTCCTTTCAAAAAAGCCAAGATTGTCGGCTCAGCTGATGATGTTGTGGTTGTGGAAGACGCCGGTGGAGCCATCGTCATCGATGATTAATGAGATACATTGCTGCATTGAGCGTTAAAGAAGCTGCTGCGCTATTCTCAAGCAGCACTCAGCCCGCCGTCGAGGTTGAGGATACAATTGTTGGCGAAGCCGTTGGACGCCAGAAACAAAGCGGCATCAGCAACCTCTGTGGGATCAGCCACTCTATTGAGAGGAGTGTCTTTGAGGTAGGCTTGCTGGATTTCTGGCTTGAGATCTAATATTGGTTGTACATTAGCTTGGGTACAAGAGGAACAAGCATTGTGTGTCTATGGAAGAGGATATAGGGGGGAGGATATACATACCAGTCCACATGGAGCCATTTACCCAGCCGGGCAGCAGAGCATTTACACGGATAGAGCGAGACGCCATCTCACGGCATAAGGCACGGGTAAAGCCTAAGATGATATGAGCATCCCACTACACAAAATGTATGTAAAACATTGTATTTAATATAAGAAAGAAAACACAGATGCAGGCATGATGCCTTCTTACCAATTACACCGGCCTTGGACGCAGCATAAGCCGTGGCCCCCAGTCCACCCTTTGTAGCCATGAGGCTAGAGATGTTGATGATGCAGCCTAGGAGGAAGATGTGAGTGTCAATTGGGCAGAGGATTACAATAGGATGAACTAGCAGCATCATGGAGAGGGAGCATACCGTTTGGCCTCATCTTTGCGTGCTTGCATATAAGCATAGTGGCCAGTAAGTTTGTATCGACGATGGCTGAGAGCTCTTCATCTGGCGTTCGCTTCAGTAGGGTGGTCTGGGAGATACCGGCACAGTTGACGAGAATATCAATGGGTCCGATGGTCGTGCCATCTGGAGGCTATACACGAATATATCCAGTTAATTATAAGAGGTTCATGCGGTACGTGCTGTATACAGCCAAGTTTTCAATAGTCTTCTTCTTCTTCTTCCCCTCCCTCCCATCCTTTAATTATGTCAGACAATTAATTACCTTGGATGAGCTGCGTGAACCAAACACTGCTTTAATCTGTTCCCGATCCGAAGCATCCAGTCGAATAAACTGGTGAGCTGTGGGAATGGCAATGGCCGTATCGGTCCCGGGTAGGCTGTATGGACGAAGCTGCGGCTCCAGACGGGGGCGCGCATCGAGGGCAGAGCGGCCGAGCAGAGAGATGACGGCGCCTTGGTGGGAAAATGCCTTTGCTATGGAGGACCCGATGACGCCGGTGGCTCCGACGACGACGCAGTGCTTGCCTGCAAAGGGCAGCGCCATGGTGTTGAGCTGCGTCGGGGTTTTGATTATGTATGTTGGATTTAGGGCTGAGGATGCGTTCAATGAACTCTGGTCAATGCTTTAGAGCGGCAGATGCTCGGTGCTGTTTTGGGGAATCAGTGGGGGATCTGGGGCCTGAAGCCATCCACTGATCCACTAAAGGCGCTGTAAGTGACGATGCATGTGATTCATGAGACGGAACCTGGAATACATGAATATCATAGCATTGATTGATTCAATGTGATGCAATTCAGCCGGCTGTGATTCCACAAGCGCTTATAGCCGCCAAATATCACAGAAACTACAAGTACCCTGCAATAATACAGCCCTTGGCCGTTTCAAAAGCGGCTACGGGTCTACGCAAAGCGCACGCAATTGGACATGGACCCTTGGCTTACAGGCCGTGCCTCGGTGCGGAGTAGCGCTGGAAGGGATCTACAGCACATTGAGGTAACCAAAGCGGACGGAAGCCTCGTCGACCTTTATCTTGGCTTGCCGGGCATAACGCTATCTGTGGTAAAATGAAGCACCCAATTTGGTAAATCCCTCGGCAGCTAGGCCAACTTGGAAAATGGGCATGTTCCTTTTGGCTTTTTTTTTTTTCGTATTAGTCGTGGTGGCTGTGATTAATATCCAGCACAGATAGAGTCTCGCTGTAAATAACTGCTGGAGCACGAGGCTTACAGGGTTTGGTGGCTTCCAAGCCATTTTTACTTCAGTGCGATTTTTTTTTTTTTTTTGCGCCAGGGCTCGTCGCATCGCATCTCACTAATAAAAACTGCGGACTCCGGGCCACGTCTTCGCTTTCCCTCCGCCTACTCTGCTGTCACTCCCTCCGCGGTCACTCCATGTCGGGGCCCAATCTCGTCTCACGACACATTGAGATCCTCCCTGACAGCGCTGTCGACTGCCTGGGATTCCCACCATGAGCGGCACGCGACGCGATGCCCCGCCGCATCACAAGCACAAGGACAGCGTCCCCGACGCGGGGCTGAGAAGCCTCGATCATTGTAGGTTTAACACAGCTCCTGGTGATGGTGGGGATGAAGACAATCTACGAGCAGAATCGGTGTTGTGCGACGGCCGTGAGAGGATCAAGCATGGGGGAAGAGGTGTCGTAGCTGGAGCGCAGACGAGAGGAGTAATGAGAGGGGATGGTGACATCCCAACGCAACAAGACGCATGCACTGACACAAGGCCACCTGTAGATAAAAGAGCGCTGCCAAAATGGAGATATAACTTGCGACAACAGGCACTCCCGCTCATCCGCTGGGAGACGCCGTATCTGGCTGCTCTCCAGAGCAAGTTGCGCACGCCGGCGCTCGACAGCTACTTCGCCATTACGGCTAATCTCGGCACGCACACCTTCTTCATGGTCTTCCTGCCCATGCTGTTCTGGGGTGGCTATCCGGCCTTTGCCAAGGGGTATGTTTGGAGATGAGGAATCTGCTTCGTTCAGAGTGCGGCAGCAATCACTGCTGTTTGTCTGCCATGTGAGTTGGGGCTTGGGATTGCTAATGTGGTCGGCGCAGGTTGGTTCACATCTTGGCGCTGGGTGTCTTCTGGACAGGCTTCATCAAGGATTTCTACTCGCTGCCTCGGCCGCTGTCGCCGCCCCTCCACCGCATCACCATGTCTGGATCCGCAGCGCTCGAGTACGGCTTCCCTTCGACGCATAGTGCCAATGCAGTTTCCGTGGCCGTCTACGCCCTCCTACACCTGCGCGATCCCCACAACACCTTTTCCGAGACGACAAAGCTACTCCTCGAGATCCTATCGTATTTTTATGCTGTATCGATTGTCTTTGGGCGGCTTTACTGCGGCATGCATGGATTCTTGGATGTCATCATCGGATCTATAATGGGGGCCGGCATCACCGTCCTGGAATACTATTACGGGCCGCCGTTGGACGCCGCAATGCAGAACGGCTCTTGGCTGGTTCCCGTCATTGCTGGCCTGGTTGTTGTCATCTTTGTACGAATTCATCCCGAACCTGCAGATGATTGCCCGTGCTTCGACGATAGTGTCGCCTTCGCCGGCGTAGTAATTGGTCTGGAAGCCGGCACTTGGACCGTCGGAAGGTCTTTTCTGGCTCACGCCGAGTCCAGCATGGGTGTCCTGCCATATGTATCATGGGTTATAGCGGCGAGGATGGTTGTGGGAATCATTGCCATCTTTGCCTGGCGCGAGACTATGAAGCCCACGCTGCTCAAGGTGTTGCCTCATGTATTCCGCCTCATCGAGTCGACAGGCTTTGACCTGCCCCGAAGATTCTTTACGCCCGCTAGCGAGTACAAGTCTGTGCCTCCCGGATCGCGGTTGGATACGCTATTCCCGACTGCCTCTGATTTCCCTCGCATGGTCGAGAGTATTCGACATCCTACGACTCGAGGACGATCAGTCTCTATTGGGCCTCAGAGTGCGGCAGATGCATACGAAACCCTGGCATATCGGGAGCGACAGCGCCGGGACAGCATTTCTAGCAACACGAGTCTCAAGAGTAAATCAAGCAATCTGGATCTGAATGGCAAAGACGAAGACAAGTCAGGCAAGGGGGCACAGACTTCAGGTGCCCAGAAGCCGGTGTTTAATGATAATGAGTTGCTGAGAGGCCCGAATGATGTTTTGGTTTTGCAAGGAACAGAGAATGGGAACCCAGATATTTATCTCAGCATGGAAGATGCGCGTGACGAGAAGGAGGTCTTTTCTCAGCTGGTGAAGCCGCGAGTGAGATACGATGTCGAAGTTGTTACGAAACTTGTCGTTTACGGAGGTAGGTGTCTAATAGTGCAACCCGCGAATACTGAGCATACACTAATGAGAACCAATCACGACAGGAATATCGTGGCTCGCAGTGGCAGGAATTCCCATGCTATTTAGCTTCATTGGTCTCGGCGTTGTCCGTACGGTGATACTGTGGAACGGCCGGGCTCTTGGGCAGTGACCGTTGCGCTCAATTGATTCATGGTAGGCGCAAATCGTTTCCACGCTCCATTTTGACGAACATAGGGACATGGGAGGCGTTTTCTTTTTCATGTGTTTTCTTTTCCTTTTCTTTTCCTTTTCTAGCTTCACGAGTTTGGGAACTTTCGAAGCCATTATATTTTCTGTTCTGGCACGGCGACTGGTCGCATTATGTGGAAGACAACTATGACGCGATAAACGGAGAGAACATGTATCCTAATAGTCCTTCTTCTTCTTCTCCTTCTTCTTCTTATGATTCTTGTCTTATTATCATTTTCATCTTCTTTTTGTATACTGGAAAGAGTATTGGGTGGGATTGAAGAAATAGGAGAAATTAATACAAGATTTGTCCAGATCACATGCGATGGTGAGAAACAGGACAGGTACTAAATGGTATTTAACGTAGCTCCACGGGTCCACGGGTAGTAATTAAGAACATTGAGTACTGTAGATGCATCGTGCAATCTTGTTCAAAGGACATTGCTGTTGGCGAGAGAGCTGTGGCGTCTCCGTATTCACAGTGGCTAATCTTGCTCTAGGCTGTGGCGCGGTTGCAGGGGTTTTAATGGGCAGAACACGTCTCGGCGCGTGTAGCTGTTGCGCTTGTGCAGCTCCATACTTTGCACATGACAAAAAATTAACGACGACGATTGCATCTTTTCGCCCAAGGGCCAACTCGTTATAAAGCCAGATTCCTAGTCGGATTGCTTTGAGGGGGCTTAGATTACACCCCTGCAACTACCATTGCCCGCCAAAATGTCCGACTACCAGGATGAGATGGACGTTGATGGCCCTGGTCCATCCGCCGATATCACATTCTCAGCTGAGGCGACCAAGGGCAAACGAAGTGCTGCCAATCTGCCAGTTGAGGCTGAGGATACCTTGCCATGGTACGAGGGAGATGCATTTGCAAACATGTTGACCAAAGCGGTTCACTGACAGTGCCTTTTTTAGGGTCGAAAAGTATCGCCCAGTAACGCTTGACGATGTGTCCGGTCACCAAGACATCCTAGCCACCATCAACAAATTCGTCGAGTCGAATCGCCTCCCTCACCTGCTTCTCTACGGACCTCCTGGTACGGGTAAAACATCTACCATCTTAGCCCTAGCACGACGAATTTACGGTACTGCCAACATGCGGCAGATGGTGTTGGAGCTGAACGCCTCCGACGACAGAGGTATCGATGTGGTCCGAGAACAGATTAAGACGTTTGCTAGTACAAAACAAATCTTTTCCATGGGCAGCAGTGCTGCGAAGAGCAGTTCGATTGCGGGATTCAAGCTCATCATCCTGGACGAGGCGGATGCCATGACCAACACTGCACAGATGGCACTACGAAGAATTATGGAAAAGTACACGGCGAACACACGGTTCTGCATCATCGCCAACTACGCCCACAAGCTCAGCCCCGCGCTGCTGTCTCGTTGTACGAGGTTTCGATTCAGTCCGTTGAAGGAAGGGGATATTAGGGTGTTGGTGGAGAAGGTGGTGGAGGAGGAGAATGTCAAGATCCAGGGCGAAGCTGTGGATGCACTAGTGAAGCTGAGCAAGGGCGACATGCGACGGGCATTGAACGTGCTTCAGGCTTGCCATGCATCAAGTGAGTTGCAGTACACTCAGATGTTGTATTTGTTGGTCAGGGCTAACCATGGAGCGTATAGGCACACCACTAAGGCTGAAGAACGAACCCAAGCCTCCGGAAAGCGAGATCCAGCGCGAGACGATTACGACTGAAACGATTTACAACTGCATTGCGGCGCCTCAGCCCGATGCCATCAAGGAGATTATGGAGACGCTCTTGAGCACGCCGGACGTGACGAGCTGTTTGAATACTATTAATGCGCTGAAGACGACGCAGGGGCTGGCGCTGGCGGACATTATCACGGCACTGATGGAGCAGCTGACAAAACTCGAGGTGAGCGCAGAGGTTATGATTACCTGGCTAGAGGGCTTGGCGGAGATTGAGCACAGAGTTGCTGGAGGAGGCAGCGAGATGGTCCAGACGGGAGCAGTGGTGGGAGTTGTGCGAGGAGGGGTGGAATTAATGAGCAAGTGAGCAAAGCAATGCCGTTTGAGAGCATGTTGACGCCGTATCTGTAAATGAAATACAAGCAAACAAGCTAATAGAAACTAAACGAGGGGCGAGCAATTGGACCCCTCGCATTGCAGTTGGCAATTCGGTATGATTAAGCTATTGATAATGATGTCAAAGACAACCTAGTACTGATCCCGTTACTCCGTATCGTACCATCACCACCACTGGTAATATTATAGGCAATAGTTATGCTTCTTTTTATTCGCATCATGGCGAAATGAATAGAAGCAAGCTTAGCTGCGGGTGGCGCATAAGAAGCCTCCATGAAGACTCTCGAGCCATTCACAAGGCGCTGAAAGTCCCTGAAGGTCCCTGAAGATTCCCCATCAGGATTTAGACTTTGGTTACGTCAGAAACGCGCGCGGGTATTGGCAATCACGGAGGAACCTCTTTCCCTTTTGCTCATGTTTCTTGGAACTGCAAGTTCCCAAGCACTTCCCAATCGGTCAAGGCAAAGACAACAAAATTAAACCTCTTCTTTTCTTCTGCAACTATACTATCTTTGTCAGCTTCCACTCCTATTCCAAATCCTTCGTCGGCAACCAAGACGTTGCGTTTTTGCTTGTCCAGCCATCCCTGCAATGGGGCTCTGCCGCTCTGGGGCTGCTTATCGGCATCTAATATCCCGGAGTGAACGCCGCAATCCGCCGCTTTGCTAGTTGCTTCGGCGAACATCGTCGCCTGCCATCGCCATCTTCTGCTGGTGCGACGGGGCTCTCACGACCCATACCAGTGCCTCTGCTGTACGGAGTACTCTACTGGCATTTACCGCCATTGCCGCCGCAGTTGCCGGTGTTTAGTTGGGAGACGAACGAGCAACACTTATAAAAAGACACGGAAACCGGGCGCTTCTCCAATGTCCATGTCCGCCTCCCCAAGAGAAGTGGCCATGCTTTCTGCGAGCCCGAGCGAGGCGCCCAGCACGGCCGGGCTTCCTTTGCATTCGGGGGCCGACGTCCACAAGATCCCGCAGATTCTGCCACGAGAGCGTGTCTTTCCCATCCAGATTGGCGGCGAGCTGTTCAAGCTGTCTGGCGCATCTCTGTCCTCCGATGGTTCGTCGCGTGCCGTGGCTTGCTTTGACGAGACTAGCCCTTGATCCCGGCACCCTTGTTTGCTAACTTGTCTCTTTTTCTGAATGCTACAGCGCCGTCCTACTTCTCGCAATACTTCCTCTGCCAGATCAGAGTAGCAGAGCAGAAAGGCGAAGACCCTTCGAGCTCGATACGGACGTTGTACATCGATCGCGATCCCAAGACGTTTCGAGACATCGCGCTGCATCTACAAGGATATCATGTGAAGCCGCGGGATGGGACGCACTTTGTGCGTTTATTTGCGGACGCCCAATTCTACAACCGTACATTTCTCCCCTCAGCCCAATGGCTCCCAACTGCTTTGCGGGATACCCAAAGCGCTAACCATCTTCATCACTTACAGTTCCCAAGCTCATCTCTCAGCTTAACGAGGAGAGCATCTTCATGTCCATCGGCCACCGAGAATTCCAGATTCCTCGCGACGTCCTCAACGATCCTGCCAATTCCCCAAACTACTTCTCTCTCGGCTTCGCTCTCTTCTTCTCCCAACCAAACGACCTCTTCCCCGGCCTCGATCGTGAAGGGTTGATACGTCCACCCTCTATACTTCCTCCTTCGGTACCTAATCGCAACGCTGATACCTTCGCCGAGCTGCTGCGTTTGTTGCGCGGGTATCCAGTCAGTATCCGCGACGAGAATCATCGCCAGGAGCTCCTTCGCGACGCTCGATATTTCCACTTTAAAGGCATTGAACAGCAGCTTGTTCCCCACTCCATCAGCTATAACCCCTTGCGCCAAATCGAAGAGATCGTCCTGCGGTTGGAGAATGTGCAAAAGAGTGGCGTCAGTATTTCAGCTGAGGAGTCCGATGGAACATCGCGCTCCTCTATCAGGCATGTTAAGTATGCGCGCCCATATGTCGACAATAAGCCGGCCGAGTTGATACTGGAGATTGGAGGAACCACAAGCAAATTCATCTTCTCAGCAGGGGGGGCCAGGGCCGAGTTCTTTGGGGGCACAAAGGCTAGGGTGGCGAGACTGCTGGAAGTTGTTGCGACAAAGCTCAACCTACCTCCGACCACACAGCCGCTGGGCCTCCTTATGGCCGCAGGAGGCGCCAGTTCACAACCAGCCACGCCAGGCAATACTCCCCTCAGCGAGGATCTCGTCCGAGTTGTCTTTGAAGCGGAGTCTTCAATCATCCTCAACGGCGAAGACTATGAGGGAGACCTTAGTCGATACGATGCCGAAGAGGCTACTCCTGCCATCACCCCCGATGCCGAGACGCCTGTAAACCCCAGGAAGCGCCGCCGGACAGGTGAAAGTATCGATATCGGCATTTTTAATGAGGGCCAGGAATGGGCCGTCAAGACGGGCCAGTTCAGGCTACGTATCCAAGAGAGCAAGGGCGGCAAAAGCTCTGTCGAGTGCGTTTTTGTAGCGGTCAAGATCGATGCCGTGAGCTCGGAAAGGGGTAGGAATAAGACAAGAAAGTTTCTTAGCGATTGATTTTGGATAGTGAGGGAGGGAACGGGAGGAAAAATAATAGGAGGTCTTTGTATATAAAACTTAATGAGTAAAGGGAGTTATTGATTGGCTTGATTGGGGGGAACGAGGCGATACCAGATCTTTGGAGATAATTGTACATTTCTCTGCTTTGTCTATATTAAGTGGTTTACTGAGCTTGAATGATGATACTGGCTCTCGGTGTGAGTGAAGTTGGCAAACTATGTTGGCTTGAATCGGATATATTCCTTAAAGTCTTGAACAAATGAAATAGTTTTCTGAGATATGTAGTAATGGTACGCTTTTCCAGTACCATTATGGATATGGGCTTTTTCTAAACCTAAGAAATAGCACAATGCAAATGAAATCACAAGCGCCTAACAATTATGCAATTGGGAATCAATTTCAAAATATCAAACACCAAAGCAAATGTAACAAGGAACTGAGAAAGAGTAAAGAACAACCAAAAAAAGCAAACGCCCCTCATACCATTTTTTTTCTCCCACGTCAAAGAAAACCTATCAAGGGCATGTACAAAATAAAAACGAGAGACAAACAACAGAGATGAAAAGACCAAAACGCCAGCACAGCATGACATCCAAAACGCCGCCTTCGCCAGCGCTCCAAGTTTGCCCCCCCTGCCTATCCCGTTCCATTTTGGACATTATGCAAGAATGAGAGAAAAGAGGAAAAGAACATAGAGAAAGAATGACTGGAAGAGAAAGAAGAAGAAGAAGAAGAAGAAGAGGGAGAAGAGTTGTAAAAACAGAGAAGAAGTAGAAAAATAAAAGGGGAAAAATGTAAAGATGATGAATGAGTGGTGCTGACAAACCCCATCTCCTCATAAATATCCCACCCAACCCATCCCAACCCAAACCCAAACGTCGCCGCTTAAACCACCCTTTATGTACCCTCCATTTGCGTAAATTCAAAGCACAGGGGAAAATGAAAATAGAGAGAGGAAAAAAAGAAAACGCCTCATGCGTTCCGGGATCTGGATCTGCTTCCAACCGTGCCCGTTGAGTTGCTTATTACCCGTCGACCCATACCGGACGTCGGCCGGCTTTGTGGTGTTGCTGCACCTCTGGTTGTACTTCTGGCACGTCCTCTTCTCTCGCGGATCTTGGCCAGGGCTTCTTCGCGAGTCATGGTTGGTGTCATGGCCGGGTCGCTCGTGTCAAAGCTCGCACTGCTGCTGTTGGACGCAGTTCGCATTCTCTGGTTGAAAGACAGTGAGCTAGAGGATCGTTCATCTCGAACCGGGACCGAGGTTGTCGTAGTTACTGTGTAGGAACTCTTGGAAGAAGATTGAGACTCGGCAGCTGAGCGTTTCCGGGGGAGGGCAAATCGTTCTGGCTGTGGCTCAGGTGCTGGTGCCAGTGCCGGCTCCAAGTCTCCCTCTTCCGCTGCCTGGTATCGCATTACCCTCTCCTGAGCGGCTTCGTTGTCACGGACCGTCGGGAAGCTACGCAAGTTTGGAAGAGAGTCAGCTTGGGCGTCAATTCGCGGTGCATTGATGAGCGACATGAGCGATGATCTCCCGTGGGAAAGTTCATAGACTGATGATGGCTCGGCGGATGGTGTTCTCGCAAACGTACGTTGATGTGCCTCTATTTTTTCTTTGGGAGGAGGCATCTCCGGCTCAACTTCCTCATGAGCTTCGATGACAATCTCGGCCTTGCGCTGGGCTTCCAGCTCAATGGCCTCCTGCTCGGATACCGTACGGAAGACGCCCTCCTTAGGGTAGAAGACGGTGCTTCGCCTGGCGCCCTTCCTCACCTTCCCCGGATTCAATTCCAGTTGCTGGATTGGTGACTGAGGAGGCTGAGAAGACGCATCCCTCTCTTCTGGAATGGAAGCCTCCGTGGAGAGCCTCGTCTTTTCGGGAGTTCGGGGAAGCTGTTGCGCCAACATGCTCGTCCGACGTTGGGACTTGGAGCATGGGCAGCAGTGCATCTGACACTCGGCCTGCATAAATTCAATCATCTCCTGAGCTCGATCTGCTCTCTGCCTTTCCCATTGTAATTGCTCGGTGAGCTGCTCAATCTCCAGCTCGCTCGCAGCTGACGAGACGATCTCCATTGTTGAAAGCGAAACACGAGGATCCTTGCACCTAATAGTCGATGCGATCCTTCGCTTCCTTGGGGGAGACGCAAACTCATCGTCTGCTTCCTCAGCCGGCAGGGGAATGCGGCCCTCTGCAGCGAGACGCGCAACTTCTTCGTTCTTGGCCGCCACTTTGTAGGCATCGCGCTCCTGCTCGACCAGCTTAACCCGAGCGAGTGCTTGTTCGAGCTGATCCTGAAGGTTGCTAGCCTGGTACTTTGCTTCAAATGTTTCTTGCTCCCGAGCTCGACTCTTCTCCCTTTCGGTCTGTAGTGATTCTTCGACTAGCTTGGTCATAGACTGTGCAGCCTTGGTATCCTCTTGGAGTTGACTGATGGTAGATTGAGCCTTGAGGTTTTGCTCCTCTCGAGCGAGGCTCCGGTCCCTTTCGTTTTGCAGTGATTCTTCGACTAGCTTGGCCATGGCTTGCGCAGCTTTGACGTCCTCTTGGAGTTGGTTAATGGTAGACTGCGCCTTAAGATTTTGCTCCTCTCGGGCATGGCTTCGATCTTTTTCATGCTGGAGCGATTCTTCGATCAATTGTATTGATGCCCGGGCGGATTTGATGTCTTCCTGAAGCTTCACAATCGTCGACTGGGCCTTGAAGTTTTCCTTTCGCGCGCGTCTGATTTCCTTTTCCCATAGAGCCTGGGTATGTGCGTGTGTCTCCTTTGCGCGTCCATAGTTTTCCTTTTCGTTGAAGGATCACATTAGCCGGCCATACTGACGAGAGAATAAAGTGCCACGCTGCAGGATTAAAAGACGTGAGCAGGGACTATGCCGGCTTACCATGATTGTTTCCAATCGCTCGCCCACTCTCCTCTCGCGCTCCTTGCCTTCCTCGATCTCCTGTCGCAAGGCTCTAGCTTCATCCTTGAGGCGCCTCATCTCCGCCTCTGCCTCTTCGCGACCCAGCATGGCCCGCTTCAGCGCCGCATCGGCCGTCTTTCGCTCCTGCTGCCTCGCCTGCATGCTCATGTTGTTGAACTGGCTGATCTTGTCGTGCACCGTGCTATCGCGACCAGCAAGGGAATCTGCTGACGCTCCTTGAGTTCGTAAGGCGCCAAAGAGAGTGTCGCGGCGCTGATTCACGCGATCGGGAGTTGCCATCTGGAGGGGTCCACCCGCAGGCGCGGGGGAGTCGGGAAGACTCGCCAGCTCTTCCATTTGTTGATACTCGGATGTTGTGGATGGCCAGGGGCTGTTTGTCGTGTCTGATTCGCAGTCGGTATCTCGTCGTGGTGGTTCCCTCGAGGGGATCCGGTCTGTCGTGGGATATTTTCTCTTGCAGATTGCAGATGAAGCCTTACTCCGTACTGGGCAGGGTTATGCAGTTGTGGGCTTGGTAATAATACAAAACAAGGTGCTAGTGCTGTTTACCAATTTCCACCATCAAGATTGTGCCAAGTGGGTTCTTGTTGCCGTGGCGACGCTCCACGTAGCGATGCCCAACCCTTATTGGGAACAAATCACCCACTGGTTGGCAGAATAACGCCTGGGGGTGACTATACCAAGCTATTTAACCGATATTTAGCCCGCATCACTTGCATCTACCTGCCTATAACCCCGGCGTGTCCGCAACGCAGCCAATCAGCCCGTCCAAGCATCAGCAACGGGAGCTTGTATCTCCCGATGCCGCCAAAAACGGCACAGATTCGGGCATGCAGCTAAGCTTACGGCCACGATTTGAACTTGGCCTCTCAATCCCAATATCCAAAATCCAATCGCTGCTATAACCGAGCTTCGACGACGAGAATTGCAGCTCAGCAGCCATGGCGGACTCGGAATTACGTCAGCGGAAGCAGCAGGATGCTAAGCCGGCAAAGACGAAGTCGAGCTCCAAGTCGAGAATCGACGAGGAAGATGCCTATTCCCCGTGGCTGGACACCCTGCGCGTGATCAGCTTCTTGTTCGTGGCTTCATGCGCGCTCAGCTACTGGATCAGCAACGGCGAGAGTTTCTTCTGGGGCATGAGGAACAAGCCCCACTACCTGAGGGTAGACTGGTGGAAAGCTCAAATTGTTCGCTGCGCCCTGACAAAAGACCAAGTTGGACATGTGTTGGCTAACCATCTTGACAGCAAGGTCCTATTTACTTGACCCCCGAACAGCTCGCCGCCTACGACGGCAAAGATACTTCTAAGCCCGTCTACATTGCCATCAACGGCACCATCTTCGACGTCTCTGTCGGCCGCCACATCTACGGCCCCGGAGGCTCCTACAGCTACTTTGCAGGCTGCGATGCTGCACGAGCTTTTGTCACTGGGTGCTTTGCCGATGATCGCACGCCCGACATGCGCGGTGTAGAGGACATGTTCCTGCCGCTGGACGATCCTGAGATTGACGCCCAGTGGACCACGGCCGAGATGAAGGAGATGAAGGCAATGGAGCTGGCTGCGGCACAACGGCAGGTGCAAGATGCGTTGAAGCACTGGGTGAACTTTTTTGGGAACAGCAAGAAGTATCACAAGGTGGGCTACGTGAAGCGAGAGAAGAATTGGCTAGAGAAGCAGCCTAGGAGGGAGCTCTGTGCCCCCGCTCAGCAGGGCAGGTCGAAGAGAAAGCCGAGACATGCTAAGGAGGAGAAGTAAATGTACATGAAAGCGAGAGAGAGCATAGGTAGTGTACGCATGATAAACGACCTAAAAAGATTCACCTCTACCATTAAGATACTCCGTTTTCCTGTCGCCCTCCATCACTTACACATAGAGACAGCTCACAATAAAGAGTTGCCCGCGTAGTCTAGGCAATTGCGTCGAAAACAACTTATCACACGTCACAAAGGTAGCAAATGAACAAATTATGATTAGAAAACAACTCCTTCATTTTAAATAAGGTATCCAGATACATTTACACACATGGTCCCTAGCATGTGCTCTAACCCAGGACTCTTGCTGTCCTTCCCCTTTCATGAAAACCTAGAGAACAGATTACTTCCATCCCACTTCAGAAAAAAGAAAATAAAAAAACCCTTGCTTGCAAGGAAGATGCACACATGAATAGAACTCCCCAAAAATGATATTACAGATCGTCGTCCTTTTTTTACCGATCCCCACGTCATGTCGTCACGTCACTCCATTTATAGCAAAGCAAAGGCAGCACCCAGAGCCAGCAGCAAGCTGGTAGAAACGCCGACAGACGAGGCACCGCTCTTGGGGATGCCAGTGTCTGTGGCGCCACCGGGAAGAACACCAGTGCCAACGGGTGAAGAGCCACCAGTTGTGACGGAGGGAGGAGGAGCAACAACATCGGTAGGAGCAGCACCAGTATCGGTAGGAGCAGAAGCAGGGGGAGCGCTAGCATCGCTGCCTGATCCAGAGCCAGAGCTGGGGCTGGGGCTGGGGCTTCCGTAGCTGGGAGCAGAGCCGGCAGGGGCACCAGAGCCGGAACCAGAGCCACCTTGAGCAGTAGAAGCAGCGGTTCTGTAGTTGGTAAGAGAACGGGTAGCGTTGGCAGAGGTGCTACAAGTTGAATAATGTTAGTGTCTTGATTTGTGAATGGCATATCAGATACTCACTTCTCGTTGATAACCATAGACATTCCGTTGGAGCAGTGCTTGCCCTGGCTGCAGAAAATCCAGATGGGCTTGGTGTCGTTGATCATGACAGTGAAGACGGGAATCTCCTTCTTGGCAGCGCCAGCAGCAACAGGCATGAAGCTGGACCAGATGCCAGCAACTGAGCTGTTGACCTGGGAAATAGGAGTGCAAGGGTGATCAAAGTCGGACTGGGTGACAGTGTGGTTGCCGGCCCAAAACTGGAACTGAACCATGGATCCAGGAGCAGCCTTGATGTTGTCGGGGTAGTACTTGAGAGCGGGCTGACCAGCCATACCGGCCATGGGGTTCTGACCAACGGAGACGACCTGGACATCGACGGCTAAAGGGGAAATGTGTTAATTCATCGGCCTGCGCAATATCAAAAACTGGAGTGGTCTGACGTACCCTGGGCAATGGCAGCAAAGGCCGCAACAAGGAGAGTAGTGAATTGCATCTTGAATAAAGGTTTTTGTGTTTTGGTTTGTTTTTTTCTGAAGAATAGGCCGGCCTAAAGAGAGAGAGTACCAGACTTCCCAAAATAAAACCTTGAAAAAGAGAGGAATAGGGAAAAAGAAGCAAGATTAATTCTTGAATAGGTAAGAGAATGTGAATGAAAACGATAGGACCAGCAAAGGACTAGCCTTTGGAATGTAAATGTAAATGGATAGAAGAGAAGAGAAGAAAAGTAAGGATACAAAAGAAACCCCACGGACAAACAGTAGAACGATGGTTGAAGAAGTGAAAGAAACAACGGAAACATGATGGCTTTTAATCTCCATTCATGCCACTCTCAACGTCCGGATTAGCGTCCTTGCACCTTGTCCGAGGGGGGATCGTTTACGGGGAACGCAGTCGTCTAGGAGGCGCCTATCACATTTCCTCAAACAACGGGGCATAGCTTGAGTTGAGGCCGCTCATAGCGTGTATGAGACTGGTTTGGCCATAGACGCTGGTCTCGACTCGCCCAGGTCCAGAAACATGGTCGACGCAGCTCAATCGGGTACTCGAAACACGGCGCCCCAGATGGTGTTCACCACGGATCTCTCCCAACGGCAAGGGTCATGGGAGACAAAAAGTCAAGCTGCTAACCTTACTTGGTCTGCCGCTAGCACAGACAGCAGTTCCCCTTGCCATGCTCGAGAAACATTTGACCCTGGTGCCTTGACGGGACCAGCTTCTCACACTGACTAACCGTCATGGGCGCCGGGCCATGCTGAAGCCGGAATTGCATTGTTGCAGGCAGACCGCGCCACACCTAATTTTGAGGGGCCGGGCCGGGGTCTGATGTTAAAGCTGCTTCAAGTCGAGCGTCTCCGACACACGCGAGACGTGGTCGGTTTCAGCGCAGGCAAACGCAGTGACCGCATGGCCTCGACGCAAATTTAGACCTGATGGGCTTGGTGTTTCCAATTGCGTCCAAACAATCCTTTTTTGACAACGTGCCTGGGGTTTCGGAAGCTCAATGGCGTCAAAGTGCCGTTGTCAATTGGGCAGACGCAGAGTTGTAAACGCCACAGCCCCCCTGTCGTATATTTGCAGACTCCGGACTATTAATACATTAGTGAAACGCTCTAGTAACCGACAGCCATGCGCACGCCCTGAGCCACAATCACGAACAAGTCATGATCCGCATTCTCAGAAACGACCAAGGCCAATGGCGGCAATTGTTTCTCGCTTCGAGTCGGAACGTCGTCGTGAAATTCACCAGCATGAAGACAAGGATAAAGCCCAGTAGATTGAAATAACGCTATTTTATCGCTTGCATGTGTAGAGAAAATCATTGTCGGAGACCGACGAATTAAACTTCTAGCTGGCCATGAGTTTGTCAATGGCCAGCAAGTAGAAGATGAGAGCTACTCTTTGTAAAACCGAATTCCTCGAGAAAAATCTCAGATACAGTAGGCCATGTGTAACAAGTCAATTTGACCAATAAGCATTCATTCCTTTCGCACCGTCGTCGTAGACGATTTCGCATTTGAATCTAGCATCGGAAACATTGCGTTTCATGCACGCCGTTGCTCGCGTGGTCGAGGGGAGTTGGAGGCATTCGGCCGGCGTTGTTTTGGCCTTCCGTGCAACGTGAAACTGTTGCGGAGACACTGTCCGTTGAGATTTGTGTCACCATGAGGAGCCAATGTTGAATCTACACACACCGTGAGGCTCTCAATAGTCCAAGACATGGCCAGAAGCAGGGGCCCAGATGCCCATCATCTCCTCAGTCAGATCAACTGGACAGTTGCAGCAGATGATTAATCTCTCACTATCCAGATACTGATGGCAGCTGGACATGACATATTAAGCCCTGTACCCCCTAAAGATCTAGCAGCAACTGGGGTGCGACCTTTTCCAGATCTTCGACCTGTACAAGGAACCGTTAGCATCATCATCTGAGCAACTCTAGAAAGGACAACCCGAATGACATGCACCCGATGACCTTACCTCTAGGAACCCGCCTCGCTTCTCGACAGCTGTCCTCGCGATCGCCTCTCGAACGAAGATATCAACGTACTTGCCCACTGCCGCGTTAGCGTCTCTCGACATTCTTGTTGCTTCCTTGGCAAAGAACTCGTGGAGAATCCGGGTCAAGAGGGCTTTCGGGATGGACTTTTCCGGCTCTGCCTGCTCTTCTTCTATGTTTATCGCTTGGTTCGCCTTCTCCGCCTGGTCATCCGAGGACTCGAACGGGTTGCTAGACTCCGAGGCATCGCGAGCAGGTGGTTGAGCTTTGTTCGCCTTGGCTGGCCGGCCGCGACCAGCCCCAGTAGAGGATTGTTTAGGCGGCATTGGTGCCCTGTGTGATCAATTCGGTTGCTCCTCCAGCGTTCGTTTACGCAGATAGACCAGGGCTAGGCTTGGACAGACAGCAGCGACCAAAGCAGGCGACGCGTTATGTTCGAATGTCCACTGTGATGCATGTAGTTTATACTTGGAGCTCGGCTTGCTGCCTTCCCAATCGCAAGTGCGATACGCCGCCTTAGTCAGCAACGCACACAACGACCATGAGGCTGAGAGCGACGCGCGAAAAAAAAAAATTGCACTTTGAAGCACGACACAGATTGTAATACTTGAGATATCAAATCAGAGCGTTGTTTAAATCTCTAAATCAAGGGAACTTGCATTGGTGTATAATTACAGCGACCTAGAAAGCACGGCAAGAGCCAAAACGACTAACATACGCCGTGCCCATGCCAGTCTAACCCGCAAATAGCAACTGTTACACAGGTCGGGATATCTGGCCCAACTTCCCTCAATACCTTCCATTCCGGTCTCCTTTTTGATCAACCAGTGGACGCCGCATTACACCCACCTGGCCAATTAACCCCATCTCCGCGTTAGAACGCTCGGAGAATGTCTATACAGAACGTAGAAAAAGCAATTTAACCAGAGCCACCGGAGAAGGCCTTTCCGAAGAGAAGGATCTGGAGCTGATCGTAGATGGACAGGACACCAGCACCGGCAACACCACGGAGAATGTTGGCACCAGCACCGTTGAAGAGAGACTTGACACCGTTCTTGGCAATGATCTGGCGGGCAGCATCGAAGGAGTTCTTGTACTTGACGGCCTCACCGGAAGTCATCATCATTCGTCGTCGGATAGTGTCAAGAGGGTAGGCAGCGATACCGGCACCAGTGGTGACGCACCATCCGAGAGCGAAAGAGGCAAGGAAGTTGTTGGCGAGGGAACCGACCAGGAGAACAGGCTTGATGGAGTCGTACATGCCGAAGTAGAGACCACGGTAGACGATGATACCAGCGACGGAGGGCATGAAACCACGGTACAGACCGGCAATACCGTCAGAGGCGAGGGTCTTGCGGTAGACGTCAACGAGACCGTTGAACTGGCGCTCACCACCCTTCTTGGCGGACTTGGCATCGTTGGCAAGACGGGTACGGGCATAATCCAGAGAGTAGACGAAAAGCATAGAAGTGGCACCAGCAGCCTGATAGAGTATCAGCACCAAGCATGTGAAGATGAGGGGTTATTACCGCAAGGTAAAAAGGAAAAACTTACACCACCGGAGGCAAGGTTACCAAGCATCCACATGCCGTAACCATCACGGTCCTTCTTGAAACCGAACATCTTCTTGAACTTGTCACGGAAAGCAAAGTTCAGGGCCTGGGTAGGGAAGTATCGGATAACGTTGGCAGTGTTACCACGCCACAGGGACATGACACCCTCGTCGGCGGCGGTACGGCGGAAGCAGTCACCAATGCCGGCGTAGCGGCGGTCGAGACGACCGTTCTTGATCATCTCATCCTATGGTACTAGTTAGAGGCAAGTTCCCAGGGTCAATATGTCCTGTGAGGAGAGACAAACCTGGTTCTGGATGAGGAGCTTGACACGCTCGATGGGGGCGGCAGCGGTCTTGGAGACAGCGGCGGAGACACCACCCACTATTGGAATTTGTTAGTTCGAATTCTTGACGTTCGACGCGAGCCGCAGTCTATAGATCATGCTTATCCCGGATGAGCATCGAAAGAGACTTACTGAGGAAGTCCGCCATGAAGGGCTGTGAGAAAACATTGTTAGCGGTCAGGTTTCACATGTGCGAACGCGATGCAAAATTTTCCTCATCCGGGCACACGACGAAGATTCTTCACGACTGAGAGCGAGGCCCAGGCAGACATCATTGCACAGCATCTCAATGTCATCTCGACGATTCAATTGATGTTGCTGGCAAAATATCTCTCGGAGTCGTTTCGGAATCTCACATGGCGTACCCCGATGGAGGGGGAAAGACAGGCAGATAAGGCAAACAGATTCAACTTACCGGCATGCCCAGGACCTTTTGAGGCTTCTCAGACATTTTGACCGATATGCAAACGCTTTCCCGGAAAAAAAGAAAGGATTGAGGGGAGATGGAGATGAAAGGAGGAAGAGGAGGACAACGGGGGGAGTCGAGCGAAATAAATTCTGCACCGACGGGCGAATGGCTTTGGGGGGGAGGGAAAAAAAAATTGCGGCGGGTCTCGAAGGGGACACTTTTTCAGAGCGACTCTTTCCGGCCGCACTAGCGCTGCAGGCTTGGGCCGCGCTGCTTTGCCTTCCACGGCAAACAGAGCGCTACAGCGGGTGGCAGCCTCAGGCAGAGCGCCTTTTAAGGGCCGTGCCAGCGGCCTAAAGGCGCCGGAGCAGCAACTTCAGGCGCCAGGAGATGCGCGCCAGTTTTTTTTTTTTTTTTTTTTTTTTTTGCCTTGCACTTTGGGCTGCACTGTGCTGTACCACCCACGGCTACAGCGTCTTGATGTCACCCTGGGTGCAAACACTGACTTGCACCCGGTTCGCCCCGATCTTGTCTCCCGCCGAGGCCACCCGCCAGTGCGAAATTCCAACCTGCCTATTCCTGGCGTCTCCGAGACACCCAGAGATCCAAGTACTCCGTACAGAAGAATGCCGCACACGCACTTTGCACTCATCCGTGTTCACTCAGCGCGTCACCGCTTCAGCCATGGCCCCCAGCCTGGTGCGAACAAATATGGAGGTGAGGCCTATCAGTAAGGAGTGGTTCGTACATAGTAGTACATGCAAGTCCAGCTGGCAGCTGAGAGACGACAAATATAGCTCGCCATTTAGCCGCAGATTCTTGGGCCTGGCATCCATTATGGCACCAATGCCCAGGAGTACATAGTAGTTCACGGGACTGAGGTCAGCCCCTGAAAGTCATGTTGCCAAATCCTAAACACTGTTTGGAGCGCGAACAGCATGAGGCTTAGCGGACACTCCGGCTGCCGTAGAGTGTTCCTCCAGTGCAAGATAGGGAGCGCAACCATGAACCATGCCGAAGATGCCATTGTCCTTCTCAGGCATTGCCACACCGTTGCCGCCGATCTGACCGGCCGTGAGAAGCCATCCCGCCTACTCCGGCTCCACCGGTGCAAGGGAGGCCGAGGTCTCCAGCCTTACTACTACTACTACGTACATGTAACAGGTGGACACTGTCGGTCTTGGTTCGAAGCCGTTTCGCCTGCCGTTGCCAGTATTTGCCTCAAGACTCGTATCAGAAGCACAGGCGAAGAAATCTCCCCTAAAACTCTAATCGGGGCCATCGCCGTTAGGGGTAAAGGCTGTGCTGTACCTGGCGCCCTAAGAGGGAAAAAAAGAAAAGAAGGGGAAAAGAAAAAGAAAAAGAAACACATCCGCATATCTCCCTGTTCCACAATGTGACTCGTGCTTGCATTCCACATTCGCTCTCGAGCAGATGCAACCGCGTATTACTACCATGTACATGTACCCTCTTCCCCGGGCGGCCTGGCGTTATTCTGCCTCAGGTTGTGGACCTTGATAGCAGTTGCTGCCTCAAGCGCGAAAAATGATTCTGCTCACTCGGGAGTTGATTGGTAGGGGACTTGCAGAACTCCGAACCCTTGACAATGTTCCGACGAATAGAAATCTCAACTTTCATAATCGGTGAGAAAGAGGACACACCGCAATGCATAAATGGCATTGCTTCCGATTCATTTGCATGATACCTGCCAGCTGGACAGCCAGTCCCTCTTGGTTACATGTAACCAACAGTGGGAAGGCAAATATGGATGCCTTGATACCTAAGAAAAGGAGGGCGGAGAAGGGCTAAAGACCGTGGCTGATAACTGCTCGGCAGAATCACAATCTGGTTTGATCTGATTGGGCCGCTCCATATCCAACGCCACTTTGGGAATATCACAGACCCTGAAATAATTAGCATGGTGTATGAATGCATATATCAATGCTATGCTGTGCTGCCAAAATCAGCTCACAAGCAGGACCAGTTCTTATAGCATGAGAGCACTATCCAGCGAACATAAACCTGACCATCCGGGCATTAGCATTAGAAGGTAATACCTCGGTAGTAAGAAGATGACAGAAAGCTAGGGGCTAGAGTGGATAGGTCGCACATTCAGAATTGATGTGATAGTATAAGTATTCGACCCAATAACGTATGCTGTATGGCGCAATATCGACGTCGCGACTACGCATGTGATAAAAGGGAAGCATAGGCCTGCCATTGTTACGCCAGTATAGCACGAATCCATCCCATATGCTCATCACAGTTATTCGCAGAACAGAAATGTGCGTCACACAAGAGTCAAGGAGATATTCGCGTCGTTTTTGGTCATTTTTTGAAGTTCTTCATTCCGTTGCCATATGCTAAAGCGTTTCCGGTCCCATGAAATGCTACACCGAGCATGAAAAAGCGTCCCAACTAAGGCTTTATGTACCTCGTATCATCCTCTTCTCTCATGGTCCATTTTCTTCCTTTCAGACCAACCAGGCGCCAAATCTCAATGCCTTTGCCTTAACTTTCAAACATGGTGGTGGTAAATTTACTCGCCGATGGCACGGGCTGTGCAGCTGTTAGTATTTGTTTTCATCTTTCATAGCGCGCACAAGGGGAGCAGCTGGTGAGTCGTACTGTAGATCTTCATCTTGCTATGAGTGATGACCGGCTTGATCATGCCCTTCTCCTCAAGGTCGCGGATGCACTGGCGGGCGAGGGAGCCGTTGATCTTCATTCGGTCGACCAGGACGGCAACGGTGACGAGGCGGTAGGACTGGACATCCTTGTAGAGCTTCTCGGAGATGGTCTTGTCGAGCAGGACGGCGTGCTGGGCCTTGTCCTTGACCTTGCCCTTGGACCACTTCTTCTTTTGCTTCTTTGCTCCAGCTGCAGGCGCCTGTGAATTTTAAAAATCAGCATCTGCGTAGCGACGCCATTTCATCATGGTCGGTGGCGGTGATGGCATACCATTTTGTCTGTGATGTGCTTGGCTTGATGACGGAGGAGTGGTGGAGGAATTGGAATTTTTGGCGACGACTTAGAGTAGCCCTCCCGCTTCAACGGTTTGCCCACTTCCGAATTCACCAGGGCAGCCGAGCCCTAACCGAACGTGGGTGCAGGGTACGTACCTAACTTTTCGCGCCATCTGATTCGCCCGATGCACACACCACCAAAATTTCCATTCCACGCCGACCAAGCCCGCCTTTAACCTCTTGAAAAATCACATCTCGACAATCCGCAACACTAACCGCAGTCCCGCCCAGCACCGGAATATTCGACTGCAAATAGCCAAGATGTCTGACGGTGGTGAAATCGAGATCGAGAACTCCGTCGTTACCGACGCCCTCCCCAAGGATGTTGTCAAGGAGGTCGGCAACGTCAAGCTCTTCAACAAGTGGGACTACGATGTCGAGGTCCGCGACATCTCTCTGACGTACGTCGAAATCGCGAGATTGGAAAAATATGATATTTTCGCCAAAAACATTGGAGGAGCTCTTTTGTGCTGATGGATTGATCAAACAGCGACTACATTTCCCTGCGAAACCCCGTCTACGTCACCCACTCTGCTGGCCGATATGCCGTCAAGCGATTCCGCAAGGCCAACTGCCCTATCATTGAGCGGTTGACCAACTCGCTCATGATGCACGGCCGCAACAACGGCAAGAAGCTGATGGCTGTCCGCATCGTCGCTCACGCCTTCGAGATCGTACGTATTTTGACGCGACCCTAGCAGGAGAGGAGGAAGACGTGATTCTTCAAGGGGAAGAAAGACGTTGAGAATTTCTGGCTAACACCCATTCCTCACTACAGATTCACCTCATGACCGACCAGAACCCCATCCAGGTTGCCGTTGACGCCATTGTCAACTGCGGTCCCCGTGAAGACTCTACCCGAATTGGCTCTGCCGGTACCGTCCGTCGTCAGGCCGTCGATGTCTCCCCCCTGAGGAGAGTCAACCAGGCCATTGCCCTGCTCACCACCGGTGCCCGTGAGGCTGCTTTCCGAAACGTCAAGTCCATTGCTGAGTGCTTGGCTGAGGAGCTGATCAACGCCGCCAAGGGCAGCAGCAACTCATACGCTATCAAGAAGAAGGACGAGTTGGAGCGTGTCGCCAAGAGCAACCGATAAAGGTTGTGCGGTGGGTTACCTGGCTGGATGGAGTGTGGCTTTTGGCGTGGATCAGGCATTTTTCAGAATTGCATTTTGCGTTCGGGTCTGGGAACGCGGACATGGATTTATCTCAGATGGCTCCTAGAGTCTGAATAAAAAGCTGGGCTCAAAAAGGGGCTGTTATGAATCATGCCTTTTGTGTCTCTAATTTACCATATTTTTCTTATCTGTGATTATAAGAGAGAGACCAAAACAAAAGTGCAACATGGGGCATCAAATAAGGAAAAAAAGTTATTACGTCGTTAAGTGCGAGGCTTCTTTTAATCTTGAACTGTGCTCTGTCTGTCCCAATTCCATAGGTAGGTAATGCTCTCGATGAAGATGACGTGCGGTCCTACTTGCTCCTCGCCACCACTTGGTTGCTAGCCGTAATGCTCAAATCCGGATATCCTTTTGGCCAATGTCTAGACGCAGAAACATTCCCACATGGGGGATGCCTTCTTCCCACCATTTCCCCATGCCCTCGTCAATTTCAAACCCCCATTTCGCCCATGCCTTGGCAACTTGCTCCTGTGCGTGGACGCAAACGAGGCCTCGCCATTGCGGCGCCTGGGCTTCTGTCGACGCTCCCAACTGCTCGAGTCCCAACTCTCGGATACTGGGGTCAAAGAAGGACGGGTTTGCCTTGATCCAGTCGAGTGCATTCTTCACAAGCTGGCCTGCAAAGCGGTAGCCTCGATAGTCCTTTACCACGGCCAGTCTTCCAAGCTTGATGTATGGTTCCTTGCCGTCATGAAAGGTCGTCGGCCGGTCTTGAACAAACGGGCGTGATGACGGGATATCGTGGCTGTTAGCATCATTTGCTTCACCTTTCAGAACTCCGTCCCAGTAATCTCCACCCGGCTTTGGATGAGGCTCATGTGGGAAGGGAACCATGCGAATGGTGCCCACGGGAGTGCTTCGGGTAGAACTCTTGCGCGGCCGCACGACGTTTCCTTCTTCATTCCGAATCTCGGGCACCTCTGTCTTGTTGACGCTGACATAAATGACCCAATGGCAAGATCGCGGGTCATCGACATCAAATTCGTTTTCCTGGGGGACGCCCTGTTCCTTCACGAAGACTTCCTCGCGAACCTCCATGGCATCAAGGAACGTTCTGGGGATTGTCGAGGGCAGCGTGTCTCGAGGAACGCCAAGCTGGAACCCCTCGAGCTTGCTAGGCTCGAGAAGGCTGACGAAAGGAGTTCCCATGATTGCTGCTTTCTCGTGGACGATGAGGCGGCAGTTTGATATTCTTGTCTGGTGGGGCGAAGACTATATATGCGGCATGGACATTTGTTGTGCAGCTTTGCAACTTTTCAACCCCGGCTTTGTATGAGGAAGAAAAATTCGCTGAGAGGAAATACAGGTGGCCAAGCCTTTATGAAGTTGCGGGTCTATGTACAGTAAACTTTTTGGCATTCATGCTGCGAACCGCATGCACGTGGCCTTTGTATTGTTTTGAGTCATACTGCAAAACAAACCGGACATCGAAGATTGTTGTCACAGTCTGTAATGCAGGTAAGGTAGGCTTGAAATAGGGCGCATTGCCGCCACACAGGGCGCGCGCAGAGGTATGCTTAGCTGAGTGCCGCTAACTACAATGAGAAAATGCACCTTTCCATTCCACATGCCGCCGTCTTGTTGAATACATGTATGATGAATACCAGTGACGCTATCAAGGATCAAAATACGACTTTAAAGCCCAGACGGGTTCATGTATTCTTCAGCCGTAGCTGGGCCAAGGAAGCCCATCGGTAGCAGAGCTTATGCAGTCAGAGCATTGATGCGGGTAGTACCGAATGTGGGCGGCAGGGTGCGACTCCGTACAGAATGTTACACTGCATCTGTATTATCGAAGTTCAATGCTGTATGGATACTGAACTGGATTCGGTATCAAAATCTTACTGTTACTATAAACGGGAAGCACTTAGAAACTCGGGACTACCTATTTATTTACTTAAGTAACGGTGATAAGAGATCTTCATTATGCGTTGTTACGATGTGTGGAACTCCTATTAGTCGCTGGGGTGCTGGATAGCCCTTTAATCTCTATTGTTAGCATTGCCCATCTGTAACTTGTGTCCAGGTACAAATATGCTGACCTTTCCGTAACATGCACTAACATCTACTTATTCACTCCAACTCATTAGAAATCTCTATTGTTACCAAGTGTATTCTATTAACCTTGACGCTATTTAAAGAGTAATTGTATATCTTCACCTGAACCTGCGGAGCCGTATGGTCAGGCTATAGCCATGTGAAACATAACGCGACGGAAATAGATGACCTCAGGTCTCCCACGAAAATACACGCAGGTACGTGCAAATAACACCTGGGACGTTCAGACACATACCTACCTAGTATATATAAACTACCGGAAGGTATTAACAATACCAGCTTATGAATGGAAATCAACGCCTCAGGCGCCCAAAGACTTGGGCCCATCTACCGCAACATTGCCATTGTTAGGCTCTCGGGTAGCATGACTACCTATCAATGAAACAAGAAACATTTCTCAGCAAACGGTCTGAGCACACCTGGTTCAATCAATTACACGTACTCCGTGCCTGTACTCCGTACTTCGTATGTACATACTCCGTAATAGTGCATTGTACATAATCGATAAGCGACGGGTTTGATTGCCAACATGGGTCAGGGGTAACAGATCAAGAGATCTACGGAGCACGGAGTGGCTTCGAATATTACGGGTATAGAAGGGGAGACTCGAATTCCCGGCAAAGTGGCTCGATGGAGATGAAACCCCCAAACACCTAGGAGATCGGCCTGATGAGAACAAGTTGGCAGATGAGCATGATACAGGCACTAAGAACCACGTGTGCATATCCGTCTCTGTGTGCAAGGTGGGCGTCAAAGCTTTATGTAGCACGGCCAGTGATTGTTCATTGCAAGACCTGTCGCGTCCTGATCTGTGTCGAACGGTGCTAGATACCTAGTAGCAATAGTGGTACGGAGTACGTGTATGTTACAATAGCTTGCCCAAGCAAAAATGGTCCATGTCCATGGATCCATCAAGAGCGAGACAGAGAGAGATTAAGCCCGCTGATGCCGCTGCGACGTCGCCTCCTGCATGGTGCAGCGCTGGCGTGTGATAACGAGACCACACACTTTGCCTAAAAATTCATGTCACTGCCTATTTGGTCCGAATCGTCGCACAGGCCACCAAGTTGCGCCGCTTTGGGACAGGAGGTGGCAAGCGGTTCGTTCAAGGTTGGGCTGCAGAGGTGTGTTCATCGTGGTGACGAGAGTGCTTACATGCGCGTATTGCCCAGTGGATGAAGCAGGTACAAAACCGTCCCCTGGCAGCAACCCCTGTCGGCGGCCTTAGAGGGTTCAGACTCCCTCTCCACTGGCCACGACCCCGTACAAGCTCCCCCGTACAGGGAGTCCACCGCTGATTCCTAGCGGCCAGTGCGGCGGGGCTGCAGCACTAAAACGCCCGACGGTTGGTACCGGGTATAGCGGCCAGAAAGAGCCCATGCCGCTGTTGAGGAGAGACATGCTGCTGATTTCAGAGACATGATATCGTGGGCCAGAAATTTCCCCTCGCTGCATCTGTCATAATTTATTTTTCTTGTTTGAGGTTTTGTGTCACAGTTTCGTTTTTTTTTTTCGGGCGAGCCTTGGAAGGCTCCGTGCATCTTGGCATTGCAATACACAGCTTGCATGTTGATCAGCTTGGGCGGATGCTTTAATTGCGCTATCGGATCGCTATCTCTTCCCACTGGCGTGCATAATTTGGTCGTGTTTGCTCAGGGGTTCTCGAACGGCCAGTCGTCAGCCAACCGGCGCTTTGCAAACAAGCTTCACACATCGTAAGTTTTGCAGAAAAAATTCTATCGGCTTCGAATTCTGTTCTCTTACTCGAGGTCGCGCCGCTGGTCAGAAAACCTTGTCCGTGGCTAAGAAATAACAGCATAGGCGTTACGAGATATCCGCACCACCGCGTTCAAGGTTGGAGCTTGATGCGTTCGCAACTTCCATCCATCAGCGCATTACTTCGTCAAGCCTTGCCAATCAGCAAGCCGCTGCATACGACGAGATAATAGTCGCTTCTGCCTGGCCCAATCGAACAGAATTCTCGCCAGAGGCCAACACCCTGAGCTTCAATGCCCTGGCAGCCTCTCCCCCGGATCGCCTTCGCCGTCGCGACCTACCCTTTCACAGCCGCGAGCCCGGCCGATCTGCCGCTCGAAATTGGCGATGAGCTTTATATAATCGAAGAGACGCCGGACGGCCACTGGCTGCGCGGCTACCTCGTGGCGCCTCCCAGTCTGCTTGCTGGTCTGACATCGGTCAAGGGACAGACGCTGGAAGCTCGCGTCTTCAGCGGCATCTTCCCGAGAAGCTGTGTGGAGGTTCGAGAGCTGCTTGGCGAAACAGATGAACGACACGATGAAGATTTTGCGAGCGATAGCGGCATTGATGATCGCCCCGGTAGCGATTCTGCCAAGAGTGGCATAGAGTCCAAAGGCCAGGACAGGACGGCGGATTCGAGCCAGTGGAAGAAGACTTTGCGAGACCTCACAGGCGACGCGGCTAAGAACCTCTCAGTCCCGGTTCGCAGAGATCCCAATGCGCCTCGGCCCCCAGCGCCTGTTCCGATGCTCAAGATTGGTGACGAGACGCCAACCTCGGTAGATGAGCCACTGGTTGATGAAATCGCGTCCTGCTTGCGAGAATGGCACTCCAAATACCTACACGAACTGCTCCTTTCCCGACAGTATGCAAAGCTTGAAAAATTATCACAGCTCGTGAACTCCTTGAATCTCCACCGCCAGCAGTTTCTCTACAATGTTCTTACCGCGCACGAATACGAGCGACTGCGAGAGAAGACGGTCTGGGACCTCGTCACAGTCAACAAGCTGTGTGGTGGTGAGGTGGTTGTGCGAGATCCGGCAGCGCGCGGCAGAGTTCTGACAGCAGATGACTCTGTTGTCGACGTTACCAAGCTCCAGTCGGTTATGAGCCTGCTAGACGAGCCTCCCCAAACCACAGTCGAGCAGGCGAGTTTGAATCACATCTTGCTGGACGTCAAAGGCTTTGCGGGAAGCTCCACCGAGGAGACAACGATTGTGGCCTACCTTGTCAGCAAACCGCAATATGCAAAGGGATCCAACCTCTCCGAGTGTTTCAGCATTGAGATCCCCGCTGGCGGCTCAATCAGCGGTCTTGCACAAAGCGCAAGCACCAAAACGCTGTTCATGGATCTCTCCGCTCATGACATTGGCGATGCCCCGTCCGCTGACTCCGAGCTGTACCTTGTTGTGAAGGTGTTGGCATCACAGCACATCTTTATTCCCCAACCTTTATCTCGATCTGGTACCGACAGCAGTTTTACGAGAGAAAACGTAAAAACGCCGCCAGCAAGCTCAGGAAAGGCTTCTAGGAGAAGCATGATGTGGGGGAGTAAAAGCGGGCGAACGGCCTTTTCCCGAGGAAACGCAATGAACAAAATGGATTCCGTATCCGAGCAGCAGGAGGGGAGACCTTCTACGACTCGTCTGGACAGCCAAGACGGGAGCAGCCATCCGCCAAGTACTGCCGGATCCAAAAGTACTTCGGCAGCGAGTCTTCATGAATCAGGACAGATTGTTGAGCGTACCGTTGGCGTTGGAGTTCTGAAGCTCAATTCCATCATGAAGCAAACAGAAGAGGTTGAGCAGGTCGTCAACATCTGGTCGCCGTCGCTCGGCTACTCCCAGACCGATAGGGAAGCTGCCGAAGAGTTTGATCCCTTGATTCGGGAGCTGATCACCAGTACTTCCGGCCAATATGAAAAGTCAAGGAGCGGCGAGCGGCTACAGGTTTCTCTTAGGAAATTCCATCATCCGGACGCGGATGGGCTGATCAAGGCCACACCCACCATCTTGTCTGGTGTCTCAAAGACGAGCAGAATCGGCTTTGCTGCCGCACCAACCAAGTCAAGATCAGACATATATCTCACGCTCAACATTGCCGCCCTGGCAAAGCAACATCTCATTTCGAGATATGCAGGCAGTGCAATAAATCTGCCCAGCACAGTCAACGGATCGAACTTGCAGCTTACTCTAGAGATTCGCCAGTCCTCTGGTGAACGATTTGAGAGATGCATCTTTACATCTTCCAATACCGAGGCGCTGACCACGTTTAAGTCTTGTGCTGTGGAAAGAGGCGAGGCTTGGAATCAGACGCTCCGCTTGTCGCTGCAGCCAAGCGACGTAATGAATGCCCACGTGGTCATGTTCTTGTCGGATATGCCAAACCCACCATTTGCCGTTGCGCATATGCCCCTATGGGAGGGCCAAGCCTTCATTCGTGACGGGCCCCATGGACTTTTGCTCTATAAAATAGACGAGTTCACCTCCACTGCGCAGGCAGGCCCCTCGGGTAAAGGTGGATATCTTTCCGTTCCTTGGGCACCGCGAGGCAAAGATGGGTCAGTTGAGGTCACTGGGCCGCTTGCTGTGATGCTGGTTGATACCTACCTTTGCAGCACAAAGTTTTCTCAGGACAGAGTTATCCTTGGGCTTTTGAAATGGAAAGATTTGCCCAAGGACGAAATCCCCGCTATTCTGAGACAGATTATCTTTGTCTCGGAGATTGAGGTCGTGAAACTCCTCAGCGATGTGCTAGATGGGCTCTTTGGAATCCTTGTGGAGCACTCTGGGAATGACGAGTATGAAGACTTAGTGTTTACGGCCATGGTTAGGGTACTTGGAATCGTACACGATCGACGATTCAACCTGAGTCCCTTGGTTGACCATTATGCGGAAACCCAGTTCAACTATCCCTTTGCTACCCCTTGTCTGATACGGTCTTTCACCCGGCTTCTCAAACGTCCCACGGAGCCCGAGACAGCTCGCAAGCTGCGCGCGACTTTTAAAGTCGTCAGACACATTCTGAAATTCATCACGCAATCCCGAGGTCAACAAAAAGTAAAGGAAGCGGGGATAGGAATCAAATCCTCTACCCAGGGGTTTACTAGGAGCCTCCGAAGCATTTTCAAAGCACTTGACGCAATGATGCGAAACTCGGCACCAGCACTTGTTGGTAGTCAAACGCTGGCGGTGCAGCACTTCCACACTTGGCTGCCAGAGCTGACAGGTCTCTTGACGACGGAAGAGATTCTGCACATTGCCATTGATTTCATGGATTCGTGCAAAGAGGTCAAGGGCAAGCTTATCATTTACAAGCTGTGCCTTATTATCAACTATTCTAAGCTAGATATATTTGCTCATCCGGAGCAGAAGTCTGCGCTTAGTGCCAACACTGTGCGATGGATCTCTCCTCACTGGGGTCATACTGAAGAGGTCAATGATCAGTGGCGAGAGCAAATTCGATTGTGTTGTTCTATCCTCGCTAGTCAGATCGAACATCTGGGCCCAGAAATCCCTGATCATATCCCCAACATTGTCGATTCGTACCTAGCGATTCTCGCTTCCCCGCAGAAACCTAGAAACAAGCTCTCGCTTTTGTTTCCTTCATCATATCCCTTCCCTACAAAGCCCATAGCTGAAGAGATATCCTTTGATGAATCTCTAGCTGAATTGTCTGCGGTGCTGTCTGCCCTAGCGAACTCACCTTCGGGCATGCAACTGGAACTAGCTTCTGAGGATGACTTGACAACCCTTTTGGAGAATCTGCTCAAAGTACAAATGAGTATTTTGACTGGCGAAGCATTCCCGAATGGATGGCTAAGTGTGCTCATCTATCACCACAAGTCGACGATGCGGATCTTGCAGTACCTGGCTAGTATTCTTCTAGAATCTTGTCTACCCGATCCTGATGAAGCAGAATCGTTCAATACCGAGCTTTGGAAGCTGTTCTTCACAACACTATTGAAGCTTGTGGGAAGCTCCTCACTTGCTCTGGAGACATTCCCCGAGCAGAAGAGAAGAGCAGTGTGGAAGATTGCTGGTGATGTACGGGAGCACGGAGCTGATCTTTTACGAAGGATGTGGGAGGCTATCGGCTGGGAAACTACATCTGAGGAGCGTGAAAAGTACGGACTCAGCAATATTGGTGGATACCAAGTACAATACGTCCCAACTCTGGTTGGCCCTATCGTAGAGCTCTGTTTGAGTGTCCACGAAGGCCTCCGTAGGATGGCGGTTGAAGTTCTACAGACCATGATTGTGAGCGAGTGGACCTTGAGTGAGGACCTATCTGTGATTCAGACAGAACTCATTGACTCATTGGACACTTACTTCAAATCGAACCCGCTCACAGAGAGCATCCTCCAGAAACTGTTTATCGCAGAACTGCTTGAACGGTTCCAGCCTCTCTCAGAGGTTGCAGAAGAGCCTCTCTACGCGGCTGTGCGTGAGCTTGTTGGTACCTTGGATGAGTTCCTCGATTTGCTAGTGGCCGTGCACAGTGGTGGTGATGGTAGCGGTGAAGCCTCTAACATTATTAACCGACTTCGACTCATGGAGTTCCTGCGTGACATGCAGAAGGAGGACATTTTCATTCGTTATGTCCACCAGCTGGCGAAGTTGCAGGCCGAGTCTAGGAATCACACAGAGGCTGGTCTAGCGCTTCGCCTTCATGCGGATCTCTATGAATGGGACCCGATTGGACATGTTCCAGCACTGGCTGAACCGCAGTTTCCAGCGCAGTCTCCATTTGAGCGCAAAGAGAGAATCTATTTCGAGATGATCAAGCATTTCGAGGATGGAGAATCTTGGAGCAACGCTCTGACTGCGTATAAGGAGCTCCAGGTTCAGTATGAAACCAACGTGTACGATTTTGCCAAGCTAGCCAGAACTGGACGGGCGATCGCAACGATATACGAGAGCATCTCGAAGAGCGAAAAAATTACACCAAAATACTACAGAGTGGTCTTCAAGGGTCTTGGATTCCCTACTTCTGTGCGGGACAAGGAGTTTGTATATGAGGGATCGCCATCTGAACGTGCCTCGGCCTTCACAGACCGCATGCAAGAGCAATATCCATCGGCCCAGATTATCACCGGCGGTGACGTTGATGAGATGGAAGGCCAGTTTTTGGTTGTTTCGGCTCTTACGCCACACCGAGACCTCTCCCATCAAGTTTACCAAAGAGTTCGGGTACCGCATATAGTCCGGGACTTTTTACTATCTTCCCATCCTCAAGTCTTCTCCGTGACAACCAAGAGGAACACTTCTGGACCAGTGCAAGAGCATTACGCAGAGAAATTGGTTTTCACGGCTGCTGAGCCTTTCCCCACCCTCCTGCGCCGGAGTGAGATCATCGAAACTCGCGAAGTTAGGCTTACTGCCCAGGAAACCGCCTTGGAACGCATTTCTAGAAAGACACAGGAGATGACCACACTGGAACGCCGATTAGCTGACGGCGATGACTTGGTTGCTCAGCAGCTAATTGAAGCTGTCAACGTTTCTGTCAGTCCAGTTTCTGAGAATAGCGTTGTCCAGTACCGCAAACTGCTCCCCGAACGAACAAGTAGCGAAGAGGACACAGATGGGGATGATGATGAGGAAGGAGATGACGAGGTCGAACTTGATCCCCAAGAAACTGCAATCAAAATGACTCTGGTGGATCATGCCATGATGCTCAAGAGATGCTTGACACTCTTTTCACGGAACAAGAACGAAGCCATTTCCCGGAGATATTCGGAGCTTCAAGGCTGTAAGTAACACCCTTTAGTGAATTATGTGATGAAAGACAGGCAGCTGACACCAAGTTAGATTTTGAGGCAACCTTTGCACCGGAAATTGTTTTATTCGCACCCCGGCAGCCAGTGCTGCAACCTGTTTCAACGCCGTCCCCTACATGGAGAGGATCAACACCAGGCGGCGATAAGGGCCCGCAGTGGACAAGCATAGCTGTTCCGGTGAACGGGGTGAAAGCTGAGGAAGCAACGGTAATTCGGCAAATCACTCCCCGGCAACGTGGCGCGCGGTTGAGTTTCTTGGGAGGCCGAAAGAAGGAATTAGATGGCAGCGAGACCACCGATCAAGCCAACGGCAACGCAGGCGATACGAAGGCACATGTGCGCGGCCTCAGCAAGGACAATGCTCCCCACAACCTGTCCCAAACTCAGAGCATTGATAATGCCCACCAAGACACTGGTAGAGAGAAGCGAGGTGGCTCAGTCGGCAGGGTGAGCCTGGATATGCTAACCAAAGACCGACCATCTATGGATGAGCCTGAAACCAAGAAGAAACAGAGCGTGAGGAAGAGGTTCAGCCTGCTTAAACTTGGCATGAAGCATAACAAGGCTGGAGGCGCAATGGGAAGCCTCGATGAGGAACAATAAACCACTGCTCTTCTGCTCTGGATATATATCACACAAATTACGCATATACCCACCCACGTACACACATACACATATTACCGCCAACAACACGACGGCAACGGCAGAGCTACATGAAGTGCAGAGGCGAGTAGCTTCATGAATGCTGAGGGGAAGCGTCCAAGCGACCACCCTTTCAATGCCTCGGTTTTCATTAAGAAGACAAGCAAATAAACACAACAACATACAAACACGAATAAACATACACAGAGGCGGGCGGCAACCGTGACGGAATACATACATGGGGCGTGCAGGATCTCTCTCTCTTTTTCGCAACTGTCTATACCATCCCGGGAGGGAAGATAATAATCGGCTCGGGATACGTCGATACCTCTCTTTGCTGGCCACATTTTCCTTTTTTATAATATTCACAAAAAGGAGGCTTCTGGATTCTGCCGCACTCTCACTGTATACATCTCTTTGATTCTCTCGCCTTTCTATCCGTTTATTTCCTTTATACCTCCTCTTTTTTTTTTCTTTTATGGCCGGGTTGTTCTGGATACCACTTTGGCCACACTGCGCATAGGCCGCCGCTTTCCTTTCCTCGAAAATTCTTTTTTTCTTTTTTAATTTTGCTGTCTGTTTTTTTTTCCTGCCTCATATATCTCGGCACTGTTGTTTATTGCGAGAGCTAGGCTGCATTGATGAAGTGGCTTTGCTTGTTTCTATATGTCCTTTGTGTGTTACTAGTTTCCTTTTTTCCTTTTTTCTTCTTCTTGTTTTTACTCTGATGATATCTGCCTGTATGTTGCTGTCGATAAACTCGCTCGCCTTTTCTCTGTTACGTGTTTGTATCTGGTGAGAAGGGGGCATATAAACGTTTTCCGCGAAAAAGTGTAGACACTTCGCGTGTATTAAATATAATTCCATCCTTTGTATCAGATTCAATTTGATATCTGCTAGAGTGGTTTGTTGACCGTGACCTCATCCTGCCCTAGGGTAATTCTATGTACAGATTGTTTCGCTAATATCCCGAGTTGACCATACTCCAAATAAATACCATGTGAGAGAGAAAAAAAAAAGGAGAAAGACTGCTCCATCAAGGTCACTTAGACGTATTCGCAAGTAACCGTATCATACCGCTGATCTACATTTCATGGTTAGCTAGCTCTGTAAACGAAGCGGGAAACGGAAAATCACATACTGTTGTACAAGAGCGTGTATGTAGTCGAGGCGGAGAGATAGACAGCCTCAATCTTGCAACTGAGCTCATAGTACATCTGTCCGTCTTTGCCCTGGCGACGGTTGAGCAGATGCTCGGGGATATGGCTCACGTCGGCCTCAACGTGGGCCAGGACTTGCACATTTGCGTTCCTGTCAATGGGGGCCTCTTCGGACGATTGGTCGCAGTAGATCGTCATACGCATCTTACGAATACGACCATGTGCCACAAGGCCCGTCCAGACGAAGGACGTGATGTAAGGTTCATTCTCAGAGACGGCATCGCCCTTATCCGTCTACGTTAGCTTGCGTGTTGAAGGAAGGATTGGTGAATACATACCTTGCGAATGAACCATTCCATGGCGTTTACCTTATAATAGCCCTCCATACCGCTCCAGCTCTTCTTATCTGAAATATGGCCGTGAACCCGTTCATCGAACTTGGTCCGCCACTCTGTGCCGTAGTGCTTTCTCGCCTTGCGGTTTTGCACTTTGACCATGGTGAGAGTATCTGGTGCGCTGTTGGCAAGTCCCTTCATGACGGCACCCTGCACGACGGCTTGCCAGGCATTCGGGGGCTGCATGATCTGGATAGACTTGTCGACAGCATTTCTGAGGCGCTCCTTGAGATAGTTGGAGGCACCAAAGCCGCCGACCAGGAGCACGGCACGGATAGGCACGTTACTAACGGTGATCTGGTCCTTGACGAGCTTGATAACTTCTAGAACCACGGGTTCGAATATAGTGTTCAAGTCGGAGGCTTTGAGAGCATATCGTCCACGAGTGATTCCAAGAGCCTTGTTGTTGGACAGGCCGCCGACGGGGATTGTGTATGTCTCATCCGGCTGAGCGGCAAGAGTAAACTGACGCTTGACTTTCTTTTCAAAAACCTCCATAGCCTCAGCGAGAACCTCCTCGTCAAAGCCTTCTTCCTTGCCTAGCTTTGCCTTGAGAAACTTGGCAAAGCGCATATTGAGGAAGGTCGAGCCACAGAGAGCGCCAGAGCCAGGAGCGGCCTCTTGGACCTGGAGAATGGGCTTCAGCCCAGTAATGGTGTAGGAAATGAGATCGACAGTGCCACCGCCTGCATCGACGACGACAACGGTGTCGCCAATCTTGAGGCCGTGGGGATCCAATCCATGCAGGGCATATATGGCTGCAGCTTCGGGTTCAGAGACGAGATGGATGAGGGTTTTGGACGAGCCAGGTGCCAAGGGCAGGGACTGAACGGCCTTTTGACAGGCCTTTTTGGTCTTGTCCTTGGCGAGGTCGCTCCAAATGGCTGGCACGGTGATGATGAATTCCAGCGGGGTGCTTTTGACGACGCTCTCACCAAGCTTCTCGCGCAGAGTATAGAGGAGATGGTCGGTAAGAGCAGTCAGATAATCAGTGACAAGCTTATCAGCATCTCTGCCTCCGCGAGCACCATCACTAGCAACGGCCTGGCCAATGTTCTTCAGAGATGGATCCAGGTCGCTGTTGACAAGATGTCAGCTCAAGGCACCCGCTAGCGTATATGAGAAATGGCGACGACTTACAGCTTGAACCACTCAATCACTTCTTCTTGAGGGGCGGTAATGGGGATGGAGAACCCCCACTGAACTTCGTCCTTGGCATAGCGAAGCTTGGTAGGCACCTTGTCCGAAGACTCACCCTCACGGGTCGTCCTATTGATGGGCCAAGTGGTGATTGCCGTCCGTCTGTCCGGCCGCTGAGTCTCTGCCCACGCGACACCAGAGTACGTGGTGCCAAAGTCGATGCCCACGATGATCTTGCGATCAGTGATGGAAAGCTTATCGAAATCCATGCTGAGTGTGCCAGACAGGGAATGGGGGAGTGGGCGGAGAAGGAGGGAAAAGATTCACAAGAGGATGTAAATGAAGGGAGAGTTCAAAGGATGGGCTGGCGGCCTGTTGGTTCTCTATATCTATTTGTGCCTGTCAGGCCGAGCTAGCAAGTGATTGGAGAGCCACGGCGTTTGCCAAAGACAAATGACAGAAGGCAGAGGGAAGAGGGCAGAGGGCCAAGACGTTATCGGAGCACAAAAGGAACAAAGAATGCAGCGTATAAGTGAAGCTGGTGGAAAGGAACAAGTTCCCTGGAGCTTTGTTTAAGAGGTGCAGCTGACCACCTGTCGCAGCCGCGGATAGGCACAGAGAGGCGATAGTTGTATGGATGTCAATGTGTTAAGCGCTGCTTCACCTCAGCAATATATGATGCGCGTTGATAGACAGCAAACGGCAGCCCATGCCCAAACGCCCACAGAAGCCCGAGCGCGTGTTGCCTTGAGCCTCCAGACAGCATTCAGCTGGGTGGGGCTGATGCCTGGCAGGTCTCGTCATTGTAGCCGGTCGGTAGCGGTACTTGGAGTCTGCATGGCGTCAGGACATGTACCAATACGGACGATGGCATGGCGGAGCAGAAAGTGAGGCGGAAGTCTGCCTTGTCCTTGTCGCGAAGCACAGAGTTGGTGGTGAGGGGAAGACGTGATGGACCAAGGGAGATGGGGGGTGCTTCTAGAAGAGCGGGGGGTTACAGTGGTTGTTAGTGGTCGGATGGCGCCGCCCAGCGTGGCCGTTCACTGGACGAGCGCTGCAGGGCCTCCAGAGTAGCGCCTGCAACGGGTGGCATGGAGGGATTTAGTGGACTTGGGGCGAGCTCTAACTGGAGCTTGAGCGCTGCGGCACTTGTCGTATCGAAACACGTCAATATTGGCTGTTTTGAGACCAATCCATGGACGCAGCAACCGCTTTTGGACACCGCTGAGTGTTGTATGGATGGGGGCTGCAAAGTGGACTGAATAGACTACATGGTGGAATTGGATACTGCATAATATTGTCTGGCTGCCAGCAGACCGTCTTTTGCCGCTGAGACACATCAAACGTGCAGAGGATGTAACATTCGAGTACATGGTGGTGCATCTCGGAGATTGACGGCATCTTGATAAGGTCTGGTGGCGCAATGTGGCTGGTACAGTGCACGTCGAGACACAACCTTGCTAGCAGGCAGGATTCATTATAACCTTCAAGTTCATCGTGTTATTGACAGGCATGTGCTGACAACAGTCTGTAAGTTGTTCATTCGGAAAGCTTCCGAAGCTTTGAAGTTTCATAGTATTAATGATAGATCTGACGATGCGGCGGTATCTCGGCGGCCACTGGTGTTAAAAGAACCGAAACTCGTTCTATTGTTCTTGGTAGAGTTCTGATGAGTTGGTCGGCGGAAGTGTATATAACCAAGGTTGGCCAATTATTGCTTATATAATTGGGTATCAGTGGACAAACTTTGGAAAAATTCCGCAATACCAATCGACGAGCACGTGGTGGCCAGGGACATGTCAACTGTGACTCAAGCGGCCAATATGGGAATGTCACTGTGCGAGCGCTAGAGCTTCTTGGAAATTAGCACACGTATCTAGTACGGGGCAGATCTACTGCAAAAAGAGTTTTAAGAAACAGAAAATAAAAAAGTATGGCGAAACTCTGAATCAACACAATCCCTCCCCTCTCCTCTCCGATGGGCGTGTCAAGCTGGGAATATACCCTTAGCCGGTACGGCCAGCGAGCTGTCGAGCTCCTGGCGGCCGAATGGCATCTCGGTTTCACCGCATTTGGCGGGCCGCCGGTTCACTTCAAGATTGTTAGGAACACCCAGGCAAAAGAGAATGGAAGTGAGCCATTCTAACGTGTATACAGTGGCATGACAAGTTTGTTACCAAGTTGAAGTGGATAGATGAGCAATTGGTTCGTTTATTCTATTCCCCTGGGAGTTTCCATGCTCATCCAACTGTCCAATTCTAGTATCAGGAACTCTTTGGCATCGCTCAGGCACTATGCGGGCCGGGAAGCACCAAGATGCTATACTGCATCAACTTGATTCACGATGGATTCTTCGGCGCCGTATTTGGCTTTCTCATATGGAGGTAAGGTCGTATAAGAGCAATTAGCGGTAAGCCTTGAAACTCACCTCGGTAGTCTCCCCGGAGCGCTGGGCATGTTTGGCCTTGCTATCGGTGTTTCCAACATTGGATCGGCTCTTCCCCGTGCCGTTTATGCCCTCTTATCGGGACTCAATGCGGCTACTGTTGGTATCATTGCCCTCGCAGCTGTACAACTTTCAAAGAGTACCGTCACGGACAACCTCACCAGGACTTTGGTGTTTCTGAGTGGTGCTGCTGGCATGCTTTATAACGCTCTTTGGTACTTCCCCTTGCTCATGTTTCTCAGCGGTGTTGCCGCAGTTGTCCATGACTACCGCTGGCTGCATAAACCTATCAAGGCGACGGTAGCCTTGTTAAGCAGGAGGAAGAAAGATACAACCGCTGTCGAAGAAGGGACTGTGAATTCAGGAACAGACATAGAGCTTGATACCTTCAAAGGTAAAGAGCCTGTGCAAGCTCTGCGCCACTCTTCTTCAGCCGGCCCTTCATCGGGGGCCGCCGTCTCGGGTCATGTTCAAGACGAGGACCGACCGAGCGAACAAAGGCTCTCTGGAGCCGAATCCGAGCCTAGGATCATCCCGCAGGAATATCGTTTGAACTTTTCTTGGAAAGTCGGAACGGCCATTATAGCAGCCTTTTTTGCTACCTTCATTGCCGCCATGGTCTTGCGGAGCGTTTTACCCGAACCTCCTCTCCTCTTCCGCCTGTTTGCCAACCTGTACCTCGCAGGTACAATCATCTTCGGCGGTGGACCCGTCGTCATCCCGTTGCTCCGAGAATACGTCGTCGCCGAAGGGTGGGTCAGTCCGCGAGACTTTCTGATCGGGCTTGCAATTGCTCAGGCGTTCCCGGGCCCCAACTTCAACTTTGCTGTGTTCTTGGGAGCTCTGGCTGCCTCAAACAGTGGCAACTCGTCCGTTGCTGGAGCGATTCTTGCTTTTGTGGGCATGTTTTTGCCGGGCATCGCCCTCGTTCACGGCACAATGGGCGTCTGGGGCTCGCTGCGGAATAGACGATGGGTCAAGTCCGGTTTGAGGGGTGTGAATGCTGGTGCTGTTGGACTGATTTACACGGCCGTCTATCGAATTTGGCAGGTTGGGTATCTTGACGAAGGTTTTCAGTCTGGGCGAAGCCTGGGTGACGATCCATGGTGGGTTGTGGTTACAGCCACGGCGTATGTTGGAGGCAGATATTATGGAGTTTCAGCACCGGCAGCCATCCTTCTGGGAGCTGTAATGGGGCTGATTCGATACGGCGTGATAAATGGCCGAGGCTGATGTCTTTGGAAATGTACAATCTATCGAAGCTCGAGGGCGGGTTTAGCCATCTACCCATGATACCTGTACGGTGTGTATGTGAGGCTTTTGCGCACTGTATCAGCCACACTCACGCCAAGGTACATGTACGCCATGGCGTTGTTAGCAACCACTCACATGTAAAGTAGGTAAACACCTTGATTGAGTTCTGTTGCGCACTCTAATTAGCCTTTTCTTACTCGCCAAATCTTAACCAAGTTATCGTATGCCAACATGATGGTTTAAAACGGCCCGGTTCACTTGAAAACCGAACTTCTACGGACTGGTCACAGGTACACAGAGCAACAGCGCCTGTACTCTAGTACCTGTACAATGCATCTGAGGGACAATATCGGCCTCCCGCGTCCGAAACGGGCCGCGGACAAGCCCCATCCCCTCTCTCCCACGGCAAGCTACTGTGAGGCTGAATTCCACTAGTCACTTCTCGCCCTGCATCCTGGTATCAAAGGCCATGAAGGAGGGGGCGTGCAAGTTGAGCGATAATGAATTGTCGTTTGGATGCCTGTAGCTGGCAAGCAGGTATGTACGAGCGCTGTACCAGGCATACTTGTGACAGGCGCTATGGGGAAAAGACGGACGGACTGCCTTGCTTCAGCCCCGGGCTGTGAAGCGTGCCGTTGAATCAGTGGATATTGAGCTGCAAGCGCCACCATCACGGGCTGCCAGAGGGATGATCTGGCGTTGCATCTCGAGCTCTAGAAATATTTCCTTGCTTGTTTGTGTCTGAAAGCCGTCTCTCTGTTCTGCGCTGTCTCTGGCCAGAATTAAACGCTGTCGATTTCGTCCCATCTTTGATGTATCCCTAGGTAGCGCGCATTGCACCTCTTTGCACCGCACAGGCCACCATGTCCCCCGACAAAGGACAAGGAACAATCCCTCTCGACGACATGCGAAGCCGATCTAATGGCCATGCGGTCCTCCGCAAGGAGAGAAAATCGACCAAGTCTGGCGACAAGGATGAGACTGAAGAGAAGAGCAAGGACAGCAAGAAGGAGACGGAAAAGAATGACGACAAAGCCCGGAATGACCAGGAACAGCAAGACGGCGTAGCTGTTGAAGTAGACCTGCTTGACTTTTCCACAGACGAAGTCACCGAGCCTATCGACCCAGAGCTTGTCCCCGCGAGGAAGTACAACCTGAGCGTGCCGGTTCCTTTTCTCGACGACGCCAACTCTGACGACGGCTTTGACTTGACTAATATCCCCGGCTCGCTATATGCATCAGCAGAGAGCTTTGATAGCATGGAGAGCGAGAGCTTTACACCTCGGCGACGCCTCTCTAGCGGACAGCGCGACGAGCTTCGAGACCAGATTCAGCTCAGGCAACTCCAAGATACCATCGCCAGACTCACGGCCGAGAAGGAGAGCGCCGAAAGAGAGGCTAGCAGGGCGATGCAGCAGATACAAGATTTGAAACATTTGCTCAACTCTGACATGGAGGAGATTGTCAAGGATGCAGATTCTCTTGGCCAAGAACTGACTAGGCTCAAGGAGGAGAATCAGCTCTTGCGAGATGAGTTGAACGATGCGCAATCGCACATCTTCAGTCTCCAGCCGTACCGTAAAGATCTTACACCAGAGGAAGTAGGACGGGTAAGTGATTGATTGATAGAACAAGATCTATCAGCCTCTTCCCCCCCAACTCAACTTCAACAGCTGCTTACCATCTATAGCAATACGATGACCTCATTGAGCAAGTCCAGGATTGGGTTCAGAAATTCATGGAGCCCTGGTTGGATGATTATGAGGCTGGGATCGAGGCTCTTTCCACCAGTGCTCGAAAGCAGTCTGGAGAAGTGGTCAAGTTTAAGAAGGCTTTACACAAGCATCCAGATCTGGTTCACGCCTGCTTTTTCCCCGAGACGGACGAGGACATCATTGCCGCCATCATTATGCGATTTCTTAATGATCACATCTTCCAAAAGGTCCTTTACGGGTCTGCACAGAACTACACTGAGATGGTGAGCTTTATTGAGACGCAGATGCAGACTTCGGTCGAGCCCAAAAGAGGTGAGATGCTTGTAAACCCCCATGAGCGTGAAGAAATATCAAAACTAACCATGATGGCTTTGGAACAGACTTGTTTGCCGTTCGCACATGGACTGCCGAGAGCTACAGTGCCTTGATGAGTGCGCCGCAGTTCAAGACGGTGCGCTCGAGGCGTAGCAGAGACCTGACGCTGGATCTTGCAGACATCCTTCGCATCTTTTGCAAAAAGGACAAGTTCCAGTGGTTTTGTCAGAACATGGAGGAGAACTGCGTCAAGCCCGCCATGGCACTTTACGAAAAGATACAGGTATCTACGCACCACTTCTATCTCGACATCCAGCCGTACATCGCGTGGAGTGGCTCCCGGTTCTCTCTGTCGCCAGAGTTTGTCGAAAACGTCGAGAAGCTCGACTGCAGAAACATTCTACAAAACAGGAAGGCCTTTAACATGGCCAAGCTCGACCCTCGACCTACAAAGAAGGACCTCTATCTGAATTTGTTCAACGTGTGCACCGTTGTCCCCGCCCTGTATATCCGCCAGATCGGACAACGCGATACCATCAAGGCCCCGTCGATTGTGCGCAAGCAACAGATGCTGGTGGCCTGGGGCCCTGAGGAGAAGAAAGACAAATTTGTAGAGGAAGGCGACTCGTCGCTTGTCGCTCTCCTATGCTTCCCAAAGTCACGGAAGAAAACAGAAGGGTGGCTGGGCTGACTATCTAGCAACTACGAGTACTACCTACTGGGGAGTAGCGGTACAAGCGAGTAGGTAGTATGGATTAATGGATATCGTATGTGAGAATAACAGGGATTTGTGGTTCGGTTTCGTGGGATTGGAGCAACTCGAGGCACATGCATGATGTGAAACCACGCATCATGTATGGGGGAGCATGTGAGTGGGCGTTTACACGGCTTTCGGACTCTCTCTTTTATTTTTGGCTCTGCTGCTAGGTTATGTCTTGCATCCGGCATTTTTTTTGATAGGATAATAGCAGAGCCACGTATGTGATCTGGTCTGGATAGATTGTTCTTTGTTCCTCTCCCACTCGCCCTCGTTTCACCATGGAGTCATCGTGCTTGCGGCTGGATCGTACAAGCAATGCCACGTTGAATGGCGTTAGCTTTTCCCCTCGCACAAATCATATGATTGCCGACGGCCCTGCGATGTCTCTACCGATGGTCGGAAGGCCTGCCTCTCCTCTTCTCCTCCTCTCCTCCTCTCCTCCTCTCCTCCTCTCCTCCTCTCCTCCTCTCCTCTTTCTCCTGGGGGGGTGAGAAGTGCTTGTATGCACACGCCTCGATCCCTGTAAGGCGCACTCCTCGTCTTCGGCCAAGTACTTGTACTTGACATGACCTCACTCCGAAAGCTTATCAAAAGGCACTAGCCACTAGCCGCTAGCGCACTTACAGCGTGTTGTAGGCTGAATGTTCCTGCTGGCAGCCTGTTGAAGCGCTATGACAACCGCTAGACCGAAGCGCTGGGGCTCGTCTGCCTCCGCTATCCATCGCGAGGCGTCTCCCGGCCTCAGCTTTGTTTCCCTACAGCTACAAGGTGACTCCTGCAACCGTCATTTGCTCTTATCCTTTTTCTTTCTTTCCTTTTTTCTCTCTTCAACGTAGATTAAGCTTCTTCAACTATCTTCCATTTTCACTGCATTGCAACTTCAACAACTTCTCGCTTCAAATCGACTCTACATTATCGCTGGTCTAGTCACACACATAATTGCATCGCGCCTATCACCCCTCCCCTGCATATGTCCGCTGTATAAGTAGAAGCTGGACCAGGGGGTGGCCGCAATCACACTCACACCTTTCGCGACAAGCATGTTACGGTCCATCAAGAAAAGGACTGAGGCTGCTTTCCGCAGACGAAAGAACAACAAGTCCATCGACCAAGTGACCCCCGTCGACGTTGACTGGCCCTTTCAAAGCGACTCATACCCGCCGTCATCGTCCACGGAGGACCACACCGCGACTAATACATCCGAGCCGGGAGAGGAACTGATACCCGCTGAAGAAGCTCTGCAGCTTCGGTTCAAACAAGACGATACGAGCGCTGTTCAGACTACTGCGCTTGAAGAAGTTCCCCCTGAGGAGCCCGCGGAGGAGGTTGATGTGGCGGAAGAGCCTGAACTAGGCGCTTATACAACCAAATTCGTGCCGTTTGTGGAAACATCAGCAATGCGGAGCAACATGTTTGTCCATTCCGCCAATTCGCACTATGGCATGGTGAACCCTGCTATTATGAGTGGTTTTGGGGATGACGATGACGATTCGATATGGCTGGTAGATGACGAAGAGACTGAAGAAGAAACTGAAAACGCAACAACAGCGGTTAAGAGAGGGGAGGAGGAAGGGGTGGAGGAAGAAGAAGAGGATGAGGAGGCGGAGGATGAGATAGAAAGGGAGGAATCAGAAGAGGAGGAGCTTGAGGAAGATGATGAAGACGAGCCAGCTGTCGCTTTACCTCCAACAACGAATCAGCCTCCTCCAGTGTCAACTGTGCCCGAACCAGCTTCAGTGGCTAACCCAGACACCGGATTCAGATATCGCATTAATCTTGCCTTATTTGACGATGACGAGTTTGCAACCCCAGAAGAAGAGAAGGTCCCAGTTTCTGTGAACGTGGATGAGGATCCCGTTCTGAATCCACCGTCGCCTAACCTTGATTCGGTGGAGCTTTTGAGCGACGGACACGAATCTCAACATCGGAATAGTAGCCAAGACGAGGCCACTGTTTCCAACGGCTCTTCTACGCCTGCCACAAGCAATCCGTACGTCGATCTCCTTGAGCAGCAGGACTCTGCCATGACGGTAGCATATCAGCGCCGTCTAGACCTGTCTGGTAGACGTGGAGATGATCAAGCTGATGATTTCAGGTAGGTTCCCCGAAATTCTGCCTCTTTCGACTCCCCGCATGCCTGGTTCCTTTTCCACCTCAGATGAATGGAATAGTGGATGATTCATCTTACGATTATGGTCGTCATGTTCTATTCGTGGTTTCTTTTCTGGCTTTGGTTCTTGCATGTCGTTTTCATTCATACATACATACATACATTTCGCTTAAATTGGCGTGGTTTAATATTCATGGATCTATTTTGCTGGGATATCTTACTTAATTTTCGTCTTGATTAGCTTCGGACAACGATATCAACAAGACCCAGGAACATCTACTGTCCTGGTTACGCATCAACGTATACCGTCGGATCATGACAGCGGTGATCGCGATTGCGCAATATGTACTGATACCAAGGAAGACATTCTCTTTCCCCGATTTTCTCCAACAGCGTCTTGCACACATGCCCCCACGGCATGCCTCGAGTGCTTAGAGAGGTCTATCCGTTCTGACCTGACAAGCAAGATCTGGACGGATATTAGATGTCCTGAATGCCGTGAATTATTAGATTACACAGATATCCAGCGCTACGCTGATGGGGAGACATTCAAAAGGTGCACATTCCAGCGTCTTTTTACTCCCCCTTTTCATAATCACGGACATATAACCTGACGCATGTGACTAGATACGAGACGCTTGCTCTTCGAGCTGCTATGGCTGAAGCTGAAAACTTCTTTTGGTGCACCTCCGGCTGCGGCTCTGGTCAGATACATGAATCTGGCCAAGAGCAGCCTATAGTTATTTGCCTTCACTGCACCCATCGATCCTGTTTTCATCACAACGTCGCATGGCACCAGGGATTAACGTGCGACGAGTATGATCAGCTACTTGCTGACCCCGATAACTTTCGTTCTAAGCTTGAAATTGATAACGAAGCGTGGGCAGCTTCGCAAAAGGCACAACTTGAGGCTGACAGAGCCATGGCACAGGGCCTGTTGGACGAGGAGAGGAGGGTCAGAGAAATGAGAGAAATGAGAGAGCGTGAGGAGAGAGAGAGGACAAGGAAAGCCATCGAACTGGCAAGACAAATCGCCGCGAGAAGGAAGGCTGAAGAAGACATGAGCAGGGAAACTGTTGGGAGAACAACAAAGCCTTGCCCAGGATGCGGATGGGCAATTGAAAAGAATGAGGGATGGTATGTTGCGATTAATTCTACCCTGCCATTCTTGTCGTGTATGAAGGAGAGATTGCTAACGATTTGCATAGTTCGCACATGACTTGTAAGTTGCACCTTTTGCTTCCCATATTTGCTTCCTTCTCTTTCACTCATTTATTCTGCTCCAATTCCTATGGTGCGTACTTATAATACACACTCTCTCCTGTATCAAGCCTCTCCTCTATCTCCTTCTCCCCCCATCAACCCCCCCCACAAACAAGATCGCCGGAATGTCACTAAGCAAAGGGTGCAATAGGTATCAAGTGCCGCTACGAATTCTGCTGGGGCTGCGGTCAAACCTGGAGCGACCGTCACAGCATCTACTGCACAGGATAGAACTCGAAAATTGCGCGGTTTTTTACTGACCCGGGGTTTTTTTTTATCATAGGCGTCAAATGCAAGCACCAGTTTTGTTACGAGTGCGGAGCGGACCATCAGCAGATTCTCGAGAATGACAATACTGTTCATAAGGAGAGCTGTAAGTTTCATCCGAGCCAGCTGGAAGATTCAGGTGAGTCGGGGTTGCGGGAAACTGATGGCGATGCTGATGATGACGAGGAGGAGGTTGGGTTTGATGATGATTCGGATGAGGAGGTGGTCGTTGTTTGGGGGGGGTAGGAGTACATGTTAAATTTGGATATAGCGACGGCATATATATACTTGACTATTGCTCTTTGCATAAAATCTTGTTCCTTTGGATAGGGATGAAACAACTTTTCACTTGACAAGTTATAAAGTGACTAATGTTTCGTAAGAGATAGAATAATGATAATATGTTTGCACATTCAAAACGAAACCGGCTTCAATTATATAAAATACCTCGAAAATCCGCTTCTTAGATAAGACCCTAGTCATACACACATCCCACGTATATAGTATATAGCAAATAGCAAACACCCCATCTTCCATGACCTTCAAGGTTGACACAAATATCGGGTTCAAAGAGAAGTCAGCTCTTCCAGCCTCCTTTCCATCTCAGGCACCTGCCTCAACTTCATCTCCAGCTCCTCCTTCTCATCCTCCAGTCTCAGACGTCTCTCAGCATCGAGTTTCGTAAAGACATAGTTGCCCTGTCCGTCAAACTGCAGAATGTGCGTGTGGTACTTCCACAAGCTGCGGCGGTGGCTGACTGTCAAGAGCGTGATGCCGAGAGACTTGGCGTTTTCATACATGACCTTTTCGGTTTCAAGTGTCACGCTGCTTGTGCACTCGTCAAGGATAGCGTACTGCGGCCGGTGGTAAAATAGGCGCGCCATGGCAACACGCTGCTGAAGGCCGCCGGAAAGGACATCGCGCCACTCAGCCTCGGCATCCCAGCCTTCGGGATAGAGCTCGACGAGATGTTCCAGGCCAAGGGTAGTGAGGATCGAGAGGAGGTCGGAGTCGTTGACGCCCTTTGAGCGCATCTGGCGCAGGGAGTCGGGATAAATGACTTGCTGGCGAAGGGAGCCGCGGGACAGGTATGGGCGTTGGGGGAGGTAGAAGATGGAAGTGAAGGGGGGCTTGTAGACGGTGCCTCCGTAGACAGGCCAAAGACCTCCGAGAATGCGGAACAAAGATGATTTACCGCAACCATTGGGGCCAACAACGAGGAGATGGTCACCGTGTGAGAGGGAGAAAGAGAGCGCCTTGACGAGAACGTCGCCGTTGGGTGAGATGATGGGTCTGTATTGAATCCGTTAGCTTTCAGGCTTCAAAAGATGGTAAGGGAGCTTCCAACTTACACGTCCTCAAATTTGATGTAGTCTTTGCTTTCGTGGACAGTACCGCGACCCTTGAGAACCGCCTCATTGCCTTCTGTACCGGAAGAAGAGACGAGCTTCTTCTCAAAATGGCCCATCTGAATGTCGTCCATAACATTAAGTAAGGTGGCAACTCGGGAGGTATATCCAGCCAGCTCCATGATCTCTCTGTAAGAGAACATAATCCTGCCAAAGGCGTCGGATGCGGAGAGGAGCATTCGGCGATTTGTCACAAAGGCCTCGGTCCTATCTCCCATGTTCATGACAAGCTGTCCAGGAAGTTTGACAAAGACAGGGACACTGCAAAGAAGCAGGCCCAAAGCGCCCCAGAAGTATTTGATTACAAAGTCCTCCATGAAGCCGTGGTAGAAGCGTCGCCGAAGGATGTAGTTTACATGCTTGATGAGCGTAAAGTAGCCCTTATCCAAGGTATCCTTCTCGGCGATATGACCGCCATAGAGGGCGATTTCTTCGCTATAGTCAATCAAGCGAGAGTGCTGGAACCGGAATTCTCCCTCCAGGCGAGCCTCATCAGCGACGTATTTGCCAAATGGTGGCGTCAAGACGCGCATCAGGTTTGCGGAGAGCTGAACTAATAAGGACATGAAAATGACGCCTTCGCTGCCAACGCTTTTAGATAACGCATAGGTGTAAATGGTCTGGAAAAAGAATAAATGTTAGCCTCAGGTGTTCACCTTTTACAAGTCGGGACAATGAGAAAGACAAGGATAACAAACCATGTCGAGCGCTGGCTTGGCAAGGTTGCTGTAGAGCTCTGCCAGACTGTTGGAGAACTTCGATACGTCGACAGCAATGAGCTGGTCTGGATTCTTTATGCGATCATCAAGTGCCGAGATGCCGTAAAAGGTCAATTTGGACAAGTATTTGTCGTGGATGTGCTGTGTTAACCTCGTACGATATTGCAGAGACAGCTCAGCTTGGTGGTAGGAAAGCTGCGCAAAGATCAGAGTCACTATTGCTGTTCGAGCAAGTAAAGGGATGATTTATTACCATAGAGTTTGTAAACGTGGCGGGCACGGCAATCAGCATCCACCAGACGATGCGCTTCAAAAATTCCTTGCCATTGCCCTTGACCAGGGCCTTGACAATAGCTCCATCCATCTCGGCCACACGAACGCTAATCAAGGTCCTCAGAACCAAGAAGAAGCTGTGGCTAGCCAACATCCTGGCCTCCTTGCTTCGCCATCCAGGTACCACGATCTTGCTCAGGCGCATCAATGACCTGAAGAACTCGCGATTTAAGGCAACCTTCTTTCTGGGTGTTTCCTCGGAGCCGGCAGTGACGGTGCCCTGGCGAGCGGCCCGTTGAGCAGCCTCGCGCGCAGAGGCAGCCTTTTGCTCCAATATTGCATGGCGAATGCGGTTTGCGAGAGCAACAAAGAGGGAGATCCAGATGGCACGCGAGATGCGCGTTCGGTGTTTGACGTACAGCCGGGTGATGTTGGCGATGATGCCACGAATGGTGCGGTCCTTGGACAGGGCGAGTTTCGACTGCCAGGCCATGGCTCCAAGCGCTGTCTCTGCCTCTGCCTCTATTCTCTTCAATGCCTGGTCAGGGAAAGCTCGTGCCCAGCTTGTCACCTATCGTCGATGGCACAGCGCATTGGTTGGCCTCGAATCGCCGCGGCTGGACTCGGTTATCGCGGGCGAGGGCTCAGGGCGATTGCGTGGGAGAAGTCGCTGTACGAAGGTGGCGGCAGCTGGTTTGATTTGGTAGTATATACTGTGTGAGGGTATTCGTCAGAATTTATTGCTGCTTCATCCACCAAAGCATCTGCTGGCTGGTGGTGATGCTTGGTGATGATGACATCAAAATACCAAGCAGCAGAGATGCTGCAAATAACGATAAGGCCTGAGAGTGGAGGCGTCCGCTGGCCTCGGCCTGGCAAGCACATGCGGCGCGGCTTCCCCAGACTTCGGCGCCACAATCTCCAAGGAAAGACCCCGGCATGTGATTGCTAGCATCAGCCACATGGGAGATGGAAGCACTAGCCACACTCGTGGGGTTGTAACTTTTTTTTTCTTTTCGTTTTCCGCCGGCTTTATCGCGGGGTGGCAAGTGACTGTGATAACTTGCGCTTTCAATCCTTCATAGACATACAACAATACCTCGTTACGTGTGGCCTGTGTCTCGAGCATATACCGCAAAGATGGCTGACGACGGGCTCTCAATATACGACGAGATCGAAATCGAAGATATGACCTTCGACGAGGCTCTTCAGATATACCACTACCCGTGTCCCTGTGGCGATCGCTTCCAGATCGCTCTCGACGATCTGCGTGACGAACAGGATATTGCCGTGTGCCCCAGCTGTAGCTTGATGATTAGAGTCATCTTCGATCTTGTGGGATAGTTCAAGGCATATCTGAAGACGAGCGGCTTGCTAACGTTGCAGCAGGACGATTTGCCCAAGCCTCCTCCTACTGCCAACGCCGGTGGCCAGATACCCGTCGCTGCTTAAAGCCATCACTATATCCAAGCTTCCCTAGGCAGAGACTTGATCCTTTTGCCAAAGACATCGAGATGGTGCACTACTCAGGCGCGCATAGCGTCCATAGCGCCTCAACGGCTGCTCCAAAGAGGCTCCTCGGATCCATCTCGCCAATGTCGAATATGTTATAGACCCTTACGGAACAGACGGCGTTTTTCCAACGACAACCCAAAGTCATCTCAAGCGTCCAGTCTAAGACGCAAGAATGTTCGTGTCCTGGGGATGGCACTCTCTTGGGTAAATATTCACCCGCCTAGAGAAACATACTCTAGGGGCGTCTTGAAGAATTTAGGCTCGTGCGAGGGACAGCTGATAATAGACGCTGCCCAAGCGTTTTAAATAGAGACTGGTCCTATGAAAGAAGGCCATCTCGCCCAAATGCTGCCAACAGAATAATCTGAGATACCAAAGGTGAATCGCATATTCACCAAAGTCACATGAATACAAACTACGGCTCATCACAGCATACTGATCTATATCAATCACTCAAACCAAGAGCCTTTCAGCAGAGCTGATGCCTGGCTCGATGTGCATGGCCATGTGTGAAATTGTTGATTACAATTATTCTATTAGCAGTTAAACTCCTGTCCAGCTAAAGGAGGGTGGACTCTTTGGCCCGTGGTATCTTGTTGGTTTTGTTAAAACGCCCGTGTCCTACCTGGGACACATTCTATACGTGGCGCACACATCGTCCAGCGTCATTATTCATAACAGCTTTTCTTGCCCCCGTCTATAACATGATCAATCCCATGATGCAGAACCCTATTAGCCCAGCCATGGAGCTCTGCATCTGCTGCGGAATAGCGCCGCCAGTTACGTGACTGGTAGGCGTCGTGGTGTTCTGTGACTTTGTAGGAACCACGCTGCTAGCCAATGTTGCTTCATCAATGTTAGCAAGATGAGCTTCAGCGTGAGTGAATTGTGGTATCTTACTCGTCGCATTTGGAAAGCTCGAAGGCCGTGTGACGCCGGTGGTAGAAGCAGAAACATCGGCAGAACTGGCCTCAGTCGTTGCCGTATCAACATCCGTCCGTGATGATTGTGTTACGGAAGCTGAGACAACGGGGACAGTGACATCCTCCGCACTCGAAAGCACGCTCTCAGTCCCAATGGAGACATGCTGTGCCGTCGATGCGTCGAGAATAGTTGTGACGCTGTTTGCCGCTGCGGTTGCTGCAGCGATAGCAAGGACGAAGAACTTGGCTGAATGCATTGCTGTGGGATTTTTTCGGAATCGAGAAGCCGAACCTTGGCGACGGATGTACAAGATTGCGGAGAATTCTACTTGTGATAGCTGTGGGTTTGCGAGAGACAGCACCAGGCTGAAAGCAAAGGAAAGAAAGCAAGGCGACGACTATAACGCCAGCAGAGCCATATACTACCACGAGGGCGAAGCGATTGCTCGAATTGAGTAACGGTGATCAAGAGGCGACTGCTCCTCACGCTCTTTTAACCAAAAGAAAATGGGACGAGGGATTGCGCATCGTGGAGAGACAGCCTCTTCTTGTTTTGTTGCGGACCAAGGCGACATATACCTTGTGTATGCACAGGTATTGCGACAAGGAGCTACGACTAATTACTCCCAGACCCGCGAATTGCGACCCAGCAAGGCTCCAGTTTGTCCCCCCAAAGTGGCTTGGGCTAGCTGCTTAATGTCGCAGGGGCAAGGATTGCTTCATGCTAGTTGCGCGTCGACGACCCATCGTCGATCCATCCAGAAGCAGAGCATGGACGAATGGCGTCCAAGGCCTTGTCATGATGAGCTGGACAACAAATAAGGACGCAGGAGGCTACGAGATATCTCATTTCGTTGCGTCATAAACCAGATGGAGCAGACAAAAGATCGACTGCCTCAGCATTAGTGCCGAAGCGGCTTTGCAACAACGGCTACAAGTACGCCGTATACCGCCGCGCGATGAGTGTCGAATGTTGGACAAGCAAGCCACATACAAGTACTATGTATTACTGCCAGTGCCAAGTTCTGCGATAATGGCCCTCTTGCTGCTGCTTGCACTAGCAGCAGCCAGTATCACGGACACACACCGGGCATCGTCCTACTGCTGCTAGTACCAACAAGCGGTATGAGCGAATCTGTCCAAGCTCCACGCGGATCTCACCAAGGGGAAGAAAAAGAGAAGAGAAAAAAAAACTAATGTTATCTACAGGCGATCCACATCTGAAGGCGCTTGGATTAAGCCCCTGAACCGGCAAAAGGCACCAGCCTCTCGGCGGGACTTGGGAATTGCAACCACTTCGCTTGCGAGGCAAGCCAGCGGCGAAATTTTCCTGAGAGCCAGCTGGAGTCAATGCGAAATACTAGCCCATGGAGATGTTTCTTCTTTTCCTTAGCCTCGTCTGCCTTTCCGCGCCAAAACCGGCGGACCCATGGCGCCAGGGATGCTAAGAACGGCTTAGACGAGTGACTGCTCCATGTTCATGTGCGGGCTCGGCTCTCAGACAGTTCAATTTACAGGAGTACCATCACATCAAAATGCTGCGCTGGCTACCGTACCACGGCGTGCGCGCGGCTGTGGGGCCTTTTGCTGTAATACCCAGGTTGCATCACAACGACTCAAGCGCTTCCGTTGAGAGAGGCTGGGACGACGTGTGCTTGTCCAGTACAACAGGTACTTGGACGCGTCAACAACCTCCATCGGCTCTCTCCGACGCCACAAGAAAGCATACCGGATAAATGCTATAGTCTGGTTTCCCCGACGGCTTTTAAGCGTGTGGAAGGACGACAGAACACGTTCTTGACACAAGAAACCGTTGTCAGAAGGGAACTCAAAAGTCCACAGTCCAACAGTGGCCACGAGGACAAGGAGAGGGGAGTTTTTTTTTTGTGGACTTTTGGCGAAATCAGCCGTGTTCCCACATTGATCGATGAGCCTTTCTCACGCAGAGTACAAGTACGTACCTGTACCCAACGGCTGGCGCAAGGCCGCCGCACATACACGCACAGGCGAGCATGGGGGTCATTTATTTAGAGTAGTAATGCTAATCGTGGATTTTGCACGCACAAGCTTTGACTAGGGAAGAAGGGGGGGCAATAAGGGGCGTCGCTAAAGGAACCGAGCCGCGCCTCCTGAGAGAAGGGAGCCCACACCGGCAAATATGGCCACCACACGGCGTTTTGGGGGAACGGTGGGAAGAAGGACCAGAGGCTGGTCCAATAGTTTTGAGGGGGTTTTCTAGGCTTACCGTCAATTATCGAGTGCGAGAACGGAGTTGTCGTTGAGGGGTTGATGCATGTTGTGTGTTTATGAGTTTGTCTTCAATATCTTACGGGGGAAGTGAGCCGCGGTTGGCATACAGTAAGCTTAATGTTGTTTTAGAAACATGTCTTCCCCGTCACAATAGACGCGTGAAACAAAAACGTTGGCTAAATAGAAACGAGAACCGTGAAACAATTTATTGTCTCTCTAAACCGCCTCTTGCTTTCTCTTTCACTCTAACAGTTTTACTTTTACTTTATTTCTTTCATAGCAAAAAATTCCGAAACAAATTCCAAGAGCAAAACGCCCCTAGAATCAAGCCTCAACGTTCTCGAAGAAGAACGTAGGCTGGCCAGGGACCGCATTTTCGGCAACGGGCACGGATATCTCCACCTCCTTACCGTCGTCCAGTTGAATGCCCTTCTTGCCTCCCTCCTCAACAACCAGGACATCCAGAACCGACAGACCCGAAGTTCGCTTCAGGCCGGCCAGCATCTGGACCAGCGTCTCCTTCTCGTCAAACGCCAACTTCTGCTCCAAGACAACGCTGGCAGGCTCGCCGGCCTGCAGGCGCTTCTTCAGGCTCTGCACAAAGGGCATGGCCTTCTTCATCTCGCCCATCTTGGCGATCCGGCCGTTGAGAGCCTTGTCGTCGACAGACTTGGCCGACGGATCCCACAGCTCCTTCAGCAGGTCGATGTACTTGGCCTGCCAGGCCGGGAACTTGGCAGCCATGTAGATGGTCAGCTTCTTGGGCTTCTTGGGGTCGAACGTCAGCTCCTTGCCCTTGGCCTTCTTCTTCAGCTGCTGGCCCTCGGCGGAGTTGATGTTGGAAGCGGTGCTTCGGACGTACTCGCGCTTGGCGGACAAGGCGGCGTCGACTGCGGGCACCTCAGGGAACCTGGCATTGTGGATGGTGGAGTCCTTCTTCAGGACTTCCAGCCAGATGTACTCGGCCCAGTGAGGGGCGATAACGGCCATCAGCAGGGCCTGCAGCTCAATGTATCTGAAGACCAGATCCTTGTGCATCTTGATACCGCCAGCCGCGCAAGCCTCACGGTAGAAGTCACGGGCACTGGTCAGCTCGTACAGGGCAGCCTTCAGGGCCAGCTTGTAGTTGGTCAGGCCGTACTGCTCGATGGCCTCCTTGGCGCAGGTGTTCATCTCGTTGTTAAACAGGCCGTCCTGGAAGTTGTTGATCTCGCCGGTGCGCAGCTCGTTCTGGTCCTTGACCATCTCCTCACACCACTCACGCAGGGTGAACAGACGCAGAATGTTGTTGTCAGCAACATCTTCCTCAAAGTTGGCATCGCTGACACCATCACCGGCATCAGCCAGAGCAATACGAGAGGCGTCAGCACCGTACTTCTCCACCATGTCCTTCAGGGTCATGAAGTTGCCAGTGCTCTTGGCCATCTTTTCACCGTTCAGCATCAAGTGGCCGTTGGCTCGGACACCGCGAGGCCAGTACTCGGGTGGGAAGATGGCCAAGTGGATGTACAGGAAGAAGGTCAAGTGGTTGGGGATCAGATCCTTTCCAGAGCTTCGCAGGTCCAGAGGGTAAAAGTATTCGAATTCTCGTCGCATGCTCTCCAGAGTCGCGCGAGGGATGCCGGAGCTGGCAACCACCTCGTCTGACAGGTCGCGGCGGCAGAAAATTGAGTCCCAGACCTCATCAGTCATCTGCTCAGGGCCGACGTTACCAATGCCCTTGGTGCGGCCAAACAAGTCCTTGTGCAGGTAGTGGGCGACAGTGTAGTAAGCCATGTAGATGGTTGAGTCACTCAAACTCTCAACCAGGAACTGAGTGTCCCAAGGCAACTTTGATCCCAGACCAAATGATCGAGCGCAAGCCCACTGGTTCAGCCAGTTCAGAACGCCCTCAAAGCCATTCTTGGTCTCAGGGGCCCAAGTCTCCAGGCCCTTTCCATCGGCATTGTCAACCCACTTCAGGGCAGTCTCCTTCCAAGACTGCTCGCCGTAGTCCAGGTACCATTGGTCCATCAGCGAGACGATGCAGTCATCGCCAGATCGGCTGACAACCTTGCGCTCAGGCTCTGAGTAGGCAAAGGCCTCGCCAGCTTCGATCAACTGACTTCTAACCTTGGGCTTGGCAATCTCAACCTTCTCGCCCTTGAAGTCGCCGACCTTCAGGATACCTTGATAGAATCCTTCCTTGTAAGCCAGCTCCTTAGCCTCCTCCAGCTGCTTGGTGTCCTTGGGCGAAGCAATCTTCAGCTTCTTCACCAAGAAAGGTGCGCACAGATCGCCGTAGGACGGAGTTTCGATGATGGGGAAAATCTCCAGCTCTGCCCACTCCTTCTGAATTCCGTAGTAATCAGCCTTCTTGGCCAGTTCGGTCACGGTCGCGAAATCGTCGGGGCTGTCTGATGGGACAGAGGTGACGACACCGGTACCCTTGGTGGGCAGAACAGTATCCATGGGCAAGACTCTGACACCCTCCTTGTGCAGAGACAGAGGGGCGTTGACCAAAGTTCCAACAATGTCGGAGCCCACAATGTCAGCAGCCTTCTCGATGGAGCCCTCCTTGGCGAAAATGCCCTGGTAAGCCATGTTGCGAGCAGCTCGCTCAGTGATGACAAAGTAGTTGTTCTCATCCACCTTGAACAGACCATAGGTCAACTTGGGGCCGACAAAACAGCAGGTCTGTCCGTACATGGTCTCCGGTCTCAGGGTGGCAGGGACCAGGAAGACATTGGCGCCCTCGGGGATCTTGCCCTTGATGGCCTCGGCAGCCTTGGGAGCCCACTCCAGAACCTTCAGCTTCAAGGCAGTGTACTCCTGAGGGTTGACAGCCTCTCCTTCGGAACGATCGTGGTCCATGCAGGGCTGGCCGTCCTTGATAGAGTAAATCGTATATCGCTTGCCGAACTTGATCTTGTTCAGCTCCTTCAGTCGGTTCATCTGCCAGCGCACAAAGGCATCGTAGTAAGGGTTGGCATCGGTCGTAACGAAGGATCGTCGCCAGTCGATTCTCGCGCCAAAGCTTGTCAGATCTCTGATGGCCAGGGGAGGGAAGTACTTCAGCCAGTGCTGAGAATCGGCAAACTTGTGAATCTCCTCGGTGGGGATTCCAATGGCCTGCATGATCTGGAACTGGTACTTCATCTTGACAGTCTTCGCGTTGGCTTTGCTCTTGTTGGTCGTGAACTTGGTGACATCCTCCTTGGTCTGCTTGGCAGCAGGCTTGGGCTTCTCCTCGACAACGACCTCGTCCTCCTCCTTATATCCAGAGAAATCCTCGCCGAACAACTTGATCTCGTTGACCAGCTTATCCGCACAGGCCTTGATAGGCATACCAGTGCAGTGAAAACCCATGGGGAACAGAGCACGCTTGCCCTGCATTCTGGCCGTGCCCGCGGCAAACTCGACCTTGGTGGCTGAGAAGGTGTGGCCGGCGTGGAGGGTACCGTTCATGTAGGGATAGGCCATGGTTCCGAAGAACTTGGGCTCCTTTTCTCGCAGCTCGGCGGCCGAGATAGAGTGGAAAGGCACTTCGGTTGTCGTCGGGGCATTCGTCTCGAAAACGCCGTCCTCCTGCCATTTTTTCTGATACTTCTTCTCCACGACAATCAGGGAGTCGCGCTTCTCAGTCTGGCGGGAGTTAGTAGATGCGATCAAGGCAAGAATAGAGATTCGAGGGGTTCTTTGCGTACTCCTTTCAATTCCTTGGTCTTGGAGATTGTCAGGGCCTCCAGGGCCTTCGTCGCTGAGTTCGTCGCCATGGTCGCAATTGTCGGTTTGCTGACAAAAGAAAAAACCTGAAAAAATTCTTGAGGATCAAAAGAAAAGCCCGGGAGGATTGGCTCTCTTTAAGCTTCCTTCCCACAACTCTGCTCCCTTTTGACTCACTTGCGCAGAGAGAATACCGTCTCGTATTTTCTCTGTTGACTCACAGCAAGCAGGATAATTGGCGGGGATTCAGATTTCCAGCCGAAAAGCGCACGAGGAGGGGTGAAAAGTGATCGCGGGGCACTTTTTTTCCAGATGGAAACTGTGGCGTTGCGATGAGGCGGTGCAGTGGCTGCCGGCTTTTGCAGGCTCTTTGCAACTTTTGCTAGCTCCAACAGCGTCATCTATGCTCTGATATCTCAATTATCTCCGATATTGCCTGCACAAGAGTCATCTCTGCTGCAGGAGTCTCAACCAACAATGTTTCCAACCTTCGTCAGGCGATTAGCCCAATCGGCAAAGGAGCCCCTGACCAAAAGAGTTCCCTTGACTGTCGCAAACAATCCCTACAAGGCTCGGAAAGTGTGGCCACCTGACTTCAAAGAGTTGACTCATCAACAGCAGCTTCGGTTTGAGAAGAAGTACAAGCGTCGTATTACCCTTGCAAGCCGTTCGCCAAGATGGGAAAAGGGCGTCAAGTATGCGCAGCTTATCACAATTGCAGGTCAGTCTATCCGTTGCAGTATAATGTACTGTATATGAGTATATGGGATGCATTGAGGCTGATTATTGGACAGCCGCACTGGTATGGTTGCTATTCTATTCGGAGTTCGAGTGGTGGGGACAGAAGTATAAGCCATCAGAAGAGGTTTGTCACAGAGTAACTACACAGATTCATTGTTCAATGCGCTCACATGGAGCTTTAGTTGCGGAAACACGCCAATAATCTCTTTGGAGTTCTCGATCCCGAGAAGCGATACGAACGCCGCAAGGACGCCCCAGAAGTAAATCCGTCGAAAACCCCAGAGTCGAAATGAGCTGTAGGATACTGCAGCCTTCCGATGCGTGTAATATAGTATTTGTATATATGGCGTTTGGCGCAATACCCATGTTGGGTAAGGGAGATGACAAAGAAATGTATGCATATGCTGGCCATAGTTCTATCCGACCCATCTCTTTACGCTCGGCTCAAGGCCGTAATATCATTATTATACCCGTCCTGTCCAGGCAAAGTTACCCCCAATACCCATTCCTGACCCAATCGTGCTTCGTCCCTCGTTTACCGGCCGTTTGGCGACGGTTCCCTGGGCTCTGACACCGGCGACAATACGATCGAGACTCGTTTCGATGACGACGCCTCCAATAATCATTTCTGATAGAGTTGCGTGTAAAGTTTCAAAGTTGAAGATGAGGTCGAGTTCGCAGACATTTTCAAACAGCTTGTCAAGCGCCTCAACGTATACTTGTATCAAGTCGATCAACGCTAGGGGTGATTCCGTCGTCGTCGAGATGATGATGAAGTAGAGGGTAGCGTAATGGCGGTATGTCACCAGCGAAGGCACATCGCTCTGCTCTTCCGTCGAACTATGCGACGTGCTGGAGGCAGCGAGCAGGGGAGGCAGAGGCAAGAAGTTGCATGAACCCGCCGGACGATTCGATACGAGGGTGAATATCTCGGATATCAGGCGCTGCTGAATGCTCGTGTCCTGTAGACGATGCTGAATAAGTTTCCTGTCTCGGTTTGCGCATCGGCGGCTTGGTCGCAACTCACCAGCTGGGTGTAGAATTTGGTAAGCCGAGGCTGGCCCTGGCCATTGAAGACCAAGAATGCGCTGATCATGGCCGCGAAACGAGGCTCATCATCGCCCAGAGACCTGTTTGGCGGGATGTTGACGGAAGAGAGAGGCTTGGTGGGGCCGATAAAGGCGACGGCGTGCTGAGAGCTCCAAGTGACGTTGCTAAGCCCATGTGACTAAGCTGAAAGAACCTCTCGGTACTTATATATGCATATAAAATGGGTGGCTCTAAAAGTCCCTCTAAGTCCCCGGTCATAACTCGAATGCCGAGCCCCAAGTATGGGGTACATGCCATGACGAACCTTTTCAGTCTCCAATTGGCTTCCAGTCATTCTAAAGGTCGAGCTCAAAGCTTCTTCAGCTCTGTCTCTTCTCCTCACATCCTCCACCCCAGCTAGCCGGCAATTGACTCTCCAGAGGAAACATATTATCCACAACCCATCAAAGCTTTTAAAGGCCCGGATGCGCAGATAGATATCTCGCATCTCCGATCTAGAATCTGTCAATCAAGCAGTATCTTCATCAACCCCACCACCAAACATCATGGCATCATCAAGCATCTCAAGACAAGGCTTTAGCCTCCTCGGAAGAGCAATGCGCAGCCCAAGGGTCGTTCCCGCAAGCTTCCGTCTCCTCCCCAGCGCTTCGCGCGCAGTTGCGCCCTCAGTGGCTTCACAGCGACGACAATTCGCAGCTCACACGAGCTTGCGCAAGGGCATCATGCCGGATACCTCCAACCCGGACAAGGCGGCTACAAAGACGGAGACGACGTTTGCCGTTGCCGAGCTCTCCGATGCCGAGTACAACGAGCTCTCAGACGAGTTCATGCACGATCTCCTTGAGAGATTCGAGACCCATCAGGACAACGGCGCCCCAATTGACGTGGAATACTCAGTGAGTCTTGTCCCTTTACAGCTGTCCCATGAACTTGCTAACCATCCCCCACCAGTCTGGTGTCATGACCGTCACCGTAGTCGATAAGGGCACCTATGTCATTAACAAGCAGCCCCCGAACAAGCAGATCTGGCTGTCATCACCGCTGTCGGGTCCTAAACGATACGACTTTTGCGTTGCCAGCGAGGGACAGGGAGATAAGGAGGGTACAGCACTAGGAACCTGGATATATGCACGCGACAATTCCAGTTTGGACGAGCTTATACTCAAGGAAATTGAGGTGGACTTGTAAGGTCCATCGAGTAGTAGAACAACGAGGGCTGGCATTGCAACGTACGGCATGGAGTTATAAGGGTATTTGTGAGAGAAAGTGTTTAATAGAGGTTGGCCAGCGAAAGTTGCAAGTTATCTATTCCGCTCTGTAATATTACAAAAAAATGATGGTACCAATACTAGGCCCGTGCCGTTTTGTTTCACTTCATTCCAATCCGTCCAGCATACATCAACTCATGCGCCATCACCCGGTATCTTCAGCCAAAGCATTTTCTTCTGAGATCCCATTCGACGCATATTACCGCAGACATAGTCCCATGCTCTTATTCAGCATCGCAACCGTCATATCGTAGTGCTGCATCGCATCTTGCTGCAGCTGTCTCGTCTCAGGCCTATATCTCATCAGTATCACATCAACCGACTGTACTATCCAAGCTCCGCCACCACCACTTCAAACCAGAGCTTCAAAGAAACCCGAAATAGCATCGAATCAAGTAAGAAGAGACCACTCACTTTTGCTTCGTCTCATTCAACGCCCTCTTCCAAGTCCTCACCCCCCACGACCGATCCAACCGCACCCGAATCAGATTCTTCAAAATCTTGTGCTCCAGCCCCCTCTCCTTGGCCGCCGCTTCCAGGAACCACACCGTCCTCTTGACACCTTCTCTGTCCAGAGCCGCATCTCGCTCCCGGAAAGCCGCTCGGAGCTGGTCCCGCACCACGTACCGCGCCGGCGCCGAGTACTGCACCGCTCGGAGGAGCCCCCGATAAAGGTGCCGGTATGCGTGGGTGATGTCGAGCTTGGAGGCTGCCGTTGTCATGATGTTGGCACTGATTCTCTGTGTGCGTGAGTCTTCATGACTTTGCTTTGTATTCTTTGGCGATGAAAGGTCTAGAGGTGTATATAAAGAGAAGCACTTCAACACTGCTGAGAGCCGAGTGCTAAGTTTTACACTGTGTGTTTTCGACGATTCGCGCACGGAGGAGATCGACCTATTCCCACCACAATGAAACTTACGCATTATCCATCCACCATGCATGTTATTTAAACAATCGTGCAATTCATCAAGCGCTAGTATTTATATCGCTGACTAGACTACTATTTAATAGTGTTAGTAGAGCGCTCGCACCAACACTTGGCATCTCTTCCGTCATTCATCAGCCTATGCATGGTCAAATTACGAACTGTTCAAGTCATTGAGCCGCTGGCAGTAACGGTTTGTAAAACCTCCTCAGTTTAAACGGATTCTCCTAGGAGTCTATATTTCCTTTCGCTCTCAGCTCTCATTCGCTCCTACTCCTTCTCAGCACAGGTCCAATCTGTGCAATTCATGTCCATCTTATATACCAAACCCCATGTCCTTTTGCTGGTAAATAGTCTAGGCTGAGCTGTGTACCCAATGGAGTGAGAAGCATAGCGATATGGCTATGCTCCGCTGTCTATGTGCCCCAAGGAAAAAAATTCAAGATGAAAAAAAGAAAAGTCTATATGGGGTACTCCAAAAATAAACATGGCAACCCATCTCAATTGTCATTACGACCCTCGTCGTCTTGCTGACCGAGTGGAGTATATTGCCCTTGCCCACTGCTCGGACTGCCCGAACGGCCACGATTGACAACCCTCGATAGCCATCCGCTAATGCTTCGGTCGTCGCCGCCACTCTGGGGGGCAGCCTTGTTATCATTGACATCGGGGGGGTCAAGAGACAGCCCGGGAATGGGAGTCGTTGAGCGGAACGGCATACGCCCAGATCCAATAGGCGATCCACCCCGGATAAGCGACCCGGTTTCCGCATGGATGGACGGGGTGGCCACAGTGCTAGCATCGCCAAAGATGGAATCCATGTCCTCGAGGCGGACTCCACAAGTCTCTGGGTAAATGAAATAAACTAATGAGGCTCGGGTCAGTAATCGATCAGGCATAGAAGGCTGTGAGAAGAGTAGAGGCTCATCAGCGCCCGCGACTTACCAATAACAAAACTAGCCACACAGAAGAAGGCGTGGAGAAGATACAGGCGCCATTTAATCCACTCCTGCAGAATCGGTGTCATTTCACCAACAAGCCAGTTGAAGGCCCAATTCGTAGCAGTCGACAAGCTGGCACCCTTGGATCGGATGCTCAGGGGCAGGATTTCGGGAGGGTAGAGCCAGGGGATCGGTCCCCATGAGTAGCCAAAGGCAGCATTGTATATCATGACAAACAGGACCACCATCCTGGGAGTCCATTTGACATCGAGATAGAGGAAGTAGGAGATGAGAGACAGGGCAATGGCCATGAAAATGGCTCCAGTGAGAAGGATCATTCGGCGACCCCATCGATCAACGAGATACCACGGTGGAATGGTGGATAGGAAATAGGTAATGCCGTTCAAGCCAGTCATGAGGACAGCATCATGGCCCACCCAGCCGGCGGATTCGAAGACTAATGGTGCGTAGTAGGAGATAACGTTGATGCCGTTGAGCTGCGCAAGAGCCTGAGCAGACATTGCGATAAAGACTCGAGTACGATACCGCCGAAACATCTCAGTGTAGGAGCGCTCGCCTTCTTGACGCTGAAGAAGCACGCCCATCTTGATCTCGCGGTACTCATCGCGTGCCTTGGCGTTATGAATATCACCAGCACCATAGAGGTTGGCAATGACAACCATGCCCTCTTCGTCATGATCATTATCCAGGAGCCATCTGCAGAGTATGATTGTTAGTATCTCATAATTAGGAAAGATAATGGAACTGGTGGAAGTGAGGGCGGAATGGTTCTTTACCTGGGCGACTCCACAATGATCAAGCTTCCCAATGCCAAAAGAGCACCCATGATACATTGCATCATAAGCGGAATACGCCACGACAAATTGCTCTCAATGAATCCACAGCCATAGTCGACCCAGACGGAGGTCGTATAACCAACGATGTTGCCAGAAAACTCGATACAAGCAAGCTTTCCACGGTTGTGGGGAGGGGAGATTTCGGACTGGTAGACAGGCACGATGGTGGAAAGCATGCCAACACCAAATCCAGCAACAATTCGTCCAAGCATCATCATTGCCATCGACGTGGCGAGAGTCTGCAATGCTCCTCCAACAAAGAAGATGCAAGAACCATATAAGATGGTACGGCGGCGGCCGATGATGTCACCGACGCGGCCAACAATGAGGGACGATATAAAGGCTCCAATTTCGAGGATGGCAACCATTGTCCCTACCTCGGCTTTCGACGGGTGGTTAAAATAATCGATAAAGTACGGGCCTCTGTGAGAATAGCTGTCAGTTTTCGTCCATCAATTTGCTGTTGCGCAGCGGATGAGAGAAGCGGAAGCATACATGATGAGGCCCGACATGACGCCTTGATCATATCCGAAAAGAAAAACTCCTAAAGAAACGAATATGCTTGTAAAGTACCTGTCGCAAACATTGTTAGCACGGCGAAAATCCCACGAAACTCGGTCGAGACCGTGAAAAAGAAAGGCAAGGGAATAATTCTTACAGCAAGGCCTTGCCGGTAAGGCCATGGATGGAACCTGAGGAGCCCGCCATGATGGAACCGACACAGCGTTCTGCTCTAGATGGCGGTCGAGGACGAACGTCGGGGATCTCAATGGCCTCTTTATCGACGAACGGGGACGGCGAAAATGAGTGGTTGCGCCGATGCGGCGACGGGTCGTGGATCCGGACCTTCTTATGTGACTTGTACAGCGGCTTCGATTGTCGGCGCTGGACACTGGCGAGCAGCTCGTTCTCAATGTCCTCGGGCAGTTGGATGCGGACCGGGTCGTCGTCGTCGCCGTACTGGTCGCCAATGTCGCCAGTGTCGGTCCAGGACGATGTCTCAGACTCGGACGACGGGCGGTGATGAGGGGCGCCGTATCCCCTGGTGGAAAGGAGCGATGCCGATGGCGAGTCTTGGTCTTGTTTGTCGAGGTCGGAGCGTGAAGGGAGCGTCCGGAGGGGGATGTTGGAAGGGAGCCGGGCTGATGTTGGAGGAGGAATGTTGGGTGGTTTTGGGGCTGATCAGCAGCAGCACCCGTCTGCAGGCTCTTGATCCGAAGGGCAGCGAGAAACAAGGGAGCGGATGAACAAACGAGTGTTGTCAGACCAAGTATGGGGTCGGGTGACAAGACAGTTCAGATTGGCGTCAATCAGAGACGGTGATGTCTTGGTAGAGCCTGCCGACTGGAGTCAAGGCGAGTGAAACACCTTGGCGGTTCGGAGCTGGGGGTGCCGGCAGAGGCACACGGGCAATGCGGAAAAGATACAACGACGGTACACTCGAGAACCAGCGAGAGACGGGCAAAAACAGAGGCGCGACAATGTCCTGGTGCATGTACAGCTCCGGTCCGGCAATACGGCGATACCTCCAGGCTGGACGCAGTAGATGCAGATGACCCAGATTTTGAGAGCCACGAGCCTCACGATACGTCACTGGGGGGCGTTTTAGTGCGGGTGGAGTAGCGCTGGCCTTGCGACAGATGCACGATGAAGCGAATGTGAGGGGAGGGGGATGCCTTTTTGGGGGGATAAGAAGAGCTGGCCGGCAAGTTTTTTTTTTAGGTAGCAGGCGAGCAACAGGGGACCCTGAGGTGGATGGTTGAAGTCTTGCAGAAGAGATAAACCAGAACGAGACAAAGACGGACGCAGCAGAAAGGTGGAGATGAGGAGGATGAAGACGCAAACTGCCAAGTGGCGGCTCTGTGGCGCGGCAGTCTCGATTCCAGCTGAAAAGGAGGCGAGGCGTAGCAAATGCAAATGCAAAATAGAACAAGAAAATTAAGATGCCATTTGTCAAGTTGAATTGGGAGAAGAGGAGAGAGAGAGCCCTGGAGGTGTTGAAGAAGGAAAAAATTCAGGTACAGCGGTTGGTTTGACGGACGCAGGGAATGTTGAAGCCCCGAGATGACGACGTGCCTAATTTACAGCGCTCTCGCCCGCCAGATCCGCGCGATAACGCACCTCTCAGGGGCAGGAATCGGTGGTGCCTGCGCCTCACCTGGTGATGAAACCCTCGGGCTATTATAAGCTGAGGTACTCGGGTGGGAATGTGTGAAACCGGCCGGAATCCCATTCAATCACTTTTCATAGGCATTCTTCGATAATTCTCAGGACTGTAAATTGAATTAAATCAAGAATTGAAAGTGTTGAAACTGCAGCACCACATCTAAGGGGTGTAGAAAAAGAATAACGACGGGCTCCCAATCAACTGATAAGCAGGCCAACCTCCTTGTTTGTCTATTTGTTACCTCTACAACACGCGCTTCGTATTATTGGCGCCTTGACTGGCAAAAACCCCCAGTGATCAACAGAGTGCCAAGCGCTATTCCAGCCCGTAACCTCACGTGCAATTCCGCTCAATCTCAGCTGTGGGACGCCGACGTCAGACGACATCCTTGGCCAAAAGTCCTGTGCCGATCCTCTCAGATTGAGCGGGCGAGGCGCAACCCTCAACAGGTTTGAAAACTCTGCAAGCGTTCAACGCTCTTAAGCGGCTCTTTTAACGTGAACTTGTCAAGTAAGAGATATCGGCGATTAGCACCCGAGATGCTTCGGGGGCACGAGAGCCGGTCAGTGGTCCATGTATAAAGCTCAGTTGGAACGCGGCCCGGTTAGGGTCGATGTCAAACCAGGCACATCCGCCTCCAATGTTAAATACATGTATGGAAGCATTTCCTTTGTAGTGAATCAGGGAAGTCCGAGTGCGCCCAGTCGGGCCGTACCCAGGATGATACCGGCCTCGGCTTGGTGGATACATATTTTGACAATGCCGGAGCCCACGATCCGGATCCGCGTCGGATCCGTGTGATGAGCTCGGGGAGAGCCGACGCAAGCAAACCTATTGCAGCAGCAGCCATGAGGGTTAGCAAATTTAGTGCCATTTGGCGGTTTCTACGAACATGTAGATGGTGGTTTAAGACGCCTCTCTTTCACTTGTTCAACTTAAAGATTGTTCATCTTAATTACTACCTAGGTAGTAGATGACATAGCCAGATGCCCTGCAGTACTATAGGTAGTAGCAACATTTCACACCAGCACCTTGTCCAGTGCGCCAACAGCAAACTGGAAACGGAGAATAATGCCGCGCCTACAACCAAGAATAACAAACCCATCATAAATTGCAATTCTAATGGGCCGGTACTCCGGGGGTAGCCATAGCACCCGCTGTTGCCCTCTTAGAATCCACGTCCCTTCTTCGCAAATTGTAAATGTAGAGAAAATGTTTCTGCTTATTGGCATGTGTTCGTTTGGCGGAGCATTAATGGAGCTTTCGTCATTAAAAATATGCATACGCAATTTGGCCTGAAGATGCTGCCTAGAAATTCGAGAGTCGTAAGATAGCCCCTCGAAGAAGTCGTGAAAAGTTTCCAGATGTGTGCCCGTGCGTACGTCGTAGGTTAGAACAGTACCGGGTTCGAGCGTCGCCGCAATCAGTGCATCATCTGGTGAAAACACCAGAGCTATAGTTCTAGCAGGACGGACACTCTCCAAAGTGTAAGGGTTGCTGATATGTCGTAAGCTTTCACCTGTAGTTATATCCCATATCTCAATGCCATCCTCTAGGTAGATGCTTGCTGCCAAGAGATAACCGTCTGACGAGAAAGTCATTGCGTCAGCCCAATACCTCCTATTTCCAAAATCGAGTCTCCGCAGGCTCACGCCTGAAGAAACATCCCAAATCTCAATAGAACTCTCGCCGGCGGCCGCCAACCGCCTGCTATCCGGAGAAAATACCATACATGCAATAGTATCTGTTTCGTATTCAAACTGTTTCAAACAAGCGCCAGTGAGCGGATCATAAATTTCGATAAAGCATCTTACCAAGGTGGAGGAGAATGATGCTGTTGCAAGTTGTGTGCCATCTGACGAAAATACAATTGCCTCAACAGTAATATCGGGCTTTCCAAGTATTTTCATGGATGAATCAATGGCCATGTCCCATATTTCGATCTCGTAATATCCTGATGCGATCAATAGGCCATCCGGAGAAAGAGCAGTTATGCCGTCGGCGGGCATCCATCCAAGATTGAGAAGTCGTAGATACTCGCCTGTGGCAGAATCCCAGATCCTAAAACTTCCGTCACCATACTGCGACATCAGTCTCGTAGGGGTCGCTAAGAAATGAAGCTCGTATAAATCAATGGCTGGGTAACCGCTTATTTTCGATAGGCACGTGCCTGTTGAAGTATCAAAAATGAGAATCTCATCATATATTTCCACTGCCAATTGCGAAGCGTCGGCCGAAAATGCCGACACATCAGCCTGAGTACAAGCCTTCGCATCGAGAGCAGGCAGATGCCTATCTGCAGTTAAATTCCAGATGTGAATTCGCCCGTCACGCCTATCCAACAGACAGGCGAGGTGTGTTCCATCCGGTGCAAATGCAGTGCATGTACTCTCCCATGCATCGGTTCTGAGATTGTGTGTCTTCAGTTCTATACCTGTGCCGAGATCCCAGGTTCGGATGGCATTCTTGATACCTGGGTTGTAGCAGATTGCAGCCAACCATAGCCCATCTGATGAAAATGCCAAGTTTTGAACAGATACATCGTCCTCGAATGTATATAGGCATGTCGATGTTACTATATTCCATATCTGGACCATTTCAGTTGATATAGTGGCCAAGTGCTGGCCTTGAGGTGAAAAGACTATCCGGCGAAGTCGACGTTGACACATGAATGTATGCAGACACGCCCCTGTCTCCAAGTCCCAGATCTTGACTATCCCATTCCGTGACCCGGATGCTAACTGTGTTCCATCTGGAGAAAAATCCAACATTCTGACCTTTGTCTCATGTCCTTCAAGGGACTGGAGGCGTGCAGTCCATCCTACTGGCATCTCCGGTTTTGTGTTAATCCACTTTGGCCCCTCGGTCTCCTCATACATCTGTCGTACCATGCTGGAAGTCGGGCTAAAAATAATGGCCGAGTTGTAGATTTGCAGAGGTGCAAGCTCAACTCCAATTTTATGTGAAAGAACAAAGCGATAAACATCCTCTATAAGATTTCGCATTATGCACATGCATTCATCACCAGTCGTCTAGGCATTGGTTAGAGTTTTCTTGTCTTATTGTCAGAGGTCCACTTACCAATTTCTTCAATATCCCAACACTCCTTGCGGCATCTGGCATCCTCTTTATTAAAATGAGTGCCTCCAACCAATTCAATAGTTTTTCCTTGAGAAAACGGTGGATGACACCATTGTCCTGCAAACTCAACATACATTTCTCTCTTTCCAAGTCATTGACGGCTTTGAGATGATCCACCCAATAGACACAAGAGTATTGTGCGTGTCTCAGTACATCGTGATCGTGGCTCGGTGTATACTCTTCGATGAGGGCGCCAGGATGGTGGAGATCATACATGTCGCGCCGCAGAGTCATTGATAAGATTTCCAACGACTTCGAAAAGACGGTATAGTGCTGGCCTCCAAGTTCAGAGACAAGCATCCTGTCTTTGAGCAGGAAGTCCTGGGCCGATTGGTGAACAAACCGCACCACATCGTCTCTCACAACCAGGAAAGATCCACATGAGGCAACTATTTCCTCAAGATCTTCTCTGCTGAACTTGTCCTCAACGTTCAAGAGAGATGCCAATTCTGCCAGTGTGACAGGCCGGTAGACGACAGCAACTAGTTTAAGAATCCTCTCACACAAGTCGGAGTCTTCCGATTCACGAATTTGCTGCATCATTCTCTCGTAGAGAGGGACAAGATCGGATGGAAATTCTGCCATCTTCTTCACCACATGCCGTTTGCGCACTGACATTTTTAACAATTCTTTGCAAACCAAGGCCACCCACAAAAACGTTCCTCTCGCATGATTGATCAGGTAGTCTCGAACCACTAGCTCAGTCTCATCGTCCAGCCCTTTTGCTTCTTTTAGTCGGGTTGTTTTGTGAGTGATATAAAAGCTAACTGCTTCGGAGACTGATTGTTCGTTTAGTTCAAGAGAGAATCGAATCTTTTGTGAGATTGTGCCTAATTTCTCCTCGATTCCAGTCCAATTTCGGCTTGACACAATCCATTTCGCGTGAGAACTTGCAGATCTCCCAACGATGAGATCAAGGAGCCGGTCTAAATCAGTCTGACATTCATCAAGTGCATCAATCATAAACACTTGACCCTCCATGGTGGGATCTTCCAGAAGCTTGGTGAAAATTTGGGACAACACAATCCAGGAATTAGCATCCTGGAACAATTCTGCACCCCCCTGTTCGTATTTCTCTTGAATATGTGAGAGAAGCTGTCGGTTTGTATCAACCAATAGGTATATGAGGCCGCGCAAAATAGCTGTAGCATTGTTAAGTCGCGGATCAGTAGCCTGGCAGAAGAAATAGCACGGCTTGATATTTAGACTTTGCAGTTCATCAATGATGCCGCACAGAAGCATGGTCTTCCCTTTGCCAGGGTCGCCTTTGATCCACAACAGGTGGTTTTCCTTCTCATCCCGCCAGGCAATAAAGTCATCATGATTTATAGCCCAACCATAGGCGCCTTGTAAAAGGCCACCATTTGTATCTTCGATTCGGGACTTATCATCGCGGGGATCGGTGATCCGTAAGTCTTTTAGGCATCGTTCTTCTTCCTTACTGAGGATATGTTCCTGAATCTTTGGCCAAATGCCCTGTATTTCGCTTTGGAGCAATTTGCTCGCAGAATCAATCTCGTCAAGTCTTCTTTGTGTCTCCAGAGCATTGAATATTCTCGAATCTTCCTGGACAATCACCTCGGCATTCCGGATATCATCCAATTGAGCTGCCCAGTTATCAGCCTTGATTGCATCTCTCCAGATCGCCGGTCCATGCAGGCGATAATAACGACACACGCTCTTCATTTGGTAGAGTAGAAGTTTCTGGTATAGATCAATTATATGTTTTTCCATCTGAACTCGCAATGGATGCGACGCAGATTCAATTGCATTACTATCCGAGAGGAGTTCCGCAAGATGCCAATACCAGTCCATCCTTGATACGACATAGAGTATGCCTTGATGGTTTGCTGTGGTTTCTTGGATGGAATTTGAGATTATCTTAGTTGCCATTAGTCACAGTCCAACTCAAATTCAGCTCGTAACCCTACCTCGAGAGCAAAGCAGACACCAGTCCAAGCAACAGCCGCCTCTGGAACAGCTCGAACAGCTTGACCCATGGCAGTGCTAACTGTTGCTAAGCCACTGCCAATTTTCTGCTTTGCTGCAATTCTTTCTTTCTTTCTCTCCAATGCCGTCTCTACAATCATTTGCATTTGTTTCCATCTTTCGTCATACGCCCCATCGATTCGATTGGCCAGAGCGGCGGGTTCTGTAGAATCATGTCGACTGCGGAGAAGTTCTGTAGAGAGGATTTTCTCGTATGACTCCACAAGCTCGGCATTATTCGATTTCAGCTGTTCGTATGCTTCATTCCATAACCTCCCTTTAAGCCGCCTGGGCTCAATATTGGGCTTGGGATTTGGTGCAGGCTTGGGATTAGGCACGGGTTCATGAGGCACAGAGGGGAAATTGGGCGAAACATATGCTTGTGCTCCGTCATCTTTCTTCGTATCTGTGTTTGACAGCTTTTCTTTCAGCCTTTTCAACAATCGCGGCATTTCTCTTCAGGGCTTTTTAACTGGGGGAAAGAAGATAGAAATCCTGGATAGGTGGGCGGTGTGTGATTCATGTTGTTGATAAATACAAGTCAATCTCCATGAGCTAACAAATGAGTGCCTGCAGGTTCGGCCATGCAGAGCAGAACATGTGTAGACCTACCCTAGAGAGGCACGAATATTTGGGTACTATCGTCAGAACTGTCATCTTGTAAAACTGAGCGAGGATTCACAATCTTGTTGGTGATGTATTGCAAAATGGCACACGGGAAGCCGCTAATCATTTTTCGTCAGTGCATTCTTTTTGCGCATCGATATTTGAAACATCTGGCATATATCTATAGGCGTCAAAATAATGAAGCTCTACGAGAAGAAATGTTGGGACACGTAGAAGGATAGCATGGGGCTTCATAATGCAAAAAAGGTCAACACTAAGCACGTGATCCGCTACAACAGGCGCCCAACGCCTGGAACATCTTCCGTAGTATAGTGGTCAGTATGCAAGCTTGTCACGCTTGAGACCCGGGTTCAATTCCCGGCGGGAGAGATTTTTTGCCCTTTTGCTGTGAAGACATTTACTTTTTAAGCAGCTGATAGTGTGCTATCGTATCCTCTTTCCTTTTGCGCCCACATTCGACTGAACTGGAACATCTGTAGGCGACTGCGAGTACACGGAGCGTATGGTCCGGGATATTGAGGCGCGTGTGCAGGTGGCCTCAGAAGCTCCGATACCCAATGATGGGATATTCTCACTACGACAACAATGTCCGCTGTGGATCTAGCCCGGTTGTTTGCCTTATTTTGCTTTCTTACGAGTACGGAGTACAGGCACGAGAATATGGACTGCCAAGAGCAAGACCGTGTCCATCCGCTAGGAATATCGGGACTTGTAGCACTCCGCAAGCGAAACACACGGGACGGCACAGTGAATGATGGAAACAAAGCAGGCGATTGTTCCGACGATCCATGTGCCGGTCATCGATCAGGCAGGGAAATGAGAGCGCAATTTTAAAAAAGAAGAAGGAAAAAAAAAAAACACGAAAAAACAAGGGCATCCAACCACGGGAAGGGACCCGCTTAGCTTGTGGAAGCAATTTAATCGTAACACACGATTCACACTAATAAGCCGGAGACGGGCCTCTTATAGGATGATGTCGTTTGAGCTGTGGATGGTGTCTATGTACAGCATTCATAGTGCATGTAATCGGAGGCACGCAACTGGAAGCGATACATGCTCGTATTCTATATAGATTTAGAGCGTAGGAGTCGCCTCACGAAGGGAGCATATACACGAAAAAAAAAAAAAGATGAGATTGCCATTTTTAGAGCAATGACGCAGCTCTGCAGAGGCGCGATTTGCGGTGCTCTCCCTCTGGCCAACGGAGCTGCTGTGGAGAATCAAAAGCCGAAAATACACATATGGCGCTACTTTACATGCATGAACATGCCCTGTGCTTTGGGCCTTTGGTTGGGAGTAAGCCGGGATTCTGATATGGAAAGATATTGTTCTGCAGAGTCCGTGTAGTACTAGTGTGCATGGAGGGAGAAGCTCAAAAGTTCCCATTGGCTCGCTAAAGGGGGTTTGAGGGTGTTGGTGAAGAAAAAGAAGGAAGAAGAAAAAAAAGGAAGCAAAGAAGGAAAAAAGAAAAGAAAGAAAATGGCCAACCAACTTGCATGATGATCAGCTGCAAGATGCAATGTGTATCAGCTTGGCGACGCGACAGCTGGAGCGTCAGGCAAGGCTTTACGAGCCACACGTTGATATGCGGCGCCACGTAGCTCTACATCAAGGCTGGTAGTGGTACTCCATGCTAATGTACGTGATGTCTGAGGGACATGTCGATTGGCCGTCGCTATTAGCCATACGAGGAAAGCCGCTTGGTTAGCACGCACACTTCGTGCCAGTGGCAACGGCTTGAATTATAGGGCGCTATAGCGCATCCTAATGGTGTCTTACTGCATGCTGCAGCCGTGGACTGGAATCATCAATGGTGTTGGGACTGAGGATATTTGCAATTGATGTACGGAGTACAAACTGCACCGCTGTACAGTACTCCGTATTCAATGCCAGGTACCTGTACTTTTGTAATTAGCATAGTCAGACATTAATATTCCATCCCGCGGCGCTCGACCCCTAACGTGATATCAGGTCGCACCCATTGTTCCTCCGTTTGCGTCTCTTTGTCTCAGTACAGTACTTCGTCGAATGGTCAGCTTTCCCAAACAAGGGTGATCCCCTGTCAAAAAGGGCTGGCAAGCCAATCACATGGCACATAACCCTAGCGTGGGATCACCCGAGGCTCCACCTCGTCCACTCAGCAAGCCCGTTCCTGCTTTAGCTGCCAAGTTGGGCCCAGCAGCACCTGGACCTGGCCTAAAAAGTTGAGGCCGGGCGTGCTAGACTCGGTGCTAGGCTCAGTAACAAGCGCTAGACCCAGTGTTGGGCCCGGGGGGCTTGACGGGGCTTAGGGGGAGAAACGAGCAACATCCAAGGCACCTGCAACATGCTCGTGTTAGCGGCGGCGGCCCAACCACTGGCATTGGAAACAGCGTGCACTGGTGCTGTTATGGATGAGCCTTGGCAGCCCAAAAGGTCCTTGTTTAGGTGCTATAGCCGGTTGCTGGACCGTAGAGTACGAGTAGAGAGACGTACTCGTACACAAGAACAGTATACTACCAATGATGGCCCTCGGTCTTTATTGTACTGTCTGTGTACATCGCCGGCGCCGCTCCCTTGTAATACGACTCCCTTGGTACATGCCTCAGACACAATCGGTATCGCCAGGCGCTGTCCCCCGGCCCAAGCTCCCAGTTGCTGCAGGTGCGTCGAACACCCCCAGTTTTCCGTCGGACGGCCAGCAAGTCTCCCTTGCTTAGGACTCGACATCCTTTTTTCCCACTCTCCTCCTCCACAGCCAGCATAACCCACCTTGAAGCGAGAAGGCCTCGTCTCTGACCAGATTGGAGCGTCTGGCAAGACCCGAATCAAGGCCCAAACCAAGGCACGGACGGGGCGACGCATTGGAGACGATCCATTCACAGTCAGGCCTCGACACCGCGCATACAAGTATTACACATACACCGCCGACGACGCTTCTTATTTTGGGCTACTTGTCGAGTACTTCGCCCCATTGCTGTCGCAACCGATAGCGCGCAGTCACGTCGATATAAGCACCAGCAATCTCACAGCCTCGTGTGGCCTCCAACACTCGATCCGACCAGAACGGACCCCGGAAGCGAGAAGGAGGAAAAAGGAAAGCGACAGAGAAAAAAGCAAGAGCTCGAGCCTCTTTTCATCTCGGCCCCGATACGCGCTCCCGACCAGCCTCTGCAGCTGCCTTAGCGCCACCTGCAAACGAGACGCCGACTTGCAGCATCCGACGATCGATCTCGCTCCTGTCCTGCTGCCCATCCCGCCAATTCTTCCACCCCGATTGTGATTGCACCGCTGGATGCTGCTCGCGTGCTGATCGAACTGCAAAGCATCCGCAATCACAATGGGGTCCACAGCCTTTGGCAACTTTAACGTATGCCGTCGCCCGACCTCTGCGCTTTTGGTGTAGCTAGCTGACCAAGTTTGTATACAGGACTTTTGCAAAGATTCGACCCTGCCGGTCTGCAACGTAAGTGCTGGCTGGGATATGAGAGTGGACAGAAAGAGACAAGAGACTGGAAGTAAAGGAGATTTTGTTTTCGGGAGGGAAGCTAACCATCCGTCAACCGCAGTTGCTATCTGAAGAATTCAAGAACCAAACCGGCCCCTGGGGAGGATGTACGCTCACAGGAATCCCGCTCAGCGGCGGCCGGCATCTGGGTAACGTTGGATCAATCATCCTATGTGGCCTCGGTATTGCCATGGCATCGTTCCTCATCATCAAATCGGACAGGAAAAAGGCTGCTGTGGGCCGTCGGTATGTGTTACCGTGCATATACCTCAAAAAACAGAGCTAACGTGGCGCGATAGCGAAATTCAACTGTTCCTTCTTGGCTATATTCTCATCAGCATCTGCGAAATCTTTTCAGTTGGCGAAATCCCCCTCGGCAAAACCGTAAGAGTGGTACGTTTACCAGCTAACTCGTTTCGTTGCCCTTACTCTCATGTCTCTTGTTCGTGATATATTGACACTCCTGGTTTAGGTTTTTAGTGGCATTCACATTGGCTTGATCATCGCGACTACCTGGATTCTTATGCTCAACGCCGTTGTTGGATACCAGCTGCTCGATGACGGAACCCCGTTATCTCTGGCCCTGCTATTTGGCTCTGCCGGCGCCCTCTTTATTGGAACTGGCTACATTGCTCTCGACACGGGATTCAGCTGGACCGGATTCTGGGACAGCAGCTACCACCTTCCAAACCGCAACATTGCCCTCTATGTGTTATACCAGCTTATTCCCCTGGTGTTCCTCGTTGCATTTTTCGTCCTTGAAACCATCCTGGTCCTTCGAATCCTGGGAGAGCTTCGCCCCATGATCTATTTGGCTGCTGCCGCCCTCTCCTTTGCCGTTGGTCAGGTTTTCAACTACGTTATCAGCAAGTACATTTGCGATGGGACCAGTGGCAAGATTGACGGAGCTCTTTTCGAGACACTATTCACGCTTCTGGCTGTCGGCTTGGTCTGGGTCTTCTGGTCAAGCATCACTGAGGACGACTGGCCCATGCCGGCAACAGAGTCTTACACCTCTCCTGGCTATACGACTGCCAGTGCGGCGTATGCCAATGCGGGATACGCCAACCAGAGCTATTCCAACCAAGGCTATGCCTCGCAATCCTACAACTCCCACTCCCACTCCCAATCCTACAACTCTCAACCATACAACTAAGATAATCTTGCAACATTTTGGGTTTTGAACCTCGGCGTTTACAGGCGGCAGCATTGACGGCTTCACTCTTTTCTTGTTAATTTCTGCTTTTCATATATATATACGTTTTCCCCCGACGAGTTGATTACGAGTCGAACGACGCGCTCACGCAGCACATATGAAACTGGCTGAAATACGCCAGCAGTGATGGATTTCCTTATTGGTTAGTGGAGGGGGGAGACTGAGTGACCAGCCGCATTATGTTGGAGCTAAAGTTGCTTTATGTTTATTCTGTTTCTTTTGTTCAGCCCTCCTATAGCGAGGTGTTTGGGCTTCTTTGGTAATAATGTTTTGCGTACTGGTGTCGCTTTGGTTGGAAGGCATCTGGTGAGTTGGCGAAAGATTGTGGGAGAAAAAACATATGTTCCGGTTTCTAGGTTACTCGCTAAAGGAGCTTCATGGCCCGATAGCCTGTACAGTGGTTTAGATATGACTTTGTAGTATACCCCGGTGGAGTGAGTAATAATTGAAAGATGATGTTTTACAAGAGGACAATGAAATGGAATTTGCATTGATTGGAATAACATTGTGTCGTTTACTGTAGCAGTTGTTCTCATGTTAAGCTGTGAAATTTAGCATCAATGAATCTGATAGGCCGTCGTGCTTAGTGGGGAACTAGGAGCACTAACGAGGCTGAGATAAGTCTCCAGCTTAGCAGCCTTATCGATTTCCATCACTTAGACTTTCCAACCTGCACGTCATCTACCTTTTATTCTGCCAACTGCACGCACTCTTTCACTTTTCTTATCACAAGCCTAAATTCTAATTTATTTTTTCCACGCATAACCTCTCCCACTTACGCCCAATTCACCATGGCCGACTCCGATGGCGAGTTCGTTGCCGACGACATGTCCGACGACGACATCATGGATCACACCGTGACGGACGGCGACCCGAGCGCGGCTCGCTCCAAGGGCTCGAAGGTGTCCAAGAAGAAGCGCGACCGCAACGCATCAAAAGCATGGGAGCAGTCTAGACGAACGTGGGAGACGGATCTCCCCGAGGAAGACGATGGCATGCTCAACCTAGCTGGCTACGAGGCTGAGCGACGCCGACGGCTGCTGCGCGACACGACGCCTCTGCAGAGGGGCATCATACGGCATTTGGTGCTGGTGCTGGACATGTCGTTTGCAATGGCGGAAAAGGACCTGCTGCCGACGCGGTATCGGCTGACGCTGAGCTACGCGGCAGCGTTTGTGCGGGAGTACTTTGAGCAGAACCCGATTTCACAGCTGGCGATTGTGGGCATGAGAGACGGCGTAGCGGTTCGGGTCAGTGATATGGGAGGGAATCCTGCAGAGCACTTGGAGCGGCTGAGGGACTTGGATGGGCAGGATCCTCAGGGGAATCCGAGCCTGCAGAATGCGTTGGAGATGTGTCGAGGAGCGTTGTTGTGAGTGTTGCTAGCCCCTTCTACCCAGGTGTCGATTCGCCTATGATTGTGGCATGCAGTATGCTAACTTGAGGTTGGATGATAGCCATGCTCCTTCGCACGGCACACGAGAAGTGCTCATTATCTACGGCGCCCTACTCTCGAGCGATCCCGGTGACATTCACGACACAATCAGCAATCTCATTGCTGAACGAATACGGGTTTCTGTGGTTGGACTGTCCGCCCAGGTTGCCATCTGCGCGGAGCTCTGTTCTAGAACAAATGTGGGAGATGACTCGCAGTACAATGTCGCCATGGACGAAACACACTTCAAGGACCTCTTCCTGGCCATCACGACCCCCCCTGTGAACCGGACCAAGGAACAGAGTACATCCAGTCTCTTGATGATGGGCTTCCCCTCACGGACACTTGCCCCTGGTGGGACTACTAGCTACTGCGCCTGTCACAGTAAGCCTTGTCGAGAAGGATACCTCTGCACTCGATGCGGCGTGAAAGTGTGCCGGCTGCCTTCAGAGTGCCCCGCTTGTGGGCTGACGCTCATTCTATCAACACATCTTGCTCGTTCATATCACCACCTTTTCCCGTTGCGGAACTGGGTTGAAGTACCGTGGGCTGAAGCGACGCGATCAATAGCTTGCTTCTCCTGCCAGTGTCCCTTCCCGGAACCCCCCAAACCGAACAAAGAAAAGGGCAAAGACGAAGCGCCGACAAAAGCACCGGCCAAAGGCGTGAGCGAAAGCGGGAGATACAAGTGTCAAGTGTGTGGCAATCATTTCTGCATCGACTGTGATGTCTTTGCTCATATGGTGATACACAACTGCCCTGGATGCCAGAGCCGGGCTCCAGATGCGGCGCCGCCAATAGAGGCAAATGGGAACGGGCATACCAATGGTGGAGTTATGGTTATAGATGGGTAGATGATCATAGGGTGAACTTTTACTGCAAGAAGCGCCATGGGGTAATGCTGGATACTTTTACAAATATGCCATCTTTTTTTATATTTTTTTTTAGTTCACGGCGTTTAGATATTAGCATTATACGGAGCATACGGTTGGAACCCTATTGACGGGGAGATACCATTCCAGCTGCCTACTCTAGGTAGTGTCATCGAAAGTTAGCGATACGGAGAAAAGTCAACAACAAGATATCACTTGGAGAAGCCAATGAGCTTTTTGAAATATATTCAAATTTCATTTTCAGCATGATTCGTAATCGTGGCTGTTAACTACCCTAATGCTCCCATTTTGCATCATATGGATGCCCAGTACATAAACTCCCAAAGCTGTGTAGTAAACATAAAAATATCATTGATCGGCGGCTTCCTTTCACGCCCTTCCTTTTAGTGGGGTATTACAAAATTACAAGTTTCCTCGCTCGGCCTGCTCGCGCTCAATAGCCTCGAACAAGCTCTTGAAGTTACCGGCGCCGAAGCCCTCGAAGTTGTTTCTCTGGATAATCTCGATGAAGACGGTAGGGCGGTCCATGAGCGGCTTGGTGAAGAGCTGCAGGAGATAGCCGGCCTCGTCGTAGTCGATGAGGATGTTGAGGCGCTGGATGGTGTCCAGGTCCTCCTTGAGCTGCCAGTTGCGCTTCTCCGTCTTGAGGCGCTGGCGCATGGTATCGTAGTATGTGGACGGGACGTTGATGAACTCGACGCCGCGGGCGCGGAGGGCCGAGACGGAGGTGATGATGTCGGGGGTGAGGAGGGCGATGTGCTGGACGCCCGGGCCAGAGTTGAAGATGACATACTCCTCGATCTGGGACTTCTTCTTTCCCGGAGCGGGCTCGTTGATGGGCATCTTGACAAGGTTGTTGGGCGAGGCCATGACGATGGAGTTGAGGGCCGAGAACTCGGTGCAGATCTGCGAGTCGTCGACGGACCAGAAGCGGTGGAAGGACAGGCACTGCTCGTAAAAGGCACAGGCAGAGACCATTTCGTTCCACGACTGGTTGCCGACGCAGTGGTCGATGCGGGCAAGGGGCACGTTGGGCATCTCCACGGCAGCGGTGCGCTTGTTACCAGCGCGGAAGCCCGGCAGGAAAGGTCCAGTGTAAGCCCGGCGGTTGATGAGAGTGTGGGTGGTGTCGCCATAAGTGCAGATGACGGCCGTGGTGACGGAGCCGTGCTCATCCTTGGTGGCCGTTGGGCCCTGGACGGCAATGGCACCCTCGGCCACGGCCTTGTTGTAAACGGCCTCGACGTTGTCAACCTCAAAGGCAACGTCCTTGACGGCATCGCCGTGTCTCTCGAGGTGAGCGTGAATCTCCTTCAGGAGCTTCCTCTCCGCGTCGGAGATGGTCTCATCCTCGGGGAGGTGGGCCAACGACCGCAGAGGCGATGTGAAGACGAAGCGGACGCCGTTGTTGCAGACGACGTATGAAGCGAAGTACCGGCTGCCGGTCTCGAGCCCACGATAGGCCGTGGTCTCAAACCCAAAGAGGGTGGTGTAATAGGCGGCCGCCTGCTTGGCGTTGCCAACCCACCACGTTACGTGGTCATAGCCGGTGAAGTCGGCGGGGGCCTGGATGGCGAAGTTGTCGGGGTTGGTGCCGTTGTTTGCAGGTCGCTGCTCTGGGGAGTTGCTGATAGCAGAAGGGGACATTGCCACTTAGAAGGTATTGGGGGGTGAAACTGGGGGAAACCGGTTTTGTGTCTGTTTGAACAGTGTGATGGGGTTAATCGATATAGACTCGAGGGTCTGAGATTGGTATGCTCGTGATTTATATATATATTTGTATATATCAGATTCAGGCTTGGTGAGTGTCCAATGACAGGTCTGTGTGCCCCCAGGAGGGCAACACCACGGGTTTATGAATCCTGCGAGCTTCATCGAAAGCTACCCTTCTGAGCCATCGGAAAGCTCCCGCACGCCGAGCAAAGCGAGCAGCCCGTGGATTCTAGCGGCCCAAGGCGCCTCCTCTCCCTTTCTCCCTTTCTCCCTCTGCTTCAAGGTTTCAGAGGCGGCTTACGTTGGTTCCGTAGGGCTATTCCTTTATCCTTCCGCTAGCTCCGATCCCATCCAATCTCTCATAAGCAAGCGCTCTCACTGGCTGCCTGCCATGCGGGGGCCACGCCGCGATCGTCAATGCGCCCTGGAAGCTCCTTTTTGCAGCGTCGAGGCCGTAGCGCCGGGACACAAAGACGCTGACTGCCGTGCGGAATGATGCCGCTCCGGCGGTGCCAGCCGAGGAGAGCCGACAATGGCCGCCCCACCAGCGCCCGGCTTAAGTTCCGTTGCCACCGACTCGCTGGGGATGACGCATGTGGGCGCCCGCGCTCTCCAGCATCTGGCGGTTGAGCTTAGGCGATCGATCGTCTGATGGCAGAAAAGTTCCGCTTCGGTGTGACTTTGTTGCTGATAAGCTCCGTCGGCTGCCGAAGGCCTGGTCGTAAAGTTTTAGTTGAGCACAAGGCCTGAGGCCCGTCACTTGACGCGGCTACTCAAGGGACATTGCGCCAGCGGATAGGCTGTCCGGGTTTCATATGAATTCTCTCTTTTCCAGACCCATTGGACGTTTGTTCAAATCATCTCATCCCTGTGAAACTTACACAAGTAACCTTTGATATCTCCTTGTGTTTTCCGTCACCTCCACTTGTCCACCCAGAAACACCACCAAAATGACGACAGTATCGCTGAGCCAGCACGACATCAACGTGCTCGAGAAGATCAAGGATCCCGAGTCCAACCCGGCCGCAGGCATCGTGATTGACTCTGCGCTGCCTCGTGATCCTCAAATTGTCGACCACAGCGTGTATGAGAGAGTGGTAGAGAGAGAACGCACCATCATTCGCACGCTGCAAGCCATTGAGATGCAGCTCAGCAGCTTCCAGAGCGAGGACGACGCCGACAAGGCCATTGAGAGCTACAAAAGCTGCGTGTCAGATTTTGGTAATCTCATTTCAGACTATCCTCTCTATGCTAGCGCGAGAAACAACCGCGCGCAAATCATGCGACGGCTGTATGGAGATGGCATGCTGCTCAACTACACAGCGACCATGCCTATGCCGCTGATTCCCCAGCCAGAACAGTCGGAGAAGAGAAAGGCGGCAAATGATACACTTGAGGATATGGAAACTGCAATCCGGTTGCTCACTCCATCTTCGCCATCAGCTCCCATGTCTGCACAGGCTGCGCGAACGCTGTCCATGGCGCACACGCAACGAGCTGCAATCTACCTAAGAACAGCCAAGCTCATGTCAGATCGCCAGTTGGACCTTGACGACAGCCGCGAGGAAGCCACTTGGTCCCGCATAGATTTTGAAGAAGCCGCTTCAAGAGATCTAGCGCTTGGAGGCAGATATGGAAATCAGATTGCAAAGGCCTTGGCCGTCAGTGTCAACCCAACAGCAAAACTTTGCGGCCAGATGGTTCGAGAAGCGATGAAGAAGGAGTATGGTCCTGCGTTTGAGATGTAAAATGTGTTTCCTTTATGTTTGTTTGTTTGCTTAAAGAGCCAGCTGGGTACATGAGATCATTCTTGTGTGTTTATTTCCCATGAGAAAACTAGATGGATTATGAAATTTGGCCAGCCATAGTCAACATTGGCCTCAACTTTGGCGTTTTGTGTATATAGAGAGCATGGAATGGTGGCGTTTCTTGAACTGAACGCCTTAACACGGCGATGAAATCTACTTCTTGGAGAGCCCAACGCGTCTATAACCAAATAAATCAGCGCACAGGAAGTGTTGTAATTGTCATTTGCGTCTCATACCGTAGACCAGCTTCTATCGTCTCATTGGTTGTCTTGCCCTTGCCCTTCTCTTCACGATTGATCCTAGTTGCCGCTGCCGATAATCCAATCACGACGGCAAAGATAGGGTCGGCGACCCGAGAAATGATGTAAGTCGGCGCAGGCATGCTTGAAACTGAATTTGCTCTCTTTACCCGCACTCCCACGAGCTGCAAGTGGATATAACGCTCGTTTTATCTTATCCCAAGATTCATTTGGACACCAAAGAGCGAATAGGGAGGGGCTAATTTTGGGGGCGCACGGGCCACTTCGGATAAGCAAGCGCAATCTCCACGTGACATAACACCTGCGAGTCGCTTGCCCCAAATCGTCAGCCCACAAACCCCAAATTTTGCACCAAATTCCCGATCACGGTTCTACGACGACGAAATCCTAACCCTCCAGCACATACCGACCACCCACAGGCAGGACAAAATGAAGTTCCTCAAGGTCGGCCGAGTCGCCATCATCACCCGAGGCCGATATGCCGGCAAGAAGGTACGAAAGAATTACGAGTTTCCCGCGCGCCCAGCTCAGTTCTCAAATTTGCGTCGACAATTCTACAATTTATTTTTCTTCTCTTCCCATATTGGACGGCTCGCTTGTTGTTGTTGTTGTTGTATGGGAAGAGGGAGGAGTATAGAGGGAAAGAGAAGGAATAGATTGATTTGAGAACGAGCGCTGTGGAATTTTTTTTCTTCTTTACTTTTACGAATTGCAAATTTCACAGTTCCATACAGAAGTGCTGACACGCATCTCCTTTCCCAGGTCGTCATCATCCAGCCCGTCGACAACGGCAACAAGCCTCACCCCTTCGGCCACGCCATCGTTGCCGGCATCGAGCGCTACCCCTCAAAGATCACCCGCCGCATGTCCAAGACCCGACAGGAGAAGCGCAACAAGGTCAAGCCCTTCATCAAGGTCATCAACTACAACCACCTGATGCCCACGCGATACACCCTTGAGCTCGAGGGCATCAAGGGTACCATCTCCGCAGACACCTTCAAGGAGGTCAGCCAGCGGGAGGATGCCAAGAAGACTGTCAAGAAGGTTCTGGAGGAGCGATACACCAGCGGCAAGAACCGATGGTTCTTCACCCCTCTGAGTATGTTTTTTCCCGTCCCAATCCGAATCTTTTCGATACATTCCGTTTATTTGCAAACTGGCAAAAAATGGACATGTGGAAAGAGAAATTTCAACCATCGTTAAGAAGCTAACCGACTCTTTTCGCAGGATTCTAAATTAAAAATCGTTTTCTCCATCACGGTTTGGGAGTTGGCGGGATGTAAAGAGCATCGATTGGTACTTTTAAGGAACCACGGTCGGTTCATGGGCTCAATATGAAGTTCATTATCAATTATTCACAATATTTTCTTTACTACGTGAATGTCTCGTTGCCAGTGACGTGGGACTCGAAAGCGACAAAATGAACTGGAGGGAAACACGATTACGCCAGTGTCCAACTGACACTGCTCATGAATGGCACGAAAGAGGAGAGAAAGATAGACCGTTTGGCTTGTAGCTACACCAATTGATTTTTTCTGCATCCTAAAAATGCCCAGTGTCGCCTTACCTCGTGCAGTGCTGAACAAAGGGGTGAAAAAGTCACAAGGGTCCGCCCAATTGCCGAATTGATTGATTCTCAATTTAGAAGTATTAAAAGTTTTGTAGTGATTTCATCTCTACATCTCTCTATGAACTCGTCTCTCGCGCCGTCTAAAGTACATCAAATTAGACCTAGGCGCAATACAAACTTGATTTCGAGCAGCATCGGCCTGGAGTGCCGCTCGACGCTCTATAATTATACACCAATAAAAAAAATAACAGGTCTCAACAGCCAGGGGATACCTAAAGCCTCTCTTTGTCTCCAAGTTAGAGGGGCTCTTTGTTTTGTTTGCTGGATTTGGCGAGAATGAAACAAAGCGCTGGGACCTCATAGAGGCCCATCGCTCACAAGAAAAAGAAGATTGACCTTTTAGATTGTCTGTCCTTCCAACCAAACAACGCCGTTGACGCAATCGTACTTCGTTTTACAGTTGGCCATAGAAGAAGCCATGGTTTCATTCATGTGACGTTTACTCAGCTCCCGCGGCCGCGGCAGCAGCGGCGTTGCCCTTGAAGTGGTTGGTAACTTCAGAGGCGAGCTTGGATGGGTCGTACTCAGGGGCATAAGTGGGAGCCAGGCCACCAAAGACGACGAAAATAAAGAGCACAGCCATCACGATGATGGACAGCTTGCGGAGAATGGGCTTGCGAGCGCCAAACTCGGCCCACTGGCGGCCGGCCTCACCAGCGTAGCCCTTGAGAGCCTCAAAGCCAAGCTTGTAGTAGACCATGCCACCGAGGGCGATGGAGTAGCCAAAGAACTGAAGGGCAGTCACCTGGGTGCCCCAGATCATCATAGAGGCGACAACAAGCATGATGTCCTTGAGAACACCGCAGAGGGTGAGGACAACAGCAGAAGTCTTGCCAATCTGTATAGAAGGGTGCGGGTTAGCAAATCTGAAGCTGGGTATACGAATGATAGAGAGTAACATACCAAGAAAACGACAGACACGTTGAGCATGAAAGCGCAAAGACCGTTGAGGAAGAAGGTGAAGAAGCCGACGTTGTACACCTCAACCATGGAGACCTTGGGAACCTCCCAGATCAGAGCGACAACACCGTTCATCACGGCGCAAATGGGAGCGAAGTAGTACAGAGACACCAGGGGGTCCATCTTGAAGTCGGCAGAGCTCAGCAGTCTCTGGACCATGGTGAGTCGGAGAGCCTCAAAGATGACACCGGCGATCTGGTAGACGACACCAATGACGACGAAGTGGATTTCGCCCATCGACGCAATGATGACACCAACAACGATGGCCGAGACGTTGAGGAATTGCTTCAGGTTTGGCTGAGACACGCCCAGGGCCCAACCAGAAATCAGGACAGCAACAGGAGTGGTAGCCTTGAGCATCTGGATAAAGGCAACAGAGAGGTAGAGGTAGGTCAAGTTGCCGCAGATCAAACTCAAGCTGAAGAAGACACCAATGGGAACAACGGCTCGCAGGTATACGCGGCCCGTCATCTTAACCGTCTTTCGGCCGTCGAGCATAGTCGTCCAGCGGGCCATGACTTGGGTAACGACGGTAGCAAAGGTAAGGTGGTAGGTCGTAAGAATAACGGGATAGCCTGGTGCCAGGGGCGTCAGCACACAACATCACGAATTGGCTGGGCCAAGAGAGAGCGAGCAACATACGGAAGTTGAGCGTGTCCAGGAGCCATTTGTTGAACAGGATGACGGAAGAGCTGAAGCCAATCCATGTGCTGCGAGCGCATTAGCCAAAAGAACCCATCAGACTCGCTCGCGATGCCGCCACAAACTCACACAACGTAGAAGACGGGGTGCAGCGAAGCCTTTGCGGGAGCAGGCTTGTCGGCCGCAGGATTGACGGTGGGCAGGACAGGAGAGCTGTCGGAGCGAGTGATGTCGCCCGACACTCTGGTTTTCTCTTCAGCAGACATTGCAGCGGCAGCTGATGCAATTCGCAGCGTGTATCAAAGGTGAAGATGGGTTGCGAAGGCAATGCTCGCAGGTTTGCTCTGGAGTTTTAGGGGAGACGCGCAAACGAACGAACGGACGGACAGACAGGCAGTCCTTTTTTTAGCAGGCAGGGTACGTAGCCTCAACAAGGCGACAAGGGGGGCCGCAAGCCGGAGTGGGAAGAAAAAAAAGAGTGTGAGGGGTGTCCAATATGCAATAAAGCGAGGGTTCGTATCAAGAATGAGAAAACAGGGACTGCCCGGAAAAAGAATGGTCTCGCGCAAGTCGCCAAGAAGTGAGAATTACGTTGTTGGCGCTTGCGGTCAAGACACAAGGAGAAGTCAAAGCAAAAATAAAAATACGAGTTGCACGAAAGTAGGGATGGTGTGCTCAGGAAAGTAAAAGAGAAGACAGAAAATGATGGCGTCTTGGAGGGAAGGGGGACGTCAAATAGGGGACTAGAGAGAAAAGCCCAATACAAACACAGCCAGACAGACGGCACATCACATCGAGGCAATTAAAATCAATCCGACGCTTGTCCTGGAAATTGGCCGCAATTCCTGCGTGCTGCGCGCAGGCTGTTTTGCTCGCGCAAGTACAGGTACAGGACATCCGGCCACGGCAGCCAGCACTGCGAGGTACAAGAACCCCGCCGCCATGAGCCTCGCAAGCCTGGCTGGGACGGTTCAGGGGGTTTTGCAGGCCTTGTCACAGAGTAGAGGGAGCGCTACAGGGGGGGAGCCACTATCCCTCAGACCCCCTGGCGAATCAATCCACCCACGTTTGAGAGATAAGAGCCAAAAGATCATCTATGGAGTAACGGGGGTGCCAATAAAGTGCATCGCCACAGCCCTAGCCGTGTACAAGTACAGAGCGCGACGTGCCTGGCAGGTATCTGCCCTGTGAGAGGTCGCGCCACGTAGGGATAATTTTAGTTCTGGCTGGCTAATACTAGTAAGCAGGGGCGCTGAATACGGTCACATCAATAGAGCGAATTTCTTAGGTAGTTGAGTGATTAGTATTGAGTTGAGTCCACGGCTGAACAACCAAAAAACGAGACCTGACCCGAATAAAAAAAAAAAAAGAGAGAAGATATCAAAAATAAGAAAAAAGGGCCACCCCATTTTTCTCTTGTGGTATTCATTTCGGTTTCGTCTTATGCACAGTGCTACACAGCCTCCCCCGAGTACTCGTCGACAACCTCCTGTGTCTTCACATGCTGTCCGCAAACAGCAGCGCATGTCTGAGCCCGTTGCTACTAGTTGCGAGTCCCTTTAACTCGCCTTCTTCAATTGACAGCCCCGGACGCAACATTGGCCTTGACTGTTTCAATTGCTCGAGTTGCTTGCAAAGCAGTTCGTATCCGATTCGTGCCAGACCAGAGGCGGGGCCGGAAAGGTTAGAAAGATCGCGGGGATGCCAAGCGGTCTGGTGATGCGGCGCATCCCTTTTCTGATGCCATAGAGGCGGTAACTTTTCTCCGCGTTCCGTTGGCAAGCAACTGTTGAACCTGGTAGGCCACGATGCGAGGTGCGCTAGGAGAAAGCTTGGCGCTGAGCTTCCGTCGACTTTGCCGGGTCCGTCTAGCTTGCAGGGACGAGCAGAGTAACAAGTACGAGTATACGACACGGCTTCTATTTATTGAGTCTCTCGAGATCATTTCTTTCTACGAGTATCTCTCAGCCCCTTTGTTCAGTCAGTCAGGTAGGCACAAATGCCATCCAGATTGAAAAGTGATGGTACAACGAGGGCATTACTGCTCTCACTCTTCCCACTGCGTTGATGTGGACCCGGTTTTGTATTGAAGAGAAAAGCCTGCTTTCAATGCCCACTACCTGGTAGGTACCTCCTAACCAAGCACAGGTACATCATGTATCATGTTTTGGATGTGTACAAGTACCTCTTCCCAGATGTATTGACGATCCGTCAGGAGCCGGAGGCGGTATTCACATACAGGAGCACAAGTAATCGTATAATACCTAGGTACCTGGTATAAGGAACTGCGTCCTATGCCATGCACATGGAATGCTCCGTTGGATCAAAGATATGATGGCACCAACTGATCTCATATCTCACACATCCCTTCAATGCCGCGTTTGAAGGAGCCGGGCTTCCATACCTATGAGTCCTCTGTCACGACTTTCATTTTTCATGGCCAACGGGGCAGAGGGTACAATGTCATTCTCCTCACTCATTGTGGCATCATGGCGGTGGGTCTCTGGTAAAACACGCGATTAATGCTCAGCGCTGTCTCAGTCAATGGGCCGCACGGCGTTTGGAATACTAACCTTACTCGCACTACCGCCAGGTCCCGAGTCCCATACTGTGCTCAGAAATCAAATGTCTCTTGCTAGGTGCACCCAGCTTGTCGCAGTCTCTCGGGCGTGTTACGGAGCACGGAGCAGGTCGATCTTGATCTGCCATTGTTTCAGGATTAATACGGATACCAACAGTCGTGCAGCAGCTGTGGAAACTACCTAGGCTGTTTCTAGGGGGGCGGGCCAGTTGATCGCACAAGGAGCCTGGGATCCAATGACGTCGGGGGTCCAGAGAGGTGACGACGCATCGCTTCGAATCGCTGAAGCTGCAGTCAGGCCGCTGAGTCGAGGATCTGCAAATCTGACTGGAACTCACCGTCTTCTGGCTCAGGCACACAAATGACCCGACCGGCATCTCCTGGCCTCCCTGAAGATCACTCCTCCAGCTGGCGAAAATCTGCAAACCTGTTTGCCATTGTGGGTTTGGCACGAGTAAATGCCAGTACAGATGGCGTAGATCTAATTCAGGGCCACTTGTATGTACCGAGAGACGGCGAAGGAGGCGGCAACTAGCCTCTCCGGCATCACGAGCAGATTAACTGATGCCGTCCTCGTACCTGTACCTGTACCCGTGCTACGAGCTTCCCTTTCCGTTGTGCCTCCGGTTCCAAGGAAATATAGACCAATGAATTGCCGCTAGTCGCACGTCTGCAACGTTTGGCACATTCATGTACAAGTATGTACATGCAGTTTGTGGTGAACGAGGGCAGCTCTGTAGCGGGATCAACGCAAACGGCCATGGGCACACTGCATGCGAATTACGTTAGACATCGATGCTGTCGCCATAGGAGACCTGCCATGTCAATCCAGCCAAACCTCTCCTATGCATCAATGGATGGATTAGGCTCATGCTGCCGTGAAGCAGGTGGAGTGACCATTACAGGCACTCCCAGGTAGCATGCTGCTAGTATGTGATGGCATCAATAGGTCCCTATGAGGAGTGAGTCCCCTGTTGCTGTGCAGCTTGTTAGCGCGAGCGGCTTATTTGCAGCCAATTGGCCTTTATCTTGACGAGAAATTGCGATCCATCCATGGCTCTGCTTGTGGATGCCGTTACTGGAGAACGGAGACGTGTGTTTATTTGGCCATTGCCAGGCTAGCGCCCAAAGCTGTAATATTGATTGATGCCACCCTGTAGAACAAGTACGCGTAGTACAGTACTCGTACACGATTTATTCCAAACATACACGGGCGAGATCGAGTCCTATCGAGCTCGAGGTCGTACGCGTATCCTAGGTAAGCAGATGGTTATGTGGACTTCAGCTCAAAGGCCATCAGCCATAGGCCTCGATGTCCTTGAGGCGAAACATCAGATGGAAGAGGTTCATTTGATGCTCTCTAGGTACTTCGGTAGTGGGCCGCAACAGATTTGTACAGGAATGGTGTTGAAGGCTGCACGCTAAAGCAGTGACCAAGATAAGAATGGAGCAAATATGGATTTCCTATAATTAATAAAGGTAGCCATGCTATGATCAGAACAGTACAAAACGTGCAATCAATCCAACGCCGTGAACTGTATGTACTCATAGCATTGAATAGCCTCTCTTCTACACACAGTATGCAAAAGCGCCGCTTGCACAGTGGGCTCGACCTCAACTGGGCGGAGCGCCGAGTACTGCTACCTCTGCTTCGTAACTCGTAACGGACTGGCCCAAATCATTTTTTCTCGCCTCAATTCTCTCGCAAACGGTCTCTAACTCTGGCAGTGGGACCCTCCACCACGACCTTTTTTTTCATTACCACTATCCCCTGGCCCCTCCAAGTGGCGGCTTGGCCACCCGCCGTTGGTCGAGGCTGGTGATACTAACGCCGTACGCGTGCTAGCACCTGTGCTTGCGAGTGGGATGGAGGGGTGGGGGATCGGGCTTGCCAGGGTCTTGAGAGGCCAGGTAGGGACAAGAAGGATGGGAGAAATAAGAAAATAGGCGGGTTGGGCGTGTCTGGCCAGCCCCTGTCCCGTAGCCAGAATCGCTCCAGCCCCTCCATCACCGACTCCTTTCCTGGTTGCAACAGGCGTTGAAAAGCAATTTGTCTGGCTGCTACGAACCATTGCCTCTCTTGTTGCTCCTCCATCCTCTCGCAAAGGCATCATCTGATACCCTCTCTTCGCCTCTTGTTTTTGGCCTGTTTGCGGCTCTGTCCTGCATCTTCAGTTTCCAGCTTCAGCTTCTTTCTTTCCCCAGCTAATCCCTCCAAATTCCCCCACCATGCCTGCCGACATGTGCGTATTGTCCTCTTCCCCTATTCAGCGCGAAAGAGCCACGCTTCCTGCGATGCTGCTCGCCTCTGAGGCCATCTGTGTGACGAGTTGCTGACCCAATTGCAGTAACGTTGATGTCCTCGTCATTGGCATGGGACCTACTGGTCTCGGTGCTGCCAAACGCTTGAACCAGATCGTGCGTGCCCCCTTCACCGCCAGGTTCTAGTACCCCGCGACAAGCTTCTGTTGATGCTAACACTCTCGCCAGGGCGGTCCTTCATGGTTGATCGTGGACTCCTCTGACAAGGCCGGTGGTCTTGCCGGAACTGACACCACTCCTGAGGGTTTCGTAAGTTCCCCATCTCGTTTTCTTTGGACTCTCGCGTTGAAATCGTTGCGCTGACAGCTGCTGTCCCTCTAGCTGTACGACGTTGGTGGCCATGTCATCTTTTCCCACTACAAGTACTTCGACGACTGCCTGGACGAGGCTCTCCCCAAGGACGACGACTGGTTTGTCCACGAGCGTGTCTCATATGTCCGCTACAAGGGCCTCTGGGTCCCCTACCCCTTCCAGAACAACATCTCCATGTTGCCCAAGGAGGACCAGGTCCGGTGTATGGACGGTCTGATTGACGCTGCCCTGGAGCACCGCGTTGCCAACACCAAGCCCAAGGACTTTGACGAGTGGATTCTGAGAATGCAGGGCCCTGGCCTCGCCGATATCTTCATGCGACCTTACAACTACAAGGTCTGGGCTGTCCCCACCACAAAGGTAAGAAACGGCGTTCCAGCGTGTGCCTGAGTGTCATCGGAGATACTGACATGGTTCTGTTCCAGATGCAATGCCAGTGGCTCGGCGAGCGAGTTGCTGCCCCCGATGTCAAGACCGTCACCAAGAACATCATCCTGAACAAGGTTGCCGGTAACTGGGGTCCCAATGCCACTTTCCGATTCCCCGCTCGGGACGGTACCGGTGGTATCTGGATCGCCGTCGCAGACACTCTCCCTAACGAGAAGAAGCGCTTCGGCAAGCAGGGTACGGTTACCAAGGTTGACGCCGAGAACAAGACCGTCACCATGGCCGACGGCACCACCATTGGCTACGGCAAGCTGGTCAACACCATGGCTGTCGACCACCTCGTCGAGAAGATGGGCAACCAGGAGCTCGTTACCCTGTCCAAGGGCCTCTACTACTCTACCACCCACGTCATTGGTGTCGGTATCCGCGGCGAGCGCCCCGAGCGCATCGGCGACAAGTGCTGGGTAAGATTCCCCCCTGTGTACATGCAGCGAACGTCTCCAAGGTTCCGGTGCTAACCAATTGCGCAGCTGTACTTCCCCGAGGACAACTGCCCCTTCTACCGTGCCACCATCTTCTCCAACTACTCCCCCTACAACCAGCCCCAGAAGGAGGCCAAGCTGCCAACCCTGTACCTCGCCAATGGCGACAAGGCTGCTTCGTCTGAGGCCAAGGAGGGCCCCTACTGGTCCATCATGTTGGAGGTGTCACAGTCTACCATGAAGCCCGTGGATGTGGACAACCTCCTCAAGGACTGCATCCAGGGTCTCATCAACACCGAGATGCTCAAGCCCGAGGACGAGATTGTCTCCACCTACCACCGTGCCTTTGACCACGGATACCCCACTCCTACCCTGGAGCGTGAGGGCGTCTTGAAGGAGCTCCTGCCCAAGCTCCAGGATCTCGGCATCTACTCTCGAGGCCGCTTCGGCAGCTGGAGATACGAGGTCGGCAACCAGGACCACTCCTTCATGCTGGGTGTTGAGGCTGTCGACCACATCACCAGCGGAGCGGTTGAGCTGACCCTCAACTACCCCGACTTTGTCAACGGCCGACAGAACGGCGAGAAGCGTCTGGCCCAGGCCTTTAGCTACGGCGCCCAGCCTCTGCCCACACGGGAGAGGAACTAAGCGTTTCAGGCTTTCTAATGAAATTAAATAAAACTTGGGGCGCGTGTGCGCTGTAATTTGACTTGTGCGTATGAGGAAGCAACCATCAGAGTGGATCTTAGCTATGGCTTGCGATGGATGGGATTCTTAGGATCTGGAAATTCATGAAATGGCTCGAACAATTCGAACGCCTAGGGTTGTCTATGGGCAGTCAGGCATAGCATAGATTCTCTCACTACTTAATAGTGAGGCGTAGTTACGATAGAAATAGAGAGAGCGGACCAGCTCTTTTGACAATAAATGAAACTTTTGTTAATTGCATTATCTGTTTCTACAGACTTTTTTCGGTGTTGAACCCGGCCAGCATTCGGTGATGTGAGAACTCGGAGCTTCATCGTGCCGCCACCCACTTGGACCCCCGAGCATGTGCCGAGCGTGCTAATTTAATTCACTTGAAACATTGGATGCAGCTGCTGAAGATTTGCGTCAACTGTGTGTCGTTTTTAGTGGACTAGGAGACTCGGCTTGGCCACCTACATCATTCTATCTCAGGCACCCGGACGCCAAAGGCGCTAAAAAAAAAAAAAAAAAAAAAAAGATTGAAGATTTTTTTTTGTCTCATCCTGTCTCCATGGGAATAACAGAAAAACGGGAACGGGTCAGAATTTTTTTTTGGGTTTGTGCCTGAGTAGGGACAGCTGACGAAAGCATTTGCCCAATTCTAGGGTATCCATTGTATCATCATTACCGCTTTCAGACGTGGTCAGTGCTTTGAAGATGGGATTGGGTTGCCATTGTGCGAATGTAGCTGTACTTGACGGCACTTATAATGGAGAACTAAGAAAAAAAAAAGAAAAAAGAAAAAAAGGCCCACGATGTCATTCACTGCCGAGTATGTACATTACAGGCCAAGCCCAACTGCCATACCGTGTGTCTACGCAATATAATTGCTGGCGTTTGTGGCTCAGAGAAAAAGGCTGCCATCACGAGTCGGGTGGAGACGTAAGGTATTCCTCTGATACCTTGGCGCCTGGCAATCGAAGATCAGCAGACAGGCCCGATATGCCAAATTTCCCTCAGGCGTGCCGGAGTGATGTGGGCTTTGGGCTTGGGCTTGAACCGCGGCGCTGTTGCATCTCGCACTGGATCCATACATGTCATGTAGCCTCTCAGGCGCAACAGGCACAGCGAGGCACAGCAGCGACGGGCAGATTACCTTGTCTGTGCTGCACAAGCAAGGCAAGGCAACATGACAATTCATCCACCAGCAGTTGCCAGCGGATCACCCGATGATGGCGGGGGTGCGATTGGCGGGGTTATAACTGGAGTCTGGTGGTTTTGCGGGCAAACAGGCCCTTTCGCTGTGTGCTAACTGGAAGCATTGATCAAATTACTGTACGAATGCAGTACTTGCTACTATATGTACTGTAGCGAGCTAAGGTACGGTAATGGCTGACGAACTCGAAGAGACTGAACTTGGGCGGTCTGTTAGCGCCTCGTCTTGGATTCCCGCCGAGTTGCTCAGGTCAAGCCGCAACGGGGCACAGCGTCTTCCGTGTTGCCGTTCTTTTAGAGCCAGGCAAGATGATGATATGGGCTGCGTGGCGGGCAGATGACGGTGCTGTCAAGCAAATCACTCGTCCCCTCTTCCGGCAGAGGCTTTTTGGCGTTTTGGCTATTCCTCCGTTGCTCTAGAAATCGAGAGGAAAGGGAAGAGGAAACAGGCTGAACAAGGCGGGAGACGTGCAGAAGAGGAGAGAGAAAGTCACATTCCGACCCGGGTTTTCTGATTCGATGCTTGGCCTGTCCGCCCTTCTAAGGAAGCGCTCGCCGATTTGTAAGTTGAGCTTGTACCATGGCAGTCTCGCAGACTTCAAAAGGCCGGGAGGTACCGAGCATAGAGGCAGAGTACCTGTAAAGGTCTAGTGCGGTACCTGGCTGGACCCTCCATCATAGCGCCAATCCGCTGCTGAATGCGGGCAACCAGAAGGTATCTGCATACCCACAAGTCGACAGCGCAAGGTCACCGAATCTGCCTATCAAGTACTGCGGTGGCTCCAGGCCGGGCGTAGCATGGAGTGCTCGAACTTTAGTACCTGTGCTGAAAGCCTCTGCCAAACAACCACCACTACGTCCGCTGCAACCACAGGCCCGGCCCCAGTTCTGTCAAAACCTCACTCTGCAGCGCACCGCAACGCAGAAAATAGCAAAATCCACCCAAAAATCCAACCCAAAGTAGCCGACCGCCCTGCCATTACTGGTCGCTGCGCTGCTCGCCGCAATAGCCCTCCTTCTTTTGCCGATACAGCCACCGGGCCGACGATGGGCGCTGCGTGCGGGCTTGGATGATCGTCGACCGAAAGAACGAAGCCGAGCATCTCCCTCCGCCAGAGCAGCCAGCTGGGGGCTTCTCTTTTTTTCCTATGACCGCGCGCCATCATGGACGGTCCAGCCCTCGTGCCCGACGATGTGCTCGACCCGCCACCTCCGCCGCCGCCGCGGCTGTTCGAACGCCTTCGCCAGATAGCTGGGTATAGCTGGGATGAATCGGCGCCGCCTTTCCACTCGACATATGACTTTTGGTGAGTCGCCCTTTCTATGTTGCGGGCATCGCCGTGTGCGGTGGACAAACAAAGAGGAAGAGCAAGGAAAAGAACAAGACGGAAAAAAGTAGGGAAAGGATGACGAGATAAGAGAAGAAATGCAGCGGGGACAACAAGACGCTGAAGGATGGCATGTTGGAGATGATGACAGCAATCGCAACGACGACTTCAACTCCCACTACATGGCCAGATCGAGAGGCTAACCCTTGGTGTTTCTTCCGTTTCCCTAGGCACGTCTTCGGCACCCGATATGTCTCTCCCGCGCTACCCCCCTCCACCTCGTCGCAGAACGCTTCCAGTCCTGGCTCTGTATCCAAATTTCAGTCAGGTCGCCCAACTCCCTCCGACCATGGCGGCCCGCTCTCCAGCTACAGCTTTGGCTACAGTAGCGAACCCCCCGCCTCCCCGCAACCCACCGCTCACTCCAATCCTCTCTCCTCGCCTTCTACCGATGTAACGTATATCGAAGAGCGTGTCGTTGCGCGCGTATCACACCATGCCCTCCGAGAGGAGAGGGCCTTTCAAATCGCCAAGAGCGTCTCCGCGACCGCCGACCCCAACGGCGACCATATAGTAAAACCCCTTGATTTAATCCGCCTGAACCCAGTGACTGGTGACCGCGGGGCCATCGTCGTGGCCATATATCAGCACCCGGGCTACAATCATCTGCTTGATGTCTTGGACATGGGGCCCGCCTTTTATCATGCGCGCAAAGATGGCGATGCATACCGAGCTTACTACTGTAGACCGACCCTTCAACCCCCCATAAGCCTTCAACACTTTCTCGACTTCGCGATTGGCGCGACCCAATGCTTGGAGATCCTCCACCACAGCCGAGGCATGGTTCACGGAGAGATTCGGGGAGATGCGTTCCACTACAACAAAGATGAAAACAAGGTCCGGGTCATGTCCTTTGGGTCTGGCGTCCGGTCTTTCGAACACGGCTTAACCAGCACCGGCTGGTCGATGCTCTCGAAAGAATTGGGAGGCAGGAACAAGCTGCTCTTTATCAGCCCTGAACAAACCGGCCGTATGCCTGCCGAACCCGATACCCGTACCGACATTTACTCGCTCGGTGTTGTCTTTTGGACCCTACTCACTCAGCAGCCCGTTTTCACTGGCGAATCAGCTCTCGACATTGTTCAAGCCGTGCTCGGCCGCAGAATCCCCAATGTCGCAACTGTACGAATGGATATACCAGAAGTCATCGGACGGATTATCCAGAAATGCACGGCCAAAAATGTTGCTGACCGCTATCACTCAGCTAGCGGTTTACGCCACGATCTGATCAGTGTCAAGGAGTATCTTGAAGATGGAAACTTAAAAGCTGCCAAGGACTTCAAAATCGGCACCAGCGATGTCTCGTCCTTCTTCATGCTCCCGACTTCCATGATTGGTCGGCAGGAGGAAAAGGCCGCCGTTCTCAGGGTAATCAATCGTGTTGCCAAGAGCCATGCTGCCATGCGTAAGGGCCCCGTCAGCAGATTCTCAGATGGAGCTAGCCTCAACGAGATGATGGCCTTTGATGACATCTCCAGTGAAGGCGGTGCCAGCTCGGCCGATGGTCACAATCGCAGGAGCGGATCGTTTGCCCAGACCATATCGTCCGAGACCAGAACAACGAAGAATAGCTTTTTCCCCACAATCATATCCGAAACTATGACCTTGTCAACCGACTCATCCCAATCTACTGCCGCCGCGTTTCCTAGATTTACGAGGCCATGGGAGCGATGGGAACGGCACCAGTCCATTTCCTTGGGCTCGCTGGACTCCTCAAGCATGCTCGACAGCCTTAACGTGGAAGGATCCCGTGGTCCACTCGACATTGGTCCGTCTAGTCTGTCCAGGCAGCTTGGCTCGTCCAAATTTCGACGTCAAGGGCACTGCGAAGTCATCACCGTTGAGGGCGCCGGCGGCGTAGGAAAGAGTCTCTTTGTGCAGTCAGTGCTGGCCGACGCTCGGCGCAATGGTTACTGCGCCACGGCCAAGTTCGACACTGCAAAGAGGACGCCCTTTGGACCGCTGCTGAAGCTTTTGTCGTCTCTTTTCAAGCAAGTGTGGGGTGAAAGGGATACAAATACGCAATTCCACCAGGGTTTAAAACAGTACATTCGCCCAGTATGGCCAATGCTGCACAGAATCTTGGGATTGCCTGAGTTCCTGCTTGGCTCCCCAGATATGAATGTTCCACGGCCAATTTCCTCGTCTCAGAGTTCAGGCTCACGCAAAGACGTTCGGCCGGGGCTGAAGCGTAGAACATCATCCCCTGGAACCGAATCTCCCGGGCCATTGCAGCGAAATCTGGCGGGTAACGGATCCCAATCCTCCCAAGAGTATCTCCGTGCTGGAGCCTCAACCAAAACCATGCGTCTGATCAACACCATCTTGGACGTGCTCAGGGTTTTCACCACTCACAAATTTATCTGCTTCTGTCTGGAGGACCTGCATTTCGCCGATGACGAATCCCTGGAGCTCATCTCGCAGATCATAGCCGCTAGGATGAAAATGGTTGTCATCGTAACTTACAGACCAGAGGAACTCCCACCTGCGAAACTCCAGGTTGTCGTCCAGCCGTTGGAGGCAGATGGTGAATATTCTGCCTTTCGTCCGGCCCTACTAGATGCTGATTCCGTGGCAGAATTTCCTCGCAACTCACGCACACAGGTGACGAGAATAGTGCTCAATCCCCTTAGCGAGAGTGATATCCTTCAATATGTGTCAGCGACTCTTTGTAGACCTCAAGAGGAAATTCTCTCCCTTGCTTTAGTTATTCAGTCCAAGACAGCCGGCAACCCATTTTACATGCGAGAGATGCTCAGCGCCTGCCATAGGAAGAGGTGCATCTGGTATGATTACCGCGACAGTCAATGGCACTATGACATGGATAGGCTATTCGCGCAGTTTCAGGGCGAGAAAGATTATGATGTTTTGGATACCGCATTCATCACCCACCGATTGAATGAACTACCATCAGCTGCTAGGGCAGTACTTGCTTGGGCAGCTCTTCTCGGGGGCTCCTTTTCATTTGAGCTGCTATGCCGGCTCATGAGCGGAGAGTTTGACTACCACGACGAAGACGAACTTCTGGCTTGTCCGAGCAATGTTAGCAATGTTACCCAGCGTTCTTACACTGAAGGAGAGGCGGTTGCCGGCTTACAGGCGGCCATTCAAGCTTATATCATCGTGCAGACCGAGTCGGACGACCGCTTTCGTTTCGCACATGATCGGTATGTGCAGGCTTCTGCAGCTTTGAAGGAATGTAACGCTCGAAAGATGCACTTCATTATCTCCCAGACGCTATTGAAATACTACGCGGTGGAGGCTAGGCAGCGTGACAGCACTGCTTCGCACATCTGTACCGCCGTTGAGATCATCAGACGCCGTGTGCCCTGTCGTCGAGAGTTCCGAAAACTGCTCATGGAGTGCGCACGAGGTGCGACGGAGAACGGAGCTAGGCCTACGGCGGCAAAATATTATACCGCTACAATCAGGCTCTTACAAGATGATCCATGGTCTGACGATGTTGAAGACGCCTCTTACGACGAAACAATCCAGCTTTATCTTCGGTCAGCAGAGTGCCACCTATATATGGCCCAGGTGGCCGCAGCCGGCGAACTCCTTTCCATAATCTTCTCCAACGCCAAAAGCCCGGTGGATAAAGCACCAGCATATGTCCTGCAGTCGCGGATTTACGCTCAGAGCGGCAACTCTCCAGCAGCATTGGTTTCTCTGAAAGAGTCGTTGGCCTCACTGGGCATCTCGCTCGACGAGGAACCGACTTATGAGAAATGTGACGAGAAATTCCACAAGATTGTGGCAGAGATACAAGAGATAGATCGACAAGAACTGCTCAACCACAAAAAATCAAGTGATTCCTCCATAGCATCTGTCGGCGCTGTGCTTGCTGAGACAACCAACGCAGCCTGGTGGAGCGACCACTTGCAATTTTATCATCTCAGCCTGGTCATGTATGATATCCACAACACTCGAGGCTCGTTTCCACAATCCGGGATGGTGTTTCTCAACTTGTCCGTTATAGCACTGGCACGTTTCAACATGGTTCCGTTTGCTATAGAACTTAGCATGGTCTCTCAGGACCTGTTGTTCCAGGCCCGCGATGCCTACTCATTGGCACGGGGCGAAATGCTACACCAGTGCTTCATTGGACACGTACACTGCTCCATGCCGTTGGCCATTTCCCAGATGGAGGATGCTATCGAGCTGGCGTCCGTCGCTGGCGACAGGATGTCGACGATCCACAGCTATGGGCTAGCTGCTCAGATCAAATTCTTTGCGAGCGAAAATTGCACCGAGCTTGAAGCGTTTTGCGAACTAGCTTGCGAGGAGATTTTTAGATGGGCCTGTGATAGTAGAGGCGGAGTAATGCTTATTGCTGTCAGACAGGCTTGCCGAGCGTTACAAGGCAAGACGCGCGCTCATAATGCTCTGGAGGTCATGACGGACAACGAGCACAATAGCGCATCCTACAAAAACTGGCTGGTGGGACGGACGGGGGGCAGCAGTCGTCCAATGCTGTTCTATGAAAGTTTCGAAATCGTCGTACTCTTCTTATATGGCCACTACGATCGGGCCATCGAGATTGGAGAAAGGTGTTTCAACCAACTCGCCGACCTGTGGTCAGCACGGAATACGAGGATGATAATATTCTTCTATGGGTTGGCTCTTGCTGGCCGCTTGCTTCGGAAAACGCAGGATCCGCGCAGCCAGCCTGAAGACTTTACTGAAGAGATCGCGCAGCTTGTGGAGAAGCTCAACGGATTTTTGAAGATGATTAACGATTGGGCAGCGGTGTCTAATGTTAACTACTTACCGTGGGCGAAGCTTTTGGAAGCACAAATGTCAGAGTTGACCGTCCGCCATGGGGAAAGTGTCCAGGCCTACGAAGAGGCCCTGGACCATGCTGCCGAGCACGACTTTGTGCTTGAGGAAGCCCTGGGCAACTATCTCATGGCAGGTTTCTTCATCCGACGTAAAGCGCGGCGGTCTGCTCGTGCTGCCCTTCTTGATGCCTTGAGCTTGTTCAGACAAATGGCAGCTACCGGTGTCGCCCATGCCATTGAAGAGGCGCATTCTCTTCTTCTACATGGGCCAACGCGGAATCATCGCGTTGCCGATATGGGAGTGCAGACCGATTTCGTCACTGACGCGCCTTCGGTTCAGTATCGCCCTGTGGATGGAGACGATGATGATGTTCTGACCCAGATTCCTTCCAATGCCTTGACTGAGTCCAAGGGGGAGCAAATTGGGGCCTGGAGAAACTCGATGCACATGCAGACGGAAGACGGTGGTGGACTCCCTGCTCTCGATATGATCGATTTGCATGCGATCCTCAAGTCGTCACAGGTCATCTCCTCACTGCTACAGGTGGAAGAGCTGCTCAAGACCATGTGTGATGTGATTCTGCAAACATGCGGCGGCTCAGCTACCAACGCTGCTATTGTGGTTTCTGATACCGATGGCTGGTGCGTAGCAGCCAGCGGCGATCCGGAGAAGGGAGCTTCAGCACACAAGCCAGCCTTGCCCCTCGCGAGCACGCCTTTGATTGCCGAGAATGTCGTCTTGTACTGTACGCGATTCATGGAAAGCGTCTTCATACCAGATATCGTTTCCGACGAGAGATTTGGCAACGTTAGCGAGTCTTGGATGCAAAGGAATCCGACAAGCAAGGCCATTATCGCCATTCCCATTCGTCATGCGAACAAGCCACTGCTTGGCGTGCTATATCTCGAAGGCGTCCCTGGATCATTTACAGACCGCAATGTGACCGTTCTTCAGCTCCTGGTCAACCAAATCGGTATTAGCTACTCGAATGCATTGTCAATGAAGAACATTGAAAAGATCTCGGCCGAAAACCACTCCATGGTGGAAATGCAGAGGCTCGCGCTTAAGAAGGCCATCGAGGCAGAGGCAAAGGCAAAGAACGCGGAGGCCGAGGCAAAGCGAAACGTCAAACTGGCCGAAGAAGCCGCCAAGGCCAAGTCTATCTTCTTGGCCAACGTGTCCCATGAGCTGCGGACGCCTCTAAACGGAGTCATTGGAAATTCAGAGCTTCTACGTGACAGCAACCTGAATAAGGAACAGCTTGAAATGGCAGATTCAATTAGGGTCTCGGCTGACCTTTTGCTCACCGTTATCAACGACATACTCGACTTTTCCAAGATGGAAGCCGACAAGATGAAGCTTTACAACATCGCCTTCAATCCAGAAGAGATGGTTAGAGAAGTCGTCCGGGCAGTTTCCTATAGCAATCGGGAGAAGACGACTAAGAAGAATGTCAAGATTATCCAGGATATTAATCTGCCTTCCATGTTGATCTACGGCGACCCGATTCGCCTTCATCAAGTCCTAGGGAACCTCATTGGCAACAGCTTGAAATTTACAGAGGACGGCTCTATCACCATTGGCGCCCGTCTGGACGAGGACACTAAGGAGAGGGCAACTCTGACTTTCTGGGTCCGAGATACAGGAATCGGCATCCCGCCCCAGCAATTGGCCAAGCTATTTCAACCATTCAGCCAAGCGGACGCCAGTACGGCTCGAAAGTATGGTGGAAGTGGACTTGGACTGAGTATTTGCAAGTCACTCATTGAGATTATGATGCAGGGCAAGATTCAGCTCGAGAGTGAGGAAAACCTCGGCACGACTGCCTGGTTCACAGTCTCCTTTGAGAAGGCCAAGCCAGATGTTGCTGCTGGAGATGCTCAGTCACAAACCTCGGCTCCTGTCGACAGGTACACGGCTAGATCTGCTGCATTTGTGGAGCGAGCAGCCTCTCCGAACCCATACCTTGATTTGACACGGGTACCCAAGGAAGACATTCGCATTTGCGTGGCAGAGGACAATCCCATCAACCAAAAGATTGCCATTCAGTATGTACAACGTCTGGGATACACCAGCGTTAGTGCCTATGAAAATGGGTTGAAAGCGGTAGAGGGCCTCCGCCAAAAGGCCAGAGAGGGTATCCCTTACCATATTGTTCTCATGGATGTCCAGATGCCTGTCCTTGACGGATATGAAGCCACCAAGCTCATTCGAAACGACCCAATCGACGAGGTTCGCAAAATCCTGGTGATTGCCATGACGGCATCGGCAATTCAAGGCGATAGAGAGAAGTGCCTGGCTGCCGGTATGAACGATTACCTTGCAAAGCCCGTTCGTGCGGAAGTGCTTAAGCGGAAGCTGGATGCATATATGAGCAATTCTAGGCCAAAGCCTCCGTCCTCTACCCCTTCTCCGCCCAACGCATTGACATATGCGGATACGACGAATGGATACAGCAGCGAAACTATGTCGAATGTTCCAAAACTGCCACCGCCCCCGAGGAAACCACTTCCGAGTAGTGCGTCTAGCACAAGCTCTGAGCCGGTGATTCGGAAACCAGTGCCCATCAGGTCGGGGTCAGGTTCGTTGCACGAGGCGCTATTCGATGGGCCTCATAACTCGGACGATTTGCAGCACCCTGGAAGTCCCATATTTGACGTCGAAGAACTCGAAACTCCGTTTGGGGATGATTCGGTTGCCAGCCAAGCAGACACAAAGAGCCGCTCAACAAGCAGGACGTCGAGCGATCAAGAATTCTCCGATTCTGGGGCCAGGGAGGGGTCTACCTCGGGGCAGAATCATCAGCCTCGAAAACTGAACAAGAGTCGAGGGAATAGCACTTCCGAGGCTAAAATGGAAAACGGTGTCCATGGAGAGCCCATCATCAGAGACGCCTAGGATTTATTCGCCCATCCTTGGTCCCAGTTCGTCTTGTTGTTTTTCACCTTTATACTTTACACGTCTCTTATTTTATCTTTCGCATCACTTGTTTGACAACGTCAGCTACGTATCTGGATAGACGGACAGTTCACAGGGCGTTTTTACCCAACGCCTATGGATTACTTTTTTGGGCATCAGGGATGGGGACAAATCAACCAAATGAATGAAGTGTTACTCGAGTAACGGGGGGAGGACTCGAGATCCAACCGCTTCATCTCTTCGGCTTTGACATTCTTGGTTGATTTCTCTTTTTCATCATCTTCTTTTCCCCCCCCTCCTTTTCTATTTCCTCTTTTTCTTTCACTCTTAACAACCCCCTTTTTTTCATTTCTCTTCTTTACTCTTTTTATTTTTTTATGCCTTCTCCTTTGCCTTCGTTAGTCACGTTTGATTGATGCTGGAGTCAGAGTTCCAACGGCTAGCGTTATTCGGGCATGACATGAACATTTGACACGAAATGATATGGATGGAAACGAACCAAGGAAGGGGGAAACGAAAACGAAACAATGAAACCAAAAAAAAATAAGGCTTTACGGTGCTGGACGATATGAAACGATGAGAAGAAAAAAAATTGGCAAAAGGGAAATTGGACAGTTTGATGATACAGAAGGAGGGGGAATGTGGACACAGCAAACCCAAATTAGGATGATTTTTCTTTTTCTTTTTTTCTTTTACAGCTTTGGCCAAGGGGAGGGAAATGGGAAGCGCTTGATGTGGTGGTGTTTTACAGGATATAGCGTTTTATCATGAGCTCCGGTTGTGAACGGTTTGCTATTAGTCGGTTAGAATTTTTTGTATCATTGCCTGTATGGTGAAGAGGCTTTTGCTAGCATTCGGCGACGATTGATTGATTGGTAATTCAACAAGTTTCTTTTTCTACCATCTCGGGAGAGTGATTTTTTTTATTCCACCCCCTTTTCATTTCGTTTCACTCGTTTACATCTTGCTTTGACTAATGTAACTATCAAAGCAGCGTAGTGTACTCCGTAGCAAAGACGATCACTCACTAGGTTCGGCCACACAGAAGGATCTCTGAGAGTCTAGAAATCTGCACAAAGTCATGTCTAGCTCTGCATTAGTCTTCTCTCCATTCTCATCGCAAAGTCGATCCAGTATCTTGTTCTTTCTCCAATGGGGAAATTATCTTCAGCCGACTCCACGCATGTAAAGAGCGGCGCTTCGGACATAAAAAAGCCAGCTGCGGATGATCCGTTCGCGGGCTAGAGGCGCAGCGCCTGTGACATTCTTCGCATCGATTACTAGCTACGGCCGTTGGGGGCCCGTTTCGTCTCTGCGTCCCGTCCTGATTAGGGAGCGGAGCTTCACGCATTGTCGAGGCTTTAAAGCCAAGGTCCAACATATTAGGAGCCAATAGTCTTGGTGGCGAGGGGGCAGAAGCAAGGGGATGGCCTCTTGCTAGCGACATGCTGAAGAGATGCGGCTTTTGTGGCCGGCCAGTGGGAATAGGTGGTATTATTCCGAAGCTGAATAAGTGCCCCTACTTGCGAGGGTGTAACTAGATGAATATAGTCTAGAGTTTGTCGGGATATTCTGTGTGGGTGGTGTGAGAGAACAACCCAACGACTACTAAACAAAAGCGTGCATGTTCCATCCCATCGGGCAACCTAGATGTAGGGAACATATGTTCCACACGCGGCAACAATACTTGCAGGTGCAAGGAAACAAGCCATCGCCCTGCAAAGCGCGTAGCGGCTATCGCCAAGCGGCATGTGTGGTGGCGAAGATGGCAACCGTTCGTTCTTAAGAATACGTCGTCTCCCGCTAACGGCGTGGAGAATATAATTTTTTTTTCTCTTGTTGATGCACGGGACAAGGGATAGCGGCAGTTCGGCTACTCTATGTTGCCGCACAACCAAGAGTATACCTGTATGTGATTGATTGATCCCTTCACTCGAACGTCAAGCTGTCCCTCAAGAGAAGGGGGAGTGTCATAGCCGGGTGCTCCTTTGGGAATGATAGACGTACAATCTCGGCTCAAAGGTCATCGAAATTGCCCGCACTCCAGGGAGCCCCAGAGTTGTCAGAAGCATAATCAGCTTAGCTGTGTCAGGAACCTTGATGAAGAAAGCTGAACCGGCAAGTGAAAACCTTGCTCTGTGCGGCTGATTGCCAGGAACCGTTTGTTGTTCTCGGCATTATGGGACCGAATTTAGGATTCAACGCCACTGTGTGATATTAGCACTCTTTGTATGAAAGTCTACGAACAGCCACAACATGGTCTTTGAGTCAAGACACTCTATACCCTGACTTCTCTCGACTCGCATTGTTCTAATCCGAGAGATTTCCGACTTCACCTACTCCATGGAGCAGACCTACGGATGGCGGATCCTCTGTGGCTGCGCCCTACCGTCTCCTAATAAAACATGAGGGATAAAGGAATAAATACTGCTACGCAGTATTTTTTATTTCCTTGAGCGCCGCGTGGGTCATTGTGGCTGCAGGTTCCACGAGCCTAGCCTTTAACAAATTGTGACGAGACGAGACGGAACGCAGCGGGCATATTGAGAATTTCATACCATGTTCCCATTTGGACTGGGCGCTATGCTTGTAAGCCGCTATTAAGGGTACTGTATGTACCGTTTTTCCCTCCGTCACAGTAGTGCAGTGCTGTGTTGCAGCACACCAAAGTATGCAGAATTCATTCGGACTGGGACGCACTGTAAGTCGTCTTCGGTCGGCCGTTATGGTATTGCTCATAAGTTCTCTTCAGCAAAGCCCAACATAGTTACGGCGATGCAACAATTTTATCTCGGTTATCTGCAGCTGAGGTCGTCAGGCCAGGGGTAGCAGACGGCTGAAAATAATCCTGGCTCCGGTGTGACTCGTCCCCATCTAGGCATTGGTTGTTGAGCTGCTGTTCCGTCTGGCCCGGAGATGTAAATAAGCCAACTCGTACTCCGTACTTGGTGCTTGATGCTGAAGCTTTTCAAGCTGCAGATGTAACAGAAGCTAAAAGGCAGCTTTGAGTGAGTGGATCCACATAGCCACATCTTTTTGTCGTAATATCAGACTTGCAAAAAACCCTGAGCGCAGTTACCAATGATACAGGGAAGATCAATGGCGACACTAGCAGGACGAAACGACGCACATCCTTCTGACGCCGTGCGCCATCATATCAAAATATGTAACGGCAATAAGGTCACAATGCCAAAGCCGAAACCCAACACAACCGATGCTAGGTCTCTGGTTTCGCGGGCCGCAGCTGAATGTGGTGACCCATATTCCTCAAGTAGGTAGTCCAAGGACGAAGCAGAAACTGGCTTTATCCCAATTAGGGCAATGACCCAGGATAAATGAAAATTCTTTCGACAAATTCAACATAAGTTCGCGGCAACAATGCCTGCTCTGGGCACATCGTATCTGAAAACTGGTCCAATCGGATGGCGGCTGATCAGGCCATCCCCACGGGCCTGCTAGTCCGGGAACCGCGTTCAAGTGACAAATGAGAAAGGAAATAAAAGGTTGCCTTAATTTATGTGAAACTCAGCCATTGCATGGTTGAATTGCGGCACTGTGAGGTGGCTTCGAGTATCTGCTTCAGCAACTATTCGAATTCGGCATAGTGCGTGGCTTGCCTGGCTTACTTTCTGCTTCTTGTTTATTCAAGGTTGGGAGGGGTCCAAAGTCCGCGAAGTCGAGGACAAAGATGAAAGTCTATTCAGCTGATGGTGTGGCGAATGCGGGGGGGCCAGAAACCGTCGATTCTCATTGTGAGCTATCTGGTCCCGTTTCTGTTTACCCAACAAGATGCCGTTGGTGAAGAAACTCGTGTTTATTAGCTTAGGGCGATGGCTTCACCAGCTGAATACAAGTGACCTGTCAATAAATGTCAATAAGTTCAAAGTTGAGAATGGCGGGTATATTTCGTCACCAGAGAAGAAAGATATTGTTACCAGCCAACTACAACAGGTCACTCTGGAGATTTGATTGAGCATCAGTCTATTGGTTGGCTCGACTTCTTATCTTCTTTGCGTATCGAGGCCAGCCAGCCAAGAATAAACGGCGGCTGCTGGCGCCAGAAGCTCGATTCTTAGTGGACAGATTGCAATGTGTGGAAACTTGATGTAAAACTGCTAGCCGAAGGCGTGGCATCCGAGTGGTTTTGCGAAACTGGTACGGCTCAGTAGGCTGCAGTAGAACATCTAGCGGAGAGACTTGACTAGGAAAAGCCGAATCCTTGATGTATTACCGAAACACTTTGGTAAGAACAGCCCTTTTCTGCAGTTTCTGGGCTGAAATTGGCCCGTCCGCGTATGGCTTTTCAGGCCACGTGTGGCTGTGCCGGCAGATGCTGGGTGTGTCAAGTTGAGACGATGTTTAATATATTATAGCCGACTTGATTCAGGGTTCCGTAGCCAAGATCCTACCTAGGCTAGTTTACCGTTCCCCAAAAGCCAAAATGACTGGTGTTCCTGCTTTGAAATGAATAGTTTCTTGGAGAAAGCCATGGTTGTCGACCTAGATTTAGGTCGATGACCGACAGGAGTCCTTGCAGGATTAAGCCAAGGACCGAGTCTGGCGTGATAGGGTTGGCTTGATGCTAGTTTGGTCGTGTGCTCGGAGCTAAACGGGTCTTGATCTCGATCTTGGCTACTGAGAGCGTAAAACAAGAGAAGATTGGGAGAGAGACTGGCCCCGAATCCAGCGAGGCCGAGGGCGTGAGCGCGAAAGCGAGGTACCACAAGAGAGCATTCCCGCCCTCTGTGAAACGAATTCATCCCAGTTCCGGCAAAAGAGAACGAGCGGTGAATGTCTAGCACAAAGTGTGTTCACACTATCCACCGGGTGCCAGGCAATGTCCTCAAATAGGGGTGATGCTGTAAAATTCGGCAATTGCCTTGCGAGGTTGCTTGGGTGATTCTTCGGTTGCCTCGGTTTTCCCGAGGCCATATTCTCAGTAGTTAGTCCACGTTAGTCCTCAAGACGGCAGAAGAAGACGGAAAGAGAAGACGGGAAGACGAGAGTACCCATGGTCTGCTCCTAGCCGTCCAGGTGGCAACACAGCGCAACTCTGATCAACAACCCTGGCGGTCTGTGCCTTCTCGGCGACATTCCGTACGAGCAGTCGAGAAAGGTCAACGAATGTCTCGACCAAACACTGATCTGATATGGCATCGAGGGAGGCTGCATCGTTGGCGATACTTTTTGGCCCTGGATCAAACACTAAATCTAGAACTGCCGGGTTGCAACTGCCTAAGGTTCGCACTTGCCTGCGTGGGCACTCCGAAATGGCAAGAGACTCACCGTCTGTGCCTGCCTGAGACGGCGTCTGATGGCATTGGATGTAGCGCTACATCGTACCTGCACGGACGAGTTGACGACATGTGCGAGGCGCAGCGCCAATTAGGATCCATCTTTTGAGTTTCGTGTACGAGGTGCTAGAGTTGTACCTCGTGGGTGGGGGAGGAGAGGTCACTCTGCCGTGTGCTAGTCGCGCAAGAGTACTCGGCTTCAGTGTTTGGCTATGTACTAGGTATCAGCAGGATGAAGGTTACGGCATGATTACCGCTAGCGAGCATATGCTGGATGCTGTGTCAGGTAATTCAGGATAGTTCGAATGCAGGCTCCTACCGTGATATGCCGTAGCGATCCTTCAACTAATACAATAGTTGAATAGCTACTTGATATGTCCTAGTAGCAGTACTAGCTACCTAGATAGGCGATAGCAGTATTGACGGACAAGGTGCTCCGTACATGGTGTTTCGAATCCTTTCAATCTGCAATGTCTGGGGCATTCCAATTCAACACAGGCAGTTGCGGCGAGAGGAGAGGAGACGGCCGATTGCGCTAACAATGACTTTGTCTCTCTACAGAGTAGGTTCATCGCATTCTCAGCACGGAAGGTGCCGACTGCGGAAAAAAGCTAAATCAAAGTGGGCCGGCCGAAGCTCAGAAGCATTCCATGGGCTGTCATTGGCTCATGCGGCCATTGTCCTAATGCAACTGCAGATGCACCCAAGCAAAGAGTACAGTAGCAGCAAGTGCTAGTACATGTACCAAAACCAGTAGGCAGAGCTTCTGCAAGTAAAGTCGCAGCTTGACTCAAGCAAAAGGCATCAACAAGAAACAAGTAAATTGATATGATGGAGCGAATGATTCAGCAAAGGCTAAGCGAGCTTCTTTTCCTTTCCTAGGCTCCCTTTTGATGCCAGCCATTTTTTTCCCGCTGGAAATGGCAATCTTACGCGGCTGCTACTATGTATGCTTCCGATCAGCGCTCTTTGGTGTTATTAAGGCACATGCGGCATCCTCACATGCTACCATGATGGCGCCAAGTTAGTTGAGATCCTCCGTAGGGCCGTCATCAGGACAATGACATGTACAAGTACACGCCAGAGGTCTAGCAGGGGAAAGCGCCCTGGAATCTTACTGGTTCCATGTAGATGGCACAAGCTGAAATCGGAGGAGGAACATGAAGGGTCTAAGACACGCCGCCGCCTCTCGGCTCACAAGGGTGCAACGAGCTTAGTGCGGCGGTCGGCTGGCTGCTTCGTATCTTGCTTGGGCAACCTGTGTCTTAGATCATGAGACGGCTCATGGCGCGGCCGTGGATGCGGCCCAAGTTACGGAGCACCGAGTACGGAGTGGTAGATGCTTGTTTGAGGATTAAAGTGGGAAAGCCGAGGGAGCTGAGGCCGACCTCGTGTTAGCACCCGGACCTCACATGGACTTGGCTGACCAAGAAGGGAGGTCGTACGGATACAGACACTTGTAATCTGCCTGTGTAGGTAGGTACAAGAGGTAGGCATCCGTCTGTGCGAATTGTGCCAAAGGAGGAGGAGGAGAGGAGGAGGAGGCGGAGGAGGCCCATCTTTGGTGGATATAAGCAGGTACTTGTTCTGCAACTAGTGCCCAGTGCTACCTGTAGGTATCAATGGCCGTCTTATGCATTATGCGATAGATGCAGAGGCACGGAGAGCTGGCGCTCCTTGTTCTGCCTGTCCTGGTTAGCGGTAGCAAGGCTTGTCTGCCCCTCCCAACAACAGCAGTTCTCCCCGTTAGACGTGCAGATCCAACCGCCCGCATTTGCTCGGAAGCTGGAGCTTGAGATGGTCCAGCGATAGTGGCAATGACATGCCTTCTTCAACAGACCCTGGTCCTGGCTCGGGCAAAAGTAGCGGATTACATAAACGTAGCGTTGCGGGTGGGCAGAAGACTACCTACATGTACTAGGTAGGCAGAACAATAGGTAATCATACCTGTGAGAAATATAGTGTAAGGTACTCCATACTGGACGCTTCAATACGAGTATCTACTTACCTCTTGTAGCACTACTACTCTCTGGTAGGACCAGGTAATTGCAAAATGACAGAGACTATTCGTTATATGTTGAGGTTTTAAACTTCCAGCACCATCTCTCTTGAAACTTGTGGCCATCTTCCAGCCATCCAACCATCTCTCCCATAAACTGTCGGGTCTATAATTCCCGCCGTCGTATACTTTTTCGTTTTCTGTCTAGTGTTACCCTTCCGCCCTCACTCGACTCGCCCATGGCCAAAGCGGCAATGACCAGCGGTTTGCAGGGTCCTCGCGTGCAAAGGTCTTCCGACTGTCTGCATCCGAAAATGCGCTTGTTCGAGCACACGGCAACTCTGGATTATTACTGGATCAGGCTGACCGTTTGAGATGTGCCACCCCCGTCAAGTCTGGCATGGATCGGCTCGACCTGGTGCTTCCATGTAGCATCCGCTCCGTTCTCCGTACTTTTGTCTCCATGCTCTGTCCCTGCTCTCGTACTTGGCCTCCTTACCTGCGCATAAGTGGCAGATACGCATGCGTCCTAGATACTTGTGCTAATGTGAGCCCGAATTGCGACACGGCATCCGAGCCAAGGCAGTCGGTCGTATTTGACCCTCCCTGGCGGTTGTGTGTCGCGAGCCCGCATCGCAACGGCTTGTGTTAGTGGTCTCGATGCAAGGATGCCGGCTAACAACTAGTCGCGCATCTGTTGATGCTACTCCGTTTGCAGCATCTACAGGTAGTAATGTAGTGCAGCATATATATAGAATCTGACTAGCATGGCAGCGGTTTTGGTATTTCCCGTCCAAGAGAGCTAGCGCATCGAGCATCTGTCGCCTGGAAGTCGGTTCTTGCATGGCGACGATGACACACCAACGGCAGATGCATCAGACTGGCGCTATATTACTTAACATTACTTAACAAGACAAAGCATGGATATCAAACATGGCACCAGCCACCGCCATTCTGGCATTGGTAAACGTGTTTGCTGTAGGTGGGATGGGAGGGAGGTGGGAACACCGGCCTATACAAAGTCCGAACTTGTAAAACACCAGCCTGGTCGGTATTCGTGCTGATATCAACAAACCCGAGGCATGTACATGTACGAGTACTACTCCGTGCGTCCATTCACTGATCGACTACAGTAAAGGCATGCTGCCTTCAAGGCCGTGACCTAAAAAGTGTCCCAATCCCTTACAGCCTTCATGTTGCCGTTTCCCCATTTCGTTGCCAACCCTGCCTTGTCGTCATGTCAACTGCTTCCCCAGCCAGCACCTTGCCACAAGTCTGGATTTTGCAAACCTCCAGCACGCTGTTGCTTCGTCCAAAGAAGCATAGCCCACACCCAGAGTTCCCCATCGCTCTGCGGAGCTGACGGCGGTGACAGATCAGCAACAGCCCGTCTTTTCAGCCACCAAAAGTTAACCCATGTCGACTCTGCTTTTGCATTGACAGAGCTCGACTCAATTAGGACATGTTGGAGCTTCTGAGCTGCATCATCAATGTGACTGAGTCGTGGCTCCTCTCAACTAGATCCCTAGTCCGTTGAAAGAGCCCCCCTCCACCAGCCAGACTATCCATTTGGGCAAAACCTACTGGCGGCTTTGGGGAGGGGCGTAGGGCGAGCAGCAAGCCACAAACAACGTTCAGATTCCCATTGAGTCAGTCCACTGGTTTCTGTCCGCACTTCCGCCCAAGCTTGTTCAATCGGATCGGCCGTTTAGCATCCTTGGCAGCGGGCGATGCTGCCCTGTTTTGCCTCTCACGTCTCCCTCGCTGAAGCCGGTTGCGTCGTCCCCCAGTAGCCTCTGTACAGGTATGAACCCTGTCTTGCAAGCATCAATCCATCTGTATGAACCTGCCAGAGCCGCTGCGAATCGCCGGCCGGTAATCGATAGGGTGCAACGCTAGAATCCGTTGCTGGGGAGCTTGTGCTCCTCACGATAAGCTCTGGGGCTGAGCTGTAGCTCTATGTTACCACGGTGGGTAAATGGTAGAGGTACTGGGGTACCTACAAGTACGGAGCGCAAAGGGAGCTGCATGTACTCCATACGTGTGTCTGGATGGGTCTGGGCATGGTGTGCCAAGTACTGGGCTACTGCATAATTGGCCGTGGTGGTGCCAAGGGCGGTAGCTTTTAGGTACCCCATACCTAGTCATGTATGTACATGCAAATATATGCACTCACGGCTCAGGTTTCTCAAACATGCTCAACGTGGTGCAGGTACTACGAAGTGCTGCTATCGCTGCTACCTCGTGCTGTATCTTGGTAGGGCTTGTGATTTATTGGTCTAGCGAAGATGGGCGCATCGAGAGAAGAGAATTAATAAAAAGAAATCAAGAAGTGCTGGTTAGAGAAAAAGAAGGGGAAAAAAGATCGCAGTACTTCGTACCCCATAGATGCATGTAAAACATTGAATTGAAAATGAGGCTACTGGCCACTCATATCGATAACGAGGCGAGATCCCACTTTCTCGGTAGAAGACAGGGCAATAACGTGACAGCAACATCATCAACAAAAACAAAAACAACAAACGACAAACAGCAGACACGACATGCATAGGGTGCGTGCACCTGCATACATCCTCGTACACCGCATGGCGACAGACTATCGAGTACTTGCGTGCCCACGGAGCACATGCCCAGGCGGAAAGTACCTACGGAGTACTTACTGCGCACATATGCGCCGAGTATTACGCATCCATCTCGTCCTGCAGACTTGAGACGAGAGCCAGCTCTGAAACGGCCTGGTCCTAGTCAAGACACGGCAAGGCCAAAAGAACGATAGGTGAGCTATTCAGCCTAAGCAACCGCAAGTATCTCTTCCACCCGCCCGCTCAGCTAATGGACGACGCCTGGTACTGTAGCAGGATGAGCCATGTCCGCCACCAACCCCTCTCCTCCACTCTTGGAGCCCTGTGGCTTCTCTCGAGCGCAACATCTGCCTCATCCAGAGAGGGTAGCTCCGAGCCGATGAATTTTAGATGGGGCAAAGAGATCGGTTTCTAGAGGCTGATGCCTGCCACTACAGACAGCACGCACCAAGTTGGCATGGCGGACGAATCTCGCAACTCCAACGCCCCATGCTCGTGGCAGCCACAGGCAAGGCCAGACCCGCGGCGATTGGGTAGGGCGCGCGAGATGTCGCCCATTTATTTGCCTCTCTTCCAACACACACAGCTCGTTGCATACTGTACAGTACGGAGCACTTCCGTGGCCCAATCCGGTGTAGCTGCCAGAGGGTTCCGTACCGCGGAAGCGCAAGCAAGCAGCCACTTATTGGACAGCCCCCTCTATTGTGTACTATTTTTTGCACATCTCCCACGACGTGCAGCAGCCGCACAAGGATGCTGGAGCTGCAGAGCGGCGCTCCCTGCTTGTCTGTTGTCTGCCTGCCTAGCACGCAAGTGAGTGTGCTTCTTCTCAAACTAGTCTTATCAAGGGATATCATGTAGGGACAGTTTGTTCTTTGGCCCGATGGCTGACTCTGATTTGCCCTTCTCATAGTGCTTGATAACGGCCGATTCGTTTGCACCTCTCATTTGCTTCGACGGCTTACACTTGCAAGTACGAGTATACGTCTTACAAGGGAGCTCCTCTGTCGGTATAAGTAATCCCCCGCATTCGACAGACTCCATCTCGCGTTTCCCCCGATTGCGATAGCCTGCCTCCCCTTTCTTTATCTTTCGTACCTTGTGCTGCATGCACGGGAGTCTCTACAGTGTATGATAAGATTTCCATTCGTCTTCCTGTGTTTATCATTTGACACCCTGTATAACTCATCCCTTTTGGTCGTCCGCTTGTTGGCCATCCGTGGTGCTGCTCCCTGCAACTGGCGTGAGCCTTTCCAGGCACCACAAGAGGGAGAGCAAAACACCCTACGCCGCAGCTGATGGCATCCAACGATTTCCCTACGGCCTCTTTCCTTATTGCTTCTTTTTCATCTTCCTTTTTACTACTCCCCTCTGGCTCACCCCCCCTTGTCTATTTCGGCTCTGTTTCCCGCCAACCCACAAATCTTGGCTGAGAATTTTATTTCTGGTTTTTTCCCTTCTTTTTTAAAATTTCCCCCTTCTTCTTACACTCCCTATCTGAAACACACACGCCCTCCTCCCACTTCCCTGTTAGTTGACGTCCCATCGATTCCCTAATCAGATCATACGCTCTGATACGTGCACGCTCCTGTGGAATAGCCCAGGCACACCACACACCTTCTCCACAGTGGCACGGTGCCCGCTCCGGCCCTTGTCTGCTGTTCACCCTCCTTCTAGCCCAGCCGATATTCTCAGGTCCGGTTTCTGACTGTCTCGCCTCTGCCTCTGACTGTTGGCAAAGCCCCCCCCCCCCCCCCCCCCCCTTGGGGCAAGCCCCTCGTTGGCCAACTCCGTCCCGCGGCGCTCTGTCTCCATTCTAGGAAGCACTGCTTGTACTCACAAGGAGCGGACGGACCACCATCTCTGATATTGGATAGCCTGCATGTGCCCGACAGGGTTGCTTCAGCCCTCTCTCCATCTGCTCTCTCACCCGGTACCGAGTACAGTCTGTTGACACCAAGACTACTCTCAATGAGGGCGGCTAGCTTATCCCAAGCGTCATCCGTCCAGCCCCAGTCGACAGCCGTTGTTGTTGTTGTTGAGCTGGGCCGTCACCTCCAGCCTACGCCTCGACTTGTTATAACAAACGTTATATCCACCACGTACGCCTCCACAACTTCCCATCCTGTCCTTCTCTCCTCCTCTCTTGTTTTCTTACTTGCCCATCTCCCCCATCCCCAGTCGTCGTACTCTCATTTTATGACTTTGATTGTTACAAGTATTGTTTCTTTCTTGCATGCCCCGCAGCCTGGCTCATTTTTGCACCATCCTCTGATGCCTACTTAAACACATGCATAAACTCCTGTAACTCGCGGCATATGTGATGATGCTCACCATCAAGCAGCAATCGACGACATACGGCTACAAGTCCGTCCATGATTTGCCAACTCCGCCTTCCACCTCCCGGCCCTCCCCTCCCTTGAATTATCAAGATCCATCCTTCAAACCGTACCTTGTCTCTCAGAACAGCCCTGTGCAGCCCATGTCTACTTCTCATCGTGGTCTGCCTCCTCCGGCGGCCATGACTCTACCTCCACAGCAGCCTCCTTCCGTTGGCCCTCCACCACCGCCGTCACATCACGTTCAACCACCGCCTCCTCTGCCGCTATCCCAGCCCTCTCACCAGGCACAACAACCATGGCCTTCGCCTTCGGCTGGCCTGCCTCCGCCGCCACAGCAATGGCAAGGAGCTGAGGACTCTATGCGGACTTGGCTCCAGGCTAAGACGGAGGAAGAGAAGACGAGGCAAGAAGAGGAGAAGACTAGGCAAGAGACTTTACGTCTGGAACAGAGAAAAATTGAAATGGATATTTTGCGAGCCTCCCTTGGCGGCGGTATCCCACCTCCTATGGTTCCTCTGGTCTTTGCCGGCATGGGAAGCGGGGGGACGCTTCCCCAGGCCGCTCTTGAATGGGCACAGCAGTTCATGGCACCGACCCAAGGCCATCATCCTCAGCTACTTCCGCCCCAGCGACAGCATTCACCGGATCATTCGAGGGAGCCTATAAGCCACGGAGTTGTGTACGCTACTTCTCCAGCGCAGGCGACTTCAGCTCAAGGCCCTGGCGGATATGCGCAGTATCCAGGGTCGCCGACGAGACCAAGAGGCCAGACAGTCTCTGGCGCAATGGGCCGACCAATTGGAATAGCAACAAGCATGGTTGGCGTCGCCAATCCTCCTCAGCCCCCCGGGCAAGGACCTCCTCCCGTGATGCCGCCGTACCAAGGGCACGCGCATACGCAGTCACAGTCGTCCCAGCACGATACGAGCCCGTCGATCTATTTCCATCATTGGCAACCACCAGCAACGCAGAGCGGCAGCAGCTCGAACCGGCCCGGAACACCCTCTGGTTCGTCAAAATCCAAGAGAAAGCGAGATTCCCTTTAAGCTAACTTGGGTTTGTTGCGGCTGTAACAGGGGAGGCTCAGAAGAAGCGAAAGACAACTGGAGGAGCATCCCAGCAGGTAACCAGAGCTCCTAGCGAAGACCGATTTCGATCCCCGCCGCCATTCACGCAGCCCGGCTCGTCGAACCCGGCGTCGCCCAGTCGAAAATCGCATAAACGTCAGCGGAGCGATGTGTCATGGTATCGGCCTCCTAGTCAGATGTACGGTGAGGATCCAGACAGGCCTCGAGCAAGAACGCCAACACAAGCTCCATCATGGGGTCCCTCGCCACGCGAGAGGGAGGATTCGAGGAGTGCAAAGCAGTCGGTATCCTCGTTGCTGTCCCGCGAGCCTGATGACTCGGGTGCGCTGTCACGGCAAAATGCACAGCCTCCGCGGCTCGAGGCGCCGCCGCCGATACCGCGAGCCAGAGGACCGGGAGACCAGAGATCTGGGGGGGAGACGCCGCTGTCTGCAGGAGAAGCTGACCCAAGGTCCCGAATGGCAGGGGCTGGGATGCACGAGAGAGAGGCCTGATTAGGGTTTCTGGAGATGACTGCCAATGGGATGCTCCGGGTGACGGGCTCATTTGGCATCAATCGAGACTGCGAGGGCATGACGACAGCGTCGTCAACTCTCGGAGGCCTCTGTTTTACCGTCTTACCACACTTGTCTTCTTTCTTACCCCCTTTTTTCACCCTTTCATTCTCACCTTCATTTTTCACTCTTGATTTTCATCTTCATTTCCATTTCAAAAAAATTTCTCTATACTTTTCAAAAACACTTGATTTCATGATCATGGCCGACCGGTTTGGCCTGGATCGCCCCTTTTTTTGTACATTGGTTTTGGTACACGTCATGCACCATCCGCGCAAATTTCCTTTCATCTTTCAAGGCTACCATTGGGGCAGGAAAGACCAGACTGGTCATTACATTTCACAGACTAGAATGGCGGTCGGCTAGCATAGTTTGCTTGTGGGAACTTGCACATATAGGCGTTTTTCTTTTCTTTTTTCTTTTTTCTGGGAAGGGAGGGGATTTGGAGCTGTTTCGCATTGAACATGGACAAAAAGTGTATTGATAGGATGGAACGGGGGTGCCAGAGTGCACCCGTGGTGAGGAAAGGGAGGACGAAGGAGAAGACGAAGAAGAAGAAGGAATCAAAGCAAATTACCAGATGGACCCAGCCGCAAAAAGTTGTCAAAGTACTTTTAGTACATGTACACAAGCACAAGCATAGGTACAGATGAAGCATTCATACTACTATAGGAGTTTACTTTTACTTTTTTCTTTTCCCACCCATGTACCAGTACCACTCTTGCCTATCAATGTCTGATGCCGACCTACTGTACACGTACGAGTACCTTATCGAAGCAGCTGAGGGCAACCGAAATAAAAGGTGCTCTCTGGTCGGAGCTTAGGACTGATATCCGAGCGCAAACGGCCGCGAATGGATGCGCAGGGGTGCTTTGGGGTGCTTTGGGATGCCAATCACGGCATGTAGATGAAACAGACGACCCATGGGGATGGTGCAAGTTCAGGAGCCAGCTAAAAAAAGCCACGCAAGACGGGCAAGGGTCGGGCCCGAACAAGAGGGCACTGGAGCGATCGGTCATATGATATCGCGGCAGCCCGCGTAAGGCTCATCCGGATTCCGAGCAGGGCTGATATGGGAGTTGGGCGGACGGGTATAATTTTTTGGGGAGGGGCATGTGGCGGTAAGGAATAATGGAGGCTGCTATGAGATGTGCTAAGTTGGTGGGTAGTCAGTCAGGGGGGAAGCCTGTAATGTACGAGGACGAGTGTGTGAGTGAGTGAGTGTGAGTGAGCGAGTGAGTGAGCAGAGCAAGCATCACCAATTGTGGTGGTACCCTTGATGGTAAGTTAGCTTAGTAGAGGTAGAGGAGACGGGACCTGGCTGTGGCATATAGGAGGAGCCGTTTCGGAGGATGCAGGTCCTTGGAATGATTACATAGCACGAGACGAGGCAGTTTGCATCAGCAGGGGGCTTTTGGCCTCTCTCTCTCTCTCTGTAATACACGTATAGACAGTACCTAGTAGGTATACTAAGGACAATTGCGGCGAGAGATTTACACTACTGCTGGTACCGGTACGTCCGTTTTCCGTATTAGTGCAATGCAGGCCATTCATTTTAACTTGGTTTTTACACGGTTTACCTGAATTGGGCAGACCGCTGTCTTTTGTCTGCAATCTGGAGCCGCGTGTGAGTACCTAGGTACTATACTAAGCGGGAGTACGGAGTACAAAAGGCTTGTTAACGAAGTTAGTGCCGAGGCAAACGTACTAAGGTACCTGGCAGTAGCGGCCGATGCGATCCAATGGGATCGGAGAATTGGATTGGTGGAGCAGGGGGGGAGGTTTTGTCCCAAGGATTTTTTTTTTTTTTTTTTTCTTTCTTCTTCATAACAGCAGGGGCTGCTTGGGACGGAAGAGGAAAGTTGCGGGTTGAAGAGCCCGTTACGGAGGGCCTGTTTGGGTACTAAGCAAGTTGGCATAGTGGGCTGCGGGCGTAGGATTTTGATGCTAGCAGTTAGTTGGGTCTTAGCATGTTTGGCGCGTGTACAGTATTCGCACAGTACACGTATAAGTATGTTCGTTATTTGGTAGGGGTAAATGCTTATCCCGTCACGTATCCTCAACAATGCGTCCTGGGGCGGACCGTCTTGTCCGTTTTTTTTTTCTGGGTGCCTAATACGGAGTCGGCGGTATTTACGCAGTGCTCAAAGAAGCAATATGGACGAGGCGAGCCCTGCCCAAAAATTGTTGTGTGTTTCAGAGAGATTGGGCTGCAGCTCGCAAGGTGGCAGGTGTGTGCAGGCCCGGGTATCGCTCGAAGGATATTATGGGGAACCGGAGCATCGCCGAGAAAGAACTTTGAACGGAGGTAATCAGAGTGGGCTCTTTTGCCGTGAATAGGGCTAGCACCCAACTTGGCAATAAGGATTAGGAGCTTGGCTTTGTCTCTTGCAAGGGGGGGGCCTAGAAGATGTTGGAAAAGGGCCCTCGCTCGGAGCTTGAGGTGGGCTTTGGCGTTGTTCTTTGTTTATTATTGCTTGGCACACTAATATACAAGTACATGACTGCCTATACTCGTACGGAATAACTGGGCTTGGAACAATCCAAGGAGGGCCTTATGAATTGGTATAAATAGTACTGTACAGGACAGCGAAGAAAAGAAAAATAACATGTACTGGCATTGCGCTGATTTAATCTCGGTCCCCCTCTCCCCCCCATGGCGTGTGTACGAGGTCAAGAGAGGGTGTGAATATTACATACTGCTCAGACGAGACGAGACGAGACTAATGAAGCATCTTGAGGGCTTTTATGGAACAACCTAGCTCGTACGGGTATCAAGATGACAATCTTGGGTTGTGTATGTACTATGTATGGAGCAACAGCACGGGTATATGTACGGAGTACACATATTACGCGTAGACTCGACTAGACTCGATTCGACAGACAGACGGACAGGATTGGGTTTGGACAGGGGAGGAGGTGGGAAGCTGTCATTTTTGTTCTCCGAGTGGGATTCCCCTGCAAGTTACCAGCATTAGGTTAGTACATAGTAGTAGTATAGTGCTCCGTATCCCCAGCCAACAGGTAGCCTATTACTTGCCTACCTAGTAATTATACGAATCAAAAGCCCGCTTGCAGAATTGAGAGATTCGGAACGATGGATTGTCCCGCGCCAAGACCTGTCCAAGTCTCGGCAGAAGCTACCTAATGTGATTTGCCACCGGAAGAGGCAAGAAAAAGCAAAAAAAAAAACCAAAGACGGACAGATAGGAAGACGTGAGCACAGTATATAGTAAAGCACGCAATCAAGCAATGAGCTGTCAAAAAAGTCAAAGGAAATTAAAGGTAAGGCACACACACACACACACACACACACACACACGAATAGCTTACTATATACAGGTACTATACCTACTATGTAAGGTACTATCTACTACCTGGGTATGTAAGGTATCCAGCACTGCAAATCCCCTTTCCCATCCGCAACATCAAAAGTACATGTCATGTCCACCCACATACCGATTATCCCATCCCACGTCTCCACGCGCAAACGGCCAAGTACCGATACCGCTCTCCTCTCTCTCTCTCTCTCTATCCCACACGCCCTGAGCTGTCTTCTCTCTCTCTTCTTCGGTGCGATACCCGATTCGTAAACCCATCTTCCTCGCTTCCCGGACATTCAATCCCAATCCGGGGAACCGCGACAGCCCAAGACGGCTAAGCCTCTCTCCCAACCTCAACCGTTCCCATTTTTCGCTCCGTTTTTTTCCTCCTCCTCCTGACACCGTTTCTCTCTTCTCGTCTCGACCGAGTACGGAATACCTGAATCCAGTGCAAGACAATAGTCCCGGTACTACTACTCCGTACCCTCCGTGCTGCATACGAAAGTACCTCGCCTACCTATATTACCTCCTACGTATAACCGTCTCCTCTTCACATGCTTTTTTCTGTAGTACATTCCCATGTCCCGGTTTTGTGACAGGTGACGGAACAAAAAGTCTCCCGGCAAAAAAGAAAAAAAGCTTGGTATTCTGCGTAGCGAGCACCAAGATACGCTCGGCATGTAGCATTCGGTCTGCCTAATAGGAAATACAGGCCCTTTCGAAAACAGAAAGTCGTATCCCCCATCTGCCGAAGCCCATCTGGCTGGGGGCCCCCAAAGTCCCAACGAGCAGGTTAGTACTCCTTGTACGGAGTAGGTAGTTCCCTCAGAATAACTTGACTATACTGTATTATGAAGAAAAGAACCCACGATTGATGTAACAAGACATCTACACAAAAAGAGAAAAAAGTAAATGCATTGTCTTACTCTCCCACATGGCACAAAAACACAAAACACGAAAAGAAAGAAGAAAAAAAAAAACACAAACCGCCCCTCCCCCTCCCCCTCCCTAAAGCTTACACTCTTCTCACATCACATCAGCTTCCAGAACCTTTTTCTCAAAACCTCCTCCTCCCCCCTGGTCCTCCGAATTCCCACAATCTCACCCCAATTAATTGTAACAACTCACTTTCGCCTAATTCCCACTCCCACTCCCACTCTCACTCCCCCCCAGCATAAGGCCTCAACCGAGTGAAATGGGGGAGAAAAATAAAAGTTCATGCAAAAACGGATAAAATCCGCAATCGTTCGTATTTTCTATATATATATACTCTTGGTATCGGACAATATCCGTTGTATATATTTCGTACATACACATACACACATGTGACGACTGAGATATACTCCTCCAAAAAAAAAAACGGCTGAAAAACCTAAAACAGCACATTGCCGGTGCGCGGGTGGGTAATACTGTCAGAAACAAGTACAAAGCTCATGGGCAAGGATACGTTACGTGCCAGAAGAGCCCAGAGCCAGATAATCTCACGTGTGATACGAGTATCAAGCATATTCCATTTCCAGACACTCCAGGAACCAGGTTCTGCGAGCATATTCTGCTGCCTTGCTGCCCAAAAACACCACGCCCAAGTGCTTACGGGGTGTAAATGCGAAAGGATCAACGCTCATACTCTAAAAACCTGGCTGAACAAATCTCCGCCTTTATTATAGTAGTACTAGTAATTCTTTTTTTGGTTCCCCCCTTCTACCAAGTCGCCATCTAGTTACAACATCTGCCGGTCCCGTCCGTCGCTAGGACATTCAACTCCAGCCAATCTGGCCCAGTAGATCAACAAGCATCTCCAACCAACCAACCACTGCACAAAAGAACAAAACGCCTCCGTGACGGAAGGGTATCCATAAGTCAGGGCACCATACGCCCGCTCCACGCCACCCTGTCCCAGATCCTGGTATATGAAGCAAACAAACAGACACAAAGAAAGAGAAAGTAAAGGTCAAAGAGAGAGAGAGAGAGAGAGAGATAGTATAAAATGAGCACGCATCAAAAGACAAAGGAGAGACAATGTTTGAAGAGGTGTCAAGTAGACCATCTGTTCATTAATAGAGGGTATCGGCAACTGAACAAATAAAAGGGGGGTATCGGGTGGCACGGAGATTGAAGTGACAAACAAAGGGTAGAGCCATAGGAAGCTAAACGTCCCGTTCCCCTGCGCCAATTTCAAAGGAAACAAAAGGGAAAGAAAAAAAATAATACAATAGAATAAGAGGCAAGAATCAGCCCGTCAGGGTGAGAGTCGGGAGAGGCAAGCGTGCTACGTCTTCTTCTTGCCTTGGTGTGACTTCCATTCGGCTTTGGTCACCTTCATCAGGAGATCCTCATCCTTGATGGGAATCCATGACGTCAAGGCCTTCATCGCATTTTCAAAGTCTGAGTCCAGGAGCACCTCGCGGAGGGCCTGGATCAAGGCAGCGCTCGTGGCGTGCAAAACGTCGAGTCCCGTAGCCGGACTTGCTTCGTTGTCGTCAACATGGGCGAGAATATTCGACTCGGCTGCGCTATCTCCCAACAGGAGAAAGACGTCCCAAACTCGCAGCTGGGCTGGGAATGGGATGGAGAGGTTGAAGAGGGTAAGGTACCATCGTGTACCGTACGCCGTTATGTCTACGTTGAGTTCGGTCTACAGGACAAGAGGCACAAGTATGTTAGATTCCAAGAGAAGCCCAAAAAAATACAGTATTTGGTTATCATTGTCGGGACTCACCAGCCTCTTGGCCACGTCCTTGTTCAGCCAAGTTTCATCAAACTCGTGCAGAGCCTTCATCAGACCTTCGAAGCCTGGGCGGTAGAGGCGATCGAGCCCTCGTAGCTGCCACATGCGCACCAGCATGACGAAGCATTTTTCCTCGTCAAAGTAGCACAGCAACGTTGCTGCCAACGACGCCATGCCTTGGACATAGCCCGTTTCCGGAAAGAAGATGGACAGGCAGTGTAAGACCCGGAACAGAAGCCGCTGGCCGCCACGGTACCTCTTGCGAAACATGATGTGTCGGCTAATGGTTCGGGGCACATCAAGGTCAATCTGCACATCGTCCGGTGAGCTTTGCTCCAGCAGCCGGTGAAACGAGGCAACAATCTCCTCTTCCACAGCATGAACTCCGTGTTCCGCAGCGGAGCTAGCAAGAAAAGACCACCAGGCGGCTGCGCGCCAGCGATCGGGAATGCCCTTCCACGTTCGCTCAATAAGCTTAGGGTTCTTCCTGTCAAATTCAAACTCCATGCCTTCGCCCTGGCCGCCTTTTCGGACGACCTTGGCCATCTTGCGCCACTTCTCCGACCTCTCCCACTCCTTGCGCTTTAGCGTTTCTGATATCCTCTCTATCTGGGCTTCCTCTGCGGCGTCTTGGAGGCTTGGTGGAAGCGTCAGCATGTCGCCAGCCTCGTCCAACCACCGCCTATCTCGGTTATGGGGCAGCAGGTTGCTAGCCTGTCGAATGACCGATCGCGAAGATCGCTTCGAGGCCGTAGATAGTTCCGATGCTTGGGTGTTGAGTGACCTCGCCGACATCTTCCTGCTCGGACCCAAGGGGGATAGGCCGGCAAAGTCCCTCTTCTGTAACATGTTCCTTCGCCGAGGCGAGTACTGGGCAGACTTCATCTCGGTGGGCGTGCCGAGCCGTGATCGGGGGGCGGTGATGAAGCCATATCGATCGACGCTGGAGCCGTCAACATCTTCCCAGTCCTCCAGGCCGCCGGCGAGCTCCGTGTCCCGTCTATAGTCAAGGTGGACTGAAGAGCTGGTAGACCTGACGGATCTTGGGGTCCCCCAGACAGGAATGGGGGGCGGCAGTATGCTACAAGTCGAATGACGCAAAGCGTTAGCAACAAGATGCACACAAGATGAAGAAGCAGACAGCCCGACACACGACGCCAGGAGATCGTCAAGGGAATCCATACGAGTCATTCCCATCTTCCTCTGCTGGGAGCTCTGGGGTAGGCTCCAAGGGTTCGCAGTACGAGCGCCTTGCGCCATCCTCCCAATTGATGGCATCGCCGACTCCATAAAGCGATCTCACCTTTTGGGACTCCTTGTCGATATCGGATGCTAGCAGGCGGATGTCGGGTGGCGGCTGAACGCGGGGCACGAGGTTGGGGTTGGAGGCAGCGGCCAAGGACTCGATGCGGTCGACGCTGGTGCTGCTGGATCGTGCATGGCTGTGAGTGGGTGTTGAAGGGGCAGAGACATCACCTCTGCCGTCGTTGGTCCCGTCAAGGCCCAGCGCTCCGGCGCGTCGCCCGCCGAACATGATGCTGCCGCGGTTCGAGAAGGACAACGTGGCCATAAAATCATCCTCGAGCAGGCTGTGCGTTGGGATGCTGATGCCCAGAGGCGCAAAGCGGTCGTTGACGTCGTCGCCCGGAGGAGTAGTGTCGCGAGAAGCCGATAGTGTCTGTATCTGCTGCAGTAGCGGAAGAGGCGACGGTTCTGCAGTCGACCGTTGTGGCTGCTTATGAGTGGAGGCTGGCTGCGAGCCCCGCATCAGGGGCTGCATTGGCGCGTTCGCGGCAGCAGATCCCTCGTCAATTGCCAGGGCTTGCAGGGCTAATTTCCCCTTTGCCGATGTAGAGGAGTAGACGCTAAGGCGCTTGAGAATGCTTTGCCTCTTTGGCGAGGCTGGCGACAACGACGGGCGAGGTGGTGAAGGTGGTGAAGGAGGCTGAGGTTGAGCACGGCTCGAGGCGCCGGCGGTATTGACTTTTTCGAGGCAAGGAAATGACGCAGACGCGGCTTGTTGATGAAACTTTGTCTCACTTGTCGAACACTGCCAACCAGCCGCCGCTGGGCCGACAGCTGTTCCGTGCTGTGCTTGTACTTGTACTTGTGGGACACGATGCCGTGGCACCGCGTCGACTTTGGTTGGCTTGTCACTGGCAGAGTCGTCGGAGTCTGCCAGCTGCTTGCTGTCTTGTTTGCCCTCTTCCTCCTCGCAGTCCTCTTCGTAAATGGTAGCTGCCGAGGTCGGTGTCGGCGCGAGTCCCGAGTCTCTCTTCCAACTCTCGTGAGCGAGCTTTGCCTGACGGACCGGCGTCCTCAGTGCCGGGTGCTGCTCAGTGGGAGGTGGAATAGGCGGCAAAGAGAGCTGCGGTGGCGTAACAACCACCAGACTTGGCGAGTAGAGAGACAAAGAGTACACAGAAGGAGAGGGGGACGATGCTGACGATCGTATCGACAGCGTACGAATGGTGTTGCGAGATGTGTTTCTTGGAGGCAATGGGATGGGAGGCTCTGCCTGGACCATCTTCTCGTAACGGAGGCCTATGGTGTTGCTGTCGGCAGACCGTCGTGATCTAGAGCCTGTTGCTGGACGGATTGATGTGATGGCCATGGCTCTGTCTGGTGGAGTTGAAGGAGCTGATCGAGCACAATGGCCTTGAGCTTGTGGGTGAGATAGATATGGATTGCTGTTGCTGATGGCGGTGCTACTAATGATGGCGAGGGTGCTGATGCTTGAGTTCTCGGTGCTGTGCGAACGGAGGCTCCGAGTCAAGCGTCTGAGCAGCCTGGTGAAGCGTGAGACAGCCAGTTTGAAAGATTGACGAGGCGTCCAGTATTAATAACTGCCTCTGAGACGCTGGCTGGGCGGTGGGAAACGAAGGTGAGGCTGGCAAGTTATGCCTTGGTTTGGTCTTTCCCTCGGAATGTATATCGAGGCTTGCCGAAGCGATAAGATGTGAAGCGAGGGGAAGCGAGAATATCGCAGAGCAGACGAGGGAAGCTCTTTGGGGGGTGGGTAATGATAGCGAGAGATATGAGAGAGAAGAGAGAAGAGAGAAGAGGTGTAACGGGAAGAAAAGAGCGGAGGGATGAAAGAAAATCGTGGGTTGACGTGGCACTCGTTCAGGTCATAAAGTCGTAACTGCTGTAAACGAAAGGAATGGGCAGTCTGCAGCCCTAGCGGTGCACTATCACGGCGGGTAGGCGGGACGCAGATGCAGATGCAGATGCAGATGTTTTCAACTCGAGTATTCTGACAGTCGGTGTAAGAGCTGTATAACTCGGATTCCTGCTAGCGAACGCTCAGCTCAGCCCCTGGCACTGATAGACAGACAAAGAAACAGGCATGTGTGTCCCGGGGAGATGGTTGAGAGTTATATACTCGTACCTATGGAGCAGAAGCAAGTAATTTAACCCTCTGAAAATCCGGGGAAAGCGTAGCGAATGCCTTTCTCTCTGTCTCGAGAATCGCCGCGGACCAAGACGTCCCTTGCATACAGGACAGGTACTAAAGCAAAAGCAAAGTACAGCTGAGACATGTGTCTTGGAACGGCGGCGAATCACAACGCTGATGGGCAAATGAGCGTGGATGAGCTGAAAACTAGGAGACGGGATAAGAAAAGAAACGAGTGGGAAAAAGAAAAAAAAAAGAAAAAAAGAGAGAGAGGCTGTCCCTTTGTTTCTATACCAACAGGCAGAGCGCATGCATCACATCATGGCCTCATGCAGGGCAGAGGCCAGCGCAGTCAATGGTTTGTTCGGGGATGACGGGTGCGACTATTGCGTCCAGCGTACTCGTAATACTGCCGTGGATATCCTGATTTTCCATGACGGGGCGTTTAGAATTTGCACTACGGAATCCAACTGCAAACTCCCTCGTGTTGCCCGCCCATGCACGCATGCATGCATGCATATCCTTTGACGCCAAATACTCGTAGTACTTCACATACTCGTAGATGTACCCAACAGCACGAGTGAAGCCATCCATTCAATGGCAACAAAGGAATGGAAGAGGTCAATGCCGAGCTCACTTCGCCCATGACCCGGCATAGCCCAATCGGGGACCCGCGATAGAGCTGGACACTAAGATGTTGGCTAGTGGCGGGACAGGGATCACCGATGTTCGACTTTCCAGGGCCTCGTCCAGCGGCATCTAGGCGGTCACGGCTTTCGGGCACCCACTAACAAGACCAGACTCCGGCCTGCTGGGAACCGGCATCTTCATTAGCGTGCAGTTTATTGCTTTGGGCTCAACTGTCTTTTAGGCCTCCATTTGTCATGTACGGATGTACCTACTGGCACATGTGCAAGTACCTTTCCGTCCATGATGTGTCCTCCACGTACTCTAGGTACTTCGTATGTTGATATTACCTACTGAGCACTGTCAGGCACGCTGAAGCCCACCGCCTCTTCGGCTGCCTGCTGTTCTGTTTCAAGTCGTTTGGCGAGAGAGCGGTCCAAGCAAACGAGCAAATGAGACCCGACGTCAAACGGGGGACAGCCGGACATGTCAAATTGGATCAATGCCAAATTGACAGGACGCACAGGTACTGGTCCCTCCACGTCAGGTACATGTATCACGGCACTAACAATCATTGATGGATGGCTAAGCCGGCATGTACCTTGTAGCATTCCGGTTACGCTGAAAGAAAGAAAGAAGACCGCAAAGAGAGAGAGAGGGGGGGGGTTGACAGCATAAGATGCCCGCGGGTAAGCAACTCTCCATTGGGCCCTCTCGTATATGCAACCCTGCGTGCCGAAGCAAACGAACGAAATGCACATGCAAACTAAATGCACACGCCGACAAGCAAAAAGAAAAACGCCACTTATGCTCACCCAAGGAGAAAACAAGAAAAGAACCCATGTCTTGGGTGCTAAATAAAAAGGTTTCACTCTACTGGTCCGCGGATGCAGGAGCCGGCAGGACTATCACAATCCTGCATTCGCACCGCAGCGCATCGCAGGAAAAAAAAAAAAAAAGAAATCGAACCCTCCCATTCACTTCAGCTTTGCAGGGCGGTGGCACACAATATTAGCCGGCTGCTAAGTTTTTCTCTTTTTTTCTTTTTTTTTGCACCCTTTTTTTTTTATCTTCCCTCTTCCCCTCGACGAGCGAGAAAAGACGCCGCCGCTTTCCTGCAAGGGGTGTCACTTCTCACAAACACCGTCCATCTCAACAGATGCAAGGTACCCGATGCCAGCGAATGGGCCCGATCCTACTTCACGTACTCGAACTGGTACTCACGCTCTCTCCCCTTCTCCTCTCTTTTCTTCTGTCTCTCTCTCTCACATGGGTACCTACACATGTTGGGCACTTACACGCACCCACACATACACACACACTGCAGATACCACTGCCCAGCCCTTTCGGACCAGACTCCCATCCGTCCGCACCCCTTCTGCCGATTCGTTTGCCCTTTTCTCACTTCTCTCTCTCTTTTCGGCATCTTTGCAATCTCAGCCGCCTCCAATTATTCGTCCCCCCTCCTTCCAGCTCGGCATCGTGCAGTGCAAACGCCGACGCAGGAACAACACGCAATGGTCATCCTAAAAAAAATCTCATGCAAGGGAGAAAGAGGGGGAGGAAGGGGCTCAGCTCGGCAATCGTTCTGCCGTCTCCCCCCTCCTTTTTGCTCAATTGAGTTTCTGCATATCATTTTTTTCTCTTCGTAACACTTTTGGTGAGCAACTATCTGAGGAGGCTTCTTTGCCAAGCTGGCCTTTCTTCCCCGGTGCTCCGCCTGAATTCAGCAGTACTACGCCCGTGTTACGTGTAGAATGACGGCTGTTGTGGCTCCTTTCGCTTCTTCCATTTCTTTTTCTGAGTGTACGCTGTGACCGTAGGAATTATTCAGGCCGGGTAGCTACACAAGATACAAGGGAGAGACTCAGCTCGAGCCATTGACTGTTGCCTGCTTGTTGGCTCCAGCTGTCACCCACTAAGCACACAAGGAAACGATAGTACTACCTTGGCGCAACATCTGGGCTTTCTGGCTGGTGGAAATACAACTCTCGCGCAAGGATTCCAAGCAATTCACATGCCGACTACTGTAAGGAACTCCTACGCGCTCAATGGCCGATCAGCCAGGCTCGCCCTCTCACGTACATCCTTGATGGCCACACATGCAAGCCGCCTCCTCACCAATCAACAGCCTCAACGTAGGTCAACTCGCCGAGAGAGAAAATAAAAAGCAAACACCCGTCGCATCTCCGACAGTACTAGACTAGCTCTCCCTCGCATATCTAGCATCTACCCGTACAGTAGGCTCGCCAGGCACAAAAGCCTAATATCAATGTTGACTAATAGTGCCAGCAAAGAGCTCGTTTGCTCCAGGGTATCCCGGCAACACACGCAGACTCTTATCACAAATCAGCCCATTTCCTCCCAATCGAGCGTCCCCCCCAAACACCGCAAGGGAGCGAAAAAGCAAAGCAAAAGCAAACTAAAATATATTAATTGACCACCCTCTTCTCCATCCTTCCGGCTCGACGTGGCCATTTTAATTCAATCCATTCCGCTAGTGGGGCCCAAAACACCGACCCGACTAAACTGGGGCAGCTCCACTCCCGGCCACGGACCCTCTCCGAGCCGATCGAGCCTTTTTCTCATGATAACTCGCAATTCTTGTTCTTTTCCTGTCAGATGGTTAAGCCAGATACAGAGTTGACCGATGCAAGTGTCTGCCTTTCTACTGCTGCTAGACTTGTTTAAGCATAGTCCAGGTGGTTTGTAGTAGTATTCTTCCTGTAAGTTTTGTTCCTGCAGCTTGGCATAAAGTGTAAAGCACGAGAGCTCCCGAAGGCTATTTTCGTCGTTCTGGCATCGCGAGATAGTCCGTACACTCACGGAGAGTCATTTACCACCAAGAATTCAAACAAAGTCCACATAAATTTATTAGATGATTTTTAGCCCAGCCATAAGCGGTATAACGTCGTCTTCCATTGTCACCACACTGCCGTCTCTTAGGCTTCGGCAAACACTGTAAAAGTCGCATTTGCCAACCCTGCACACATAGTGTACCTTGCGACCCTTCTCACGACCTGCCACCTGCCTCCTGCTAGATTTTCCGCAATCGCACACAGGGTTATTAGAGCCGTTTCCTCGGTCATCACCAAATGTAATGAGGTTGTTGCGAGAGGGGCAAGAGGGGCATTTGTAATACGGACGCCCTGCGTTTCCGTTCCGATTGGATGAGAGAGTTACATATCTCTCGCCCAGAGCTTTGCACCTTTTGCAGGTAGGAAGCCCCTGAGGGTGTGGCTCAAGAGTGCATCTTCTCACAGATGAGAGGTCGAGTGTTATAGAGATAGTATCCTACCTCGGGTAAGCTTAGCGTTACCGTGGATGATAAGGGCCCAAGTACCATGTTGAGATGTTGTCACAAGAGATTGCTCTAGGAGAGAACGAATAGTTGTTAAAAAAAGTTACATGGCAAAAGCCTCTCACACAATCGACGGATATGGAAGGGGACTTGCGTCAACACAACCTCATCAAAAAATTGGTATAATTCAACAGAGAGAGAGCTTGAAGAAATTGTAACTACGCAGCTCCTTGGCAAAACTTTCTCAGTATCTCGTCATCAATAATAATGCCATAAGGTCATATTCGATAAAGAAGCTATAAGGAAAGCCGTCCATTTCGGTCGCTCATCAAAACTCCAAGAGTCGCTGGTATCGCCGATGAGGAATGTAGGCCCAGAAATAGCATGGAACCTTTTTTTCTAACCCGCTGTCTACATGTTCATAGAGCCCATCATTTCAAGCCTCCGTCACCCGCAGTTATGAGCTCCTTATTGGCGCAGTTAGTTCTATGCCTTACATTGGCCATATTAAATCAGGGCCCTTCAGTTTGTGCCTCCAGTTAGATTGTATTGTAAAATCAAGAAAGCCGACACTCACTACCGTCGGACCTGTCCCAGGTGGGAGATTATAGATAGATTAAAATCGTACAGTATATACCTCAATATGCAATAGAAAACCCCAACAAGCTTGTGATAGTAGGGATGTAACCGCCCAATTACAACGTAAATACATATGCAGCCTTGGGCCTTGTCCTTCTTACAGACAAAGAGTCATCCTCCTCCTGCTAGTGGACCCAAGCATGCATTATCCATCAGCGTTTTCCACTCTTGGGCCCCCAAAATCCTCTTCTTAATGCATGCCATGTTGTCGCTCTTTATGCTACCCCTGCTTTTCCCTTTGCTTTTTCAAAAACAAAATAATCATAGAGACAGTTGTCGGCCGCATTGTCTTTCATCCTTCTCGCGACTTCACATCCATCCACACGCTCCGCATTGACTGACCTTTGCTAGCCCATGAGCAACAGAAAGAGAAGTAGAAAGGAAAATACAAATGAATTAGAAAGGGAGAAAAGAAAACAAAAGAAAGCCTGGTCACCTCTTTCCCCACCACTTCTTCAAGCACATAGCTGTATGTCAAAATGCGTCGGTAAACAAACTGCGGCACCCGCTCAGTTGGAATTCGTCATGTCATCGTTCAACGTGCAATAAACCGTAGATGTTGCTCTCTATATATTGTCTCCTTCCCTGCCCCCTTGGCCTTTTGGAAAAAACGCTCACCGACGGTTTTGTGCTTGATGCTGCCAACCACAATGTTTCTCCCCCTTTCGCAGAAACGCCCTCACTTCCACTCCCCTGTTCCTCCAGACGACACAAGACCTTGACACTTTATACCTCTTCATTTTCCCAGTCCTTCTCCTGAAACATGGGCGGGTTCCGCGAACCATTCACCTCCAACTTTTCCAGAAACTCTGGAGGCACGGTCGGGATGTATTTGCGTTCCCTTTCTCTGTTGACACCTCCAAAGCCTGCTCCGTATGATACCAACATGTCCGTGACTGATGGCAGTGCAAAAGGGAGCATGTACGATGGATTCAGTAACAAACTCTTTGGGGTGCTGTCTTCATCATCCGAGTCTGCACCACCTGGCGTTCTTATTTGAACGCTTTTGGGAGTTGACTGTCCATTTCCGTTAAAATTGCTCGTTACTGGTGTAGTAGGGACGCTTTCCGACGCCTGGTTGCTCTTCTTGAGTGCCGCCTCCCTCTGGATTGCGAGGAGGTACTTCATAGCGCTGGCAGGCAGTCCTTTTTCACCAACTTCGGCGCGGTAATGCGTAGCCGAGTGGATCAACTGCTGAGGTGTCATCCTCTTGAGCTGTTGGAGAGTGCCGACCAATGCCTCCAGGTCATCAGCATCCAGAGATGAAAAGCACTGAAGCCATTGCAAAAGTTGGATAACGGGGGCGAGGTGCCTCTTGGCCGCATCCATTGTGGTTTCACCCGTCGAGTTCATCTCGCCGCCTTCGTAGTGTTCCGCCTGTCTATTGTTCGTTCGTGCCCAGTCCTCCACCATTGACACGTTCATGCGGATCTGCATTGCCTTTGTCCTGGCCAGATACTTACGGTTCGACATCACTCTGTTGAACAGTTCGCATCCGAGCCAGTAGAGGAGCTGAGAGATGATTTGTGCCGTGATGACCGAGTGAATATCGTACAGGTCCAGCACGAAGAGCGTCGATGACAGCAGCGAAGTGACGTTTCTGGGAGCGGGCTTCGCTCTCTGTTTTGGAGACGGCGGACGGAAACGCTTCTCAAGAGGCTGCTCCTTAACTGTAGACTTCCTCTTGAAGATCTTCCATTCGTTTTGGAATGCAATATCCTCAAATCCAGGGATTGTCTCGTGCTCCAGCATGGCAGGGTCGAGAACTTTATCCAGTCGTCTCTCGGCATCTCGGACGATTAGCACAAATATCTCGTTGATGAGCTCTGCAAGCTGTGCCTGGAATGTGGTTGTCGCCTCAACCAATCCAGCATCTTTCTTGAGATAATGTAGGAGGAGCGTCGCGTTTGAAATCCAAAAAGCTAGGATAGTCATATCCCACTGGGATTTTTCAACGACAGCGTTGATGCGAGCCATTGCAGATACGAGTAGTCTTCTCAGCAACTCCGGGCTAGCATGGTAGTGTGCATATCTCGCGCTGAGGAAAATCATGTTGGCAGGGACTGGTTTCTGTGATGGCGACCGCTGGGGTGTCATCTTGGTGACCACAATATCCAGTATCCGGTCCAGTTCGTGCTCTTGGAAGACAAACATTTGGTCGTGGAGACAGCGACTCCAATCGAATTCTGCCTGTTCTTCTTCAAAGTCATCCATCGGCTAGCAGTAGGTCGCATGAGGTTAGCCGACAATAAGTAAAATTTAAGAGAGAAGAATGGAGAAATAAGAAAGAACCGCGGTTGTTTAGACATACCTCCGGTTGATCGTCCATTCCGACGTTGCCCAAGTCAACTTCGAGATCGCGGGCACTCTCCATCATCAGCCGTCTCCGCATTTCGTTTTCCGCCATTTCCTCCTCGAAGCGGTCCTGTGAGAAACCGGGGTTGTAGAAGTCGCCCATGATGCCTGCGCTGCCGATAGAGTAACCGTTGTCATGGAGGTAAAATGACATGTCGCTGTCTGGGGGCACAAAGTCGAACGCCGTCCGTCCGGAAGATGTCTTTTGCTCTGAAGACGCTCCCTTGTCCAGCAGCAGTTTCGATATGCCCTTGTGGCGATTCGTCATTGCCCACATAAAAGGTGTCCATTGGTTGCGGTCCTGCTGGTTCACATTGGCACCCGCCTCAATGAGAGCCTCGACGACCTTCTCGTGACCCTGAAGACTTGGTTAGTTAATCGTTACATACATCATCGATATCCTCTCTTAGTATTGTAGGAGCGAGACGAACAAAGCAGCTAGCATATATCAATGCAGGGGTTCCATCGTCGTCGGGGAGATTGACGTCCACGAAGGACTTGGCATCTCCCTCGAGCAGCTTCTTGACCTTGTCCGTGTCGCCGTTGCTGGCAGCCATGGTCAAGGCCCTTTGCAGTATGTCCTTCTTTTCCGACTCCGTCATTTTTTCGTTTGTTATAATGGCATCCTCATCTTCGAGCGCGGCCTCGTTGCGATGCGCAGCTTGGGCCGCCAGCATTTCCATGAGTCTGGCGTCGCTATCCTTTGGGCCGCCACCGACGAAGTCGTCCTGGTTCGAATCGTTCAGGGACAGATCACCAAAGTTGAGTGGCTTCGCGAGCACCGGCGAGGTGAGGAATTGAGACTGGCCTGCCCCAGAGTTAGCGAGCCCGATTCGATGCCAGATATGCTATAGCGGCTGGCTATAAAGGGGGTTTTGTTCCGTTCGCCACACGGCGCACCGCAAAACTCAACAACGCAACGCACCTTGCCAGCCGTCATACATCTCCGTCTCCGGCATTGTGAATTCTCCAACAGCATGTCTCCGATCATCCAGCGACGTGGGCAGATCAGCCGGAATGGTCCGCCGCTTCTCGCCGCCATTGTCGCTGCCAGAGTCCCCAGGATCCATGGTGGGAGGAGGGGCAGGGCCAGAGTGCCTGGCTCATGGGACGCCGCAGCCGGTGGTCGATGCACGGACGAGCTCGAGGCCGAGTTGGGTATTGCGATCGGATCAGAAGCCGCTGCTTGTCTGCTCGAGCAAAGGCGCGTTTCGGCCAACGTCTGGAGTCGCGTGGGAGGTGGCCTTGACAAGAGAGCGGTCTACTATCCTACCCACTTTCAACGGCTGTTAGCTATAGGTTCGTCATCGGATACGATATCGAACGGGGTGGTCCGTGCGCAATCTCCTTGGCCAGCTCACCTTACTGCAACGAATAATTCCCCGTTGAAGGAAAAAAATAAGGTGCTCACGGCTTCATCAAGCGAACTGGGGAAACGGGTTTATTCATTTATGCTTTTTTAAAGCTCCTTATCATTTCTTTGTTCTATTTTCTCTGAAACCTTCCTTTTTTTCCCTTTGATTTTGGGCTGCATCACCGTACCTTGGCGGGCTAAAATACATGTGAATTTCGTTAATGCCCAAAGTCAATTTCCCGCTCTACGCTACCCGTTTGCCAAATGCCCGGAATCGCTTGACTCCTCCATCAGGTATCATGGTAAGCTTCACATGCGTAAGAGGCACATCTCCAACCGCAGACACAAACTTGTGCTCCACGTCCGGCCCAGTCTTGCTGGGCGCTACGGCCTCCACCCATCCCTCAGAGTTCGCTTCGGGCTGGCCCTCTCCTTGCCACGACAGACCGTGGACTGCAACTTTCTGCGGGAAATTTCCTCTAAAGTGCGCCGTGTCCACGATAAACTCCTGGATATATCCCGGGGCTCCCAATTTGACTATCGTCCAGTCGACGTGGTCCTTGCCTCGAGAGCGCTTCGTCTCCCAACCATCGCCCATGTCCTTGCCGCGGCCCGGCAGCAGCAGGTTGTCCTTGGTACCAAAGTGCTGATCGCTGCATGAGATGGCAATGCCGCCGTTTTGCGCCGCAGCAAGGTCGAAGACGGCGTCTTTGTCCTCGGGGAATACAGGGACTGCGTGTCCAAACAGGCGGAATCTGGCAATGCCTCCATCCGGGTACATGTTGAGTCTCACGTGGGTGTACTGCTTGCCGGTGGGTTCTTCAAGCTTCCAGCCGTGCCTTTGAGATGGCCCGCACTCCCGAATGTCGAGGATGGCTTCCCACTTGCCTCGGCCGCCCTTCCATGAGACGACCTCTTCATCGTTGTCACTGAAGCAGCCTTCTACGGAGATGGCAGGGGCATTGTTGCCATTGAAGAAAGCCGTGTCTATTTCAACGCCTTTGACTGTGCCAGAAGCAACACCGAGGCGAATCACAACCCAGTCAAATTCTTCAGCATTGTGGCGTCTAGTCTCCCAGCCGTCGTACCAAGCTCCGGTATAGACCATCTTGCCCGGCTGGCTGATGGGCGCTGTTGGGGTTAAGAGGTTGTTGGCCTCAGCAAACCACTCATCTGAAAACCCAAGAACCTTGCCACCCAATCCCGCTGAGACAAGATCTGATGCATTGAAACTCGTGTCAGTAAATGCATGCTCATGTTGCTCATGTACGTGCATGTGTAAATGGGGAAAAGATGAACATACCTATGCATTCTAGACGGAATGTCTTGTCAATTTCGTCGGGGCCCAGCTGTGTTGCCTTGATAGCATCAAGCTTATACTCGACTTCATCAGCAAAAGACGACATTGTGCGCGAAGCTTGAGAGTAGACAGTTTGATATGACACTGGAGGGTAAAGTCGCTCAGGAGGTGAGAGTCAAGAGAAGCAGGGGTTAATTGATGTTTGTAGTCGGTTGGTGTCGTGTGCCCGACCGCCTGATAAGAGAACATAAGCTGCGGCCCCCTCCTTGAAGTGGACATTGCGTGTGCTGTAGAATCGGCCACCTCCGAAGCCGGCCGGCGCTGAGACCCGGCGTCAACCGGTCAAATAAGCGGGGAAGCGCATCAATCCTTCGAGGGGGTGGCTTATTTAAGGTCTTGGCTTTTCAACAACAGCAGGAGTATATGTTTGTGTATTGGTCGTTGCTGTTTTGTTGCTGTAATAAGGCAAAAGAAGTGCGTTGATTGCGGTGGTGTTTCGACAATCTCCTCAACCAGGAGTATACAAAAATCACCTCGAGCAGACTACCGCATGCTATAGTCACCCTGGAGTAGTATTGAAATGATAGATGAATACCATTCTGCTACATTGTGCATATATCGTCAGAGTGGAATACTATAGGAGTACATGTAGCAAGTCATCGAGCCCCCCTGACCACTGCCGATATTTTCCAAGCTTACATAGCCCTCAATCGGAAGATTAACTATTGGTTACCGATATCGTGGACTCAATTATCGAACCCGGCAGCCTTCAAGGATGCACGGATGACCAATTGTCTCCTTCTGTGCTAGCACACGGGCTGTAGCCCATCCGTCTGCCTCCATTGATTCAAATGAGACAAGGCAAATGTAGGGTAAAGATGAAGCACGAGTCCAGCCCCCAAGAATCGCCGGAGCCAGCGGGTACAATCGCTGTGGAGAGGACACGGAGGCGTTAGACCTGCGTTTTCGGGTTTGGCAGAGGCCGCCATCTGCGAGGCAGCCCGAGAAATTTATTTGCAATGGCCATGTTGACTTGCATTTGAATGTGTCACCAATATGTATGCTGCGCCAATGCCCAAGTCCAGCGGGCTCCCTTGCTCGACAACATTGGACGCAAGTTCACAAGAAGGCGCAATTGCATATTGCTCAATGAACAGGCAGTGACACGAATTACATGCCGTCTTCACTTGTACACCGTTAGATGCACAATATAGTTACACGTTTACCACCTGGACCTCGTATCCACGTCCCAATGCCACCTCTTTGCGTGCTGCCTAGGTAAAATTGTGTGTTTATTCACTGTCACAGCGCTTGCTTCAGAGCTTCCCCGCGCTACGGCCCCCATATTTGGCCACCGTCTTTCTTCGGTTTGCTAATCGGCGGCGCTGATTGGCCCAACTTCCCGATTGCTGTTATCTATCGTGTTCCCCACTGTGGCATACCAAGCCGAATCGGGACTTGATCCTGGTCGTACGGCCATGACGTGCTGCATTCGGAATCTACATCAATTACTCGTCACTTTATCCAAGCTGCCTTCATCTCTTTGCTTGCTGCTCTTTTCCTCTTCTCTTCATTCACCAAGCACACTGTGATCAGCCGACACAACTCAAAGAAGCCCAACGGCCCAAAGGGTACCAATCAGACTTCAGTTCAGATACTGATCATCACGGGACTCGCTTCCCGAAGCTTCAAGTTTGCAGTTGAGCTGCATCGGAGCTGTGTGCACTAGCCAATCGAAACCCTCCATCTTTCGACGTCAAATCTTCGTTTTGCATTTTCAGCCCGACGCCATGGCAAGCGCTACTGGCTTACCGGAACGATTGCCCAACGGCTCCGAGGAGGGGCTGACAAGCCGCGAGACTGAACCGCTTCTTGGCCGCCCTGGAGATGTTTCGCAAGAAGAGGGCAAATCAACCCTCAATAACTTGGTCCTAGGTATGTACCTTTCGAGATTGCATCGCCACCCGGATATTGGAAGTAAGCTCCCCTAACACGAACCAAACAAGGCACTGGTATCATCGCGCAGATAGGCATCTGGCTCCTCGTCGTGCTCATCTGGGCTAGTGTCTTCACCAAGCCTCTCATCCTCTTCTCGGGACACCCTCTTGCCCAATCCTTCGCTGTTCTGGTGCTGGTACAGTCAGTTCTGTTCCTCCAACCCACCCATACAAGCGACCAGAAGCGCCTCGGGCAGCGTGTCCACGGTCTGCTTAACCTGCTGGCATTCCTCTCTCTCGTCGCCGGTATGACCATCATTGAGTACAACAAGGAGAAGAGCCATAATGCGCACTTCCACTCGGCGCACGGCTACCTCGGTGTCATTACCTCCATAGTGCTCCTGCTGCAATACCTTGTCGGCTTCACCATGTGGGCTACGCCGAAGTTGTACGGAGGCGAGGAGAATGCCAAGGCCATTTGGAAGTACCACCGGTACAGCGGGTACTTTGTTTTGCTGCTTCTACTGGCCACCATCAACAGCGCGACCCAGACGGACTACAACAAGAACGTATTGAAGGTGAAGCTTTGGGCTACGTTTAGTCTGTCGGCTCTTGTTGTTATTGGGGTTTTCCCCCGGATTCAGAAACAGAAGCTGGGCTTCAGCCGGCCGAGTGTGTCGCTTTGAATGAGTCGAAAATGCCAAATCGATAATCTAGCCGGCCAGTTTAAAAAGTGCTTCATTACCTGGTTTCCACAATTTAGTTGGACTTTTCTTTGTGTAGTTATACCTACGGAGGACAGAATTCATTGCAAATCAATGAAAATTCGTACCGTGACCAAAGTACTGGCCTGTGTGTACGTGTATGTATGCCGCGCGCGAAATACGGGGTTCAACGGTTTCGAAATGAGAACAAGGAAAAATGGAGCCACAGTATGATTGTTTTCATCAAATACCACGACTCAGCCTTGTAGTGGAAATATATTCCTCGTCAGGAACCGTAGCAGTTTATTTTTGGCCAAGCTAAGCTTTACGATGCCGAAGGACGAAGGATCCGCCAGTCCTAGACTCTAGTTCTCGTACGAAGACAAGCAATTTCAACGGTGGGTCTGACAAGGAAGCCTCACCTGAGGCGAGTCGCTATGCTGATATTACCGAAGTCCCGAAGATGACGACGGGTGGAGAGTCCTCTTTCGGCTCCAAGCAGGACTTTCCCACCCCGTATCCATTGTCTTCGGAAAAATAAAAATAAAAGAAAATCGAAGCTTTCGTCTTGAGGGCTGGGAAGGGCCTGAAGTGGAGCGCAGAGCGTGTCGTCTGGAAAACTAGACCTGTTCCTGATCCCGTGGTGATCTTAGCATCTGGCAGCAGATCACCATTTCTGTGGAATTCCGGTACGATATTCCATTGTTGATCTCGGATACACGGAGATGGCGGAGACCCTAACAGTGTCTGTATGAGCATAGGTTTGCACATGTGAATGGCGTCGGAACGAGTCAATACAAGCGACTCCAAGTAGCAGCCAAGCAGGGCTTAGGCCCTTGGGTTTAGTGGCCAGGAACAAGTGTCTTGCATGTAGATAATAAATACCTAGTATGTTTTATATGCTCTCTGTCTTCTGCTCATATATTACTCATACTGAGCACCTAGTCTACGGCACATACTAAGTTACCTTTGGCCATTCTCCTGTACTGCACCTCTCATCAAGTACCAACAGTCAGACTGGCGTACCATTTAAACTGTCATCTCACGGCTTGTTGTAAAATTGATATGAATACAGGTTTCGGTAATGCCCAGCACCTCAAAAGCTTCCCTTCACAGCGCCGTGCATTTGCATTAGCCATTAGCAGGCTCAGAGCGACACGTGTCTCCGTCGTGTCCACTTCCCCAATACGGATTCGGCCAGGATCTCCAATGGTACGCCACCGACGCAATAGCGGGCCGCAAATTCACTCTCGACGTCACCCACCCGTTGGGGCCAGGCGCCTTCCCGGTTTGTCGCCTGTACGGGTACGGGGTCTTGGTTTCGGTTGTGGTGATGACAAAGACGGCGCCTTTTGGCTACGACCAGGACATGATCTGCTTGGGCCTGTTACTTTGCTGCTGCAAATAGAAGGCTGTCGACTGTGGCGTAAAGTCTCCTGGCTTTATCCAAAGTTGATACCCTCTTACCGTTTCCACCTCTCCGCTCCTCTCCCGCCTTTGCCCTTTTGTCTCCCCATCTCCTGCAGTAACAGGTCACATCGTCTCCGGTACTTACGAGTACTCGTACCCAACATGCTAAGGGTAAAATGAAAAAATTGCCCGCCTGCGTGTGCGGCTGAACCTCCCCCTTTGCTACCACGACAAGTTGCTTTAGTAGCGGGTTCAATACGTCATTGCACTCCTAGACATTGTGCTCGTTATACCTCAGAATGCCGCATCGTGACAAAAAGCCCGGGTAGCGGCATTGTGGCTTTCTTTCGCGGTGTCGGCCATTGCATGTCTCAGTTGGAGTCTGGCCGGCTTCTCATTTCCTTTGTGGTGGTGGCGTGATGCGGTGAAGGCAAACAATGCCCCAAGGGCCGGCAAAGAGCATATCCATGCCGCGAACAAGCGGTTCCGCTGGAGAGGCTTGCTGGTGCAAGCGGGTCATTGCCAACGTTGAAATGAGCTATTGTGGATACAATCCAGTTTCCCGGACAAGATGCTCCCGTTTCTTTGGGATTTTCATCGAAAGACGAAGCACTGGTATGTACGTGTACGGTAGACGGGGGCCGTTGACAAAAGGCCGTCCAACTACATACGAGGTTGGATTGCCACAATGCCATATTACATGTACGTGCGAGTCAGCTCGTAGTTTGGTGAGCTACACAGCCTCTGTGGTTGGTCTGGATACGTAGTAGTCGTGCCGGAGCGGGAACAGGTAGAGAGACTGGAGTTTGCTCGCCCCTTAGGGATGGGCCGCTGTCACGGTTTTGCCCTTGGCTTCTTCTTCTCCCTCTCCCTAGGCCACTCAACTTGATGGCTCGGACCGATCGCCTTCCGCCAGGCTGTATTGCATTGCATTCAGTGCCAAGGTGGGTTTGGTTTTGGCAGGTTTTGCATCACCTTCCCTGCCACTTATATCGGTGGCCGATTCTTTCTAGAGGACAGTCATCCTCCACCCCACCGCTACGTCCTACAGGGGGGGCATTTGAAGATAAATCCTAGAATCAGATGGTTTGGCATGCTATGAGGTGGGTATATAGGCCGCGGATGCAGGTTAATGGCCCGGGATTTGATGGTCATGGGAGGCGTCTGCTTAGCAGTCATTTTTTGCCTTTGCCGACAGGATAGCAAAGTGTATTGGCTAAAAAGTACTGTACATGTAGGTGGCCATCTCAAAGAATCGCATGGTGTTGAGTCGAAGCTCTCAGCTACAAGGTACATGGATTTGGAATATTATGCCGGGGATTTTACCAATTCTAATCAACTAAAAATAAACTCATTTGGCGAAGAGCTTGCATCCGAAAACGACGTCTACAGTATACCATGCCATCAAGGCAAGTCCAGGTATGTGGTTGTATGAGCGGGGGGGTTTTCGGTTGAAGCTGCGCACACACATTCATGTGACCCCGGGGGAGATGACGGAAATGGAACAGCGATATGAGATGATAATGACTTTGCCAAGGATCACAAACTTTGTTCTCTCTCGTTAAAAGAAGGGAGAATACGAAGTATTTGCGGCTGCACCGGGATACAGCCTTTTGGCCTGCTTCACAAATGACGTTGCTGCAGCAGGCCCCGTGGGGGAGATGTCACATACTGACTGGGGGGGCTTTTTTTTTTTTTTTTCCCTCTTACGAAGCCGAGTCTGCCTGTGTGTCGTTCCTTTTTGTGAGACATGCTTGTACGGCGATGCGCCGTCATCAGGCGTACAACAGAGGTTGAGCGTCGGCGACGACGGATCGGCGGTCGATCTGTCGGTCCATTCCCCGAAGGACATGGCATGTTGTTCACGTTGCAAGGAGGATAGAAGCACATGTATGTACAGTACAGTATCATTTGGGGTCTGCATGATTGCATGTACGTCACAACATGGCCTGACAAAACCTCGAGTGGCCGTGATTCGTCCCTCGTACCCGGTGTTGGCCATCCCTGCGGGCGGTAGCACGACGTCGGCCTCGCAGCCTTTTGGCTAGGATTCATTGCATGAATGTCATTTTTTATGGATGCTGGAAGGCATAGGTAGGCACAAGGACTGTACTATGTACTACTATGTACAGGGAGCGGACGGATAGGAGAGCCGTCGTCAATACGGGGAGACCAGTCAGCGGTACCGTAGCAAGCATTGGATGCGGGCTTGCAACACAGCATGAGGCATTGCTCAAACGCCCAATTCGGAGCTTCGTTGGATAGGGCTAGTTCTGGCTGGCGTCCGGGGAAAGGTTGCGTGGATGTGGATGCTAGTCGAGATCAATTTGCAGGGCCCGAGATTGCTGGTACGAGAGCAGACAAGGTCGCAACTTGGCTAACAAGATCCATGGCATCGAAGCTTTTTGTTCGGCGCCGCTTTGGTCTGTAAGCTGCTAGCGCGCACTCTGCTTGTCTGCGTAACCCACGCGCCCCTGGCTGGTGGACCCGGGTTGAGCTGCTGAGTGAGCGAGCATCAACGAGGCCATCGTGTCGTTCGTCTTGATTTCCGAGGGATCGAAGGGCACAAGTGCTCATGTTCCTTGTCCTGACAGCTCCTGGGCATCTGTCCCAGGGCATGTACAAGCACTAACCTTGCTCGGGGCCTCCTGGCAGCGTTTGGGGGTAAGATCGGTGCATTTAGTAATAGTACCTATTGACATCTGCTGTCTTCTCAACCGCATGTAAAGCATCAGCATCGGGCCGCACCATTGCATCGATACGGCGGTCAGCATTTTAGGCCGGACCGAGCAGATGGATGTTCGATTCCATTCCATGTACATGTCCTACAGGATTGGCGCTGAAGCCTCACAGCTGACAGACAGATTCGTACCATCACCAGAGACATTTCGTACTGCTTCACTTTTGCCAGGTACCTGCTATAGTATCTAGTATCTAGACACTGGGCTGTGGCACAATTCAAGTCCTTCAGCGACTGGTTCAACTGACGCCACGCATACAGCCAGCCAGCCATGTACAGTACACGTAGTCACCCATTGATATGGATGCCTTCATGTTGTCAGCGGTCAGCGGTCAGCAACATGCTGAGGTTACATGTCGGCGTTGCGTGAGCTGCCGTTGCTTGGATACACGTTGTGCCTATGGCATCGACGAGAGGTCTGTGAGTATATGCAAATGTGAACATGGAACAGACACGTCGGCACGGCTGCCCCGTTTCCAGGCAAGCGTCTAAAGCAGCCCTGAGGTAAGTCCCGTTAGTCTGGTAGCCAAGACGGAAAGCTGAGATGCTCTGTAGAACGCAGATGCTCCGCGTGGCCGCAATTTAGAGTTGGGGGAAAGGCACGCGAGCTTCACGATGCCCATTAGCACGGCCAAGGCCCCCTCTCACTTTGGACGAAACGGCCTGGTACAAACGCTCGGAGGACTTGCTAACTTGGAGTTAATCAACACGAATTTAGCTGCGGCTACAGGTACTGCTTGCTAGTGTGCTCAAGTGTACTCCGTACCGTACATTGACATCCATTTGATGATGTGCTTCATGTGTGTTTGGTGTTTAAAACGCAAGGCGTCGGTCTATTCCCGGCTGGTGAAGAATACTGTACTCGTACATGCAACCCGCACTGCAAGCACAAGGAGGTCCTCGTCTACACCAAGGAAGAAAGGCAAAATCCCCGATAGACCTTGGTAATAAAAAGACATGGAGAGAAAAAAACCTCTTCACACCCCTTGACGTGGGGCTTCTGGGATCGCTGGATTGGTTCACCGGAAGGGCCTTGGGGGTTGGCTGGTGCTTAGCGGGCTCCTAGTGAATAAGGCCTGGGCTGATGATGAACGCCAGCCTCCAGTTCCTGTCGTCACCTACGTCATAATTTTTTTTTTCGCTCCCCTAAGCGGCCTGGCTGCCGGGGGGTGTTTCTGGGGGGGCGATGACATGGGGGGGTTTTGTGGAAGCGCTTTTTTGGCATGCAGAGCCAAACTTTGCCCGCCAAAACCAGTCCATGCAGTCCATCCAGTTTCTGCGCCCCCCTTCGCGAGTCTCTGCAGCGTCCAGTCTCCAAGTCTGTTTTCCCCAAGCAAGAAAACGCCTCCGGCTCTGCAGCAGGCCTGGCCAGACCCGGAGTCTAAGCTACAGCAGCAGCAGCAGTGACAGCAGCAGTGACAGCAGCCCGGAGCCACTGACGGCGGCAGCAGCAGCAGCAGCAGCAGCCAGACCATTAACGACTCGGCCATCTCCCCACCCTTGCCCTGGCCCGTGGCTCGACTCGACTACCGCTGCCATACCAGACTCAGACTGCACTGCACTGCACTGGTTGTGGTCGCTACTGTATACCACACCTGCCGCACCGCTGTGACGTGTGAGGAGGCCCTATAGGGAAGCACACCTAACCACCACGCTTTTCCCGCACCAGACACTTGACCTGCAAACCTCTCCACACAACCAGCCCGTTTTGCCCGGCGTAGCGAGAACACCAGAGCGAAATAGAAGTCGAGGCCAGAGGGGACCGGGAACAAAGAGGCAAGAGACAGAGACAAGAAAGAAAGAGAAAGAAGAAAGAAAACAGAAGCACAAATAAGGGTTACGGGACACAGACAGAAACACGAGGCAGACGACACGGAGCCTGCAGAAAGTAAGTGACAGGAGCCGGACAAAGCAGAAAAAAGCAGGAAAACAAGACAGGTAGACAGACGGACAGACAGACGGCCAGTCAGTCCAGTCAAAGAGACCGCAGCCGCACAGAGACCACGCAGAGGCCAGAGACAGACCCGAGAAGCCATCACCGCACTGGCTGGCCCCTCCCCTCCGCCTTTGCTGCCCTCTCGCCAGTTACCGCTGCTGTCGTCTCTGAGCCTTTCCTGCGCCTTGGATGCTGCCGCCCTGTCCTGCGTATGCGGCATCCCACTTGCCGACCTGACCTGAGAGATCCACCGCCATCCCTCTTCTGTGAGAAGAGGCATGAGGCATGCCACGCCAGAGCTACTCGGCCGAAAAGAGAGCCCTGTTCTCGCCCTCTCTCCCCATCCCGGCTTCTTCTTCCTCAACCACAACCTCGACTGAGACTCCGTCTCCCACCTCGACGGCCTCCTGGACGCGTCGACTGGAGCTGCCCACCGGACCCTTGACTCATTGGACCGTCGATGCTACCGACCCGACCGCTGCGAGAAATGGACGAGTGACGGTCAGCACCTCGCAAGATCGATATGCGCATGCCAAAAGCGCAATGGCAGCACGCCGCTCTAGCTATCCGTTCTCTTCCCCGAATCCCACTGCAGACTCGACTCCTTCCAGGCCCTCGGTCTCGCGGCGTATAACTGATGTGAATGGCCGGGGTGCCAATGATGATGACCACCAGGACCAGGACCAGGACCAGGAACACAGCCAGAACCAGAGCCAGAGCCAGAGCCGGGACAATGTCGATGTCAATCTCCGTGTCGATACCAATGCCAATGCCAATGTCAATGCTTACATCAGTGCCAATCTCAACACCAATGTCGATGACGATGACGACGATAGCCACGACTGTTCGCCCACTGCTCTACGTTCCTCTGTAGCCAACGGTTCCTCAGAAGGTGAGACGCCAACGGCTGAGGCACAAGCCCAATCGCAGCAGAAGCTTGTTGAATATCGGGGAAAGTTGATCCGCGATCTGGAGCTGCGGGACCTCTCCGCTCACGAACTGCACCTGGGCCAGCCCGATAAGGCCCGCGTGGCACCCATTCTTGAGGATGCAGTCTTGAATTCCCCCTATCCAACCTCTACCTTTACCACCGCGTCGACCGAGTCTGGAAACACAATTCGAGGAGGCATGACCCCGGCACCCATTGCAAGCACTCCATCATACCCTTTCCCTCGGATGACTATGCCGCCTGGAAGCCTTGGCCCGTCAGGTTTTCTTCAATCCGCCACTCAACCATCAGCTGCATCAGGTTCCTCCCGCTCTCCCCAAGTGATAGCCTTTGAACATCGCGGCGTGCTTGATAGAGTCCTATCAGAGACGTCAACCCCGGCTTCGGTTTTGAACTTCCAACCAGGAACCACACCGCAACCCGACAACTTTGACTTCCCCACCCCTAACCTGTATGATCTCTCGTTAATGCTTTCTGCCGAACCAGGCCTCGATGCCTGGTGGAGCACAGTCGTCCAGGTTATGCGAGAAGTGTACAAGGCCGAGCGTGTGACGTTGGCAGTCCCAGCCGATACCACAGACATTGAGAACGTGCCTTGGGGACAAAAGGCTACATACAATGAACATGAGCAGGATGACCTCAGTATGGAATACTTGGCTAGGGGCACCAGTGCTGTACAGAGTACGGATAACGATGCCATCGATGATGTTGTCGCCAGCCCTACAGCTGGCACACCTGTGGACGGACCGAAACGACCTGGTTTCGTAAGCCGTCACTCCTTTACTAGCTTCGAAGAGAATAAAGAGAGGTCGCAGGACGGACTAGTAATGGCGGCACCTCGTCGGCCTACCTACTTGACGAGGAGTCAAACTCACACTGCATCCATCCACACTGCGGCAGCACAGACAAATGACCACGCCAAGCTCAACAAAAGCACCCTTGAGCAGCATGACTACATCGAAGAAGAGCAACAGCAGCAACAGCGAGATATCCCCAGCTGGGAAGCGCCTTTTGCGGCCAAGTACAACGGCCAGGGCAGAGTCCTTCCTGTTCTCCAAGCTCTTGATTATGAGGCTGACCCTCTAATTGACAACACTGGCGTCATGAGAGTGTTGGAGCGCGGGCGACCTGTTGCCTTGACAAGGAATTATCCTTACTTGGCGCCAGCGACTCCGTCTGTACCACCGACGGGACAGGCGGGAGTCCTCAGGTCTGGCCCAAGGACGCCCGGCCAAGAGCTGCCAAAGAAACCTAAGAATAAGAGATCCGACTCTGCAACCAAGCTGACGTCCTTCTTTTCCGGCGCCACAGGTGCCCGTTCCTCCATCAGAGCTAAGGTTCATTTTGGCGACACCATACTAGATGACGACAGCCCAAGGCCGCCCACTCCAAAATATGAAGAGTATGAACAAACCCCTCCGTCGCCGTGGTCGCAGTCTCCGGCACCGTCACCCGCAGTTAGGCCTGATCCAAAAGAAAACCCCTTCTTCACCGATGCTACCGTTGATGAGGACTCTTTTAACCCCGACCCCACACCGACGGATTACACCACGCTGCGCCCTCCTGAAGCTATTGGCGTTGATCACTCCTGGACGGTTCTGCATATACCCCTTTCAAACGTCTTGGCCTCTAAACTGCAGCCCCATCCCTTTAAGCTTGATGCCACCACGATGCAGCAGAAATCGCATTCGAGAAGCAGCCAATCACCAGAGAGCACCCATCGCCACCATCTTACGGAACCCGAGAGTCAAAAAAGAGACAAGCCCGCTCCAATTGCTATTTTATCCATTCTCAGCCCTGTCATCCCATACCCAGCCAACTTGCGGCACTCGCTAGAGCACCTTGCACCACATCTCGCCACGTCTTTTTCGCTGTGTCGACACTATACCAATCTCGAGACAGAACTTGCCGGGCTCAAGCGAAGAAGACCATCCACGACTGGATTCGGTGCAGTCTCGGCATACGGCCAGTCTGTGGAGAGCGCTGCTTACCTCGCTGCGGACGACGCGGCTGTTTTACAGCAATCGTTGCCTGGGAGCATCACCAGTCCAAGCGACTATTCCGGTATTTCTAAAAGTACGACCGGCTCACCGACGGGCACTCCCGGATGGGATTCAGGGGCTCTGATTTATCTTGCGGAAAGGCGACAGCCTGCGGCCAGTCCGGCGGGCATCTCTCAATCGTCAGGAGGGTATTTCGGCAGCAAGCTTGCGAGGCAGAGCTCACAGCGGTCTCGAGCTGGATCCAAGGAGGATCCTTCGGGAGACGTGCGACCATCTCGCTTGTCTGGCAATAAGGCCCCTCAAACTCCCCAGGCTGCCGTGACGGACACCGACGAGTTGGCAGATAAACACACAGGGAGCTCTGATGAACCTAATCCAAAGGATGTTCACTCCCGAAATAGCCTGGATGGAAGTATTGACCTTGACCCCTTGGTGGGCGATAGATACCTCGAGTCTTTGAAGTTCGACCAGGGTCCGTTGAAACGAAGTCACACTCTTCTGCACAGCTATGGGGCAGACTTCGCTTCGACGTTCCAATCACTTCCCCCCGGCGCCAGCCTACCCGGCCGGCCCCCGCTGTCATCTAACCCAGGCGTTCTGCAGAGAAGCAGCTCATTCATCGCCTCAGCTGCTGACATGCCACCACCTTCTGATAAATTGAAGGGCCTCATACTGGATTCGTTGCCGGCCCAGGTATTCGTTGCGTTACCACAGACGGGTGAAATTGTCTGGGTCAATAGCCGTTACCTGTCCTACCGAGGACAGACAGTGGCAGATCTATCCGCGGATCCTTGGGGTAGCATTCACCCAGACGAGCGCGATGAATATCTCAGCGCCTGGAGCCACTCGCTGCGAACTGGAGAGCAGTTTTCTAGTACGGTAAGAATTAAGAGGTTTGATGGCGCTTACAGGTGGTTTTACGCTCGTGCTGTAGCTTCCAAAGACAAGCGAGGGACTGTTGTGCAGTTCCTAGGTTCATACCTGGATATTCATGAGCAGCGCATAGCAGAAATCAAAGCAGCCCGCCAACAGGAGGTTGAGGCCTCAGAAGCGAAGCACCGCCTACTAGCCAACCTGATCCCGCAAATCATCTTTACGGCAACGGAGGAGGATGGCGTGACGTTTGCAAATGAGCAGTGGCTGTCTTACACCGGCCAGAGCTTTGATGATGCGCTGCGCCTGGGCTTTATGGATTTTGTTCATCCGGAGGACTTGGCCAGGTGCCGCATTCCTGCTACGCAGCCCGCGTCTTCACCATCGTCGTCAAACCGAAAGGACAACGGGAGCTCCAGCGCTAGTGACGCCACAAACACACCCACCGGCGTAACAAAGGAGCATTCGGCGGAGCCTCTGGGCCATGGGCGAAAATCAAGCAAGCAATTTGGCTCCGGCAAGGACGCAGGCTATCAGCTTGCCAATCCCGAGATAGCAGAGCTCGCCAAAAAGGGCGTCATCAAAGTGGGAACAGACTCCAATGGCAGACTATCCTACACGACGGAAGTCCGACTGCGTTCAAAGACTGGAGAGTATCGGTGGCATCTCATTCGCTGTGTTGAGATTGACACTATCGACTTTGGCAGCGGCGCAAGTTCCTACTTTGGCTCTGCCACCGATATAAACGACCACAAGCTTCTTGAGGCGAAACTGAAAGAAGCCATGGAATCAAAGGGCCGTTTCTTGAGCAACATGTCTCATGAGATTCGTACACCCCTTATAGGGATATCGGGCATGGTGAGCTTCTTGCAGGATACCACGCTCAATGAAGAGCAGCGTGATTACACCAATACCATCCAGACAAGCGCAAATAGCCTCATCATGATCATCAACGACATCTTGGATTTGTCCAAAGTAGACGCGGGAATGATGAAGCTAAGATACGAATGGTTCCACACTCGTTCGCTCATCGAGGATGTCAACGAACTCGTCTCGACCATGGCCATTTCCAAGCGACTTGAGCTCAACTACCTCGTCGATGCGGATGTCCCAGCATGGGTGAAGGGAGACAAGGTTCGGATCCGCCAGGTTCTACTGAACGTCATTGGAAATGCCATCAAGTTCACGTCGGAAGGGGAAGTTTTTAGCCAGTGCAGAGTATACACTGGGGACGACGCAATAGTAGGAGAAAACGAAATCATGCTCGAGTTTATCATTACCGACACTGGCCGTGGCTTCTCTGAAGAAGAAAAGGCACTCATCTTTAAGCCTTTTAGTCAAATCGACGAGAGCAGCACTAGACAGCACGGTGGCAGTGGACTCGGCCTGGTTATTTCAAGACAGCTTGTTGAGCTCCATGGCGGCAAGATGGAAGGGACAGCAATAATGGGGCAAGGGTCAACTTTCACATTCACGGCTCGTTGCTCGCTTCCTACGCTCGAAGACCGGCCTATAATGCCCAGCAGTCCAGGGTCAACGGCGACAATCGTGCCTCCTACAGCTGCCGAGGCTGAGCAGCGTGCCCATGATGAGATGCTTCCTTCCCATCCAACCCAGCGCGCCCACATCAGGGATGATACAAGCTTCACGAGTGCCGGGTTTACTTCTCCCGGAGGCAATTCAACAGGGAGCTCGAACCAATCCCCTCACTCTGGCCAGTCGCTTGTTACAGATCGGTCGTCCATTACATCGATGAATACGGGGCTGGCTCGTTTCAGCGAGGCTGCTAAAGCTAGCGGTCAAGACCTGTCACAAATGAAGCTTGAGATGCCATCCGACCGGAGCTCAGCGGCGCGGAGTGCAACGCCGGACAAGAAACTGCTCTCTGAAATATTCCGCCCGCCAATGTATCTGATACTGATTATCTGCCCGCAAACACACAGCCGTGAAGCTACTACACAACACATTGAGATGACACTACCAAAAGACGTACCCTATCAGATCACTGCTGTCGCTAGTGTTGAAGAGGCCGAAAATTACATCGGCGGTGATGACCCGATCCGGTTCACTCATATAGTCATCAACCTAGGCGAGGCTGAGGAGGTCATCAGTGTCATGGACCAGATTACAAAGTCTCAGAAGATGGATAGTACAATGATCCTGATTCTCTCGGACTCGGTTCAGCGTCAGGAAGTGATGAAATACTCGTCTGGCACCAAATTCGAGCAGCTTTTCTCGGATAATTTGGTCAACTTCATTTACAAGCCCGTTAAGCCATCGCGCTTTGCAGTCATCTTCGACCCGGATAGAAGACGGGATCTGAGTACCGACTGGAATAGATCCACTGCACAACAAATGCTGGAGAGTCAGAAGGCGAGCTCCCTAGAACTTCAAAAGCGTATGGGTAACAAGGGCTTCAGGGTTCTACTAGTGGAAGATAATCCAGTCAACCAAAAAGTTATGACCAAGTTCCTGATGAAGGTTGCAGTCGATGTGGACATTGCCGTTGACGGAGAGGAGTGTGTCGAAAGAGTCTTTTCGAAACCTCATGAGTACTACTCTCTCATACTGGTGAGTTAATGTGAACTCTTTTGACTTTTGGCATGTCTAAACCGAAAATGCGTTCATTTGGCTAACTTGTATCACAGTGCGATCTCCACATGCCACGCAAAGATGGCTATCAAGCCTGCCGAGAGATTCGGGAATGGGAACTGTCGCGTGGCTATTCTCAGATGCCCATCATTGCACTCTCTGCAAACGTCATGTCGGACGTTCAAGAAAAATGTGCTGCGGCGGGATTCAGCGACTATGTGACGAAGCCTGTGGACTTTATTGATCTCAGCAGGGCCATGTCCAGATTTTTCTAAGCTTCTTTTCTCTCTTCTTCTTGTTGCCATAAAAGGCTTTACTTCTTTTTCACAGCCCGCATTATCTGCTGGGAAATCTTTTGGCAAAGGTTGGCGGCTTTTAGAGGATGTACAAAAAGTTCTTCTCTTGGGCCCCCTTTTCTTCTTATTTCTTCTACTGCATCACCGCCATCATCATCATCACCTTCCTCCTTCTTTCTATCTCTTCATCTTTCTCTCTCGCTCTTCATGACTAATCTGAATAACATTGGAGAGCCGAGCAGTCTTGTGGTATCACGTTCTACAGCAGGCAAAATCATGTTTTGAAGGGCCCTCTTGACGGATTTTTTAGGGCCACTTGAGTCATTCTATGGTTGCTTTTAGGGTGAGATGGAAAGATGGACGGGTTGTATTCTTGTTGTTTTCTTCTTTTTTTCGCCTTTTATTTTTTCTTCTTCTTCATGGAATTTCTTCTCTTCTCTGTTCTTAGCGCTGGCATCAGATTGGCAAGACAGGGGAAAAAGACTAGGGAGGCAATTATTCAGGGCTACGGCTGGGAAAGACTGGGCAAAGGGTTAATTAAATAAAGGACAGGAATGGACGGAGCTCGTTTTTTTTTCTTTAGGATTTTTGTCTTTATTCTTTTTTCAAGGGGTCGGAGCGACCACTTTGTATGCAGGCAAGATGGGGTTTGTGTGTGTGTGTGTGTGTTTTTTTTTCTACTCTGTTCATATTAGGGGATTATATTTCTAGCCTCATCCTCATCCTTCTTCTGTTCTTCCACTCTTCTCTTTCCTTTTTTTTCCACTTCCTGGCCTCGTCGTCTTGCGTGCTGCATGCTTGCTATTGATTTGGTCTTTTGTATTAATCTGACTGTTGACATTGTTGTTTTCGAGAAATAGGACGGGAGAGGAGAAAAAACAAGGGGCCATCCTGTCGTCTTTCCAATACCAGGAGGGCATGGACTTTGGGGTTTCTTTCTATAAACGGATGGCTGAGTGGTGGGGGAAAAAACAAGGGTGAAGAAGAAAACTTTTTTGACATTTTTTGCTGGGTTCACACCAGCTTCTTGAGAAATTTCGCGACATTTTCATGCGCTTTAGGTAGGGGAAAGGGTATTTTAATGGGGATACCATGGCGACAGACGGCCGAGAAGTGAAAACGCTGTTGTTAGCAAATTAGCCATAGGAAGAGATATAGTTAATAAAGTTGATATCCGTTCCAAAACTGCCCCAGCACCTCAAGATGATGTAATATCGATATATTCCATAATCCATCTAACAGTAAAGCCAACGCTTTTGTTTCCCAACTTATAACATCCAGACAATCCAGTCTATATAGGTATCAAATCACCCCAAACAAAACAGTACCAAAGTCGCTTCGTCTGTCACGCTTATCCAGCCCAATGCAACGACAATTTTTCTTTTCAGAATACGCTTCCCATGATACTTTTATCCTCCTTTTCGACCTCGTCTAGATCCTCCGCCTCGGGCTCATGGTCCGCTGCGCTGGCATCTGGCCCAGGCTCATCTCCAAGGCGGTTAGCCAGTGCGCTGCCAGATTTAATTCGAGAATCTAGGGACGCCATACGGGTGCGACGAGCAGTCTCATCGTCCGATGCCTCGGTGTCACTACCCGCAATCGAGGGGTGACCTGAGTACGTGCCGCCGGCATCCCGTCCGACGTGTAAATGAGCAGCTTTGATGTGGCGTATTCGATCCTCCGCGGTGATAAAGGACGGTGTGCCGTCAGGAGAGGAAACAATCTCGTCAAGAGCCCGAGCCGCTTCGATGTTAACTTTCTTCTTGGTTTCCTTTGGAGATTCTTCGTTGTCGCCCTCATCAGAGCTGTTCGATATGTGGCGTTGCTGTCTCCTTGCGGCGAGATTCGTGGCAGAACCCTTTTCCTCGTGCCGTGGCACATGTGCCGCCCTCTGATGGCTGTTGTAATGAGCAGCATGGTTGCAGCCATTCGGGCAGCCTCCCCACCGACGTACGGCAACGAAGCTCTGAGTGTGTTGAAGCTTGAAATCATCCTTGGCATCCTTAGCATCCTTGGAGTCCTTGGAGTCCTTGGAATCCTTGGAGCTCTCGCCACTCTTGTCCTCGTCGTCCTTTTCCTTGTCTTTAATGGCTTGTGTCCTCTCCCTCCGCAGCTCGGACCAAGTGCGTAGCTTGTTCTCCAGATGATACTTGCCATTATCTTGTTTGCGCATAATGAGAAACTCGCAATGGTTAATGTTTCGAAGGTCCTCAAAATACTCGACAGAAAAGTGATACCACTTCATGAGGAATACACGAGACATGAGGCCGTGAGTAACTATACGTTGTTCGTTAGAGATGGAATCACGGCGAGAATGCCATGGGAGGAAGCTCACCTAGGACACACACGCTGGCAAAGTCGTCCTCGCCAAACTGGCGCCACAGACTCTCGTTGAAGCCGCTAACCCGGTCGTAGGCATCCGCAGCACTCTCTCCGTCGGGGATGCGGTAGAAGAAGTGGCCATAGTCGGCCCTCTCCTGCCACATGCGCTCCATCTCGGTGCTGCAAGGCTGGAAGTTGCCAAAATCCTGCTCCCGGAGACGAGGCTCCTCGTAGACCTTGATGCTGGATCGACGGTAGGGCGAGGGTTCGGGGTCGTCCGACGTCAAAGTGGCCAAGATGCCCTCTGTGGTCTCTCGTGTGCGACGATACGGCGAGGTGAAGAAGTGGAGGGTGTCGTCCGGGCGGAGCAGCTTGCGCAGGCGGCGGCCAGCCTCGTGGGCCTGAGCCCAGCCATCTTGCGTGAGCTTGACGCGGTGATCGGGGATTGTCTGGTGTATCTCGCGGTTCTCTGGGCGCAGGCGGTCAGTTATGTCTGGTCAAAGGGCATCGAGGAAAACGGGGAGAAGGGCTTACTGTTGCCCTCGGATTGGGCATGGCGGATAAGGATAATCAGCCGCGGCTTTGCCATGGTCGCTATGCGCACGTGCGGGTATCAAGTAAGATGCTGAGGCTCAAGATGGGAAGTTCGAATCGATCGATCGATCCGCGGGACAGGCAGATATTAATAGATGGTGGTGGGGTGGATGGTGTGTTTTGTAAGCGTTGGTGGGATGATAGTTTGGATGTTGCTGTGTTTCGAACTACTGGCGTCAAACACCCCTTGTCCCGAAACCGGCTCACGGGGAATATCAGGGCTGGCGGAGGAGGAGAGAGAAGATGGAGTTGAGGGAGATGAGATGAAACAAAAGAGAGCCAGAGCTTGGAAAATGGCGAGTTGAGTTGTTTAAAGCGACAGAGAGGCTGCCTTGGGCTAGATGAATGGTTGGGGAGATGGGATGGGCAGCATTCAAGGTGGCGGGCGGCAACCGGCTGTTAGTAAGGCTGAGATACCTGTACCTGTACCTGTACATATCCATTACCTGTACCGGTAGGTGCCGGTACGATTTACAGGTACCGGCCACTATAAACCCGCTGAGAGCCGGCAGTGTCTGGCGGTAGATGAACCACAAGTGCGTTAATGGAATCAAATCAAGATTAGCATGCACCTCGTGCAAACTATAATCCATGTTTCCGCCGCCTGACCTGCGAAGATTTTGCCTCAAGTGGCTCGGTTAGTGCTCCCTTGAAGCTGTATCTGAGATGATGAATTGCTTAGAAAGCTGCCGGAAGGAGAGCAGGAGGCGGATCGTTGTGGCGCAGTTTGTGATGGAAGTTTCGAGGCTGTAGCAGGACATCATATAATCCTGGCCTACGGAGCACAGAGCACAGAGCACAGATATGTAGCAGATGATACTCTAGCATATGCGGCGTAATATTCTCTTGTCAAGAGATCTTCTCATCGTCGGTATATATTAAACGGCCCAATATACTCGTAGGCCTGGAATGAACCTGGAATGGCCTACCCAAGACCTCGGCTTCTGGCGTCCATCTACGGTCGCTGCCCCTCCTTATAAGGCTCAACTCCCTGTAACCTATACTTGGTTTAGTGCCTCTAGCAGCCCATCCATCGGCATTGGTAGAAGCCGTCATGGCTGCCTGTAGTTAGTTGTGATTTTTTTCTCTACCTCTGCCTGCTCTCACCAGACAAACGACATTTACAACCTGCATCGCCAATTCGCTCTCCGTCGCCTCACAAACTCGTCCACAGTCTGTTTGAACACACAGCATACCATTGAGCTCCGAAAACAAACTCCCGCTTCTCTTTCCACAGCTACTTTCCCCTTGGTCGCATCGCGTCGCAAGCATCACCAACCAGCTTCAAAGCCCATCAAAACCACCACCACCCCTTCTTCACACGACCAAAGAAACACCAGCCCACCATGTCCGCCGAAGGCCCCGAGTCAATCCCCACCTCTGCCGACCCTCGCTCCAAGCGCCCAACCAAGCGACGCGCCCTCACCCCCGTGTCCGCCCAAGCCGCCTCCGTCGACGCCCTCTTCGCGAAGCCCGACCAGGAGATCCGCATGCCCTCCTCCTCCGCCCTCGTCCCCGGCAGCAAGCGCCCGCCGCCCCCCGAAATCGTCACAAACGTTCAGGGCTCCAGCGCCGGCGCCGGCTCCGGCGAGTTCCACGTCTACAAGGCCGCCCGCAGGCGCGAGTACGAGCGCCTGAGGGAGATGGACGACGAGGTCAGGCGGGAGCGCGACCAGGTCGACTTTGAAAAGGACAAGGCTGAGAAGCTGCGCAAGGACGAGGAGAAGACGAGGAAGAATCGCGAGAAGAGGGACAAGGCTAAAGCCCGAAAGGCGAACAAGGGCAAAGGTGGAGGGAACGGCGACAACGCAAAAGGACCCAATGGCGATGGCAATAAGACATCGGCGCCTGGAACGGATGATGCCTCTCAAGAAAACAGGAAACCCAACACGGGCGAGAGTGGAGCCGTTAAAAATGACAATGAGAAAGCTACCACCGCTTCCACAGAACCCGTGGGCCTCGTCATTCACGATGACGACTGATGAAAGAAAGTTGGAGAGGGACAGGGGAAGAACGCAAAACAAGGCTGGAGATGTGACCGAAGAGTCTTCTTTTATCGCCTTCAAACACAGTCGGTGATATTGTAACAATATACTAGATAGAAGCAGTGATACCCGTATAGAATGCCATTTCATAGATCTATGTGTCGCCTCTTTCAGCGGCCCTTAGTTTAATACCAATGTCTATTTTGAAAATTTTCGTTTCTCCCCTTAGATTCGTCTGGAAATGCTCCCACCTCAATCCCAACAAGCGTTGGAACAGGATTTGGCCCTTCCAAGCAAACCCGACATGCTATCCTCCCTGATCATGGCTTCCCGGGGCATCGTTTACGTCTTCAATCCTCAACCCTTGCACAAAACTCCCACTCGTTTAGTCGTCACCACCTCCAACTCCAGGGGCGCCACCCTGCTGCATCTTCTTGGCACTGCAGATATCGTCTACTCTTAGTAACAAACAGGCGGCCTAGGGATCACTCAAAGTTAGCTTAGGCTCTTTTTTTGGGGGCAAAGGTTTTAAAGGGCGACCCAACAACATACCTCAATAGCAGTCTTCAGACTCTGCAGCTTAATAGCTTCGGGCTCCCACACGTTATACTCGGTCATATCCGCAATTGCACCAGTATCACCGTTGACGCCCCATGAGCTCTTGCCCTCGGCTTGCTTGGCGCGAAGCTCTGTCAACACACGAACCGGGCTCTTGCCGGCATTCTGCACCAGTGTCCTGGGGATCACCTCAAGAGCATCAGCAACCGCCTTGTACGGCCACTGCTGGACACCCTCGACACCCTTGGCCTTCTGGGCCAGCCGGACGGAGACGGCCATCTCGGTAGCACCACCTCCAGGTGATAGTCGGGGGTGGAACATGACGTTTCGGGCAACGCCCATGGCGTCCTGGAGGTTTCGCTCAATCTCGTTGAGGACGTCTTTGGAGGGACCGCGAAGCAGGATTGTGCAGGCCTTGGGGTCCTGGCACTGTGTGAGGAATGTGAAGTACTCGTCGCCAATCTTCTCAATGTCAAACAGACCGCATCGAGTGCCGACATCTGACTCTTGGAGATCCTCCACTCTGTTGACGATGGTTGCACCCGTAGCGCGAGCTATTCTGTTGTTGTCCGTCTTGCGCACTCGGCGGAGGGCGGTGACATTGGCCTTCATGAGGTAGTGCTGGGCCAGATCTGAGGGCAAAGTTAGCTATGAGGTCATTGACTAACAGAGTCGTGTAATAGCACTCACCAGAAACACCCTTTTCAGTAATGACCAGATCAGGTCGAACAGACAGGATGGTATCGCACATCATCTTGATCTGCTCCTCCTCGATCTGCAGAATTCGGTTCCAGTCCTCCTCCTTTGTGATCTCAATGTTGGTCTGGGATTCACCCTTCTTGTACTCCAAGGGGCAATCCAGCAGGACAATTCGGGGGTTTTCGATGCGTCGTCGCATCTTGGGGTGCGTGATATCCTTGTTCAACATGAGTCCATCCAAAACCCTGCTATCCTCAATCTCGCCACCAGGAACCTTCTCGATACGGGCATATCGCTTGATGTCCACCTCAGTCTTGCCATTGCCGGCTTCCCATGTAACGGTTCGCACAGCCTTGAGAGCAAGAGAGCACATCTGATCCATCCATCGAGAGACGAACTTGGTGCCGATCGAGGAGGAGATGAGCTGGGCCATGGCCTTGTCGTCATTAACATCGATCGGTAGGGAGATCTCGTCGATAATGTCGATGGCATCCTTCAGGGCACGCTTGAAGGCAGAAATGATGACGACGGGGTGGATATTACGCTCGAGTTGAGGGAGGGCCTGTGCCAGGATTTCTCCGGCTAAGTCAAAGTCAGAACCAAACTTCTTTCTCATCTCTCGAGTCTCCCCCTTTTTTTGGCCCCTCCCCCTCTATTCGTTGGGCCATCCTTTGCAGCAGGTGGGAGAAAAGGAAGCAGACATACCCAGGATAATGACTGTGGTGGTACCATCGCCGACCTCTTCATCCTGTGTCCGGCTGAGCTCGATCATGCTCTTGGCAGCAGGGTGGGAAACTTCGATTTCTCGGAGAATGGCGTGGCCATCGTTGGTCAGGACGATACCGCCCATGGGGTCGAGCAGCATCTTCAGCATGGCCTTGGGGCCGAGACATGATCGAATGATATCGGCAACACTGGAGTAGAGAAAAGGAAAGTCAGCTAGTTTTATTCGGTTTGGTCCAGCTGGCGGATGCATCAACCCACGTTTTGGCGGCAGCAATGTTGGACAACTGAGCTCTCCGTCCGGTCTGTCTCTCACCAGCATTGGTGTCTGCGAGTAATGCGTCAGCTTGTAATCACCGGGACCAACGTCCATCTCGGCCCGCGTGTCGAGAAGAAGCCACCGCCTCTCTCCTGATAGAATAGCAAGGTGGGCATTGGGTATACGCACTCATAACCAACACAGGGGCCTGCATGGTGGGCTATTTGCTTCGCGCTCGGCGGCTCGCAACGGGAGGGAAAGAGGCTGTGAGGGGGTGAAACACAAAGACAGCACCTGAAAGGAGCTTTAGGTCAGACTGGACGCGCCTCCAAGAGCAGCTTTAGGGAGTCAGGCCGGGAGTAGCTTTTGGGGATGTGCAAAGTGGTGGTTTGGAGGGGCGCACACTAGAAAAGTTCCCACGATGCCTGGCGGGCTTTGGTGGGGAGGCTGCAGTTGGCCAGCTAGAAGGTTCACTTAGGCGGTAGCTGCCAGCGCCTGGTCTGGTGCAATGTTAACCCGGCCCGCAATAGGGAAAAAAAGATGGAGGTACATGTACTTGGTACGCGTGCCCCACGCAGGACTCTTTTGGTGGCTTTGCGATTATACTGATGCCTGGGCAGCTTTACTGAGCCACAAGAATGGGAACAAGAATTGACAAGGAGGAAGAATTAAGGGGTTTATATATAATATCTCGAGGCGGCCTATCTCTAATACCAACCACCTAGGTAGGCAATGAATAGGTAAGTAGGCAGTAGACATCATGATAGGAGACGGAGGTACCCCGTGATGCTCCCTCCAAAGTACCGGTACTTGGAGCCTCTCCTTGGACTCCAATCTGGCATTTGTCATCGACAGCCTGAGTGTCATCAGCCAATCAGAGGCGACAGCAGCTCCTCCATTTGCCCAACCAGGCATTCTCCCTGGCTTGTAAATGGACACAAGTAATGCGTTATTGAAAGCCGTCTCAAGTTGCAGTGGTTGCAAGCAGAATTCTAGACGACCATGGTGGCATCTCATGATATCACAGCAGCATGTTTCAGGTGGCATCCAAAGCTCCTTGTCTGCTTCCCGTATCCCTCCCTGGCTTTGATCAGCTGGACATGCGTCGAGCAGGAGTAAGCAGCAACAATTCGTCTTTTGGCACTGTCGGTCCGAAGATTCCGTTCCTTTGTGTTCTCTCCTGTGTTAGCTCTCTCATCGATGGAGCTGTGTAGAGCTGGTTCGGTGTTGAGGCGGGGAATGCCCACACACGTAACTCTCTACTGAGACACCTACGTCCATAGAATTAGATGGACAGGTCGCCTCTAACGCAGTCTACTTGTACACATTCCATTCCATTCGTTTCTATTTTTAGTCATTGATATGAACTGTCAACTAGATATACATAATAAGTCTCGGCATGCGATTTCTCGAAACATCATCTGGTCACTTGATGTTCCACAATGGCATTGGAATACGGATTCACACATCAGCAGAAACTTACGGGTAGATCAGCTCACAGTGAGAACTGCTGCGTTTACGATACAGGCCGTACTAGACAATCGACAAACTCAGAGTGAGGACCTTCTAGTTTCGGGTCATCTTTTATGGGTAGCGATTACTACCGTCAAGCTACACCACATCGTTAGAAAGCAAAATGATTAATTCAGATCCCTAATCTCTAGAGAAAATCACAAGACAAAACAAAACACTAGCTATCCATGCCCATCCAGCAGTACCACACATTTAAGAAGAAAGAAAGAAAAAGAAGAAGAAGAAAGAAAGCTAATAGTCGTCTGACTTGATTTCATTCTTGAGGTTCGAAGACCTCCCCTCGCCGCTCAATCTCTTCGCCTTGCGAGGCGTCTGAGCCTCAGTGCTCTTCCCTGACTGTGTTATTCCCTCGGGCTGCTGAGGGGCCACATGAATCCACTTAGCATCAATCCCCGAAAGTGCGTAGACGAGACACGAGTCCGTCTTCATGGCCTCTTGTACCCTCTCCCACTGCATCTCGTCGGCGTCCGTCCTGAATCCGAACCACATCGAATCGACATCGCCACTTTTCTTCGATGATGCTATACTAGGCACCCCATCCCGGCTGTAGCGAAATGCCAGCGCCCTTCTCCGCTGAGAATTTTGTGTGTCCTGCCGCACGCTATGTGGAATTGTAATGTCCATAATGTAGTCCCCGTGCGTCTCTTTCTCAGGGGCGGGATACAAGCTCCAGGCATCTTCCAGTGTCTCTATTTGAGACTTTGGGATCGCGATGATGACCCAGGCTTCGCATTCTCCTTCTTCTTCCTTGGATACATCTGGTGCTGGATGGTGCTTCAGCTCGTAGGCTGCTAGTGGTCTGCAGATTTTGAGCCACATCCAAGTCGTTATATGGCCGAATTGGTCAGGTCTTGTAATTAATTGCTATTAGTCAGGTTCAACAGCATCATCCACATTTAATACTTACACATCAGACTCATATAGTGTGATATTCCCCCTTTTGGCATGGAGAACCAAATTGTCTGCTGGCTCAACGATAGGCTCCCGCGGCACAGATCCAAGGGGCTCCCCCTTGAGGTCGCTATGCCTCTTGATTGTCATGAAGCCGCAAAAGTCTATCTGCAGCTTTCTATAGCCGTGTTCACGACAAGCAGATTGGAGAAACAGTCGCAATCTGTCTCTTGGCTCTTGTTCGCCTGAAATCTCCACCGGGGGCGCAAACGGATGGTCATTTGCTAGCCTCAAGACTGCCTGCAGTCTCCGACTTGTATCTCGTCTATATTCTCAACACGTTAGCGTCCATTTTCCTCTTATGTGAGTTTATATCTGCATTTGTTTACCTTTGAATCATTCTCTGCTCAAAATGGTCGGTGAGAATTTCTCTTCGTTGGTCTAAATCCTCTGCCCAGAGCCCCTCTTCCACCTCTCTTGGAAGCATCACCACAGACCCGGGTGCATCATTTAAACTCCGGTTAATGCTTGGATTCACACGGAATGCTTCGTCTATAATTTGTTGTAAGCTAGCTACTGGAGCATAGCTTGGTTGGTTGTGGGCTGCCTTCTGCTGCTGCCTCCTAGCGAAGCCGAAAGACACCCCTGCGAAGAGCTTTTCTCGCACCGACATCTTCTCCATCTCCCCATCTGTTGGCAGGCGATTCCATCTCTGGCCATTTTCAAGCTTCTTCTTCTTGCCAATAGGGCTATCAGGGTGTTGAGGAGTGGGAGTGCGCTTGGGCATGATGGCAGAAGTCGATGGCTTGGTATTGGGAATATGGGTGAACTATGACAAGGCTCGACTCGATAGCGGGATGATGAAGAAGTGGGAGTTTCGATTTAATTTCCAAAATTGAATGACCTTTAAAACAGGAAGCAAATTGAGAAGTGGGCAGCTGGCAAATCGCCTGTCGATTCACTTTGGCATCAGATTGTGGTGCCGCCAGCGGATTGCCAGCTCGCCAGCTGATTGAGGTGTATAGATATTCTATTTTGTAAAAAGCGTGGTGCCTCAATACCTTGTCAGATATGGTTCAATAAAAGGCCGTGTATACCTAACCCTTGGATCAAATGAGTAGAATTATATTCTAAGATCGTTCGATCGTACGCAGCCAGTCGAGCCAACCTTTGGAGATATGAGCTTCTTGGGGGTAGATAGCGTCCTCTGCTCAAATGTTTCTCTTTAATCTGACAGATCACGCTGAAACCCATCTATGAATACCCTCCATCTATAAACGCCATGGATATTCCCTGAACGGATGATACGTCAACAGAACAGTAGCATCCTACCTGCAAGTACATGTTCTCAGGTGATGTCTCTCTTCTGCATATCGCAACCCAAGAAAGAGTCCCTCCACCTATAGAAGCGAGATTGCATTTTCAGATCCATGGATGGCTTACTCATGGAGAGACATTCTCTGAACAAGCAAGATGAGCCTCTAAGTATGTACCTACATGTCTGTTCACTAGGCCCAGGCCCGCGATTGATTCGAATTGACACTGTTCAAATTGATGAGTAGACGACCCAAATAAATGATAGAATAAATCCTGGAGGAAAAATAAAATTTGTAGCTTTCGCAACTGTTGTTGTTCACTGCAGCAAGCCGTTCCCCAGAGAATGCCAGCTTGTGTAGCCGACATCTCACGCTCCACCACCAGCTCCACGTACTCACACATATTTTAGTAAAAAAAAAAAAAAGACAATTCAAGCATTGCTGGCATTGGATCTCATCCGCTGCTACATGAGAGATACAAACCCATCAGTACAGTCAAGTACCTACCAGGCAAAGCGGGCATGATTTACCATCACACCATCCCAGCCGTGTGATAATGCATGTCCCAGCCACAACTGTAGGCAGCATCACGGATTACGATTACAACCAACAGCCTTTATATGTACAATGCAAGGGAGAATTGCGAAAATATCAGCGTGATGCTGCCCCGCCGGCCAGCCGTGATCAGACAATCCCAGCCTTCTCAGCTTCATGCACACTCCCCTCCATCATGATCGGCCTCCCTAGGCCCGGGTCTCTCCCGTCTTTCCGAATACCTGGTATCCGTGGCAATTACCCTTAGACATGTCTCCCGACGTCTCACATCTCCGCGCGTTAGTACGATTCTGGCAGGCTCGAGAGCCTTGTTGCTGTCATGTGCTTGGTTCTTCGTACGAGTGAGTACTGCCGTAGTATAACTTTGGTGCATATGCATACAAAGTCCTATCAGCCGCACCAGTCTACGGCTACAGTTTTCACTGTTGGTCATAGGGGAAAAGCTGGGAACAGACTGCTGGCATTTTCGGCTTCATGAACTTCACGTTGGTAGGAGATGTTTATAGCATAGATACTGCGTGTACTTGTATCGAACTATCAAAAGGACAGAGAAGCATGGTACAATGAATGAGTGACAAGACTAGGATGATAAATTAGCAAATGAACGGCAGTGAAGAGAGAATGAATCGAGCTGAAAACTAAAAAGTATAGCAGCCCTCCTCATCTACCTCGAGCAAGACGATAAATCCCATGCAAGCCCCTGTGACAAAAGCAAAAACAACACAGCAGAAAAAGCAAAGAGCAGCAAATAAAACACAACTATCCAAATCGAACGACTAGATCCTCTGCAAATTCCCACTTCCGGCCCTCTCCATTCGAAATTGGGGGCCTGAACAGTGCACACCGCTTCGTGCCTTCATCCTTGTCCTTATCCTCAATTGTCCTGGGAGCCCTCATCGGCAACGGTAGATTCCTCTCGGCTAGGGTTGTCATAATAGTAAGGCGAATTGCCAAAGTTACCCATAGTATAAGAGCCCCCATTGTAAACCGGATAGGCAAGCGGCATAGTGTAATAGTGCATTCGCATAGTGTTCTGCAGGCTCATGCTAAGCATGAAGTGGGCAAGAGCCAAATAATCATCATTCGCCAACCCCTCTGTGCCGTCTGCGTGGCCAACAGCGTCGGCTTCGCTCCGATTGAAGCTGCCAGTGCGACGGCGTCGTGGAGTGGCGGCCTGGTATGGCGATGGGATCTGCCTCGGTGTCGCTCTCTGGCCTCGACTCCCCCCGTTTAAGCTTGCTCTCCGGTTGGAGCGTGGCCGCAGTGGGTTGGTCTCTCTAACCCTAATCTCTAGAGGTTCGGTTTCGTTTCGGCCATCAATGATTAAACATCGCTCTTTAAATGGTTCGTTTTCCATGTATGCTAAATGGCCCCAGGTTAGCGTCCCATCATCAGGTCAAGATGCCATTACCAGAGCTCTTTTGGGGGGTTTACCAAGCGCTGTTGTAAAATTCTCCTTGCCCTTGAGGCGGATCCATCCCGAACTGCTCAAAGGAAATATTTCGACATAATCAACAGGGCAAGATGTTGAAACCCAATCTTTTATCCCTTGCCAGGTCGAATGAAATGGCAACTATTCGCCACCATGTTAGCAGAAAGTCAAGACTTGGGATGTAGAATAGGGCACGTAGGGTCAACTCCGCTGAGTGACGAACATTGCAAAAGGTAATGTAATAGTCCCCAGTCTCGTCGCCTGCTCCAACGCGTATCATAGATGTCGGAGAGTTCACGTTTCTCGGCATGATGAGAGATAAGAAGGGGAGATATAAAGGTTCTGTATCGATGCGGACGAGAGGATAAAGTTGAACTTTTATGGTCTTCACCTCGGGGAGCAGCAGCGGTATTTATAGAGAAAGTAGCCCACATACAGACGAAAACCTCTGGTAGCAGCACGGGCAGTAGGCTACATTCATCATATCTTAGCCTGGAGAAGGTCGCTTGCTGTATGTTTGCTCCAACACCAGGCTAGCAGCCAGCTATTGGCAGCCAAACACATCTCACATCACCTACTTGTCTCTCCTTCTCCATCTAACCACCAGTTAAAGCTCGTAAAGGCCGTGGGCTCCATCTGGTTGCCGATGCGACACCGAGAAATCGGCCGCAGTCAGTCTGCGCTCTCCGACGCAGCGCTCCGACCGTGAACGCCATACCCTCGGATTTGGGCCACTGTCTCAAATGACGACGCTGGGCTCTCCTATGCTCATATACGTGATCTAGAACATCCAGACCTGAAATTCAGGGGGTTGGGCTATCATACGCTCACACTATGGCGTATTTGCATAAACATTGGGACATCGCCTGCACGAGGCACAGCAGGCTATCTCAGCTTGTGCAAGAACGCGAAGAAGAAGAGTAGAAACTCGGGACAACCAAGAGTACAAACGTGATGGAAGTACTATCTTTGTACGGCGGTCGTTGGTTTTAGTGGCTAAATAGTTGATATCGGCAGACTGGACTGCCTGGAGTGCTGAGATGCGGCACTTCATGTTGTTTTTCCTCAAAATTTGACGCGACCACACACCTCATCCTTTGAAACAGGAAATCCCGTCTCCTTTTTTGCCATGCATTTGTTGAGTGGCTTGTTTAGAGCCTGACTTATGACTATCCAGCCTCCTTGGCAGTAAAAAGAAAAGAAAATACAGGAAGCAGAGGCGTTCCTTTTTCTTGTTCCCTCCACCATGCATGTACACAACCCCCTTGCGCCAACATGTCCTTGCAAGGTCTTACAATCATTTGGCACCCATGGCAGCCAAAAACGCCACAGATTAGCTGAACGGAGCCTGATGCAATAGGACATGTGCAATGCATTTTGCCCGTGTGGTGCAGCCGCTTTACAAGTACCGGAGATGCTCCTCGTATATTTCTCATCTAATGATTCCCGATAGTGATGAGGCGTGATTGTGTTGTGTATCAAAGATCATCCATTATTGCTCTTATATGCGATGCAATCTAACTAATTTTAAAGTAAAAGGTATCATCCACGGCCTTTGTTTCATCTGTGTCACTCATGGCATAGTGAGCTGATGTCGGGCTGTCATATTCCATCCCGCCACTGCTGTGGTCTACGGCAGCTTGCTGCCAAGGGTTCGAATCCTGGCCAGCATTAGACGGAGACAGCAAAAGATAGTGCTGCGCATCAGAGACAAACAAGACCGGAAATTCAGTCTCACGGTTGATCCATGAAACTTGTGTTTTGCCCACCGCTCTTCCATCTGGTAAATTGTCCTCTGGCACGAGAGACGTCGGCCCATTAGACAGCGGATCCCAGATGAACGACACTCCACGCTGTGCTGGGTCTTGTGAAGTAACCAAAAGAAGCTCACGGGAGCTCGCATGCCACTGGAAGGAAACAGTAGTGTGAAAGATCAAGACGGCTCGAAGCTCGGCCGCAACAACATCCCAGATCCATAGAGTGCATGGCGAGTCATCCAGTCTTGTTGCCAAGAGGGTCGAGGATGCGTCAAATGCAGCCAATGAGCAGCCAAATTTAGCTTCCGCAGTCGCAGGTTGAGCATCAGTAGCAAGCCCAGGGGGTGACAATACCTGAGTCGCCCTGACGAAAGTGTGGGTGGCTCGCGCTTGTGGAGATTCGGTTTCGATCTTCTCTTGCCATACCTGAGATGAGTTTAGTATCACAAAGATCTCTTGAACATGCTGTGTACATGCTGCAACTCACCTGGAGTGTATCCTTTGGTACTATGGTGGCGGGATGAGGTAACCTCAAGTGCGCTCTCCAGGATGGTGTACGGAGAATAGTGACACCCCTGCTGTAATCTCCAATGGCACACAGTTCTGCATTAGGACTCAGCTGACAGGTTTTGATCCCAAGTTCCAGGTCAGCATCTGGTCCTTTCAAGAGATTAGACGCCGTAATGGTGCGGAAGTGTTCGCCATCAGGCGTGTAAATGAGGAGGCGGTGACCTTGGGCAGCTGATTCCCAGAGAAGAAGCCACTGGCCGTCAGGGGTCCAGGCGATGCCCTGAGCATCGAGCATCTCCGGGCTCCAAGATCTCAGCACTTGCCGATCAACGGGATGATGGAGGCTCACAATATCCCTGCCACCGGAACGAACGAGTAATGCCAAATGCCCGGTTTCTGGACGGAGGGATAGGCCTCGTAATGCAGAGGCGGATTGGTGAAACTTTGGGCTCTCAATCTCAACAGCACCAGAGCGACACACATCGATGACTACAAGTTTTAAACCAGATGCGGACCAGATTAGAAGCTCTGTATCTCGAGCTCCAAACTGAACAAGAGACGGCTTCCCGCCGCACAAAGAGCCATAATTGCGGACTGTTGCGTGAAACTTGGAACCACTAAGCGCCCCAAACAGCTCCAGCTGGTCGGCTGTAGAGATGAGAAACTTGGAGGACGACGGAGCCCACAGCAAAGTAGGCGCATTCGCCGAGCTGCCTGCCGCCGAAGAAGTGTGTGGAGATCCAGATCTGGAGGACAAAATTACGGCGTTAATGACCTGTAGAGTCCCAGTTGAGCGGACAACCACCTCCGAGGACCTGAGGGTTGCAATGAATCGGCCATCTGGACTCGGCTTGCAGTGAGGCGACGCTGTGATATCCGACAATTAGGACCTCATCCGAGCGGCGAGAAGCATTGGGAGTAGTGCGAGTATGCATACATACAATCCAAAGCTACCGGTGAAGCCATTAGAGTGGTCTAGACTGTCTTGAGAGTCGCCCAATGGAGCTGTTGGACGATAGGGTTTCGTATACGAATACAGCAGTGCAGAGAGGGAAGGAGATTGGCCGATGCCACATGGGCGTCTCTCCCTCGCCAAATGCTCGATACGAGTGTCGATAGCAAATGACGATGTAATTGAGTCTTCTCTCTAATTTAGTCGATTTCCTCCGCGTTCCGCCTGTACTCTCCTCTCCCAGAGATGCTGCCAAATGATGGAAGCTTGACGTTGAACCAAGGTTTGAAGTGAAGTCTTTTTTTTTCTTCCGAGCGAGAGGAGCTAACCAGCGGTAAGAGACTACAAGAGATAGTCGTTTAGCCGCACAACATCAACCGGAAGCCAAAAGACGCTCACTCGCGAAGGTACATGCAAATTGGCGCGGCTGTGGGATTGATCTTTGATATTGCTCCGTTGGCGGGCGAGCGAATGAAAACGGGAAGAGGTTCAACTAGCCGTGCTAGGCGGAACCATTGAAGCTTAAGGTGGTGTAGTGCAGTGTCTCCAGTACCTGTGCCAACGCCCGGAAATGCCCTAACGGACAGGTTCTTTGCACCTGCGAGAGCTGTAGCCCTTCTGAACGCTTCCAGCTAGCGCCCGCAGCTCCAAGCATGGCCTAGCCCGTTCCCCTCATCTGTAAGCATCCAGGCTTTATCGTCATGGTTGCATTATCGCACTCATGACCACGGAGGCAAAACTCAGTTTCTTCTTTTTCTCTTCGTGTCTCAACCCACTGGCTTGAAGCAAATCCTTTGCTTTTTCCACCTTTTCGATATACTTCTGCAGCTTTGGAATCGGCCACAATCGCCCATTGCTGTGGCTCGACCGCTATACGACAGATCTTTCTAGGCCCACGCCTCGGAAGTGCACGGCAGCTCGCTCTCCAGACTTCTTCCAATTCTATACAAGATCTTTTGCTTTGGCTTCCTACCAAGAGCGCCGCCTCGTTTTCTACCTGGTCTGCAGAAATATGGCAAGGCAATAACTATAACTATACGAACAATCTAAGCCTTTCTGTACATAAACGCCATCATCTTTGGCCGGTTCGCCACCAAGTACAGAGTACAGCCGTCGTCCAATACCTGTCTGTATTCGCACATGTCTCGGTGCGCTTTGCCGTCAGCTCTGAGCCAGATGCGGTCCATACGACATCTTGCTCGGCTGACTTCGAGGGTTTCGGTTCCACGACAATCTGATGGCGCCCTCGTGTTCACAAGACATGTTGCGTCAAGCTCGGCGGCTGCTGAGCAGCCAGAGCCCCAGCCAACCCATACGATTCCTCCTCCTCCGCCTCCGAGCGTCCTTTCGCGTCGGGACCGCATTCGCGATGCTAAGCCCTTCTCAGACTTTCTAACGGATACCTTTCACCGGCAGCATGACTATCTGCGCATCTCCGTCACTGAAAGGTGTAACCTGAGATGTCTGTACTGCATGCCGGAAGAAGGCGTTCCGCTGTCTCCTGATAGGAATCTCCTGACCAGCCCCGAGATTGTTATGCTGTCATCCATCTTTGTATCACAAGGTGTGTCCAAAATTCGGCTCACTGGAGGGGAGCCCACGGTAAGGCGAGACATCTTGCCTCTCATGCACCAACTCGGTGCGCTACGCCCGTACGGGCTCCGTGAACTATGTATCACTACCAATGGCATTTCATTACATCGGAAACTGGATAGCATGATCGAGTCTGGGCTCACTGGAGTAAATCTGAGTCTTGATACCTTAGACCCATGGCAGTTCCAGATCATGACAAGGAGAAAGGGCTTTGATGCTGTCCAGAAAAGCATCGACCGCATCCTAGAGATGAACTCGCTGGGTGCTGGAGTCAAGTTGAAAATCAACTGCGTTGTGATGCGTGGCCTCAACGACCGAGAGATTCTTCCCTTTGTCGAGCTGACTCGAGAGAAAGATCTCGAGGTGCGCTTCATCGAGTACATGCCATTTGACGGCAACAAGTGGAGCAAGGGTAAAATGTTCTCGTACAATGAGATGCTGGACGTAATCCGGGGCAAGTATCCCGACTTGCACAAGGTCCGTGACGAAAAGAACGATACAAGTAAGACTTGGAAAATACCTGGATTTGCAGGCCGCCTCGGCTTCATCACAAGTATGACGCATAATTTCTGCGGCACCTGCAATCGACTTCGGATTACGAGCGACGGGAATCTCAAGGTCTGCCTCTTTGGAAACGCCGAGGTATCCTTGCGGGATATCCTGAGAAAATCCAACAGCGGAGATCCCATAGATGAAGAGGCGTTTGAGGCCATGAAGCAGATTGAGATGAACCGCCGGCAAGGTCTCGCCGGCACCGAGCTTCCCTTGGGAGTAGCACCAAACGAAGCCGAGCTTCTTGACGTTATCAGAATAGCTGTCAAGGGGAAGAAGGCGAAACATGCCGGTCTTGGAGAGCTAGAGCACATGAAGAACCGGCCGATGATATTGATAGGTGGGTAATAAAGCTGCATATCATATCCCCTGAAAACAAAAGCACGATCAGGCGGGTAGCACTATTTCAACTTCCTCGCCGTTTTGTGACTCCTGTGGCGTCAAGCGAATGGGAATGAGAATGTACGATATCACCTATCATCCATTATCGGACTTTATACGACTTGGCGGCGTATGCTAAGTAAATGTATGATAGATCCTGTTCCGTCAACACTCGCTACTATGCCGCCTAAAGCACGACAGCTTATCAGTCGTGCTATGCTATGGTCTAGTGCATCACCAGCAGCTACTTCTGGGTATTTTGGACAACAGCAGCAACTACGACGACTGTCCAGCTCTCGGAGCCTAAGAAACGACAAGGAGGACAAGAATCAACGCACGGCACGCCTCACGCATGTATCCGAGTCGGGTTCGGCACACATGGTCAACATTTCGGAAAAGCAAGTGACGTCACGCGTAGCCACGGCCGCCTGCGCGGTGCACTTCTCGGACGATACGGCAATCAAGTTGATACGGGAGAACCAGATGAAGAAGGGCGACGTTCTCGGCGTGGCTCGCGTTGCCGGCATCATGGCGGCGAAGCGAACGCCGGATCTCATCCCGCTGTGTCACCCCATTGCCATTTCACGTGTGAGCGTCGACCTGGAAGTCGCGGGGAACCGCCAGATCGAGATCAGGGCGACGGTATCGTGCGATGGGAAGACGGGGGTGGAGATGGAGGCGCTCACCGCGGCGTCATCGGCGGCCCTGACGGTGTACGATATGTGCAAGGCTGTGGACAAGGGGATGAAGATTGAAGGGCTTCGAGTTGTTCTCAAGGACGGGGGGAAGAGTGGTAGATGGGAGATGCCTTGATATAGGGAGTATGCATTTATATGGATGCAGGATGCAGTCAATGCGAGTATCTATCTAGAAGACTATTGATGTCGTCTTCTTTTCTTTTCCACCACAGCAATGGGAGGAGAATAACATTGGTGGCATAGCGAGGCAATGGATATGTAGCTCCGTACGTCGATACCAAGCAGCGAGCTTACAAGTCAATCTTAGTAGCTATACTTGAATATACTCATAGACTCACCAATGAACGTGAGAAACAATATAAAGAATCGCCTCCGTATGGATTTACTCGTGGGCGGAACAATGCCTCCGCCGTTAGTCTTACATCCGGACTGGATCAACACGGATGATGGGCAGGGCATCGGTGAGCACAGCTCTCCTGGCGGTACCTCGACAAGCAACAAGTACCTAACAAATCGATCTCGCTCGATAAGGTCCCCATCAAAACGACAGCCCCCCCGTTTGACGATCATTCGACCCATGTGATTGACATACATACACGTACAGGAATGAATCATGGACTTACCCGGGCAAAGAGGCCCCCTCACCCAACCCATCATGACCAAAGACGAGCCAACAGGCTTCCAACAACGCAGCAGCGAGGTGTCCGAATGACCTCCCGCAGGACGCCTGTGAATTCAAAATAGAACGAGGCGCCCAGTCTGCGTTGTCAATATGCATGCCGAGCGGTGAAGACGCCTAAACAAAGAAAGGCATAAAACAGGAAAACAACATGCTCGCCCAGCGGCCACACACCTTGAGGCCAGTGTGGATGGCACGTTGAGACCCAACCCGCTTGAGGCCCTACATGATGTATCTCCAAGTTTCCCTCTTCCAGCTGCCCCTCCTCCGCAGCCATGCAGTGCTACGACGATGCGGGATAATAGGCGGAGAAAACTAGCCCCCCTCCTCTCCTCTTCAGCCCCTCCATTCAGTTTCTCAGCACGGCAGTGACTTGACATTGTCCGGCTTTGAAGCTTGCATCGCGTGTGGCCAGAAGGCGCAGGAAGAGCATCTGCCAATCAGAGCGCTCATCACTCGTTATTATACCACGGAACACCGCGATGATTGGTATGAAGGCATGTCGAAGCGGCGATGCACCAATGGCAGCGCGGCGATAAGGCGAACGGGAAGTCGTGCAGGCGATTGCCCCATTCGGAAAAGATCAAACCAACCGCAGAAGCGTTCACTGTACTTCGAGGCGAAGAGAGACTGTGTGGCGTTTCGTCGGACCGCTCATGGTTGACACAGCCATTCCGAACCTCCGTCTGGCTCAGCTGCCGAGGGATGTACGGGCATGTACCTGTACGGTATACTCCGGACCAGGAGGCAATAACTAGTATATGCTATATCGGGCTGATGCCTTGCAAGCTGAAGTTGCAACCACATGGCAAGGCAAGCTCTCCCATGCCCGGGAACCTGGATGTGGCGACGGCTCTTCTCCGTACGCAGCAGCACGACACCACCCCGTCGTTCCTCTGGCCACCAAGGGGGCATGGCATGGCATGGCATGGCATATCGAGCTGGAACCTCCATCTGCCGCACTGCGACGTCCTGGACGCGGTTCGCTGGAAGCTGGACATGCTCAATGAGACTCTGGAACAAGAAGCGATGCACGAAAGCTTCCACACCAGAACGAATTGGCGGGGTCAGCCCGCTTCTCCCGTCGACCGGCGATTCGTCGCAGCTTGCAGCTTGCAGACTGGAGAGCCCATCTCCACAGGTTGGATTTGCCACTCTGAGTGGGTGAGAGATGGCCATCGAAGCACGAGTCGTCCCTGCGGTGAGGGCACGCGGCCAAAATAGTAGCCCAAGATGTCTTCGCTCAACAGAATATGTACGAGCATGTACCTGTATGACTACATGTACATGCATATGCAGGCGGAGACTTATGGCCGCTGTATGTACTATGTACTCGTGCAAGAGTGTCCTTCCGGTTACCACGGTGTAGCAGATGGAACAGATTCACACTTGAGTACTCCTCCGTATGTTGGTCCGTACAAGTACCAAGTACGGGTAACCAAATGCTCAAGTGCTGCCCGGTTCCGTAGATATGGTGCCGAATCCGGTAGAAGACAGAGAGTTGAGAGGCAGCCGTCTGTTGATCGAACTAACTAAACATCCATTGATTCCCACTGACGGGGCGCCCGTTGTGGCGACTCGCTCTAGTGACCTTCGAAAGAACAAAACGCGAGTCAAGCTGGCTTCTACTTTGCTTTCCGCGTCCACTTGGCAGAAAAAGAAGACACATGAATACAGCCAAGACAGCATTGGGCTTTTTTTCGGTCCTCCACTAGGCCAGATGTCATTGCCAATGTCGTCAAAACGGTGATCAGGATTGGCTGTATCTGTTATTAATAAGACCGGTAGGGGAAATAGACAGGCACGGCATTATGCTGGCGGCAAATACGGTAACGGTAAACACTTGTTCCTGGCGAGCTTGCGGCAGCTGGTGGCAAACTAGCCAGCTAATTGTTTATGCAAGATCTTCGCAGAGCCGCACTGGAATCTAGTAGTCTTCCATTTGACACCCTAAATCGACACCGTTTTTTCAGCATCGCCCGGCGGTGTACTTGCAAAGACGGTGAGAAGGCATGAGATGAGATGGGGGTCCTCAACTGCAACGACGCTCGAGCAGTGCAGTAGGCTCAAGCCGGTGCAAAACGACGGAGGATGAAGCCGAGCAAGATGCCAAGCCGAAAGTGTTTCACCGAGGCAGTCGGAGCTATTACTATATGCCACGGTTTGGCTTCCTGGGGTTGATTTCCTTGGGGCATCAACCATGTACCTGTAGTGCGACTAACATTTGGGCACCCCTACAGAAACCTGGAACTTTTCCGAAGCGTTGTCCGGACCGAAACACTCGTAAAATATCGCTTGGCCGGCTGTCTTGCGGCGACTGGCCTTGGCAAGAGCAGCGAATGGGCTCCATCTGTATTCGCTTGCTATCCGTGGCTGTGCTCCGTTCTCCAGACTTGCAGGGCCTCTATGCGGTTTCCCGCATAACAACCATGTCAATAAAATGAGAGCGAGAAAAAAAGACTCAAGGTTCTTGGCCAGGCACAAGAGCCAAGAGGCTACAAGCAAGAAGATCAACACGCCGAGACCATTTGTGGTGGGACTAGTGCGAGGGCCGCCTTGGGGTCTTTTTCTTGGGGGTGGGGGGAGGGGATTTTTTTGGGACGGACCAGAGTGGCATCTCCGAGATGGTTCATGCGAAGAGAGAGAGGAGAGAGGTAGTATTGGAGGGGGTGAGTGAGGGAAAATACGAGGAATGATGCTGTTTGAGGAGGAGGAGGAGGGGAGAAAGATAGAAAGGTAAAGTAGCTGAGCTGGTGTAAGTTGGCTCGAGAAGGGAAAAAAAAGAGCATGTGAATGTGGAAGCCAGGTAGGTAGACGCAAGTACTGTACCTTAGTGCTAAGGCGTCTCAGCACTTACCTAGTACCTAGACTACCTAGCACTGCCGATGCTTGCGAGAAGCGAGAGCCCTAATGTCTGTGATCACAGGCGCTTTAGCCGTGGCCCGACGGTGACAAGATAGGTACGTTGCATTGCCACAAGCCGATCGAGATGCTGCCGCCCATTGAATGCCAATCTGTGTCTCGGGTGTTGCTCAGTTAGTGCTGGCAGTAATACAAAGCACATGGCACGGCGATATCTCGTGCAGTATTACTCCGTATAAGCAGACTGTGGTGCTCAACAGTGCTCGTACGGTACGGCAACTTCCATTGCACAGCTCCAGGACCCCTAAATCCCATCTGGACAACCACGCCGCGCCCATGCCAATCGGGCGGATACGATGGGGCGAATCTCGAGTGCTAGCGGGCGGCCAGAGTTGACACAAGTCCATGGCGTCTGGATTCTTGTTGTTCTGTTGCCGTTGGTGTTGCCGCTGGTGCCTGTGGCGCTCCGCTTCACGAGACTGGCGCTCGTGCTGGGAGGTGCTCGCGCTGGCCGTAGGCGCTGGAACGGCTTAAACGATGGGCGACAAACGGGGCGCGCGTTTTGCGCTGCAGCCAGCCATTGATGCCATGCCATGCCATGCCATGCCAGGCCAGGCCAGGGAACCAGCAGATAATTAGCGCTTTGTGGTCGTCGATGCCGTTTCTGGCTGCTACACGAACAGGTACGGGGTACCTCTGCCAGCCCTACATTCGCCGGCGCCGCCGAGTGTATCCTGTACGCGGACCGGCAGCAAGCATCGGGTTCCTTGCGAGGCAAATCGAAAATCGAGGCCAGGCTGAGAGCGCAAAAGGGAAACAAGGCACCTGCCACCCTGGCCCGTTAAGCTTACTATGACGAATGTGCCGCATCTGTGGCCGGGGGGGTCGCCAAAAATCTTCATCAATTTCGACCTGTCACGGCTTTGGGGCATGAGATTTAGCATGGATGGGCCGTAGTGCAGGCAGTATATGGCCCATCCAATGTGTAACTTCCGGATTGTGTGCTACAGGACCTAATCCGTCAGTAAGCTCAGCTGAGTGCTGATTTATACTACAGTGCTAGGGAGTGCCGTATTACAGCATACCTATGCTTACTCGGTACCGGCAGTTGCAGCAACTACAGCACGGTAACAAATTGAAGAGCATGGAGCAACAATCGATACTTTCGACGGCCCAGGCTTGGGTAAAAATAAATCTTGCCTTGTTGCTAGCACGCTGCCTTAGTCCACATGGGAGTGGCCGAGCGGGCCAATGGGCTGCCCACCAATTCAATCAATCCTCTCCAGAGGCCCAAAGTTCCGTGCCACACGACTGGAGCAAAACGCCGAGAGAGGGAAAAAAAAAAAAAGAACCCCGACCGGCCTGGATCTGTACATCCGAGTTGCTCGCTTTCCGACGCTGCTGGACAGGTATTTGCGGCGCTCCGGCATGTACCTCGTCCAGACCCAGCGCGCATGCTACCTGACGCAGCTTCGTACATGCTGGAACTTTCAACTCCAGGACAGACGTACATTAGCTCCTCTGTGGCCTGGACGACGTGCATGAGACAGGGAGAGCGGACAGAGCTGCATTAGGTAGCAGGACTAGTCGAGGACTTGGTTAGAATAGAATATTGCTCGCAACCTTTTTTTCTCTCTCATTTTTTTTTTTCTCTCTCTCTCGAAAATAAGTACCGTGTTCAAACCAACGCTTGCATTACCAGCACCAACCTTGCTCTTCTTTCTCCTCCGTGCCTCTTCAATACCTAACCGGCAACTTCTCCACGCTCCATACTCCATACTTACTACCACCACGCCGTCCACATACCAAAATCCGCGACTCGCATCGCCACCGGTCAGCGTCCGTCCAATTGCCGCCCTGCGATAGTCCGCCCCCTGTCCAATCGCACCAATCCGGCCACTCCCCGACACACCCGACATAACACAGAATAGGAGGACCCAGTGCGATTCTCAGAGGATCAATCTCGACTCGACGCTCTCGGTCGGTACCAGCAAAGTAAGCTCCAGACCGGCCAAGTACCCGCCTGTACACGTACCTGGCACTTGCAGCCCTCGGTTGCTTTATATCTTCGTCTTGCCCTCGATCTTGATACCGAGTACATCCCTCGACCTCATCTCCCCAAGCAGAGCAGCGTCGAATCGGCCTTCTATCTACCATCGCCTCCATCCTTTCAGTCCTCTCCTTTGCTGCATAGCGTGTCATCATACCTTGGGGCATCCGCTCTCACATTTATCTCACTCATCACCAAACAAACTCTACACATCTCCAAGCCACTCACCGCGCGGCGGCTCAACGTGGCACGACTCACTCCGCCATTCATCATCCTCTTACGTTAATTACCCCCTGAATTAAAGGGAAGCCCAACAAGAAAAGAGAAGGACAAGTAAAAATCAAGTAAACACAATGGCCGCCCAGCTCATCATGCCCTCCGTACCGGGTGCGCAGCAGCAGTCCCGGCACTTTCTGCCAAGCGCACGCCCTCATGGCCACAGCCGCTCGCAGTCCTTCCAGCTTCCTCCAGGACCTCAGCTCTCGCCAAACAGCTCAAACGGCTTCCATGAGCACGCCGTCTCGACACCGCCGTCGCCCAAGGCTCGCCACGCCACCCATGTACGCCCCGTCTACATGCCGGCTGCTCTGCGACCAAACGACGAGTTCCCGCAGCGGCCCTTGACCAAGTCAAGATCTGGCGACTCGAGCTCCGACTCTGGATCCGACGTGACGCTGCGCCGCTCAAATACGGGCTTCATGAGCCTCAGCGGCATCGTCAGCCAGCGCCTGGGCCGACGAGCCAGCGAGAGCGGCAAGAGCAGCAGCATCGACGGCGAGTGGAACCTCGATCTCTTCCCCGACGTTACTGAGCCGCCAACGCGCAAGCACTGGAAGGTTTGTTTGAGCCCGAGGATCCATCTACATGACGAGTTATCGCTAACAATGTCTCCATCAGCCCGACACCGAATCCACCATCTGCGACGACCCGACGTGCAAACGCAACTTCAGCTATTTTGTCCGGCGGCACCACTGCCGCAAATGTGGCAACATCTTCTGCGACTGGCACTCTAGCTATGCGCTCCCGCTCGACCAGGACGCAAACTTCAACCCGCGCGCCGTCCCATCACGCACGTGCAACCACTGCTTCGAGCAGTTCAAGACCTGGCACAGCCGCGAAAGCAGCCAAGTGTCCAGCCCAGCGTCCTCGGATGCTCATCGCACAGTCCCTTCCACACCAATCGCCGCCCAGCCAGCGACACCGTTTGGCCTGCCCCAGGGCCCTGAGATTCCAGCCAGCGTTCCCCGAGACTGGAACTGGAGCACCTTTTAAGAGAGAAACCTGGCGGCTGAGCCGCTGTATCAAACCACACGGCCGAGGGGACTCCTCTTGGTGGGCAAGATGTCCATCAGGGAGCTGGCCAGTTTTCCTATTACTTACCACACTCGTGTCGCCGCTATGGCGGCATCTGATACCCAGAGCGAACACATGAAGTTACGAGAAACTCAAATGACGATAGACCATTAGACCAGATTGATGATTTTTTTGATTTTTTTTCTTTTTCTTTCTTGTTTTCATTTCCATGTCTCCTATTTACAACACCCCAACCAAATCTTCTTGACAACGGGGCAAACTCGATCTATCTACACGAGAATCTCGTCGGACATCTCAACCACACACCCCCTTTTTCATCATCTTTTCTTCTTTTTCTTGAAATACTGCATGGAAACATTTTCATCTCGGACAAAAACTCGCCGAGCAGAACGGAATGAATAATTCAGATTCAGAAACAGACAAGCTACTAGACTTTTGGGAAAGCAGGCGTTTTTTCTTAGCGGGATACCCCCTTCTTGGCAGCTCCTTTTTCTCTTTTTTTTTCGTCTTTTTGGATGAGGAAGGAGAGAGAGAAAGGGGTGCCTCGACATTTTATTATCCTTATTTTCTTTATTATTATTATTATTATTATTATTATTATTATTTTGATGTGCGGGATTGTTTGGAAGGAGATAATACCCCCGATGGCGGAGTAGCCGCTTGTTTTTGTGAGCCGAGGTTGCTTCTATAGACAAATAATTGACTCTCTTTACACATATTTCAACTTCATCTCCTAGATCTGTGCTTGTAGTTTTGTCGCCAAGTCATGATTCGCATTGTGTAGATGCAAGGAAAAGGGGACATCTTACCTGTTGATGCAGGGAAAAGGGGGGGCATCGCTCTGCAAAGCACAAAGTATACGAATAATGAATGACCAGACAATATCACATAAAATCTCAAGTTAAGCAAAAAAGACATCTTCTGATCCGGTAATCCGGTCATCTCTCAGATTCTATTCGAGTCGTGTATCTCTTTTTTCAACTTTGATAATTACGACAAGTGAGGAGGAGGGGAAAAAAAATGCAACACTATCCTTGTCCATGCAATACTTGATGTGAAAAAAACCATGAAAAAAATATTTTCCCCCCAAAGCCCATCCAGTTAAGGACTTTAAAACAACGCCATGCCCAGGGCAATTGAGAGCAGATCTTTTTTTGGTTCTTTTCTCATGCCCGTAAGTAAAAATAAAATCAAACCAAATCTCAACGAATTCTTGCCAAATCAAAACACATGGTTTGATCAGCGCGAGTATCCTACAACTTTCAAGCCCCCCTTTTCGCCCACCAGCTTTTTTATCTTGACCCTTCTCGCGGGGGGTTTCTAAGCCCTGCGCTTGGTGGTCTTGCCGTTGGGGCTGCTTCCCTCGGCCATCTGCTCGCCGCCGTAGACCTCTCTCTCGACATTGCGGGCAGCTTCCCAGCCAGCCTTCTCAGCAAGGGTAACCTCGTCGCCCATGCCGCGGGCAGCCTTGCCGCCGAGCTTCTGGGCAGCGCTGCTGCGCTTGACGTAGCTTGCGATGAAGAAGCTGATGAAGAGGTAGGTGAGAGGGGCAAGGTAGACGACGTTGATCCAGATGGCAAACGTCTCACCAGTGGTGAGGGTGCAGGGCTGGACGAGATCATATGTCCGCGTAACGGTGGTGGACTTGCTGATGGTAGGCGCGGCCGCAGCCTCAGCGCCACCAGCGACCTCGGCAGCTCCGAAGATGAGCTGCTTGAGCGAATCCAGGGCACTGACGGCAGTCGGGATGATGTAGTCGATCGGGGCGCTCCTGGTGACGGGAGACTCTTCGGTGACGACGTGGGTAGATGTGATGGGGGAAACGTAGGTGATGAAGGAGGGGACCATGGCGAATGTAGCTCCAATGATGAACTGGGTGATTTGCATGGAAGTCAGGGAACGCTTCATGGCCGTAGGGACTCTAATGGAGAAGGCCGACAGAGTGTAGTAAGTGTACTAGAAACGCAAGGTTAGCAAAAGGAGCCGCGGTGAAATCTGGGGTCAAAAGCCGGAGAAAAAGAAACTCACCATCAAAGAGTGGATGAAGGAGTTGAAGAGGCAGAAGATCCAGATGGGGATAGCCATGTATCGCATGCCAGCCCACATGCACATCATGGCACCGGCGTGGTGGTATGTCTGCAGAGTCGAGCTGTACTTGCCCTTGGCCAAGATGATGAAGGTGTCGAGGACCTCGTAGAACTTGCTCAGATAAAAGATCCAGCCGTAGTAGTTCAGGCCCTCGTTCCACATTCGGCCGGGCTCAGTAGTGCTGGGCATGCCGCCCGAAGAGAGCAAATGCGCAAGAGAGCTCGGTGAAGCACTATCCCAGCTTAGAGTGGTCTCGTTGAAGTAGATGGAGTTACCCAGGCCTCGAGGTCCGTGAGGGCGGCAGAAGCCATCAGCAGTAGCCGCAACACCGCCAGGGCCAAAGGGGCTGACGACACTCCTCCTCATGACGCCAACCATGCCCCAGAATGTCCAGGCGGAGTAGACGGCGAGGAAGATGTTGTGCAGGACGACAAAGACGAAGAAGGGGCGTGTTTTGCTGATGCCCCATGGCTTCTTGTTGCGCGCCTTGTTGTACTTGTTGAGTAGCTTGGCCGAGATGGCATAAAGCGCGGCAATCGTCAACGGAACTCGAGCATCCAGAGCAGACACATAGAGATCATCTGGGATGTTGAACGGCCTCAGAATAGAAGCAGGGACATGAGCCGGAGCGATTGGCGCCGGGGGGTTGGCCGGGGGGAAGTTGAAGAGGTGGGCTTCGGGCAACGAGCCCCAGACCTGAAATTTGGACATGGCGGATGCGGGATGATGCTTGCCAGGTGAAGGAAAACCGTGCAAGTTGTGTGGGTGAAGATCGAGTTGTGGTGGTGAAGAGACACGCTCTGCTGCTAATGGTGTAAGTCGTCGTCCAGCCAGGGAGCCTTTCAGTGTAGTCGCATGTACCTTTTTTTTCCCGCTAACAAACACAAGAAGCAAGCTTGTTCCAGCTCTTGTTTGCCCCAGAATAAGGTTCCAGGCTATTTTGGACAATGCAAGGCGCTGCCAAACAGGCTATTATGAAAAACAAGGTGGAAAAGAGGAAATTGGAAGGAATTGTCCCAATGACAAAGATATTAAGAAGAAATTCGAGAGCGCAGTGGAAAATTAAAAGAGGGCGCTCTGGATACCCGCTTCCGCCGCGGCTTGGGATTCAAGGGAGGGGTGAGAAGAGAGGCCGAGCAAAAAAAAACACGCCTGGCGAATTTGTTGGGGCACAGGCGGGTCAACGGAGCAGTTCAACCAAGTCTCAATGATGCAAGCGAGCAAAAAAAAAATGGGAAAAAAGAGGCGAAACAAGAAGGGCTGCAGGCGATTAATTGAACCACCCAAATGCAGATGGTGGTAGATTGTTCGTCCCTTTTTAATTGGTGGCCAGCAGATCAGAGGGTGCGAAGTAACTTTTCGGTTGCTTCGTCGTCGACCTGGTACCGCACGCTCGCTGCTTTCGTCTATGGGCGGCTAAGTACACTGGCGGTGGTGATCGTGGGGAGAGTGACGTTTGGTTTGGTATTACAGCTTGACGATACGATACGCCTGGAGCAGAGTACGAGTACGGTATTAAACAACAGGCAGGGCTGGTGAATTGGCCAAAGGGAGAGTGATAAGACCGATTCAATGAAGATGTTTATGAGCGTGTCATGTCAGACAAGGCCAGCTCGAGGGAGGCGGACGATGTTTATACTTGGTGCTTGGGCAGCTTCATTTCACATCAACGCGATATAGACGTCACGCACCTCTCGGTACTTGGCAGAGGCGTCGTTTCTAAACCACGAACGGCATTAATTTCACATAATGTGAAGTCTCCCTTGTTCAGCTCCAGCGGCCGCTCGCCAAGCCAGGGGCCAAAGTCAAAAGAGAGCTGTTGACTGACTACACGATAACCAAGCGGAGGGCCCCCCTGGTCGCCTCGGAGCCCGCGGAGCAAGAGCTCGATCGATTTCGTTTGAAGCCTCATTGAGCAGCTGAACCAAAAGAAGAGAATACAGTACTACGTGATGTCTAATATTACCGCAGATTACAGAATATGGAGCATCAACAAGTACCGAGGATGGACACACTACTGGAGCTAACACCTGCCATTGTCTTGTTATCGATTGCAATACCATCCAGATGATCGTCGTCTTCTTCTTTCTTTCTTTTCCTCGTCCCATCTTCTCCCCACCACTTGATTCCCACTCCTCGTACTTTGAACCAGCATCGGCTTTCTCGCTTCTCTCCACGATTGCGACTCGTCGTTTGCCGATCCAGCGAACAACTCCCGCATCAGGGGCCGTGCCAACCGGGGCCGGATATAGCGGTCACTCGATCAGGGAAAAACAAATAAATAAAATACAGTAAATAAAATAAAACCATACAATTCATTAGATGCCATCACGGTAGCACCGTCATGCTCGCGACCATGGCGCAACAATAGACTCAGCCTGTCCTCGCCCAGGTACTGTACGAGTACAATGACGCCCACGCTTATAATCTCCTTTCGACAGTCGCCAGGCTTGGTCATTGGCCGGCTCTCCCCATGCCCAGCTTCTGCTTGTCCATCCCTCCCTCCCCTGCATCTCCACCCCAACATCGGCTCTAGGCCCGAAAGGACGAGAATGCAGCAAATGCCGCCCGTTGTCTTCCATTCCAGCACCTGTACATGGCTTGTCCCCTTGCGTTTTTTTACCTTTGTCCCGGCTCGAACGGCGGAAATACTACAAGCAGATATCGCACTCGCATCCCTATTGCCGTGCAAACCGGCAATGACGCACTGCACGATACTTGAATGAGCTGAGCATCATACCAAACTTTCGCAGCTTCTCCCTCCCACCACCAGCTCTCCAGGAACCACGCGACACCCAGCATTTAAGGGGACCAAAACATCTCAATCAATGCTAGCCTCCCGTATCGCCACACCAACTTCTCGTCCTCCCGGCCAGCCGCTCCAATACGGAGTGGTTGCAGGCTGCCCCGTTCCTCCGTATGTGGCCGCGATGCGGAGCCGGATGCGGCAAACGGCCCAAGTTCAGCTCTCACAAAAAAAAAGCAGCCAGTTAGAAAAAAGTTTTCTTTATACTTTTTTGTTGGGGGAGAACCCTCTAGCGCCGCATCGCTGGGATACCACCCTCCCCTTGGCAAAAGAGATAGAGATGCTGCTACTATTATCTGCCCCGTGCTTTTTCATGGCACCCCCCGCACAAATACTATATTGAAATGGATGTCCAAGCCGAGCTTCACATGAGGGCACATGCACGCAAGTCGCATTAGCCGTAGCAAGTTCCTCGGCTCCCCCATACTTTGCTGCTGAATACGAGTACATGGCCGGTAACTGTATTCTGGAAGCCCATGAAATCCAGGGTCGGGGGTGGCTACTGTAGGACTTTTGTTCTCCACACAAGACCTGCTAACCCAAGTAAACTTTTACCCAGAGCCTTACTAAACGCTTAGCGGCCGCAACGGACTCGAGACGCAACACCACTCCAACCCATGAGGCACGTGCAGCTTCGCAACCTCCAGTTGATTGGATATATCATATAATGCACAGCTCGTTTCTGCCGCCTTGAATGAGCTGGCCGAGTTGCTTGCACCGAGCCCCCCCAAGGCATCAACAAAGTCATTTTACCGAGAAAGAGTGCGAAAGAGAGTGAGAGATAGAAACAGACGGGGGAGATGATACCACCGCCAAACCAGCCCATGCAAACCCAGCATTCTAAGCAGACAAAACCCCCCAAGCTCTCATCGCCACACTGCCTGCGCCATCAAACTTGCATCAAAGAGATGAGGAGAAAGATGCAACGGCAATCAAGTGCTACCTTGCCTTACCAAAGCACTCCGTCACCGTGCTTCGCTTGCTTGCGAACACACCCCTCGATGCGATGCAATGCACCAAATCTGTACTCGTGAACAAGGAATCATCTGCATGTATGTACCTCTTTTACTCCTAACCTCCGTTCGATCCCAACATCTCCGCACCGGGAACTTCTGCCTTGCAAGGCAATCGGCGGCGGGGGAATTAGAGCACCTGCGGAGATCAGAACATCCCAGCCCGTCGCAACATCACCGACAAACACCGCTCGGACAAATTGCTTCATTGCCATGTCATCTCCGAGACTCGTAAACATCACAGCACCTTGATTGCGACTTTATTTTTACCACGTGGGAGGTTGGTAATACCGGCAGCAGCATGTTTCAAGAGAAAAACAGAGAAAAACAAGCAAGACATCACAGATAGACATCTGGTCCATACAACGTCATAATAAAAGTAAGTCATTTATTCTTGCTGCTTACTGATTCATAATACAAACATGCAGACCGCGCCCATATGTCATTCCCGGTCCAATTATACTTATACCAAAACCCATCAGATATCTTAATCATTGTCCATCATTATTTAGCAACCCACTCGCCGGCGATCCAGCGGTTGAGGAAGTTGATGCTGCCCTCAGGCTCATCCGTGGGTGTCATGTGGCCGGCATGGTAGATCTGCATCCAGGTGAGGTTGTGTGATGACTGGACGTTGCCGTATGTCCTGTCTCCAACAGTGAGATCCTTGGTCTTGGCGCTACGGAAGTCGTCACCGTGCTCCCACTCAAGAGCATTGACCCAGGCCTTGTTGCCCAGCCAGTTGCAGATGAAGTCGGCGTCACCGGCGTAGATGAGGACGGGAATCTCCTTCAGGAGTTCGGGAACAAGGCGGTAGATGGGCTTCATCCAGTCACCACGGAGCAAGAAGTCACGGTTGATCTGGAAGTTGCAGCTTTCGTAGCTTGACACCTCGGCACCAAGGGCCTCCATAGTCTCAGGCTTGTTCAGGTACTCGGAGATCCAACCCAGACCCTCGTAGCACAGGTTGCCGGAATCCTCACACTTGGAGCGGATATCGTAGGGGTTGTAGCCGGTCTGCTGGTACGGTCCAATGAAGGCGTTGTTGCAGTAGATGGCAGCGGGAACGCAGACCCAAGCGCTCTCAGAGTCGTAGCAGTTCTTGATGAGGCTCTGGCAGCGGGGCAGAGCGTTGTCCATGGCGTTGCACTGGCTCTCGCTCAGGACGGCGGGGTAGCCACCGTCACCGCAGGCCATGGGCCGGTAGTAAGCGTACTGGGTGAACTCATCGGTCAAGCCATTGCCGACAGCAATGCTCTTGAGGTTGATGTTGCGGTCCTTGTGGGAGAGGATCTCTGCCGCAAAGGTAGGGACGTAGTGTCCACCGTATGACTCTCCAGCAATGTGGAAGTCCTGAGTAGAGTACTCGGGGTACTGGTGGAAGAAGAGGGTGAGGAGGGCGTAGACGTCCTTGCCAGCAGCGACAGTGTCGCTGACTGAGCCGCTACCATATGAGTAGCCCACGTTGACCGGCTGGTCAAGGAAGATGACGGAAGCATTGTTGTTCCATGCGTGTGGGTTGTTGACAACCTGAATCTTCTTGTTGATAGAGGCAGGTCCCAGCTCAAAGAAGAGACCAGTGAGGGAAGAGCAGCCTGGGCCGCCATTGAGCCACAGGATGACGGGGTCGTTCTTGGGGTCGTTGCGGGACTCGAAGAACCCTGCGAAACAAGACATTGGTTAGCCATTGGCCTGCGTTATCGGAGATTTGTCACAGTGTAAACTCACAGTAGAACAAGTGCTTGTCCTTCTCGTCGTCATCGAGGTATCCGCTGAACTGCTTCACGGAGTCGACACCGAGCTTGGCGGGATCGACCTTCTTGGTTCGCAAGCTGTAGTTGGACAGCTTGCCGCCCACCAGACGGCGGGACTCTCCAGACTCGCTCTCGACCCACAGCTTCTGGACGTCGGCGCCCTTGACGACATGGTCCCAGTCGCCATCGGGCTTGCGGTCGTGCTTCTTAGGCTTGATGCCCTTGGCATGGGCCATGAAGGCCTCCATGGCATCCGGGGCGAGCAGAGAGACCTCCTCCCAGAGAGCCTTGGCATCGGCAGTGAGATCGCCAAACTTGTCCTTGAAGGACGAGGCAAAGGACTCAAAGTCGCCGCTGAACTGGACGGCCGGCTTGGACGCAGGGTCGTTGAGAACCTTTTGGTCCTGGAAGGCCATGGCCGACGAGGCAGCGCCCAGCACGAGGGCGGATGTAGACAACCGCATTATGACTGATGCTAGTGATATCGGATAGCAGAGTTCTTGATGCGGATTGGGATGTTGATGAAGATGAAGATGGGAGAGGAATTGATGATTGAGAAATGGGGGAAGGACGAAGAGTCGGCTAATAAAGGGCGTGGCTGGCCGAGAGAAGCGGTCATTACGTATGCGAGAGTCGCCAGGCAGCCCAACCTCTTGGTTCAAGCCCGGGGAAAGTCAGGCACCTTGCCTAACGCATTATTGTGCCCAGACACTGCCATGTACCTGTCGTTAGTGTTGGCCAGGCGCACTGTGACCCCTCGCCGTTGCCGCAGGAGTCGGGTAACAGATAGCCACTGCAGGAGCGCTGCTGGCTGTTAGCGCATCAGCCCCTTCGCCGGTTACGGAACTTCGAGTCCGGCACTGTCCGAGTCCGAGTCCCTTGATGGCGCCCTCAGGCGATTGGCACGAGAGGTGAAGGAGCGAGACAATACAAAGGCTGGTAGGTGCCTGGATATGCTGCAAATAGAATAGAGCCGCTATTGGCATCTACTCTACAGGTCTCATACCCACCAAGTCTCACGTCTCCTTAGACTCTGCTGTACTTTAGGGAGGGCTTCACACTCCGTGCTTGTATCTGTAACGCCCACCACGGCCAAAGTACTCCGTGCTATCCATGCAAAACAAAGGTCCCCCCGGGATACTGATAGCCCCCACATATTGCCGTATCCGGTGTGGAGGCTCTCAGGCCCCGGCTCGTACCGTTCACGTGGCCCCAATCAGCACTCAATCTAGCAAACTCCAGCAGACGCGGTGAAGAGGTACAGTACGAGTACGAGTATCAACATTGCTTTGTCAGGCCTCACAGTTGGGCAACTTGGGTATCTATACGTGGTGATGTACAGTATGAAGCCCCTGTAACAAAAGTAGAGAAAGATATATTTTGGTCTCATATTTATAACCCATATTTCTTGCCGTGGGGTCCTTTTTAATAGATTGGGTTGCTGATATCAACAAAGATATATAACACAACAATGCTGAACGATATACTTGCTACATCCTCTCAGGGGTAATATCGCATCATAAATCTTTCCACCCGCGACGTTAGACTATCACCGGCGTACAGAGCAATACTTGCAAGCCATGTTTAACATTTTTATTTCAATTTTATTTTGGTTTATAACAATGCATACCCTAGACAAAGACATCGTCTATTTGCCCTCCTCAGCCTTGGCCGCCGCTCCCTCCTCCTTCTGCTTCGCCTTCTCAGCCTTCTTCGCCGCAATCTGCTGCTCCTTGAGCAACTTCTTCAGCTGGTTCTTGGTCAATTTCTCGGCTCCGCCTTCAGTCGAGGGTGCGGCTTCATCCGCCTTAACCACTGGCACAACAAGATCCGCGCGGGGGACATTGGGGTTTCCCTGCCATTCCAGCGGGCGGATGGCCATGAATTGCTTCACGACCTCGTCCGTTACCTTGGCTCTTCTCTCCTGGAAGGCGCCGACGTACTCCTGGAGTTTCGCAATGCAAATTGCCTTGAGCTGTTCACGTGCCGGTTAGTATATTGACGGCAAGGAATAGGGGTTTATACGAAGAACTCACCTCGCCAGTCAGAAGCTTGCCACTTAGGTAATCCGCTCTAATCTTGGCCAATTCCTAAATTCGTCGTATTAGTAAACCTTGTTCCAGGCAGTTACGCATGGGCCACAAACCTCGTCATCTTCCAAGAAGAACTGCAGATATTGGTATGAAACATCAACATCCGGGTTGCCTCCCTTCTCACGGTGCTCCTCAACAGTCTCGCGGCCTCCTGAGAAGGCGTATTTGTTGACCTTGTTCTTGATGTCCTTGGCCGAGTCCTTCATGAAAATGGCAGAGGTGTCGTCACTGGCTGACATCTTGGAGCCCGGGCCCTGCAGGGCATCCAGGAATCTCATGTGCACCAGAGAGGGCTTGGCGTAGCGAAGGCTCACGGCACAGTCTCGCGTCAAACGGAAGTAGGGGTCCTGATCAATGGCGCAAGGAATCAGGCAGGGGATCTTGGCTGTCTTCTTCTCATCATCGCCAAAGATGTGGGGGAACGACGAGGCGAAGGATGTGGCACCCTGAATACTGGGGAAGTGAATCTTGCCGATATTCGAGCTGGAGGGGGGGGAGGAGAGGGTTAGTGACATGCTGTTCATGCAATCTAAACACTCCGATTACAACTCACCTTCCGTCGAAGCCAAACACGGCCTTGGCCACGTTGAAAGTGACTCTCTTGGAGAATCTCGAAATGTTTCTATAAAAAGCACCGCCGATGAAATCGTAATCCGAAAAGATGAATGTCTTCTTCATGTCGAAGCCAGCAGAGATGATGTCCTTGGCATTGGTCTTAGTGTAGCTCATAACCTCCTCAATGGTTCGCTTTTCTGAGAAAAGGAATTTCTCGTCTGCATACACAAGACTTAGTTCTTCTGCAACTCAATGAAAACACACATAGGTAGAGATAACTCACCATCTGTCAACATGATAATCAGGGGGGCATCAAGCACATCCTGAAGCCACCTGCGACAACACATTAGAACACTCGCCCCAAGTCAAGGTCTTCATGAAACTCATACTTGACAAAGTCAAACACCTGGGTATGTCCAATGTGCATGCTGTCACTGCTGGGGCCTCGTCCAGTGTAAAGAAAGAAGGGCTCATTCTGTGAAACTGCGTCAGAAACAGGATCTCATCCCACAAGCAGGGGCATTGCAGCATCATCCATCTCCTCATACCTTCTCATAACGATCAAGAATCGCCGTAAGATCTCTGTGGCTGAAGACAATTCCACGGCGCATAAAGCGATGCGGCTTGCTGCCCGTCACCTTCTCCCAGCGCTCCAGCAGCGCATCGTCGATCAAGCTGGTGCCGAACTCGTCAATGAGCTTTCGGTAGTCGATGGCCTTGACCTTGCCATCCTCGCCGACCTCTCCAGAGACGGACCACGGGTTGATGTCCTGCTTGCCGGTAGTGGCGTGGGCATGACCCGTTGCGTCCTCGACGGCCGGGGCAGTCGTAGCGTCGGCCATTTTTAGCTATAGTCTGAATGTCTTCGAAAAAGAACAGTGTCGTGAATAAATTCTTGTACAAAGCAGATCCAATCCAACACGACAATGCTTATGCGGATTCTATGACTCCCAAGACCCTCCTGTGACTCTTTGTGACTCAACACTCTCAAAGGCGGGGCACTACCAGAAGATTATCAGCAGAGCAGGAATTCAAAGGCCAGGGTGTTTTGCAAGGCTGCTTCGCATTCTTGGTGGGGTAGCGCAGATGGAAAAAAAAAGTTCAAAGTGTGTGCATCAGCTTCCAAATATGACCAGGCGGAGGGAAAATACACCTGCAGCTAAGCTAGATTGGGGCATTTCTACAGCGGTGCAATACAGCCGCTCATCTGGCAGGTGTTCAGCGCGGTAATCCAAAAATACACTGAGAAAGCAGAAACTTGCAGTGGAATGCCATTGATTGTAGAAGATTCTCTTTCTCAAAGGCGTTCCCGTGTGGCTCTCATTACCAAACCACTGCTCAGGCCAAAGCAAGGAACCAGAGGTGGCAAGACATCATCGCCCAGATCCAGTATAAGCCAGGTCCGCATTTGTCATCCTCAGGTACGAGTACATGGATAATCCCCCGCCAAGGCTCTGCCAGTCAGCTAGCCTTGACATTTATATCCAACTGACGTCTTCTTTTTTTTTCTTGCACGACCTTTGCAAACAGCAGCAAAATCAACACCCGTTTCCTTCATACAGCGTTTGACCTTGTTTTTCTTGTCTAATTTCTGCTTTTGTTCTTCCCAGCATTTCACGACACAAACCCGATAATTCTTCGCAAACATGTCTCGAATCAACCTCCCCTCCAACCAGATCAAGCTCACAAACGTCTCGCTCGTGCGCCTGAAAAAGGGCAAGAAGCGCTTCGAAATCGCCTGCTACAAGAACAAAGTCCTTGAATGGCGCTCCGGCATCGAGACCGACCTCGACAACGTCCTTCAGATCCCAAACGTCTTCCTCAACGTCTCCAAGGGCCAGACCGCGCCAAAGGAGGACCTCGAAAAGGCCTTTGGCAAGGGCAAATCTACCGACGACATCGTCCTCGAGATCCTGAAAAAGGGAGAGCTGCAGGTGGGCGATAAAGAGCGCGCGGCGCAGCTAGAACGGGTGCATAATGAGGTCATCAGTATTGTGGTTAGCAAGCTTGTCGACCCGCGGACGAAGAGAGTGTACACGCCCGGCATGATCGAAAAGGCTCTGGATATGCTGAGCTCGCAGGCGCACAACGGGGAAAAGACGACGGATTCGGGAACCGCAACGCCGACGACGTCAGAGGCCGGTGAGGCCAAACCCAAGACTCGCGAGCACACGTGGACGGGAGTTGTCACCACCAAGAGCGCAAAGAGCCAGGCCCTTGACGCTATGAAGGCCCTCATCGCATATCAGCCCATCCCTGTCGCACGGGCCAGGATGAAGCTCCGAGTCTCATGCTCTACCAATGTTCTCAAGCAAGCGGTCAAAGCGCCCAAGGCCGCCGCAAAAGAGGAGGACGGCGAAGCAAAGGCAGCCGGCACAGTCAAGGATCGGATTTTGGGCTACGTCGAGCAGGTTGAGAGCCAGGACGTCATGGGCTCGGAATGGGAAGTTGTGGGCTTTGTTGAGCCGGGCGCTTTCAAGGCTCTGTCTGATTTCATTGGCAACGAGACTAAGGGCCAAGGCAGAGTCGAAGTTTTGGATATGGCAGTCACACATGAGGATTAAAGCACAGAAATTTCAGATAGGACTAAAAAAAGGAATAAAATGATACCCGAGGCCAATGGACTGTAACGCGGTTTTCTAAAGGAGAAATAAATTCATTAGTCGTAACTTTTTTTTTTACTTAATTTCCCCCCATGTCATGAAGGCGTGTACATGTCGGAAACTACGGCTACGGCGGGATTTCATCACCAGTATATTTTAAATGTGAACACCATAATGGTAACGCTTTGAAAATGCTTTTAATTCATTTGACTCTGATCTAGAGTACAGCACCAGCTGCGTATGCCAGAAAGCAATCCCATGGAAATGCTCATCACAGTGATGAAAAACCCAGCCGTCACGCCTGTCCACCCCAGACCGAAAACAGTAAAACCATTAGCCACCCTTCTTCTTGGAGACACCGACAGTCCGGCCACGACGACCGGTAGTCTTGGTGTGCTGACCACGGACACGGAGACCCCAGTAGTGTCGGAGACCACGGTGGGCGCGGATCTTCTTGAGGCGCTCCAGATCCTCACGGAGCTTGGAGTCGACACCGTTGGCCAGGATGTGAGAGTCCTTGCCGTCAACAATGTCGCGTTGTCTGTTCAAGAACCAGCCGGGGATCTTGTACTGGGTAGGGTTTTGGATGATCGTGACAATACGCTCGAGCTCTTCGGAGGTAAGCTCACCGGCGCTATAATTGAATTCTTGTTAGTTTTCCAATCTCCCTTTTTTGTGATTTTTCGACTCGCAGCCTCCGCCAACAAAGTCCATGGATTGGTGAATTTTCGTACCGCTTGTTCAGATCGACATCGGCCTTCTTGCAGACCAAGTTGGAGTATCGGCGACCGACACCCTTGATCTTGGTCAAGGCGTACATAACCTTCTGCTTTCCGTCAACATTGGTGTTAAGAAGACGCAAGATCTAGACGAGACAATGACTGTTAGCCCACAACGTTTCTTTCAAGCATCTCTTCCCCCTTCTCCCAGGCCGCCGCAAAACCATCCCCAAGTGCTCCGGAAATTTTTGTTCGTTGCGATGATGACATCGACACACCGCGTAAATTTCGTAGCAGCTGGAAACGTTTTGTCCGCGATGAATTGGAAACCACTTACGAACTGGAAGTTCGTCTTCTCTCCCGTGACGAGCGACATGCTGGGCAACTGTATGGGACGTTGCCGTGCTGCTCGTTAGAATCGATTGTTCGGGTTGAAGAAGAGAGGGCGGAGGATTTCACAGGACTCGCTAAACATGGTGGAATTTTCGGCCCTTGTGGGGGCACAAAGTAGGGCACGCACAGCGACCTGCCAACGTAAGCAATCACGTGCAGAACCCACGTGACTAGCAGAACCGAAGAATATCAGCACCGTGTTTTTTTACAGTGCGTGTGTATATTTACACCCTCAAATTTCTCCATAGCAATCAAGTAAAGAATTTTTTTGCCCTGCTCTCCTCCACAGTCGTCGCTCGCAAGTCTAGGAGCCATCGTCACGATATGACACGGAGCTTACATATACTAACAACGAGCCTATTCTTCAAGCTAGTGCTTCGAAAACATCATGCTCGAACGGTAAGTGCCTCGTAGATACATCTTCACCATGTAGATGCCATCACATCGTCTTTTGCCATTGCTCGACCAGTGTGTCCTCGCCTGCTGATCTTGAGCCGGATGCCCATACTTTGTATGAGTATAAGACAAGAACAACCACAACGTTTTTTGAGTACGAGGTCTTTATTCTTTTGTGGAGGCTTTTCGTAATTTATCTGTTGTTACATGCCATATACACCCCTCTATAACGTTGAACCCATTGGTCGTCGTGATCCATAACCTTGACCTCTATCCATTAAGCCCACCCTTGTTCACTCACTCTGTTCTATCTGTTCACCCGCCCGGTTGTTACACTCCTGGGATCCTAAGAAAATCAACACATCCCAAATGATCAGCCGAACCAACCAAAGAAAAAAAAAAAAAAAAAAAAAAAAAAAAAAAAAAAAAAAAAAAAAACCCTAATTCGCTTGCTATGCCATTGGTACCATTTCCCGATTAATGCGATTAATGCGATTCAGATTCGTGCGTCCATTATTTCTTAGCTCATTCTCTCTCTCATTCCAGCTCCACATCATAATCGTCCTATATGCCGTTAGATGATTGCTCATAATAGAAAGTCAGAAGTTGAAGATTTACCCCCTTTGGCCTCGTCAGTCTGCCAGATAAAAGTTCCAAGAGGTTTGCCCGATCCATCTCGTGTGACTGAGTGCCACCTCTGGAAGAATGTGCAAGCATGACTTCGACCAGATTAAGTCCGCGTATTTCTAAAAGCTCGTCTAGGCCGAGGATGTCTGATAGTCGTGTATTCTTGTATGCCAGAGGGAAGTAGTTCTTCATTGTGGCCGATCGTTCGTTGAGGTGGATGTATGTAAGCCTAGAGATGACGATTCCCAGGCTCTTAAGCTTGGGAACCTTTTTCAATTGCTTAAATGCCATTGCCGCCTCAGGACCGCTCCACTGAACCACAATCTTCCTCACATTGTCAAAGAACATGCCGTTGTTCGTCAAGTGCGTTCGCAGTTCGCAGGGACATCGGAATCGAAACGTCTTGGTGCGAAAAAAGACTCGGAAAAACTCGAGAGTAATTAGATTGGGGCCGAAGATATTTGTTAGGTCCTTCATTTGAGACGTCTGAAACGTGTTATCTCGCTCGAATCGAGGACACTTGCAGTTGCCGATCTTGTTGTTTGCTGGCAAGATAGATTTGGTGCGGAAGATGTTGTCTATCATGAGAGTGAAGACTCGTTCTCGTATCTCTACCGGCAGCCGAAAAAAGGGGAATCCGTCAATCGGGGGCTTCCTGTCTATGTACATGTCGTTAGTATGTGAAGACAAGACGTCGCCAAGAGGACGCGTCACAAATGTTTCTCAACTAACCTGCAATCTCGAGAAGCTCTGTGCACATTTCGATGACATCTACGCAGGTGGCAACCTCCGTAGGCTGACTCTTGAGGATGTTTGCACATTTCGTGATAGTATTGGCAATGGCCGCCCTACGATTTGGACTCAAGCGCACGAGTCTGCCAATCTCTACCGCGTCGATGGATCCGTGATGGAAGTCGTCGAGGGCTATGAGCAGGTCCTGGATGTTCTTGGACAAGCTATACCTCGTCGGCACCGCCCTAGTCTTGAGATCGAAGAAGGACTTTGCCGGCATGATAGATGGCGAGCCGTCAACGGTAAGTCAACCTGTAGATAGTTAGTGGATGGGAGAGTGTTTGCCGATGCAAGATTAAAGTCTCACAGATAAGGCTGCAGCCATTGAAAAATCTTTTCAGAGGACAGATTCTCAGACTCTGGGTAGTGACGAAGTTGTGCAAGCCGGGAAGGAAGGCACCTGCCAGCTTTATAGGATGCTTGCCAAGTGCCAGCTGGCTGGTGGAGACCTGAAGTTTCCAATATAAAAAGTTTTCATCGCGAATAGGCAGTGCAAAATTAATTTGGAAGAGGAGAGATTCAAGGTGCCGGGAGAAAGTAAAAAAATGAAGAGATCATACCCAGTAGTTACGAAAGAAGGAGCGGTACATATTGGAAGGTAGCTGTAATTCGGGGACTCGTGTTGGGAATATTATGGCGCAGAGTACGGAGTAAAAGTGGTAAGAAACGCCGTGGCTTCCATGGCTCAATGCTGTGGCAGAGTATAACAAGAGTTACAAGATATGGTTACATTCATAGTGCCGGCGGTATTGATGTATAAGTGAATGCTGAAGTTTGTAGGGGGGAATTTTGAAAGTTGTGAAACCGCCATGGCTTTCGTGAACTACAATGTTAAGAGGGTACCTTGGTAGTATGCTTCTTTTAATACGCAGTAGCTAAAGCTAGATAAGGTTCCCAAGGTTACTTTCACTGGGCCAACGGCATCAAAATGTAAGTAATTACTGAAATCCATTAAAATAATGTCTAAAGCTGTCAAAAATACGAGCACATATTCTGTACCGTGTATGTAACCCAATTGCTCGAGCTATGTCGAGTGTTTCCAACCAACGCCATGATCCGTCTACAGCAAGCATGGTACCTGTGTAGAATGTGTCCAATTCCGTAATAAACAAATGAAAAGCCGAGAAAGATGCCAGAAACCCACGTATCTAGCTGTAAAAGCCGCCCCCATCGTCATAGCCATTTGCGTCGTGATAAAACATAACACAAGGTGAACGCGCGAATCCCGTGCCGGAGCCGAAATGCGGGTTGCACTAAGAAAGAATATTGTTGAATCAAGGAAATGAAAAAAAGCAGTGGTCACATGAGGCTCGACGGTCTAGCAGAGATCTAGATCTGTCCCCTCATGCAGGTACGCTTGGCACCGGTATTTAGCGCAGGTGTAGGTGGCGTCTCCTCCGCATCGTGGATATTAAAACAGCGAAAAGTAGGAGAAAAAGGGGGTCGAAAAATCGAGGTAAAATAAGACAAGGTCGAAGAAGGAGTAAAGTCGTCGAGGGATGGTGATATTGAATTTTTTTTCCCAGTCAAGGGGTGTTGAAACAGCACGAGTTTGTCGTGTAGCTGTTCAGGTACCGAAAGTGTGAATCGATGCGATGCGTGCATATAGCCATTATAGCCGGCCGACTTGGCGAATGGGGAAAATTTCCGGTCGCAAGTCGCATAAGCATCGGTTCCCGGCAACGTATCGTGCATATTGCAGACGCTCAGATCAGATGCTGTCTGGCGATCCAAGGTCGATGCTGCAGTTGCGAGTGCAGCACGGGCTGATTCCGTCAAAGTCGAGCTCCTGAACCTGCGTTGGATCGCTGGCGCCAAAAGTCATGGTGAAATGGCTGAGCATCTCCTGGTGCTTGAGGTTCTGCTCCGTCAGGGGCTTTTCGCTGGGGTGCTTCCAGGTTCTGCCCTTGGTCTTCTTGCGGTCTTTTTCCTCCTTCTTGGCCTCCTTCTCCTTGGTGTCCTTGAATAGCCTTGACAGCACCGAGCTGGTCTTTTTCAGCGACAGCTGGGGCGCCGATTCGGAGCTGGAGCTTTGTCTGGCCGATGAGTCGGTGGTATTTGAGTCTGTCTGAGAAATGGTGTCTGAGTCGTCGGATCTGCGCATGGCGCGACGAAACCGGTCCCGGATAGCCATTGTGATGCGATGAGGTAGATGCTGGGTTTGTGTAGTAGAAGGCGAGGTCGATTCGAGAGCAACGAGATGCTGATGATGTGTATGCAGGTACTTTGGATGCAGGTATGCAGGTATGCAGTTGTGACTGTAGCCGCGTAGAGCGCTCGAGTATCACAATAGGTAGGTAACAGAGGCGAGGGGTGTCGGCTGCTTTTATTCCGAGCACATCAAGTGTATTGTTTCAAGCCCAGGGCTTAGAGTTTGCAAATGGCTGAAGAAGCTTTGGCGCCACGATGGACGGGAAAACCAGCGCAGGCGCGGCGGGAGCAGATCGACGACTATTAAAGGGGACTGAGGGAAAACCGCTCATGGATCAAGGGCAATTGTCTGCGAACTGCTGCTAGTCAGGGCTTTGTACAAGCATGCAATGTTCCAGCACATTACTGGATCAGCATTACGGTACTATTACTGTGTACCACAGTCCGTGTTCCCTTTACGGAGCGCCCCCAGTGGCGACTCCAGCGCTCGGCCTTTCTCGAGCGGAGCAGAAACCACGAAGGCAGCAGCCAAACAACCAGGGCCACAACGCGAGCTGCTTGCGGCTGGGATTGGCCCGGCCAGCAGTAAATTGGGCCTGGCCGACTCCAGAATCTCCAGGAATTTGTGCCAGCTGCAATTCCCCAGCCCGGGGTTCCCGCAGTCCCCACTGAAAATGAAGTCAGTATGGAGCTGCAGCCCGGAGAATGGCCTTGTTTGCAGCGCTTCCCAATTTTAGCGGCCTGTTTTAGAAGGGGGGCGCTGTTCTGGCTCGGTTTTTTAGCGACCTCCTGATTCTCTTCCATCTCCCCCCCCCCCCCCCCCCCCCCCATGGCGGAACTTTTCGTAGCTCTACGCCAACCAAGAGTCCAATTCCCCGAAATGGGCGCCATCGTCCTACCCGACGGCCATAATGGCACTGGCAGCGAGCGCGTAGATTTGCGGAGGCGCCGCTAACTCTGCCCTCCGAGATTTTAATTTCCTTGGTACTGCAGCCATGATCTGGCGCCAGAACCTTGGAACGCCACCAGGAAGGAAAATCCATGTTGGCCACTGCCGGCACAGCGTTGCGTTGCATCGACTGTACGGAGTACAGGATACCGTATGCATGTTTAATTACCTCTTCGGCTCTCCTATATCTTGCTGAATCAAACTTTTTCATCTGTCAGACGCTGAGGGTGCTAGGACAGGCAATGTCAGAAGAGAGCGGAGACGGCGAGACAGTTTAGTAAGCCGGATGTGTCCAGGGATTCGGATCCAAGCCCGCGGATGTCTTGTCTCTCGTGTCGTGCTCCGTTTTCTCACGAGCTCGTGATTGTACTCGTACGCGGCCGGAAGCAGACCCAGACCGTCTTTGCTGCGCGCGGCATGTCTCAACAAAAAGACGTCTCTGTCTCTCTGTCTCGCCCTCTTCCGACGTCCCTTATCTGGCGTGAAACCTCCATGCCGCATTCCGTTTGGTGTGGCGTTTGATGCGACAACTTTTCTATTTAGTTCTGGCAGCGACACAGAAATGCCGAGTCGCCGAAGCAATCCGCGCAGTCCTCGGCCACAATCAGCAGAAGCTGACTCGCCGGATGTCGCACGCCACGGTTAGCGTCCTAATAGCACTGCGACTCTGCAAAGGTCCGTAGGAGTTGCAACCGGATCCGGTGCGCATGTCAGTCGCTGTCGATCGGCCACGGATCTGGGCCCTGGATGACCTGGAAGCAATGGAACGTTTTGCCATGACTTGGACCTGGACCATGCACGAGTAATCTGCACGGATTTATGCACCGATAACACAATTCTGTACTCCGTACCGACCTCGGCACTTCCGTCCCAAGATGACTTCATGCTCTCCTATTGCACCGGCATAAACCCGGATGACATGCCCGTAGACACAATCTCAACTCTTCTCTGTACCGGTCCGGGCTTGGACCGGGTCTCGTCTCTAGACCTTGGCGATCTGTATCGAAAAGGCGCTTGATACTTTCGCCAAGGCCTTTGATGCCGCGTCTTCAGCGGTTGTGGCGGGCTCCGGCAGTGCCACAATCTATGTACACACACCCTCCTCTCGGTTGTGCCGTCCCGTAAAGAGCCGGCGATACACGGTTGATCTTTCGTCGTCTCCGATGCGGGCGCCTCATTTTTTCCCTACGTTGTCAGCCACAGCTTCTTTTGATGCGGTGGCGGCACTAGTAGCTGCTACTTTGCCTCTTTGTTGTTGAGGGGGCGAAAACAACGAGGACGTAATCCTCCGTATTACTCTGTTGAGACATCAAGGTCGAGAATCGTCGGCATGTGTTCGTCTGTCGTCTGCTTAGCGGGCCCGAGACCCAACACAACTATTGAAAAGAGAGAGGACAGAGAAACACAATGGGTGGAGCTGAGACAGCCCTGTCAAGCCTGTCGTCGCTTTGCTACCATGTGCCCAAGGCACGATCTGTTGCTCTCGGAACATCCGAGATACGCGCAGCATGGAACGTGCTTGGGCGAGAAGCGTTCTGGAATGCCTGGTCTGGAACGTTGGGTGCAACCTTCAACTTTTTTTGCTCAAGTTTGATCTGCACTCTCAATTGATGCTCCACTAATATCGGCAGTATCCATTAACAATAAGGGAGGTTGATCTGAAGATAAGCTCTCCATGAAGCTTTGGCATTCCTGCGGACAAAGTTGTCTTTTAAGCATCATGAACCTTAAAATAGATTGAGTTGACTTTTCACCGTTTTTTTTTGTTTCAACTTTCGGAGAAATTACTACTTACTGTAACCTTAAGTAAATCTGTTCCACATGCTCTAATACAGTAGCAACCGAATTGAGTATCCTCAGGATAAATGCCATATCGATGGCCGAAATTGATCTTTATGACGTAAGGCATTAATAACTGATATCTTATCATCAAGATGTCCCACCGTCATATACATGTAGCCAGCAACAATTTGGCCAGTCCATCCAAGAAGCGCCAGAACAGGCTCTTTTCATCACCATGTATAAATAACGCTGTAACCTGCTGCGCTGCGGCAAAACTTAGTTAATAGTTATAATATGACGAAAATTAGCCTCCGAAAATAGTTCAAATAGGCATGTAGCTGCAGACCGCGCGATGTTCGGAAAAAATTACATGTAGAAAGATATGTACATCAACACGGCACTGCCCCGCACGAGAACGAGAAGCTGGTCTCCAGATCGGCCGCAGCAATGGATATCATTATATGAATGATTGCGCGTGAAGCTCGTTAATCAAGCTAATATTATCGATATGGGATATTCGTCTCAGTTATTCTATTCAAAACTGTTCTATCATTATCGTGTATTTAAATCTTGCTTCTGGTATTATTGATTAAACACACAAAGTCGGATTGCCAGCCTAGGTACTTTATCTCTTGATGAAGAAAGATTTGTGAGATACCAAGGCGGTCACATGGCCAATCAATATCTTTTATAGGTGAGGGGTTAAGGTATCTGCAGCCGTTGCATGTTTCTCAAATCTACACTCAAAGGCCTCATCTCTAATATAAAGCCATTAGCAATTTGACATTATAACTTTCGGAGTCTTTCAACCATAATGGATTCAACGACGTCACGTTCCCGCGGTATTACGAATAATACTTTTGGCAATAATGCTATCATCCATCAAGGCGATATCCACAACCACGACAGCCACGCGCCTGGTCAAGCAGACCCTTGCCTGGCAGATTTACGAATCACCGATCCCCGCGATGACAAAACGCGCATTGAAGAGACCAAAGGTAACCTGCTTAAGGACTCGTACTGCTGGATCTTGGAACATGCCGACTTTCAGACGTGGCGTAACGATCCGCAGTGTCGGCTACTCTGGATTACAGGGGACCCTGGCAAGGGAAAGACTATGCTGCTATGCGGTATTATCAACGAACTAGAGGAGTTCGCAGCATATCACCTATCATACTTCTTTTGCCAGGCAACTGAAACAGGACTACAAAGTGCGACGGCTGTGCTGCGGGGGCTTATCTACAGCCTCGTTATTCAACAACCATCTCTTATCTCTCATGTGCAGGAGAAGCACGGTCCCGCAGGCAAAGCGCTGTTTGAAGATAGGAATGCCTGGACAGCTCTATCTAAGATATTAAAGTCGATACTTAATGATCCTAGTCTTAAAGATGTGGTCTTGCTTATCGACGCTCTCGATGAGTGTACAGAAGAACTTCCACGCCTTCTTCACCTTATTAAGGAGATTTCCTCGGCCTCCTACGCTAAGTGGATTGTGTCAAGTCGCAACTGGCCTATCATCGAGTATGAATTTGAAAATTTTAAGCAAAGTATCAGACTACGCCTCGAGTCGAATGAAGCTTACGTCTCTGCTGCTGTTCAAAATTATATCCATTACAAGGTAAACCTTTTGGCGCAAAAGCACGGATATACTGATATTATACGAGAAACCACCGAACAACACTTAGTTTCTCAAGCCAACAATACATTTCTTTGGGCAGCCTTAGTGTGTCAGAGTCTTAATAATATCAGAAGTGGGAGGGTACTCGACAAGCTTCAATCTTACCCACAAGGTCTTAATTCTCTCTATGAGAGGATGGTAGACCAGATACTCAAATTGGTCGAAGATTATGATGTGCTTCTCTGCAAGCAAGTCCTCACTATGGTATCGACTGTCTACCGGCCAGTTACTTTACATGAACTTCATTCTCTTATTGGATACCCTAAGGAATTTTCAGAAGACATCTCGTCATTTGCAGAAATAATACGTCTCTGCGGTTCATTTCTCACCATCCGTGGCAATACGATCTATTTTGTGCATCAATCAGCAAAAGATTACTTAACTACAGACAAGGTCTGGTCTACTATCTCCGCATCTAGCCCAAGCGATATTCATTATACTATTTTTTCTCAATCGCTCCAATCTATGTATAACACGTTACGACGTGATATATACTGCTTGGGCACTCCTGGATATCACGTCGACGAAATCCAACTATATAACCCAGATCCCCTAATCGCGGTACGGTACTCGTGTGTCTACTGGATTGACCACCTCTGTGACTGCGATATTGGCCATAATCCGAGGGATGCTCTCCAAGTAGGAGGCTTAGTTGATATGTTCCTGCGCCATCATTTTCTCCACTGGCTAGAGGCGTTAAGTCTTCTGCGATATATGCCAGAAGGCATCCTTGCAATAGCAAGGATTACAGACCTACTTGAGGCTAGTTTCCACAATCAGATTCAGTATATACATATACTAACTAGAGTAGGAGCATACGCCTCAGAGCCAAGTTTTAAGTTTGGTACAAGATGCCGGACGATTTATTTCTCGGCATATAGAGGCGATTGAATCTACGCCCCTCCAAGTATACGTGTCTGCTCTTATCTTCAGCCCTCTACAGAGTGAAATACGAAAAATATTCAAGGATGAAGAGCCGTCATGGATGCTATTAAAGCCAGCTGTAGAAGCAGGCTGGGGTCCCTGTCTGCGGACTCTTGAGGGCCATTACGACTCGGTAAACTCAGTTGTCTTCTCACCTGATGGCCAGCAGCTTGCTTCAGGCTCAAGGAATGGTATAGTCAGGGTCTGTGCTGCAAAATCAGGCTCCTGTATACAGCCCCTTGAGTGCGATAACTCAGTATTATCAGTTGCCTTCTCACCTGATGGCCAGCAATTTGCCTCAGGTTCAGCGGATGGTATAGTTAAGGTCTGGGATATAAACTTAGGCCACTTTTATTTACAGACCTCTAAGAGCTTTGATAGCCAAGTATACTCAGTTAATTTCTCAATTACTGGCCAGCTTGCTTTAGGTTTATGGAGTGGCATGGTTAAGGTCTGGGATATAAAGTCCACCTACCTGCAGACTCTTGAGGGTCATACTAACCCAGTATTATCAGTCATTTTCTTACCTGATAACCAGCAGCTTGCTTCAGGTTCATCTGATGATACAATTAAAGTTTGGGATATAAAATTAGGTATCTGTCTGCGGACTCTTAAAGGCCATGATAACTCGATACATTCAGTTAGTGCCTGCCCTAATAGCCGGCGACTTGCCTCAGGTTCATCTGATCAGACAATTAAGATCTGGGATATAAAGTTAGGCACCTGTCTGCAGACTCTTATGGACCATGATGGTCCGGTATTGTCAGTTGCCTACTCACCTGATGGCCAGCAGCTCGTCTCAGGCTCAGAGGATGATACAGTTCGAGTCTGGGATGCAGAGTTAGGCGCCTGTCTGCACATTCTTAAGGGCCATACTCTCTGGGTAAAGTCAGTTGTCTTCTCACCTGATGGCAAGCAGCTCGCCTCAGGTTCAGAGGATACTACAGTCCGAGTCTGGGATATAAAGTCAGCCGCCGATCTACAAACCCTAGAGTGCGATGAGGACGACGTATTTTCAGTTATTTTCTCACCTAATGGCCAGCTGCTTGCCTCAAGTTCATATGATGATACAATTAGGATCTGGGATGTAAAGTCAGGCTCCTGTCAGCAGATCCTTGAGGGCCTTGATTACTTAAAGAACTTAGCTGTCTTCTCACATGATAGTCAGCGGCTCGCCTCAGGCTCAGATGATGGGACAATTAAAGTCTGGGATGTAAAGTCAGGCAATTGTCTTCAGACTTTTCCTGATAGTTGGCCTGGTGGAGATATAGCATTCGACGCAACAGATGACTCGCATCTTATTACTGATCTTGGAGTCCTAAAAATTAACGCCCCTATTATAAAGACACCACCCGACGTATTATCAGGGGATACAGACTTTCATCACTATAGCATAAACTCTAATGGAACATGGATTACAAAAGATGATGAGCCTCTGGTTTGGTTGCCTCAAGAGTATCGATCAGATGCATCAGCTGTGTTTGGGGCTACAGTTGCCATTGGGTGTATATCAGATCGGGTACTAGTAATGCGGTTTTCTGTAGATTAGGACCAGTTAAGAAAGAAATCGGTTCTGTTTCTATATTGCCATGACTCGACCAACTGGAGATTAGAAAAGGAGGGAATTGAGAATTGATCAGCATACAGAAAGACACAGTATTGCGCTACACTGCGCCACACGCCTCGCAATAGTGCTTTTACTATCCATGTATGCACTTATTCATTTTATGGTCACCGTCTTTCTGGTTAGCCCTCGCTAACATATGACAGCCAAGAAAGGTCGCACATGAAAACTGCTTCTATAATGCAATAGACTAATTACGAGATAGTTGATCAGATTGGTTGGGCGACCGCGGCTCAACCAAGGACGGCTGGAATAAAGAATAACTGTTTATACTAACTGCAGTACATATTATTACTAGTATCATTATTTAAAGTAACGGGTAAGAAAAAAAAGCATAGACTTAAAAGGCTGAAAATATATAGGCGTGCCGAGGGTTAAAACGTCAGGAGACACTTTATCCAAAAAACGAACAGAACAATTAAGACTGTCCTAAAACGGTAGAAGAACCTCGTACCATACTAGCTACTGTTCTACAACATTCGTCCGTGCGGAGAGAAACTTTACAATGAAAAAGGCGGACACTTGTTTCGGCCCCAACTGTATCAACTGCTAGAGCTCATATTTTGCATCATAACACCAACAAATACCACGAGGACGGCTGCGTAGGCAAATGTAGCTGCGAAAACAGCTTCCAGTGATCCTACGAACGATGCCATAAGCAAGCCGAACGCAACCACACAACCCGTGGTTACACCAAGGCTAAGATATATCTCTTGTTTAAGCGCAGTTAGCCACATCGGCCCAATAAAAAAGGTTCCTCCAATCACGGCCCCTCCAATTCGTGATGAGAATGCCTTCTTCCGAGTTTCGCCTCTCGTGCTCGCAATGGGCTTCACACTCTGTTTATGTCTATCCTCCCATGGCCCTGTTGGGATTGCTGTTTCCACAGGAGCTACATCGGATGCCACTCTGCCATGGAGCGTAATGGCGGATTTGAGATATATGTCATCGTGGATTCGCTCGCTGGCCGCAATAAATGGGTCGTCCGGGCTGTTGTGAAATCGGCTCATGTACTCGTGATCTTGCGCTGCCTGTGCTGTAAGCCTGTTAGCTTGAAGCCATCAAAGAAAGGCTACGTATATGTAGACAAAACGACCGAATGGTCCTACCGGATCTCTTTAGGATCGGACCTAGTTTTGCCAACTCGCGCAGTGGCAGGTCATTTTTATTTGCCTCCCTAAACTGCTGGGCCGCCGCGATATTTATGAGTCTGATCTGAAGCTGTCTCATATACATTCTCTGCAGGTCTGCAAAATTGAGACGGTATCCGACGGAGATGCGGTTGGAGTATGATCTTCCTAGTAATTGGTTGAGTATAGTATCGAGCCATCGCGGAATATATGGCCTTTGGGAATTGACGAGACGTATGCAGCCGCTCTTCTAAATTTCACAGACATCATCCCAGCTCAATGCATCTTCTGCAATTGAAGACATCTGATGATAGGGAGTATTATTGCTTGTATCAAAATTTCCAGATTCGCAAGACATTAGCCGGTTGAATGATTTCGATCTCTGGTTGGTTGAATTTATGTATAAGCACGAAGGCGAACGTTCAATTGCACATACACCAGGATATTTCCAGTGGCAATATATCTGGCTCGCTTCTGGGATGTTTGTATTTCGTCACACAAACTTCACAAGGAAACCGTGCTTTGATGTTTTCTCACAAGAAAAGAAGCTTTGAATTAAATTCCGCTCTTGTTCATGAGTATGAATATCCTCAGAATTTGGGTACCTTCTGTTTTCTTTTACGCGCCGTATAGCCTGCCAACCAATGGACGGTACATGTGTACACCTGCATGGAGATAAGGCTGCAACAACACTGCCCAAGAGATTGGGCCTTAGTTTAGTATATCTACAGGTGCCCACCATCCCAAACGAGCACCTCCATGTATACAGGGCGTCCAGGTTTTATTTTTAATATAAAAGTCGAGAATTCCTATAGCTCTTCAGATCTTGAAGCCCAGGCTTTGAAGCTTAGTCTCACATATCATCTACCTACTTAGTAGTAATGTAATTGATGTTTACTGATATAGGTACTGGCATAAATCTATTGTAAGTCCCTCGGATACTTGCAAGTTCGGTGTAGAACCATGACTGATGAATTTTATCTACCTACCTAGGTACCTAGGTAGCATATATATCTACTAAGAGCAACGACTTGTCATGGCGGCGCAGCGGGCTGTTAAGATTGAGATTACGGCCACAGACACAAGATTCTACATCAGATACATTGGAGAGGACCCAAACTTCCACAGAGCTTGCACAGCGCTGCATTACGATGAGATCGAATGGAATTATAACCAGCTCTATCGCCGAGAAAGCGATGATACCATTTCTGTTCATTTCCCAGGCTATCGCCCTGAAGTCAAGCACTCGGAGGGATCATATCAAGTATCGCTTCTTCCAAATTTCAGGGAGGAGATTCTACCGATATTTAGATTCCCCGCCGCATTATTAGAGAAAGAGTCTGGAGAGATTCTTGGCCTCAGCATTCCCGATAGCTACACGTATCAAGAATGGCGCCAAGCTGTCACCTCCCCTCCACCAGCAATGGAATCTAGTTTACAAGAGGTATACCCTTACAATCCTTCTACGTCTATCACACGTCCTGTGTTCAATACAGAGCCGCCCACAAGATTCAAATCGGCCTTCGCCAGGCTAATGACTACTATGCACGCCTTGGCTGCAGCGTTTTCCAGCAAATGGGGTCGAATATTCAAGAGGAAAAGTAAAATAAAATCTGACCAAGGAAGCGCTCATGCAGGTATTGAGACAACTATGGATGCTTTGGAGCAAGGTGATCGTTAGTGGCATGTTTTTACAGCTTGAACATTTGATACATTATAGTAGCTTATCATCTACCTACCTCTACTTACCGTGAATTGAGTATGCAGTTGTATCACATAGACTACACTAGAAGATATAAAATGATCAGTTTATTCCAACTCCAACCTGCAAAGTGCCAAGGCAGAGTGCAATATCGCAGGCAGTCACTATAGAAGATTCAGGTTAGTAGAGCCATTCTACCATCGCTCTGATTGGCTAGTTCGGGCACCGCTTCAGTGATGTCACTGCCCCTTCAGCTCTCTGTGCCTGAACATCAGCGCCTGCGTCGCACCCGCTGAATCTGATTGGCCAACGCCCACATGACGCATCACGATGCCCCCCGACCTGCTCCCTGGGCTCGTGATTGATGCAGCTTGAATCTACCGTCATCTCAGCATTACAAAGGCTGTTTCTTCTCTCCAGGCTGTGTGTCTCACTACTCGCATCTGCATCTGTGAGGCGGATCCACTTCCCCGATCGATTGTCTCTCAACGGTAAACGGCACCATCTGTGCGGTCGCGTGGTCCTTCTGTCCAAGATCCTCAGCTTCGCCACATGATTTATCTCGTTTGAGCAAGGTGCCTGATTTGGTCGAGCTTCTCCGACCTGGTACCCAGCTGAAAGGCCTTCAGTACCGGCTCCTCTCCTCTCCTTGACTGGTCATGGCCCTCTCGTGAAGCTACTGCCCGTAGCCGTCATCACCATATCATCACTACATCGTCGCCTTATCGTCTCCATAACCCACTCTCTCTTGAAACATCGCATGCTGCTCCGCTGATCGACGTTGACGGCGCAGCCGCATCTGTCTCCCAAATCCGCTTCCACGCGTCTATACTCCACTGACAGCGGTCATGACGGCATCATCCCCCCACGGGTCCGACCACGGCGAACAGCCTGTTCCTCGCCAGCAACAACATTCTACCCCAGGCGCCAGCACGCCATCGACTCCAGGCGCCACCCCCCGCAACCGCTCTCTCGACGAGCAGCCAGTGCGCGAGCAGGAACTCGTAAACGATGAACACTCGCCGCTGCTACCACCAGCCGACTACGATGCATTTGGTGCCAGATCGGTCGGACGAAGCGATAGCCATGCGGATGACAGCCAAACCACCAAGAGCTTGTGGTACCTGACCATATTGACTATCGGTATTGGAGGTCTCCAAATCGCGTGGTCCGTCGAGCTCTCTAATGGCTCGCCATATCTGCTGTCCCTAGGTCTGAGCAAGTCTCTTATGGCTCTGGTCTGGATCGCGGGGCCACTGACCGGTACCTTGGTGCAACCTTATGTTGGCATGCTCAGTGATAACTGCCGCCTCTCATGGGGTAAACGAAAGCCGTTCATGCTTGGCGGGGCCGCTGCCACCATATTAGGGTTGCTCTTCTTAGCCTGGACAAAGGAGATTGTCAGCGGAGTGTTGAGCATCTTTGGGGCTAATCCGGAATCGCATGGCGTCAAGACTACCATTATTGTGACAGCGGTGATTGGAGTCTATCTGCTAGACTTTGCCATCAACACGGTTCAAGCTGCCCTCCGAGCTTTCATTGTTGATTGTGGGCCTGCCCATCAACAGGAGGCTGCGAATTCCATGGCCAGCCGCATGACAGGCATAGGAAACATCATCGGCTACATTGCGGGATACGTTAATTTGACGACGCCTCTCTGGTTCCTGGGCAACACCCAGTTCAAGATTCTTTGCGCAATCGCCAGTATTTCGCTGGGATCTACGGTCATTTTGAGCGCTGCCCTGATCAAGGAGCGGGATCCTCGATTGGACGGTCCTCCACGCAAGAAGCACAGCATTTTTCTCTTCTTCTTTACCCTATTCAAATCCATCAAACGACTGCCGCCTCAGATCAAACGGGTTTGCCAGGTCCAGTTCTTTGGCTGGGTTGGCTTCTTCCCTCTCTTGTTCTACACATCTTCGTACATTGGCGAGATCTACGTCCAGCCTTTCCTTGAAAAGAACCCCCACATGACCCCTGAAGAGATTGACAAGCTGTACGAGCAAGCAACTCGGATGGGCTCGTTTGCTCTCCTCATCAACTCCATTGTTAGCCTGCTGGTTAATGTGTTCCTCCCATTTTTTGTTGCTCCAACTTATGATAGCCATCCTGTACTAGATAATTCGGAATCTGGCCCCAAAAAGTCGTTCTTGGATCACCTCAGAATACCCGGCTTCACCCTTAGACGAGCTTGGTTCGGGTCCCTCATCCTCTTCGCCATTGTCATGGTTTGCACTGTATTTGTAAGGTCTATCAACGCAGCAACAGCCTTGATTGGAGCCGCTGGAATCACCTGGGCTATCACTCTGTGGGCCCCGTTCGCCATCATCAGCGCTGAAATCAGTCGGCGCGATGCCCTCGCCCGCTCCAGGCGTCCCCGAAGAGACAACCGTGACGCTCCTCCGCCATTGACTCCCGCCACTGGGCATACGTCTCCGTTGGAAATGGCGGAGGCATCAAAGGAAGAGGAGGTGGATCAAGCGGGCGTGATTATGGGCATTCACAACATGTCTGTTTCTGCTCCTCAAATCATTGCTAATGTAGGCTCGAGCTTGATTTTCAAGATATGGCAGAAGCCGAGGGGAACTCCAGGCGACCATAGCATCGCCATCGTTTTAGCACTTGGAGGTCTCTTTGCACTGGTGGCCGCTTTTTTCGTACTCAAAGTCAAGGACGACGTGTCTGCTCCTCCGGAGACTTTGGCTGACGAAGAACATGGCGATGCGGACCAAGATGATGATGACGATAACGATGAGACCCCTGGCAGAGACTTTTCTGGGAGCACCAAGCCTGGCTACTCTGCGGTGCCAACGGCGGACACTGAAGCCCCGGAAGCCCCGAGACTGGTAAGGAACGGGAGCTTTGGGGGTTTGGAGGTGGCGTCTGGTTCTGATAGGTGAAGAGACGACTGGATTTAGGGTGGCAAGATGCTCATTAACTGCGCAATGCGGCGTGCTCTATGGCACCAGGTATGTAGCAGGTAGACGTAGAGAGTTGGTTTAGTACATACGTGACAGTAGAACTCAGTAAAGCGGAATATTAGTTGCATTAGTTTGGTTCTACCAAAGGGTAGGCCAGCATACTTGGATATATTTATTATTAGCGCACTTTGTTAATAATATTTGTCAAGCGGAAGAAGCTGGCTTTCTCAGCATTCGTCTTGAACCGTTGCAGTCACACGCTAAATCTGCCCTTTCAACAAAACTCTAAAGCTTCATGCTAGCATCAGTTCCCTCTTTCTCTCAAGGCGAGTTCATTCTCTGCAGGCAATGCGATCACTGCTTCCCCTTGGCGTCTCACTCTCAAGCCCCAGATCATCTCATTCGAAAGCTCCCTCGAGCAACAAAATCGCATCTCACTCCCTAACCGCCATCATCCTTGCTCTGCCAATCTTGCAAACTCCCATGGTCGTCACGACTTCTCCCGGAGACGGGCCCGACATTTTCCACGTGCTGATGCCGGCCCAGAAGTGGCAGTACGAGGTGCCGTTGACGCAGTACGTGATATCGCAGTGGACGGTGGCGGCGGTGATGGTGGGTTGTGCGGTAGCTGTGCTCGTGGTGTTGTTGAGGACGGAGGTGGATGTGCTCGTGGCGGGAAGAAAGGCGGCGGTGGCGGAGCTGGTGAGGAGGGAGATGGATAGGATGGATTTGAGGGAGAACATTGTAGGTGATTCGTTTGTTCACGAAGTTGTTATGTATGCTGTGTTGGGTGTTTGTTTATAAATCTTTTTTTTTGTCTTTCGCCGATGTGTAAGTTTCGATGGTTTGTTGTCTGACTTTTTCCTTTTTGTATGGTTGCTGTTGTGGCAAGTGCTCAGTTGGTCCTTCCCCCTCAAGCCATCAAGGTATTATAGTGCGTAGCACCTCAATTGATGTCTGTGTTACTATAGTACCTGTACTGGTAGATTATTCTTGCAATGTCACGTTAGAGGAGGACAAGTCGCGCCTCTTTTATGCTGAGCTTGAGCAATTTCCATCTCGAAAAAGTACAACTGCAGAGAAATAAGTTGCAAATGATTCATACCTACTTGCAGCTCTGCTACCGAATTCAGCTGTGTTCAAGCTGTGATTCACAGATTTGAGGGCGGTGAGCCTTTTCGCCTCCCTGAGTGGCCTTGGTCTCTCTCTTCTCTCCCCATCTGTCCTTCTTTTGCTGAAACATTCACACTAGGACTGCACAAGGACTACAGTGAGCAAACGGAATATATCGATGCGGCATCCAAAGTCGAGACCATGCTCTTTGTCGCCTACATGATCTCTTCACGCATGCCAGCATACCATTCCTGGAGCTTTGCACTCTGCATGCCCTAATAACGAAGTAACAAGGCTGTTTCTTCGGTCAGCCTAGAGACTGGCTCAGAAGAGTGTCGATAAAGGAGGAATCTCTACGGGAGCTGACTTTGGTGCTCATATTAACGAAATCAGGCTTTCCCGCAATGGAAAAGCCCTTCTAAGCAATTCATACCAGTTCGACCTTCTCAAGGTAAGCGTCACACAGCTACACTGTCAAAGCAAGACCAAATATCCATTCTTTATTGACTTCATTTAGAAACTCCAAGGGAAAGAAAACCAAAAACCAACTCAAAGCTTCAGATTCACATTCTGCCCAGCCATGACCCACAGAGACACCAAGATGGCCGATCCTGCTGCCCAGCAAAGCGATCTCACTGGCGCCAGCTTTCGGTTCTGGCACAAGACGATATATGCAAAGATGTATGCAACACGGGAGGCGAGATAACCAAACGTCAACAGGTTGAGCATCCGCACATCGACGCCAGCGTAGTTTGCTGCCAGCACACCGGATGCATACAAGCCAATAGTCTCAAAGCCGTTTTCCTGGGCGCTCTGGGCACGGATGATGCGCTGTTGTTGCTATATGGAAGACGAATGGTCAGCATCAACTCCTTTCTTGTCGGGTTTGGCGATGAGATGAAACGAAATGAAATGGGAACTCACGATTTTCTCCAGCTTTTCGTCGGCGAGAATAGTTGCCCTAAATTGCCGCGGATTGGCAGGGTCAAAAGACTTGCCTGCCAGGGAATAGGCAAAGGCACCGGGGAGCATGCATAGCAGAAACGCCGCGGGAACCTGATGTGGGATTGGGTCAGTTGCCATTGGACATGATACGGGATGCCTTTTTAAGGGCTTCATACCGTAAAGAGCGAATAGTTCTTGGAGAGATCCAGGCCTGCGATGAGACTCATCTTGACAGTTGTATGGATGATACGAGGGATTAAGTGAGGCGACTATGAGGTACAGCACAGAACCAATTCAGGTTATTCCCGACAGATAGGAGACAATAAGAGTCTTGGTATTTCGCGATGGTGATTCTTTTAAAGTAGAATTCAGCCTCGGTGTCCAGAGAGGCGGTACATGTTCAGTATTTAAATACTAATGGATATCCTCTGCGATGCTACCCCATACAGATTAATCGAAGCTACCAGGATACCGCTTTCTCCATTCAGTCTAAACACGTAATGCACACAACCTAGAAAACAAACCCCGGCGATCATTCCACGCCGATTTTCCTAGTCCTGATCAAGCATCGCCAGCTGTGCGATTCATTGCCAAGGAGACAGAAGAAGAAAAAAAAAAAAAGGCCACGATTTAGGTGCGTGGGGGTTTTGATTGGACCAGAGACAGCTTTGCCGACGACCCGAAGACCGACGCCGTTTTGCGAACCCTCTTGGAAATGGCCAAGTTGCCTCAGCGGGTAGCCTATTTGCACCGTTCCCGACTCCCTTTGGGGTCGGAGATTTTCGCAATGCCGAGGTGGCAGGCGTCGGCCAGTTTTGATTATAATTGTACACATGCAGGGCTAGGTGAGCTTACGCATTTGTTTTGTTATAGGATTCGAGACGCGTGTTAGTTCATGCTGCCTATTACTGTCTACTACGTCAATGGTTATTAGTTGTCCAATGCAAGTTTACAGTCACAAGTATACGACATGGTTTGATCAATTGTTTGGAAAAGCCACATCAGCGTTAACAGACGTCTGCCCTTTATGTACGTGAATTGCTCCAGTCTATATCTATGGCGAGCTGGTGAAAATGTAATGTACAGCTTTAAATAAACTTGAATCTCCAATAGAGCAAGAAGATAACAGAAAGAGCAAAGTAAATAGTTGTCCTGCCCATGCCTCTGCTCAAATCCAAGGGTATCTCCTCCTCCATATAACTCTTCACCTCTTCCTCTCTCTATCATATATCATCCTCCTTCTTTTCTCTTCATGCTTAGGCCGTAAATCTCTTGAGAGAAGTCTGCAGCGAAGCATTTACTCCTGTTGTAACATTGGGAGCCTGGTTGTATACGCTGAGAGAGTTTACAAGCCAAAAAGCCTCAGTAAAGGCTGAAGGATTGTTAGAAACGTAGTTCTCGCACGAGTTAGCCAAGGCGGAGCACTCGCTGTTCGATGCCCAAGCCTGGCCGGCCCAATCGCCACAAAAGGTAGTGTCGAAGATGATCTGGTTGTTCTTGAAGTAATCATCAAGGCTGCAGCCGTTGGCGCCAGTAAACTTGGCCAAGGGAAGACCCCAGCCGTCCGGGTTGGGCATACCAATGCTTATGTCGATGGGAATATTGGTTCGAGGGAAGAACCAAACGGCAATGTGGTCAGATGTCCACTCAGTAGCGTAGACTCCTCCTCGAATAGCATTGAAACCATCGCCGTAGTTCTGATTGTCCGCGGTTGATTGGCCACATCCCGAGTTGCTGCTATTGGGGCCGCAGTCGCTGTTGAGCAGTTGAGTAGACGGGTTAGATCCAGTGTTGCTAACCGTGAGGCCGGGGCCTGTATGAAGGGTAATAGAGTTGGTCGTCTGGGTATTTACACCCTCGATGATGTCGATTTCCCCCGAGAACGGCCAATTAGGGCCAACCATCCACATAGCAGGCCAGGCTCCACAGATGCTGCCCGGCATATGAGCAATATCGGCAATGAAAAGACCGTGAGTGAAGGATTGATGCGAGGTTACTCGAACCGACTTGCGGCCTTTTGGTGGGTTTTTTGTAGCGTCATCGACACCCATGAAGACGGCTCCAGCAGTAATCCCGGCCAGGCCTAAAGAGTTTGCAGTTTGAGCATCAACGTATTCGACGAACCCATGCGTCGGATCCGAGTCGGTGAAGAAGTCGAACTGAGAAAAGAAGTTGGTTGAGTCATAAGTAATGTCCAAGGTGTATGGAGAATATTGCGCGTGAGCAACTCTACCGGCAAAGAGTGAGGCTAGAGACAGGGCGAGACCTCTAGAAGCGTACATGGCGATGTTCCGACTATAACAGTTTCAGGGTATCTCAAAATTGAAGTATGCAAAACGAATGTCGTCGGTTGCAATGTGAGCCAGCCACAAGATGCAACAAGATCGAAGGCACGCCTAGCAGTGTGCGGATTGGTCAAGAAAGAGAACGAAAAATATCCCGATATCCACCTGGGTCCGGGAGAGAGTGCGTAAAAAGAAGTGTATATGGTATAACAGAAGGGTTGGTATAATTATGTAAATGAAAGATGTTGCTATGTGCTTGGATGAAAGAGAGAGGGGGGGGGGAAGCCGGGCAGAGGCCAGCATTGACTAATAAGTCAAGGTCAATTAGAATCTATTGATGGACAGATTGAAGCGTGATTGAATGTGGTTTGTTCAACAAAGGGCTGTTTGTTACTCAGTCAGGAACACCAGCTGCCGGAAGGATTGAACGGCCTGGGCTGAGAGTTCAGTGAGTGGGACTGAGGAAGTGAGATGAAGGTGAGGGCGGAAGGGGGCAGTCCTGCGTGTCAACGGCAAGCAAACAAAGGCCGTGGCCAAGGTCACTGGGGGGGGGGCATGTGGTCATCTAAATACAGACCACAATGTCTCTGGTTTTTCTTCTTCCCGTCTCACAGACAGGGTCCTCGTCTAATGAGCGAGAGACATTCTGGACCCCCAATCTCAGCCGCAGCACAGGCCCCGCGGCAGATTGGCCAGGGCCGCAAGAATTGATCCTTTCTGCGGTCAATAGCCATGATACTACTGGTTCTACTTGTGCGTAGTCCAGGTGCAATCAACGGCTTCGGTAGGCGCCAGAGGGAGAGCGGGAGTCTTGGTGTAATTGTGAGACGATGGTATCTGCGCCTGGTGGCCAATGAAGGGCTGTGGCCGGGGATTTCTCGCGGCTTGCGGTGCCTGGCATTGGCGCGGCTGCCCCTGATCAGCGCAGTCCACAGGCCCTGTGCCGCTAGCTAGTCAAGGGCCAGATATTGGATTATTAAGGCATGGACGGTTGAAGGCGCACTTGGTCTTGGTCATATTAGTAGTCCAGCTTCGTTCCGCTAGAAGTACTCGTATTTGCGAGCAGCTGCACGTATCTGTGGCATTTCAGCGATTCGTGGTTAGTTTTACCGCGTGAAGCAATCAAGTGAATTTTTGCATGAATATTAGGAACAAAGTTGGAAGGGCTTTATTCACTGCCATATGGTGCCTCAGGTATCTAAGCATTGACGATGCCCACAAACAAAGGTTCCGGAAAGCGCGTGCTTACTGCCTACTGCTTCCAAGTGAAGCGCGCGCGGCTTTGTAATTGCTAAAACAAGCTCTCTTTAACACACCGCTCATATGATGGGATATGTGTATCGACTATTTTAAAGCAGCCTATCAGAGCAAAAGAATAAACGCCAAAGAATCAAGGCTGTAACAAACTCTTTCATGATTGCTTTACAGTCATACTCGTGCATAGTTGCGGATATACTGATGCTCCTCTATATAGGTACTTGTATTCTCATTTTTACCACCGTGTTGGCAATAGGAACTCAGTGTCTCTCTGTTCAGTATATGGTTTGGCTACATCAATCAGACGGAAGATGGGCAACATGGCATCACCATCCCCCAAAACAGCGAAACTCCTGCCAAAGAGCAGAAAGCTGCATGGTGGTATTGTCTCTCGCATTGCACACCCAGCACCTCAAAACAACACCCTGAAAACCCCCAGACTCAGAATCATTCACCAAGACGTTATTTGTGTCTATTTGCCATACAGAAACCCGACAACAGCCGACCTGCTACCGGCCTTCACTCTGCCGTGTTATGCAAAAGTCACCATTCTCACCGAATGTGCAATTCCACACTCACTAAAAATTGCGATGCAACGTCAATATATAACACGAGAAGCCCTCAGTCATCATGACCAACTCCCCCGCCCACCATCAAACACCTTCTTCGGCCCTTTTAAATCCTCTCTCAGTCTCCCCTACACACAGACACACACACATATAACCTCCCAAACGAACTAAATCGTGCCATATCCATTCAATCAGCCCGCTCATCCCTAAAATCCATTCTAGTCCGGCCCGTTTCCCACTGCAGATCATGTTACTACTTGCCATCTCCTGATAACCTCATCGCCAATTGAGCACCCCCCTTGTCTCCATCGCTTATCTACTCCACGACTCCCCTCGACAGCCTTAGTGGGCCATGTCCTCTCGCATGGGTATACGGAGTATATCACCTGGACGATGATTCATCTCCCCCCATCTCCGGCAAATCACCCGCTGAGATCAGCAATCGCTCATGCACGGCATACTTGATCAATATCCGAGTTGAGACCGCCATTGACCAAGATCGACAACCAGCAGTCTTTTTTTTACATTTTCTAGCTTTCATCACCATGTGATAGACCAAGTTTAAAAAAAAGAAACTAAACCCAAATTTTTAAAAATACCAAAAAAACATCTCTATAAATTATCTCTTTGGAATATGTACCCAATCATAAAAATAGGGGGTGACTCTGATAGATGTCGCCTTAAGATTTTTTTTCTCTCCTTCTCCCTTCTTTTCTCTCTGAAAAAAAGAAAGAAGAAAAATCACCAAATGTTATGAGTGCCCAACGCCAGGAGACAGCCACGCAATGGCGCCCTATGGATCATGAGCCTTGCCTTTCCCTAATTTCTTCTTTCCTTTTAAAATATCCACCCCGTGTGTGTACCCCAAACCCTGTATGTGTTTGACATGGGAAGCGAACTTCTTCTCGCCCCCTTCTCTCCTTTTGACATCTCGATTTCCCGGCCGCGGTGCTGCCATCAACCATCCAAATCCTCCTGCTAAATGGGAGAATCGCAAGATGCCGGGCCGTTCAATAGAGATGAATATTGTGATTCGTCGCCTCGTCAGATGGTAGCCCCTCTCCAATCATTGTCAATTATATTCGTCCAGCCGTGCAGGAAAAAGGTGGGCATATTGATGCGTTGATACAATCAAGAAATATTAAGACCAACATCTATGCAACAAGCAAAAAAAAAACAAGATTAAAAAAAAACAGATGATTTCTCAGAATGCTCTGTGCTAGTGAAATGAAGCCGACGGCAAATGTGTTTGTTGTCTAGCTCATGGTTGAAAAGAGGGGTTGTGCCGGCACAAGATGTGAAAAGGGCAGGCCGAATTGTCGACCCCGTTGCAAGTGCAAGATGAAGGCCAGATTATAGCTTGACTCGCTGGCCAGTGAGTTTGAACCAGATGAGGGCCACAATCTCCTCCTTGAAGAGCTCCCAAGGGTTTCGGTTGAGCCAGTAGCTAAATTCCCGGTAGTGATACATCTCACCCCAGCAATCGCGGCCCCATTCGCAGCCAGCCATATTGACTACAAAGTCGCGATCTTTTTCGTTGTAGTGTATCCTGGTGTTGTTCAATCCGGATTCTTCTGCGCAAGCAGCCGTGGGGAAGCTGTTGATCATGCGCTGCGGCAGGAAGCCAATGTGTTGTCGAATCCAGGGCTGGGTCTGGTACAATTGTTCGAGAGCATCCTGCTCCTTATGCTCCCATTCCATGTGCTTCTGTTCATAGAGGACGGGGTCCCACCAGATATCCAAAAGTTGTTCGGTCCAAGCGCTGCGTCGAATAAAGAAGGAGCCCAGGTTGAATCCGGAGCAGTCCTGAGTGAGCATGAGGTTCACAGAGTTGATATTGCCATCACCCACAGGGCTTCGCGCCTCCGCGTCCAAGTACTCTTCTGTGGGGGGGTGGGTGATGTTGAGAGGGTTGAAGACGTTGATATCGCGGTACACATGACGGTCGAGGTGATTGAACAGATGATGCTGAAGAGAGTATGATGGCTCCATTACATAGGTGTTGAGATCCAGCCACCAGAACCTGGGTGTGTTAGTCAAATTGTGAAAGGGACGACAAGGGTATGCCTCATGTGGGATATTTTTTTTGCTTGCTCACCATTCAGCGTTGGGGTATTTGCGCATCGCAGTCCGAATGAAGTCGACCTTTTCCCAGCTTTCTCGCCACTCGTGCGCATACCGCTTCTTGGTCTTCATGTCGACAATTTCCAAATCGTAGCCCCATCGAGTGGCATATTTCCGCTTGTTGCGTACGCTGTCTCGTTCAATGGCCCACTCTCGAGCACCCTTCCACTCCATGACACCTCCGCCAACGTTGGCAGCCAGTATTATAACGAATTTCTCGCCGCCACCGCCCAGAGTAATTCGTCGCCACCAGTGAACGAAGCCGGGAGCCTCATCTATCCCTCTGTTAGCCAAAAGAACCACATCCAGTTGTAGGGGACGCAATGGTTGTGCTCACGAGTGCCATAGTACACCACAATGGTGCAGAATATGATTAGCGGAAGAAGAATCCTCCACTTGAGCCTTCTGCCAATGCGGGCAATGAAGGATCGTATCCTTCCGCCGGAGGCGTTCTGGCTGTATCCTTCTCGTTCATACTTTTCCCTCTCAGCATAGGTGTTGCCCGGGCCGGAGTTGAATCGTGGCAGGCTGCTGGATATGCGGCGCATGTGTCGGGTAAAGAAGCCCTGGTTCTGCGTCGAGAAGGACGGGTAGCCGTTGGCACCTTGCTTCCTCATCTTGGCGGATTCCCAAGAGCTGCCAGCGGCATTGGCAGGACTTGAGCGGCCGCTGTTGATATTCAAGCCAGGACTGGACCACCCCCCACCCGGGACAGGCGATGGGCTTCGAGACAGAGACATTGGGTCGGCGGGAGTGCCTGTGACAAAGAACCAAGGGAACACAGAGATTAGCCAGCGAGCAACTCCAAGTTTGCGCGACACAAGATGACGCAGGGCAGGCGATGCGGGAAGCCTGCAAGGGAGCCGGCGATGGGAGACGTACCGACGATAGGGGACAGCTGGGCCTGGTTGGCTGTGCGAGGATGGATGGACAGCAGATTGCCAGAGCGCACTTCGCTTAGGGTGTGGCTGCCAGCCGAAGAGCGCCGTCGGTGATGTGACGGCACAGGCCGGTCGTTGAAGGAGCTCGAGGAGCCGGCCGGGTGCCTTTGGGAAGCCAGGGTGAATAGCTGTGTTGTGGACGGTGGGAGAAGCTCGAGAGTCGACAGGTGTCGAAATACGGAGTCGGCGTGGCAGCAGAAGCGGGCTGCGTGGGCTTCCTGATACGGAGCCGCACTAGAGCTAGAGAGAGAGAGAGAGAGAAATGCAAGCAGCTCAATGCAGAGCAGAACGAGAGGCAGACGACACAAACTGGCTCCAGAAAGGGAGGGGCGCTGTTTCTGACTTCTGACAGGACAGAGGAGATCGTGAGAGAAGCCCCCAAAGCAGAGATCGAACCCACACCGGGACCAACTGTCGCAGACGGCGACACAAGCGCTAGCTGAGCAAATTCGCGTTCTGGCCAGATGTCGGTATGAGATATGGGATGGGATAGTCGAATGGGGGTCGAGGAAAAAAGAGGCGGTTTATTGGCAGGTCTGGATACAGGGTCCGTAGGGCCAGGTCGGTTCAGGCTTGGCTTTGTACGGGTACCCAGGGGCGGCTGAGCGCAAAGTACCTCGCCGTGCCCCTGGCTGCGCAAGTGCCGCAAAAGACGCCAGCCTGGCGCCTGGCCGAAAACGACGGGGTACAACGCGAAGCGGGTCTGCGCGGTAGCAGCAGGACGGGGTTACTTGCGCTGCTGTGGTGCTGACGATGCTTGATAAGGCCAAGTGCGTACCGGATACATGGCGGTACGATTCACAGCGCCAAAGCGGGCGTGGCGAGTATAGTACCCGTACAAGGCAGGGCTGCCACACAGTACCCAACAAGTACAAGTACTGCTGCAGCCTTCTTGCAGCAGCGCGACAACGGGGAGAATTTCGACGCCAGGGAAATCAAGGTACTGTAGTAGCGGCGCCAAGTACTCCAAGTGCCAAGAGCTAACATGGAACAGTTGAATGCTGAAAACGACGACGATAATTTTAGGAGTGTCAAAAGCCAAGTCTCTAAGTAGGTACATCATCGCTTGCGCCGCAGTAAAGCGCTCCAATACGGTTGGATTTTTCTACTTCTTCTCCCACGCACGGCCCCCCTTCGTGCTGAACTGGGCGGTGGCTTAGTTTGCTTATGGCACGGTGCCAGAAGGCGTTCTAGCGAATCGAGGTGCTTTTTTGCTGTAATAGGGGGCCGCACGCCTTGGTTAGAACTTCTCGTATCTGCGTTGGCGATGGCACGGTGGCAGTTGTGAGAGCACCAGTAATTAACAGTCTAATTAACCGAACAAGGCAATATCATGCATGATCCCGATTGCGCCTTTTACTTATTTTCTTTGGTCTTTTGTCATTGTGTTGGTGGTTTGCTTGCTTTCTTTTTCTTTTTGATTCAGGCTTAAGAAATTTGTCTGTTCTTTTTTTTTTTTTTTTTTTTTTTTTTTTTTCTGCTGTAGTACTGTACGTCCGTAGTAGTTTCGTTATCGCGTTAGGACGCACAACTGCAAGCGGCCACAAAATCCGGCTCAGGTGCGACGGTTACGGGAACCAAAATCACGACTGCAGCATCAATGTTATCGAGAACCCACTCATATCGCCGTGCAACAAGCACACAAGACTCGAAGCTCGTGCTCGTACCTGCACCTGTACCCGTATTGCCGTACCCGTGCTTTTTGGTGCCTGGCATTGCGCGATAAGGAGGATTATTAGCCGCTACCGGGGATGAGGAAATTTTAAGATTGATGAACCCATGCTCCTTGCGATTGCCACTGGCCGATGCACTCGGGCAGCATTTTGCCAGGCGCCCATCCATCCTCAGCTTCTTCCCTGCGTCGCTCAGGGGCGCGCCCAATCATGGAATTCGATTGCGAGATTTTCTCCTGCGTCCAATATTAAGGCGGAGTACTCGTACTTCGTACTTGGTTCGTACAGACCCAATAGTTTAGTGAAGTCTCGTATGCGGTCGGTCTTGCTCCGTGCCGGTGCAGGCATTCAACAGCGCCGGACCCTCCCATCCGCATCCTCCAGCAGGCCATTCCCACCGTCTTGTAGCGTGTTTAGCAACTTAGCTCAGGGTCAAGGCGTTCATTCGTGGGTCTCGATTGACTGAGCCTGTTCGGAGGAGACCGAGTCGTGGTTGCTGGCATGGCCCGTTGCGGGTTAGCCGTATGGCGTTAAATTTGATGTCAAGCAAGCATCAATGATCTCGTTAGTTTTGACAGGACATGGATGGCCTCGTATTACTAATCCTCCACGTCGGGCAAGGTTTGACGGAAACCCTCGTTACCCGGCAGTGGAAAGTAAAAACAGCCAGCTAATGCTCATGGCATGGATTTGCTTGGTCGGTAGATGTGAAGCTGAGAAGATGAAGCTTTTCTCGTATTTTCCAGACAAGAAAAAGATCTTCATCATCTACCAAGCCAAGGTGCCAAAATAAGGTCCATAAACGCTCTCAGCCGCAATGCTCCAACACCGGCCCTAGCCACAAGGCAGATAGGTAGGCCGTCAGCTTACTCGCACAGGTATTACCATTGACTTCATGTTGCCAATATTAACTTGCGCCACGGCACTCCGCTGCCGCCCTTGATTCTGGAGACTAGAGCGATACGAAGCCACAGGCAGATGGACATGCTTAAACTTCTTGATAGTGTACGCTAAATCATGCATCTCGAACAGAGTTCAGCATTCGTCACGTCTGCGTATGGCGTCAACCATTTGCCCCGCCTTTTGCTAAATGCATATTACAACCAGAGCCAACAGTGGAAGACGTCACTTGTTGGTTTTCTTTAGAGGCGATGGAATCCATCGTCTACATGTTCATCCTCGCCTAGCTACCTATACGATGCCTAGAGTGTTGAGTAGTATACGCGAGCAAGAGGCAAGTTACTACCTCTATCTTGGTATCGCAGAGGGCCGTATAAACGCCTGATCAATTTAATTCAATACTTGATACCAGCTGCGTTTTTAGCTCTGCGGATAGTGAATCACGCATAAGACAAGTAGCTCCTGTTCCTGGGCATTGTATGATATGCGGGGAGTCGATCAACGCAGGGTGGCTGAGACGTGTATCAAACGTGTGTACAAGTATGTGTGAGTGTGTGTGTGTCATTTCGTCTTGACTTGCCATTTCTGCCATGTCTTGCGTCGGGGTGTGCTCATGTGGTAGCACGAGTTGACCATTGTCCGTTGTTTCTATCATTAGCACCAACTAGGTTTGCATTCCTCTACACCTGGTAGCGTTGTAACTGAGCTATTTGCTTCTGTCGCCATGAAAATGTGGGTTAGCTGTATAGTGGCCGGCAACTTCTAGTTGGGATATGAAGCAGCTGCTTTGAGCTCAGAGCCAGAAAATCGCATGTTTCAAGCGCCTGCTAGATTAATACATGGGCTTATGATGCACGGTAATCCTCATTCCGAATCCATCCTACTCTAGTGTCGCACCGATCACACCATTGTCGTGCATATTCCCTACATAACCAGGCAATTCCAGGGTAGTGGAAGTTCGAGATGGTGGTGTTTTGCCCATTGCTCATCCAGATTAGCAGCCCGCCAGACCCCTGAGAGTCCCACAGCGGGTGTTGCGCAGTGGCCAAGCTTTAGCCGCCCGACAGGCGACAAGCGGCCAATCAGCTGGCCCTGGGCTGTAGCGCAGATGCTCGCAGCCAATCACATCGCGCATACCCGCTCGCACGGCGTCTATTTCATACCTGCAAGCTGCACCTCCACCAGCCAATCCGCCAGCCAGAATCGCCATCGAGCTCAAGGCTCCGACAAAAGAGCATGCGGAAACGCGCCACAAGGGAGCATTTGCCAGGTCAACAAGAGACCGGGAAGATGAAGAAGGCGATGGAATGGCCAGATTTGGGGCCGGGCCGAGGATCCAAAGTGGGGAGGTTGTTGCTGGCCATCTGCCCTTGTGCTGCTATTGTCTGCTGATTGTTCCTCTTTATCAATCATCTGGCCTTCACTTTCTTGCTTCAGTTTCTATTTTCTACTCTTACGGATCGGATTGTCATCTATTGTCGATTGCTGATTGTTGATTGTTCATTATTGGGATTGGCGTTGCGTTCAGTTTGCTCTCGCTTCACACCACCTCTTTGTGTTCTTTGTATATTCTGTTTCCTTGTCACCGATACATTGGCGATATTTCTTTCCCCGTCACCTGGCCTGGTGCTCGTGATGGTTATGCTTTGATTCTCTCTATATCCTACTCTTTTTCAGCGTATCACGAGTAATTACGAGATACACGACTACGTCACGATCACGCGCTCGCTCCGAATGCTTTCGCTTTACATCATCTAACATGTCCAACTACGGCAAACTTGCGGAGCCTGTGAATGGCAGCAGGCTCTCTACGCGGACTAGTCGGTCTGCTATACCTCGTCACATTTCTTACACTTCTTCAAAAAGCCGCCGGACGGACGACTGGGAAGACTGGGAAGACGACGATGTTGTTACGCTGATAGACGTCGACGAAACCCCGTCCGCTGATAACTCCGACAAGAAGCTTCTTTTCAACAGCCCATTTTTAAATATGAGCGCGAGCAGTTCCTCTGCGAATACTCGCAGTCCATCTCCCGTGGAAAGCGACAGCGCATCAGTCAGCTCTGACGAAGATGTCACGCCGATCGACTCCGCGATCCAACCCGGCCTGTTGGCTCCGCCACCTACTCCCGCCTATATCCTCACAAAGCCTGCAAAAAACCCAAGCATAAAGCTATCCATGAGGCGATCAGCCGCCAAGGTCAACCGCCCAATATCAAGGAAGCCCCCAAAGCAACGAAATGCAAAACTTGGAATCAAGCTCATCACGGACATGACAAAGCTGAGACGTCAAAATCACATAGCCGGCCAGACAAAGTCGCCCGCAAGGCGAGCCCCAAAGTTTGTTGATGCGGCTGCTCTAAGAGCTCTAGAGGGATCTCCGAACCCACAGTCTGTTGGAAACTGGAATTGGCTGAAGAAAGATGATGCGGATCGTGTGGCTGATTCTCCGCTTCAAGTCACTCGCTCTCCAGCGGAACAGCTTTCTCCAGAAGACAGACCAATAGTCATTGGAATCACTCTACCCTCGGATGAGGTGACAAGCCGAGGAATCGATCCTCTCACGGCAACAGTCAACAATATCGATACCCCAAGTGGCGGCATGAAAAATCCATACCCCTTTACATTTCAAACTGCCAATGACCGAACAAATGGGCCCGCCGACTCTCATCAGCTCAAGTCGGTCTGGTCTCCAGACACGCCTGAAACCGCAAGCTCGTTTAGCACCATTAGATATCCTTCAAGCATATACTCGCAAGCATCTATGGCGCCAGTCATGGGCCTTGGACTACGAGATACCGAGGTTCCCCCTGTTCCTGCTGTTCCAGCCAATTACAAGAGGATGACAGCGGCACATCAGCGCATCATGGGTATGGAACGCCGAAAGAACGCGGAGGAGGAAGACGAGTCTGGGACTCCTTGCACACTGTTCGAAGAGGATGGTGTCACGCCTTTGAAGTCTGCGCTCACTCCCCAGAGTGGACCTGGTTATTGGGAATACCATGTGGTCACACCATACGAGAGAACCTCTTTTGCGAGCCGGAGAACCCAGATGTCACCTCTAAATGAAAGAGGATATCAGATGGCCAGATCGGCAGATAATAAAGGGGACCAGGGTTTAATGTTGACTCCAAAATATATTGCGAGCCCACAGTCCTGGAAAACCCCCACGTCAGGAGTCGAAGCGAAGCAAACCTTCTCACCTGTTGAAAACCAAGAGCAACGAACGAACGCTACAGTTAACCCCATTGAAGGAAGCCGTGCTATCTTGGGACTGTCAATGTTGGAAAAGGAGCACAGTCAATCCGAATCTTTTTCTGGAGCCGTTATCTCGAGAAACGTCAAAGGAAAAGGCCTGGACAATGAGTTGCATAGCGGTGGAATAGAAAACTCTGATATCTTGATTACACTGGCAACGGATGAAGACATGAAGCCGTTCGATAAGTCCGGCGTCGTGGGCGAGAGCTCAACACTTACATCTCAGTCGGGTAGCCACCAGCAAACCTTCTCCGAGAGCCGTGAGGCGACTTCCATGAAAACCTCAACCTCCGAAGAAGTCCATAGATACAACTACACCTCTACTTCTATCGAATTGAGAGAGAATAAGACCTCATCGGCTGACTCTCAGTCGAAACCTGAATTGAAGCGCGATCTCACCCCTCCACCCAGGCCTCAATGGGACGAAACCCAGGCTCCGATTCTTAGAGTGCCGGCACCTCGCCAGACTCCACCACCGAGGGAGGGAGTGGTTCAACAAGCTGTACAACCTATCGTGTTTCATATTGAGATAAATACCGGGGAACAGAAGCAGAAGTTTGTTGTTGATCGTGTCGCGGCGAATTCGACCCCCACTATAAGGATTCCTACTCCTCGACGGCGGACGCCATCACCCCGTGGAGATGTCTCCGAGATTGCGACTGTAACAGAATCAGCACGGGGTCCTTTGAAGCACGATGGGTCAGATACTCATGATATGGTGCATGGCCTGGGAATAACCAATCTGGCAGCCCACAATCCGCCTCCGCCGTCATCGGAGAAACAGGCTGGGAAGGACATCAAATATCAAGCAGTCTTCCCACCGGACCATCATTTGCATACACAGCTCTCTCCAAGAGAAGTGTCAGCTCTGGCTACGTCGAAAATATCAACAACGACAAGAAAAGCCGCAATAGCAACCGAAACATCGGCCACAGCATCAGACACGACATCAAACGCGACGTCAAACACGGCATCAACCACAGCGTCAACCAAGTCACCAAAAAAGCTACCAATTGCAGCACCTATTGCAGCAGCAACAACAGCAGCAGTTGCAGCAGAACCAATCATATCCGCAGCATCAACAAGAGAAATACCAGCAACTTCACGAGTAGCTGGTTGGGAGACTGATTCACGAGCAGTTGATCAAGAAACAAATTCACGAGCAGTTGGACAAGAGGCTAATGTGGCTGCCACATCGCTCTCCCGTACTAGCATACTCTCCTCACAAGACGCGCATCGTATCGAACAAACCCAAAGATCTACACGGGAAGCGTACAACACTACCCGCAAGGCATCATCCTCGATTCGAACAGGAGATGTCTCCATTTCATCGCGTAGTGTTGAAGATGCCTCGAACAATGCATCCCGGTCTGCAGGACTTCAGCGATTGGAACACAGTCGAGAGATACAAGCTTCCACTATGGCCCATTCACACGACGCCTTAGAGCAACAGAGCCGTTTCTCCGTATCACCAACCTCTTCGAAATCACCTAATGTAGAGAGAGGCTCACGGACTGCTCCACGACATGTACGTGCGGCAAGCAACTTTGTGTCGTCAGTGTTGTCTCGGCAGCGCTCTCCTGTTGATCAACGCCGCGGTGGTAGTGACGCTCGCGCTGTACAGCCGATTGAGATCATGCTAGAAGAGCAAAGGGGCCACGAAGACATGCCAGCAAGTCCAGAGAGAGCATATGTGACAATAAATGAAACTCATCCTGGGAGTGGCAACTGGGCAAGGGCCGGCTCTCCGGTTCTGGAACATGGATATACGGAGCCTCTGCCTGCTCGCCCTGTTGGAACATCTCTGTCACAGTCACATGCCGACGAACTATCGGGTAAGGAACACAAGATTGAGAGAAAACGACGGCGACATGAGAAGGAAGAAATGGTAGCAAGACGAGCCGGTGGCCTCTGGAGAGGTCGAGGTCCGGTGTCAAAGAAGGGTTGTTTTGGCCGCACTGGACCCGAGGGTCGCAAGAAGAGAAGAATTTGGCTATTCATCATTTGCATTCTTCTACTTCTCATCATTATTCTGGCTGTTGTATTGGGTATCGTCCTTAGCAGACATCATGGATCAGGCAACAAAACCGAAACCTCTGGACAAGACCCGCCCTCTTCGACATCCCCCTCGACGCCCTCCACTCCGATACCCTCGTCGATATGGGTCAATCTCACGGACTATCCTGCCATGCCAACTGGTGTGTTGACGTTTGTTGGACCGAATAACACCATCGCCAAGAGTGACTGCACGGAGCCGTCGACTCTCTGGAGCTGTTCTCTACCGAAAGATTCCCAGGCGTCTGTGTCTCCTTTCAAGCCAAACCAGCCAACTCTCATCTTCCAAATTCAGTGGGACAACAGTACAGAGAAGGCGTGGAACATTCCTAACGGCGCTCCACCAGCGGCCATTTCTCAAAGGGACACGAGCAACAGCAACTCTTCCATAGACGGATTCAATCCAGACCCGAGCCCGCCAACTTTCCAAGAGATGTGGTTCTTGGGCGAGACAACAGATAATATCCAGTCCAGTCAAAAAGCAGGAGAGCCGACACCCTTTTTTATCAGCGTCCTCGAGTCGGTGAATGACACGGTCAAGTCGCCATCTCTGAGCCGACGAGCTACTGCTTCGAACGTCAATATTTCGGACATTATTCTCCCGCCGGATTTGCAGAGTGACGGCACCCCTGCGCCTGCCGTGATGCTCCCCAACCCGGTTCAGCAGCCAGTCCGACTGTTTGATCGCGGCTTGCCGACTGAGCATTATGGGTTCTACACATACTTCCAACGGACCATTTTCCTCAAGTCTGTCACTGTTCTCAAAGACTCGGGCCAAGGAAACGTGCCGGTAGATGAGGACGGTGGCTGTAGTGAAACCGAGGCCAACCATCTCGTTACCTGGGCCGAGACTCGCATGCTTGTGCAAATTTGGACACGGAAGCTGAACAGCACAGGGTCCTTGTTGGCGGCAGATGGCAGTGAGGGCATTGATAACTCACCTGAACTAGTCAAGCCAGGCACAATGCCGTATCCGGTGACTGTGACTCTTGACACCCACGGCGGCGATCCCAACCACAAAGTTGTGTGGGAGTGGCCGATGGATGACCGCCAAAAGCTGAACATTAGCGCTCCAGATCTATTAGTCAACAAGATGGATGCTGGAGGGACATGGATCAACCACCGGGGCAGCGGAAATGCCAAGTTTGGAGGATTCGATGGAGGCACTGGAGGTTGCAAGTGCCAATGGGTAAACTGGGAATGAAGCGGGTGTGAAGAAGGGGCTGTAACAACGACACTACGGAAATGTGCACATGATTCAATGTTTTTCCTTTCTTTCTTTCTTTCTTTCTTTCTTTCTTTCTTTCTTTCTTTTCTTTTCATTTAGGTATACTAATGGGGAATATGTGATGAAAATGGGTTGGGTATTGGCATATTTGCCCGTCGAGTTTAAAAAGTGCATTAGAATGGCGTTGCTCACTTTTGAAGAGCCTTTTGTTTATCAGATCTATACAGTTAAAGTAAAAATAAATTACGACTAAAACATGAAAATCTTGTGTTGAGCATTAGCTTGATCATGCGAATGGAGTGGTATTAGACATCCTTGGATATTGTAGAGAACGGAGCCCCACAACTCCGGGCTCCGTGGTGGGAAAAAAAAAAGACGTTCAGCCGGGACGGATCCGAAATCCAACGTCTACTAGACATACCAGCTATAAAACAAACTCCAAGGTCTCCCCTTTATCAATTCTCAGTAAATAACCTGTTTTTAAGTAAATATTCGTGGAAAACCGAACAAGAGAGAGAGAGAGAGAAGAAGGAGAGAGAGAAGGAAATGCTCCCACCAAGATGCCATCCCACGGCCTTTCAACACCGGCTCACTTTACACGGCATCTCAACTCTTAGTCGCTCCGTCTTCGCAGCCAAGAACAGCAGGACGAAGCAGCGCTCCCTGGTGACTCTGGCGATTGAGACGTCGTGCGATGACACGGCGGTGGCGGTACTCGAAAAATCGGCGGGAGGGAAGACGAGGCTGCTCTTCAACGAGCGGGTTTCGTCGGACAACCGGGCGTTCAAGGGGATCCATCCGATGGTGACGGTGGAAGGGCACAACACTGCCTTGGGACCGCTGGTGCAGAGGGCGTTGGCGAGTTTGAGAGAGAGCGCGGTAGAAGAAGAAGAAGAAGAAGAAGAAGAAGAAGCGAGTAGTGTCGTTGAGGCAGAGGACGTGAAGAAGAAGAGGATGGCGAGGAGGAGGAAGAGCAAGGTCAGGGTGCCCGACTTTGTGTGTGCGACGCGGGGGCCGGGCATCATGACGAATCTGGCTGTGGGATTGAACGTTGCAAAGGGGCTGGCGCTGGCGTGGGACGTTCCGCTGGTGGGCGTACATCACATGCAAGCGCATGCCTTGACGCCGCGCCTGGTTGACGCCCTGGAGGACGAACAAGGAGGAGGAGGAGGACGACGACGAACATCACCATCGCCATCGCCGGCCTTCCCCTTCCTCTCCCTTCTCGTCTCCGGCGGCCACACCCAGCTCATCCTCTCCACCGCCCTCACAACCCACCGCATCCTCGCCACAACCGCCGACATCGCCATCGGCAACCTCCTCGACCAGACCGCCCGCGTCATCCTCCCGCCCGCCCTCCTCGAGTCCAGCCCGGACGTCATGTACGGCCGCCTGCTCGAGGCCTTTGCTTTCCCACCAGGCGCCGACACCCCCGGCGACTACGCCGCGTTCTTCGCGCCGCCGGCGTCGAGGCAGGAGGAGATTCGCGAGGTTCCGTCTGGCTATGGGTGGACTGTGCCGCTGCCGTTTCGGAACTCGAGGAAGCTTGCGTATTCGTTTTCGAGTATCCATTCGCACGTCCATAACATTGCTGCTGCTGCCGCAAGCAACCGCAACAGCTCCAGTGATCATGACGACTCATCTCCCTCCACTTCCGACCCGATGCCCCTCGAAGAACGTCGCGCCCTCGCCCGCCACACCCTCCGCGCCGCCTTCCAGCACCTCACCAGCCGCCTCATCCTCGCCCTCCAAGACTCGCCCTCCCTCCAGCCCCCCTCAGAACCAATCAGAACCCTCGTCGTGGCCGGCGGCGTCGCGAGCAACCGCTTCCTCATGCACGTCCTGCGCACGACGCTCGCCGCAAGGGGCTTCCCGGACATGCGCATCGTCGCCCCGCCGCTGGAGCTGTGCACCGACAACGCCGCCATGATTGCCTGGGCCGGCATGGAGATGTTCGAGGCGGGATACAGCACCGAGCTGTCCGTGCGGCCGATTGCAAAGTGGCCCATGGATCCGGATGTTGGTGGCGGGATACTGGGGGCCGGCGGATGGGTGAGGGAGGAGGAGTGAAAATCGGTGACGCTATGTAAGGTGATGAATGGTTTATTTGTTTGATGAATATGATACCTCCTTGGTGTTGAGGTGCTGGAGTTGGATATATATAGCCTGTATGTGTCTTTCACTTTGTTCAGTAATATCCTGTACGATATGAGTTATACGATGGTCATGCATTATTAGACTAGTACTACAACTAGAATTGACTCTCTACACATCCCATCACGGTTACCATCTTCTTTCTTTGCTGAGTCGAGGACAGAAAAATCATTTGTTTCGTATTCATCTACTGCTCTCTTCATCTTCTCCCATCACGGCAATACAAGGAGTCATCGAGTCCCATTTCAATTCTTATTCTCATACTTTAAATTAAACCCCCCCCCCCCCCCCATCTCTCTCCATTTCTATGCCAGCGCGCTCGTGACGTTTGAAAACTCGCCCTTTTCCAGCTTCGTCTCCCAGAAGATCGGATTCGTGTCGAGGAAGCCGTGCTTGACCCAGCCCTGCTCCTTGACGTGGTACAGGTTGATGTATCCACCAGAGTACGCATCACGGTGCGTCGCCGCCAGGATACTCCTCTTGCCCAGCTCCAGGGCCTCCTCGTCCGTCAGATCGTACTTGTACTCTGAATCCAACACTCCGTAGGCAAAAGTCTGTCCACTGCCCACGCAGAATAGGTTGCCCGAGAGTCGCGTGCCATCGCTGTCGACGTAGTACAGGGCCGGGCCCTCCTCCTTGGTCACGCCGGCGCACATGGTGCCCATGCTGAGGCCCATGCCCTTGTAGCTGTAGATGAGGTTGGCCAGGATCTTGCTGGCGGCGGCGACGCTGATGCGGCGCTTGTGGCGAAGCTCGTGGAGGCGGCACTGCATGCCCAGCCAGGCCAGCCAGTACTGGCAGTCTGCGGCGCCACCGGCCATGGTTCCCAGCAGCACGCTGTTGATCTCAATCACCTTCTTGACCGTCTGTGAGGCAATCCAGTTGCCGGCCGTGGCTCGCGAATCAGTGGCCACGATGATGCCACCCTGGAAGCGGAAGGCAAGCGTCGTCGTTCCGTGGGCAATCTTGATGGGGCAGTCGGGGTTGGAGCGGTCGTCTGTGGCAGCGCGAAGCCAAGCAGAGGGCTGGAGTAGCACAAGATCAACTTCTGCTCTTCGTTTCTGTATATAAAAGCCATCGCCGAAGCTATGACGAGCAGTAACCAAAACGTACCTGGGCAATAGGCGGCATGGCAAAGTTGAGCGACAAGTGAGCCGCCGGGTTCATCAGCTCATTGCTAAGCTCGTCATCCTCGAGAGGCTCGTTCTGCGCAAATGCCGGCCGGCTGTACTTGGCCACAAGAGAATCCATGGTGCTGTGTCTGCGAAGTGAAGACGATGGCGGTGGTGATGTGTGATGTGTGATGCTTAGAAAAGACCCCTCCAGGCCACAAGTCCAGAGCAAATCAGATCAGATCAGATCAAATCAATGCCCCCAGTTCCGCTGCGAGCAAATTCGAGGATCCTTGCGGGTCGAGGCAGAATTCCAAGTGGGTGCAGCCTGCGGTTGTCGAGCTGGCGATTGTGGTGTTTGGCGGTTCGTGGTTGAGAATTGAAAGGCCAAAAGACGCCCCTCGTTCTGAGTATCTCTAGAGCCTACCAGGTCAGGCAGCTTCCGTATCGCGCGTCACTGCTGTCTTTCGAGCAACACGAGCTTCTGATTGGCCACAACTCGGGCGCGCTGACTAAGTTGCTAGCGGCCACTTCTTGCTGCCTTGTTGCCTGATGACTTACACCAGGGATATATACGAATGGCGTTGGATGCTGCAAAACAAGATGAAAAAAAAAAGAGACACAAAAATCTTAGAGACGCAACTATTGAAGTTATCCAAGAAAATATAATTAAAATAAAATCGCTGTCCCATTTGACCTCGCCGGTCCCACTCTGCCTATATATATATATATACAAATTGAACACACCCCGTACCTTTTCCTCCCATCCATCACCTCAGACTCCAGGCAGATAGGCTATAACAAATAATACAGAGCTGCAATTTCATAAAGAAAAAGAGTCAAGTGCAAACGAGAAGAAGCAAACAAACAATTAGAGCCGATATAGGGAGCGACGATGCGGCCGTAACATTACGTCAGTAGCAGTTCTTCATGCAAATACAATACTCGCTCCCACATGGAGACCCTGGCGAGTCTTGGGAGGAGCTGGAATGACCAAAAAAAAGAAAAGTTTTCGTTATCAAATCGCTCAGGGATTTGGCGTTGGGTCCCGACTCCGCGCCTCACGCTTGCTCAAGAAGCCGCGTCGCGAAAAAGACTTGGGACTGTCAGGGTACTTCTCCTCTGCAGGCTGGAAGGAGCTCTTGACTGTCACTATGCCAGTGCCAACGGTGAGTTCCTTTGGAGCTGCGGCGCCTGTCTCGTCAACAAAGTAGAAATGCTCTCCTAGACCATCATCGCTGCCAAACAAGTGCTCGCCTCTGGCTTCAATCTTGAACTGTGCGTCGGGAGTGCAGCTGAAGCGGAATGTCTCGTCAAAGCTCCACTGACCTGTAGGCGACTTGTAGTGCTTCGTTTTGCCAACAATCTTTTCCCTGGGTGAGATCTGGGTGATGAGGATGTACAAGTCCGTCGACAGAGAATATCCGGAAGCACCAACGACAGTAAACGTCGCTGTTCCGGACGGAGCTCCAATGCCCATGGCGCTGTGCACTGAAGAGCTGCCGAAGCTCCTGGTTCTGTTATGGCCAGAGCCCTCGGGCGTCAGATGAGGGGGGAAATCCCGGGAACTGTCCACGGCACTGGTTGTCGGCCTGGTGCTGGGGTTGGAGTTGCTGGTGCTGATGGGGAAATCACCGCCGTTGGTAATGATGCTTGGCACGGTTGGCACCTCTGTGAGCTCCGACAACGAACCGTTGGGATCATCTCGATCCTTTTTACCCAGAATACCGCGCTTCAAGAACGAGGCACCTCTGCCCACACCGTGGCCTACAACTCCAGCCACCGCGGCGCCTCCCTTGAACGGCACGCCAGCTACTCCAGTAACGATGCGAGAGGTACCACCAAAGGTGCCCTGGAATGTTGACGTTCCTTGCCTGGCTCGAGTGATGTAATCAGGTCGGAAAACCATTCGGAGCTTGATGCTTCCTGACTTGCCGTCCAGGGGGTAGCTTTGTTCCATTGCCTTGAAAGGCTGGAGAGTGTCCAGTCTAATGACGGTGGCACCTAGGAAGTCGGGCTTGTCGGCAAAGTCGTAATCGTAGACGTTACAAACGAAGTTGGCAGACGTCCTCGACGGCACAGAGACCTCAAAGAACTCGTTCCATACTGGCGACAACGTCTTCTTCTGTACCTTGGTCTTGTAGACTTCCAAATCATTCAACTCAAACTTGCAGTAAGGGTCGCTCTTTCCGTTCCTGTCTGCCGATGGCAAGTCTGTGCCGCTCAAGACATCGACACGGAGATTGCCCATGTTGTTGATGCTCTCGCTTGGATCCAGATCCATCTTGAGAGGGATATACTTGAGGCTAACCTTGACCCAGCTGGACTTGCCATCATCGCTCTTGAGCTTCAATGTGGTGGGATTGTTCTACATGTGATGTTAGAATATGTGTCCTCGCATGACGTAGTACTCAGGGCTAAGATGATGATAAATGGGGGAATAGGGATGAAAAATCAATTTGCGTGGGCAAAAGGTACAACGCATTGCTTTGACTTACCAGACATTGCTTCAACGTCTCCAACGTGTTGCCAGACAAGTACGCCAGAGTATCTTCGGCATCATCGCCCTTCTTTCGCGCCTTAATGGTCAAGCGAGAAAAGTCGAGCTCTCTGATGACGCAATCGCCAATCTCATCAAACTTGTGCGACCTTGATGGAACTATTGTAGATGTATAGGAAGGGTAGGCCATGTCGTCAACGAAGATTTCCAATTGACTATCCCTTTCGGGCATCTCGGATTCCAGCAGTCTAAAGATGAGAATGCCACTCTCATATCTGAGCAACTCTTCGGGGCTGAGCCGGATCTTGGGCGGCCCCTTCTTCTCTACCGACATTGATGACCTCATCGATGCCGGTGATATAGGCCGGCCATCCTCTCCTGTGGCAGCGCTCAGCTTAGCCGTATCCACTGATTTCCTGGACACGTCGGCCGATTTCCTAGACACGTCGAGAGATACTTTGGATGTGGATTTAGAGGCGGAGCTGAGTGGTCTGTCAAGAGAGGCTTTGGGTTCCTCGCCATTCTCTTCGGCAGCTTTGGCTTCCTTGGCTTCCTCCGCCGCCTCCTCCTCTTCCTCTTCAGGATCGGCGATGTTGAGACAGGGATAAAATGCAACGGTATAAGTTAGTGTACCCTTGCCAATACCCTTGCCGTGAATGCGAAGCTCACTCTGGAGAACGCGCTTTGTATCATTCACGAGATACTCGCCAACTTCATCTTGCTGAATATAATCTGCTGCAGAAACTTCACACAGTCCGAGGGAGCGATCCCTGCCAACCTTCTCCTCGTCCATAACCTCAAGCGTGAGCCTGTCCCGAGCGGAATGAACTGGAATGTAGAGAACTTCATCCCATTCAGGATTCAGATCATTCTTGAAAGTTACCGTTCGCGCCTTGTCAATACCAGAAAGGAGGACTCGGACATATGGATCCGATTTGCCAAAAGCTTCAAAGTTACGGAGATCATTTGCCTTCTTGAAATGGAGCCGCATGACGCCGATTGGAGTGATGTAGCCGCCGGTGCCGGCCACGCCCGAAATGGCCACTGGCTTCCACTGCGCCGTCATCTTGACGCGGCCAGTTTGAGCGCCTGAAAGGTGATACCATTCTTTGCCTTGTTCCATGCATTCCAGTAGGTCATCGAGCTTGATCTGATACTTTCCGAGGGTCGGGTCAGCGGCAAGGTCCCGGTCATCTTTGATAGTGACGCCAAGCTTGGCCCTCTTGCGATCCGTGATGAGAATTTCCTTGGAACCGTTATCCCAGATGGGGTTGTTGACTCGCTTAAGCTTCTTTGTCTGGTGGATGACTTTACCATTGAGGAACATGACAGCATAGGGATTGAGAAGACCGACAAGACTTTTGGTGCCGTCCAAGTCTTTGGCCTGCTCGACAGTGAAGCGCAGAATACCCTGGTTGGAGACCGGAGGAGGCTCAAGTTTACCGTTTTCGTCTTTCTGGCCTTCAAGGACTGGGAAGAAACGGAAGTCGCAGGAAACGATACCGCGGGATTTGCCGGCTGCGAGAACCGGGATGCGTTCATTTTCGTAAACGTGCAGGTCCTCGATCCTCTCTAGGGGGAAAGAAGCCACGCCCAGTTCCTTGGACTTGCGGATCTCATTTTTATCAAAAACCTGAATGTCTAGAGTGTCGTTGAAAGAAGTAACAATGATATAATGGGTTTCATTCCATCTTGGGTTGGGATTGTCATCGATGGTTTTGGTTCGCGCAAGCTCTTGGCGGCGGTTCAGAGTAAGAACGGCATAAGGATCAATGGTGCCCGAAAAGTTGTCGGTATTCTTGAGGTTGTGTGCTCCGTGGAGTGTCACAACGAGCACACCGATGGCCTGGTCGACGGGTGATCCCGCAAGCATCTTGGCGACTTCGATAGGGAAGACATGAGGAGCATACATCATGGGCGCTAGGTTACCGTGGATCTGCTCCAGGATGAACTTTTCCAGACCCGGAATGAAATTGATATCAAAGCCAAAGTTCTCACCACCGAGGGGCTTGCAAACGTAGTCAATAGTCGGCTTCTCCAAGAAACACATCTCAATCTTCTCGACGTGGGGGAAAGGAATCTGCAGTTTGATGTTGAGTCGCATGATACCCGAGAAGGCCATGTCCTCGACAATGACGTCAAGGCCTTTACTGATCATGGCTTTTCCGACTCGGATTTCCAGTACAACCTTGGGGTTGATCTTATTCTTGATCTGCTTTTTCGTCATGTCGGCAGTGTCATTGGGCGTGAAGCTGAATTTCCAGTCCATTCTAACAATGTCGTCTCCCACGTTGGGGTACGTCTTTACATGCTCCATGCGGGGGGGCTTGGTGCCCAACGTAAAAGTCTTGAGCTTGAGGCTGTCCAGGAAGGCCGGAGTTGCAGAGCTCAGCACCTGGTCGACAGTGTTGACAATGGTCTGGGCGAGGACGGGCTGGTAGATGGGCCAAAACTTGACCATGAAGGAATTGATCCACTCGAGAGATTCATGATCAGCCTCAAGCCTCTTAAGGGCCATCTCTCGGGTAATGTCATCACGAAAGTTCCGGCGCACTCGTCTCAAAGAAGTCCTGTAGTAGGTGCCGCAAATTGCCATGACCATGATTACCCAGCCGAGGCCGCCGCCGAAAACCGCTACAAGCCATGAGGCAATGCAGGCAAAAATGATGACGCCGGTGTTGTGGTACCAATCTGTTTATCCTTGTAAGACGACAATGTTGGTTCTGTTGGGTTGGTGAAACCTACCTCCAAACAGATGATCCGGCAGCTGGCTCTCAACCCATGTAGTGTGATCGAGTAGGCTCTCCGCCTCAAGCGCGCTGTCAACAGGCCAGCCAATCTGGGGAGCCCAGCCCGTTCGCGAGTATGGGACCTCGGCAGCCTCCCCATTGGCTAGAGGCTTGGCTGGTTCATCTTTGCCGGCTTCGAGGACACCTTCCTTTGTCGGTTCTGGGAGTTCTTCATCCGGGCCAGTACCGTCGTCGACATCAGTTGCGATGACCGTCGCCTTGTTCCGTCTAATATGCTGAAGCTCGGGAGGGATAGCCTGGACGAGGATGCGTCGTTAGCATTTGTACAATGTTTGTATGATTTAAGAGAGAAAGATGCATCGTACGGCAGCGACCTGAGAACGCTTTTGCTCTATAGAAGCATTAGGGTCGAAGTTGAAGGCGGGAGCACCAGCATTTCGAGCCTGGTCGACCATGAGTTTTTCAGCATCCTCAGCCGATACCACACTCCGGGGGTCTTGAGCAGCCTCGATGGCCCCCTGCAGCTTGAGTTCGCGCGCCTCATGGGCCGACATGATGGCCAGCTATGAGCGCTGTTGCAGCTCTTGCTCGTGTGCACCAACTAGGCCGTTCAATTGATCTGGTTGCTTTGCGATAACGTCATTCAGAAGTCGCTGATGGAGGGGCAGTGGCCAGATATGTGTCCAAACCAACCGAGCCGGGCCAACGAATGATGAAAGGGGGAGCAGAAAAGGGAAAAAAAGAAACGGCTCTCTATCGATTTTTTATTTTACGGTCAGCACGATTGAGTCAAAGGCCCGCTTGAACTGATCAGGCTATCAAAGGCAAGAAAGAACAAGGCTGGGAGACGTCGGAAACCGAAGCAATGGCCAAAGGGGAAAAGAGGACAGTTAGTTGGTGGCAGAGGATCACCACCTTTTGATTTCTGGACAAAGCCACAGGCTAATGCACGTGTGGCTCGGCAAGACGCGAAAGCTGGAAACGAGAGAAAGAAAAAGACAGTCGAGAGAAGTGGTGCAGTGGGTGGAGCTGACGACAGGTCGATTGTCCGTGGCGCAGAGACGATTATCATCAAAAAGCACAGGTGTGTGCGCCGAGTGGTACTTGTGCCTGTGTACGGACCGCGGCGAGCGCACATGTACTCTGTGTCTAAGCTCAGCGCGGCCGGGGTGCTACAGGACTGCCAGACAGGAGCTACAGTGGAGCTAGGTGCTGAGCTTGGCTGCTGGACCCCACTGCAGCTTCGCTGGCCCTCCCCTGCCCTGCTGAAAGCGTGGCGACGACGTAATTGTTGGTGCTAGCGCGGGCTGGGTAGGGCAGGGAATGATCACTCCCAGCCAGTGCGATTGGCGCCTGCTAAGGGGGCCGCTGCAGTAGCGCCTAGCTTTGGAGGGGTGTCGTGCTGCGGGATGCTCTAGAGCCTGTGGTGGCCCCATCCAGCGGTGGTTAAGCGCTATCTTGGCCGCTACCAGTGGAAATTCGGCAACAGGAGGCCTCGACTATTTCGCGATACTCTGCCGCTCTGCATGCATGTGTGTCTCTGCAACATGAAGACTGCAAGCGCTTATCAGCAATCGAGACTCTCCCAATCCACCGTTGGGTATGGCTGCGTGATGGAACAGTCGTGGTCAGATGGCAGAACGAGTGCAGTGCAGCGCTCCAGCAGCAACGGGGGGTTGAAGAAAAGGAGACGGCATTGATGCCAAGTTGCGTGTAATTTGGCCGTCATCTCAGGCAGCAAAAGTAAAATATGGCAAATACGGACCTGGATACTTAAGATTGGTGCCACCGTTGCAGCAAGCATCTCGCCTGTCATGGCTGCTTGCAGATGGTGGCATTTTTGAAGCCCGGCCGCAATCGTCCGTCTTGTGGAGCGAGAGGGAGAAAAAGGGTGAAATCAATCTCATTTCGGATCGAATTATCCGCGGCCTTACAGCACTAGAACTGCTAAAGTCTTGTTTGTGGAGAACCTCCTTGGCCGCCATCCACAGTCATCTCTTCAATCAAGTAGTAAAATACTTAGTCTAGCCGAGGTCTCGATGTAAGAGTGCGACATGTATCTAGTAGTAGCGGTTGAACGATGATGGGTGAATTGGTTGAGACACCATACGTGTAAGCAGCACAGTCCAACCATTACAGTGTACCGGTAGTAGTGAGTAATAATCGGGTGCAACATATATGCTCTCCAGATGACACAATGCAATAGACCCTTTTACGCTGTGCCCATTTACCTGATAAGCTTCGTAGTACTAATGGATAGGATTCAAATTTCTTGACAGCGGGCGAGGGCAACCCTCCTTAGCTGGCCTTGAATCGGCTTGGATACATGTGCTTTAGCTCTACGTAACTGAGAGACATCAGGCAAATCAAATGCTTCTCCTCATACATGTGAGCACGCCACTTCTATCAAACTTATATCTATAGTAGCAGCCATCAATTAGCTCACGTAAACAGTCATCCAAAACTCCATGCAACCCAAGTTCCAGGCTACATCAAACAAGCAAACAGGGATGCGACATCCGCTCCTCATCACTAAACCACCTTCGTCCCTAGCGTCTCATGCCCCGATCGGTCGGGCTCACGACGCTTGAAGATCACCGTCATCTCGCCCAGAGATCTACACGGAATGAAGTCATGGCTAGAAATCTCTTCTTCAATGGAAGGGAAAAGAAGAATCCCGGATCCTCTTCAGCTGCCCCATACTTTGGAGATAGGCGAACACGAGCAATTTAGATTAACGATCTGGATGTACTCGTATGTGGGAAAAGGCAAGCCGCGCCTTTCTTCAACAAGATAGCGGTGGTACAGGTAATATACAAACACGAGGGCTGGTAGGACGGAGCAACACGTCACCTTAAACAGCCCGTGTAGACTCAGACAGTCAGAAATCCTGCCCCGGACATGGAAGATGCCCTGCTTGCGATTGCGGGGTATATGTATGTCCTACACACACCAAAAGAGCTGGTGCGGCTGTACGAGCAATTAGAATCCTCGTTTCGTGATAGCCATTGGCATAGAGTTCGGAGAGGGCCTGACGTTTGGACGAATAGCATCTCGACAATCTCAGGTGCCAATGCGCAATCATTCCCGCATGTGACATGAAGATTACACTGGGTTCACGATTCACAAATTGCCTACATGCTCATACATTTAATATATGCAAGGGATTGATGTGCGAACTGCTGGCAGGTACATAATTAACTAAGATCTCTCTCTCTCCTTGTTGTATAAGACGATAAATCTTGCACTGCAATAAAAAAGGAAAGAAGAGAGTTCTGTATATTAATTTCAAACGCTACCATACATTTCTTAAACTCGTTAGATTCGTTCCAGCTAGTCCGGGACTGTCAATTGCCAGCGGCGCTGTTGGGCCTGGAGTCGGTTACGCTGTACGAAATAAGTGATATCATCAAAAGGAGGGGATTCCGATATATGCCTGGGCAAACAAGCTACAAAATCTTTCAAATCTGATCCCAAGTGTGCCAAATACTCCAATATGCAAAGGAACGGATCCGTAAAACAACAAAACAATCGGCCGTCCGCCGCCAATCTTCCATCTAATACCCGAATCCGTCGTGTTGATGCACGGGACATCTTCCTGGGTGATTGACAAACCAGGCAGAAATACAAGATCGGTGGAACCGACAAAGGCACTCAAGCCGCGCCATGGGAATACCCACGGTAAACTCCTCTAAGCAAATAGTGCATTCTGCGTCATCAATACAATCCTTTTCAGTGGCGGCATATGTATACATGCCAGTGCGCCTGGGAGGGGGGAGTGGTGCAGTGCCATCCGGTGCCCCACGAGGACTACCATAGGTGCTGTGCGATTGGATACAGCTAGTAATATGCGACTCTCGAAGGGCCTCAAAGTTGGGCAGTTCCCGAGATGGCAGCTCCAAGTGACAGATGGGGCACTCGTCTTCTTCTGCAATCTGTGGAGGTGGGGGTAAAGCACGCTGGCGGGATGATGACCCAGACTCCCCAGTCAAACGGCGTCGATGGATATGATGTTGATTCGGCATGCTAAAAGGAGATGGCCCGGCAGCCATCAGCCGACTAATGGATGCCACTTCGTAGTTGGCGCTGCTGCGCCTACGTGAGGACGAAGACGACGAAGAAGGACCCCCTGCCCTTTGTCCAGATGGATCCTACAGAAGAAAATCATGTTAGAGAAGCCTTCTTTTTCCACAGTGAATCACAAGACATCTCTTGCACTTACCATGGTGATGCTCCTTGTCCTAGAGGTGTAGAACTGGTAAGGGTCATTGCTCTGCCCAGTCGAAAAAACTCCTCCGTATCGATTCACAGGAGGCGGAGCGGGATACCCGCTGCCCAGGCTGGTCCGGGACCTGCGCCGTGCCTCGCGCGGTGACAACGCCGGAGAAGTCGGACTTTGCGGAGGCGCGGTATTGGGGTCAGGGACGCAAGGGTTGCAGAGACGCACTCGCTCGCCCCCGGAGAGTCCATTCAGATCAACATAGCCTGCGCCTGAGCCGTAAAGCAGTGCTGGAGGTAGTGGTACCTCAGAGCCAGGCGCTCGGACTATGAATTGGTGCGGAATGATGATTCGATGAGGGGAGCAAGAGTTGCAAACGACTCTCCCACATTTTCTGCTTGCCTGTTAGTCACGTTTTCTCTACATCTCCCGCCTATTCCATGGCTGGCAAGCATACCTGCAATGATGCTTGCGCACAAAGATACTAAACTGAGTGCGGCAAATAGGGCAGTAGGTCACCTCGGCATCTGGTTGCCATCTGGGGAGAACAACCGACCCTGTGCGCTCGCGCTCTCGTTCGCGCTCAGGCGGAGGCGGACCGAATAGTGTTTGGAGTAGGCTGCTGCCCTCATTCGAATCAGCGCCATACACAGCAGACAGCTGATCCCGTGCAGACATTCTGGGCGAGCTGCTGCCTGACAAATCCGTTGCCGATGCGCTGGCGGTATATGCTCGACTGCCCTGATCGGAAGATTCGCCCCAGATATCGCTACCCAAAGGATCGCCAGATCGCAAGTCGATGCTTCTAGAAGGAACGCGGGTGCGAATCGGTAAGGATGATGTCCTAGCAGGGAGAGCAGCGGTATTCGCTGCTGATGGAGTCCTTGTCGCGCTCTCCTGCTCTCTCTCAGCGGCTAGCCCAGACGATAGGCCCGATAGTGGTGCTGAAGTATCAGAGATCAGAGTTTCGTCTCTCTGCTGTGGCTGGACCGTCGTGCCCTCCTGGTCAGATACTGGATGGTCGTCTATCGAAGTCCTCGGGGAGACGCTATCTTGGCGAGCTTCTGTCGCTTCAGCGGCGCTCTCTCTCGGAAGGCTGGGTTCGCCGGTGTCATCGACAGAAAGCCGCCTCTCAACGAGATGGGAGGGACAGTCAAAGTATCGGCAACATTCTTGGTCGTAAAATTCGGGTGTTCTCCAGCGACAGGAGAAGCCATGGGTATCTGGTTCTTCGTCGCTCGAATATGGTGCGTCGAGTATCGCATCCGCACTGGCACTCGCCTCCCTTGCATCATGATCATGGGGCGCTCGGGCGCTCGGTCCACCCTGCTGGCTGGCCATGCTAGAATATGATTTTAGACGAACAGCGCTTTCAAACAGAAGCAAATGGGTAAATGAAGACAACCGGCGACGCCGGAAATGCCCTGAGAACGAGGGATAAGCCGCGGTGCGGGCGGGAGCTGATGGCTGATATTGACCTCAGGCCCCCCCTCAAGCGCGAGACACTTTGAGCGATGATGCACACGGTACCACGCCTCCCGAGAGGGCTCAAGTCATGGTCAGGCCACAAACCTTCTATGGAAGAGGCAGCCGCGGCGAGGCAGCAAAATCAAGCACAACGACGGGGCATGGAATCACAACAAAGTCGAAACCCCTTTGAGTTGAGGTTTGAGACACGCGATCACTTATCGGCGCAGCGGGCTGAAGCTTATCGAGAGGGTGGCGCCGGCGCTTAGTCAGTCGCTAAGCCCGTGCACCTGACACTGCTCGTGCGATGCTGGTTGGAGCGAGTTTCACAGTTGTAAGTCAATGTGTGGCGGCGACTCGTATAAGTCGCCTGAAGAGCGTCAGGGAGCCCTCATTTTATGATATTGTATTTCGTTGCGCTCTTATGGTAGTGCTAGCATGAGAATGACATAGCGCTTGCGTGTTTTAGCCTTTCTCAATCAAAGCCGGCCCATACGACGATGATTGCCTGCCAGCTGGTGCAAAATGGGTATCTCGCTTAGTCGACTCCTTAATCAAAAGGGACAATAGCCCGTACATAATGTACATGAAATCCAGAACCAAGACATTTATTCTCCCACTTCGCGATCATTATCCCAGTGTATAAAAGAGATGACTCTCCATTTCCATGAGTAATGTCTAATTTTCTTTCCCCAGAAATACAACGGGATCCACATAATGAGAACTCCCCCCGCAATTCCCGCCATGGCTCCAAACGCGTCCTGGTAGCCGGATAGATTGATCCAAGGGTTTGTTTCAAAGGAGAGGAAGAAAGCAAACAAGGCTGTTCTTTTGTTAGTAACAGAGACGCCGAGTGTGCATTCAATCGATCAACTCACCTTTGAATCCTGTCACTGCCAGAGTTATTTCACCTGCGACGGGCCGGTATGAATCAATGACATAGACGATGCAAATCGTGTTGGCCTGTGTGATGGAGAAATTGACTGCATTTCATGAGTCAGCGTCTGGTACTTTGTAGGAAGCATGAAGTAGGAAGGGATAGTTCTTACGGAGACCTAGTCCTATGGTCGGACATATCCAATGAAGCTTGTACTGGATACCGACGCCATAGAGGATCAGAGCAAGGGGGGTTGTGATTGCAGATATCATAACTGCCGGTAGTCGCATCTCAGGTTCGCGAATACCGCCGTTTCTTTTTGTTAGAATGTCTGCAACCTTATCCCCAAGATGCCCACCCGCAGGCAGTCCCAGTAAAGAGCCAATTACGCCAGCAATATAGCAGAGTCCAACCTGGTAGGATGCAAAGCCATATGTTGCATTAAAGGCTGAGGCTGAATTAGACGAAACAGCCACGAGAAACCCAATAGTAACGGCTAGGGCGAGAGCCGACCATAGCACTGGCGGAAGGACTATGAGGCCAAAGGGGCGAATCATCATCTTGAAGAGGTTCTCCTTGGTACCTGCAGCCTTGAACACCAATAGTGATTCGAAATAGCCCATCTTCTTTGAGGAAGATAGCTCTCCCTGGGTCGTGTTCGATGTTGATAGATCACTGGGCACCTCTACAGGAGGCGAGCTGTAATCGTCGATCCGAGAGTAGCTGGTCTCGGGAACAGTGAAGAGCAGAGCAAGAAGAACAAAGCCAACTAAGGCCGAGCCAACCTGATAGATGGTTCGCCAGGTATGGTGGATTGTGATGAGACCGGATATCACCAATCCTCCCGACGCACCCACAGACAAGAAGCAGGTGTACGCAGACATGATCCTGCCTCTTTCGTGGAGAAAGAAGATGTCGGCAATGGTGATGGGAGCAAGCGTCTCCGCCGCACCGGCACCGAATCCCATCAGAATCCTGCCTGCCAGGAACCTGCCATATGATTTTTCAAAGATGAGCCATACCGCCGTGGCAAAGTAAATCATGTAGCTCACGACATACACCGGCCGGCGGCCCCATTTGTTGGCCACAGGCACCCATATGATATTACCCAGTCCTATGAGCAGGGACGTGGTGGTGAAGAAGTAGGCCGTCTTTGGAATGGCGGACGTAACAAACGTGCCGTTAGCCAATGAATCTGGGAAGAAATCGGCGGCCGTTGCGGGCACCGCGATAGCCGGCCCGGCAGCAAGAAAATTGGATACGGCCATTGTTAGGCAAAGAACCCCGGCGACGTAGTACTTGCGCCATGGTGACCTGAGGCGGACAGACTGATGAGCTGAAGAACAGAACAGCTGTAGCGGATATCAACCTACCAGTTTAACGGATCGTTGGGGTCGGAGGACGGCGTGGGAACCAGAATCACGGCATTCGTCTCTGGATGAACAAGGCGCAGATTGCCGAGAGTTCTCTTTCGGTTTTTTTCCTTGAAAGATTCCTCGGCCTGCGGATCTAGCGCCGGGGCAATGACATCGTCTTGGACGACCATGACTGAGGGCACAAAAAATGGTGACAACTGGCTCCCTCGACAGTTCCCGAGGGCTTGTAGATTAGAAGAGAGATTTGACGCGGTGTCAAGGCCTTGGCATCTTTGAGGAATTGCCCGCGAGGCTGGTCCGGGGATCTGGTCAGAGAAGTCCCGTGAGCACCCTGGATAATACTACTGCCGGGTTCTGGATGGGTGGCATCGAATATTACTCGCGACATATGTACAAGGACCAAGTACCGTACATGTATAGGCTCAACGAAACGGGGGACTTCTCAGGGGCTCCGCGGAGTATCTCAAAAGGGAGGGCTAGGGTCCACAGCAGATATAGGCATAGACGATGTGATGTTGTCGAACGGACTGAGACATCTTTGCCCTATGACAGTTAAGCCAGGTTTGATATGCCAATGAGAATCCACAAACGCCACCGACGGCACGGTTAGGGAAAAGAGACAAGGAAAATTGCATCTCGCGAGGCTCCGTGGCGCCAGTCTTAGCATCCAATAGTGCCGGGGAGGGGAAGAAGGAAAAGAGCCCCGTTGGCGTAGTGGGTTATACTGATTCAAAGAATGTACTCGTAATATGTGGAGGACCAGGACCTAGTAAGATGTACGAGCCCGTCCTGGTAAGGCTACTAGTAGTACCTATGCATTTTCTCCAAGGGGATAATGCCCGTAGAAAGGAGTCCCAATCTGGAGATTGCTTACACGTCCAAGTACGTGGACTCCATGTAAGAGAACTCGTGGCAGCCAGCCACAGGGAACGACGCGAGGCTCTGGGGAGGCAAAGCAGCCAGGGGCGGCATCAAGTTCGGTTTCAGCATCCCTGCACCCGCATTCTTTATGCAGATTGCTATTCCAAGAGTGGGACGGCGCCACTGCTTTCGATGTTGGTTCAAGCACCATATCACTAATAGTAGCCGATAGTCTCAGCACTGCCTTGAGTTGCTCGGAATACCACCGTGTTGGGTGCCTGAGTTACAGGTTCCATCTCTGTGAGCGTAGCTTGGGTGTTTGATTGGACGAATGCCTTGCATGGACATGTGGCCCAGGCATTGAACGTACTCCGGACATGTAAACTAATCCAGTTGATATCATCAGATGTTTGAGGGTTGACAGTCGTCAACTCCCGAGCACCTCCGCTGACACATACCAGAAGCACTACCGGATATCTCCGGCCGCCTTGCGCCAAGTCGAGGCGCTCCAAGCCAAATAGATAGAGATTAGTAGAAAATTTTCACTCCAGTCCGTCGCAATGGGCTGCAAGTCATCGAGCGGTCCGCTGGTGGCAATTTGTGTCAAAGCCATTTGCTTGGCTGAGCCAAAAAGAAACTTGGAAGCTTGTCCCCAGCTTTTCCATCCGCCTAGACCTCGCGTGCCGAGATTCGTGTTAAGCTTTGGCTAGGGCCACTGACAGAGTTTTGCAGCACATCCATAGTACGCCTAAACGGCCCCCAGCTGAAGAAATCGGTGTCCCAAGCGCCAATCAACGACGGGCTCGAGTTTCGGTGACCAAACTACTGCCGTCGACCATCTCCATCTGCCACGCTCGCAATTCCGCGCAAGGCCCGGGACGCGCATTTGCCGCAATCACGTACGGAGCACAGCACAGCATTACTCAAGCACAGCATGTAATGAGTCCACAGGCAGCCTCTGAGGGCTCCAGCAGCCCAGCAGCCCAGCAGCCCAGCACCCTAGCAGCAGCACCCCAGATCGGCCCCCACACATGCTCGGTCACCTTCGCAGAAACGGCCCTGCAACAAGCCCCGAAATATGTCCTCCAGCTCCGTCTTCAGCCCTGGCTTCAAAGCTCGTCGGGAAACCCCTCGACTCAACGAAATCTCCCGATATTCCACCGCTGACCCTCCTCACTCGCAAGGCACGGCTCGGCAATGCCCTGCCATTGGTGCTGGTACGAGGTATTGGTACCGGCACTTGTCCGTGCTGCCCGCCCGCTGTGGCGGTACTAGTACCAACTAGCATCTGCTAGCAGCCTCTGAAACCCGGTACGTACGCGTACTCAACCTCGACAACGTCGACAACCTCGAGTTGATCATACCAGCACACGCAGGTTCCTTGGTTCCTAGCACCAACACTAACACGACGACTAGATCCCCTTAGCAGTGATGCCAAGCTTCCTCGCGCACATCAGCTCGCGCCGAACCTACACGCGACGTCTCGGTCAAGGCGTCTAAGCACCACGTAGCGCCATCTACTATTACTCTCTCGGTAGCTCTGATCGGCTTGTGCTTGACAATACTCCTTAGCATTCCAGCTCCTCAGCCTTACCGGCACTGGTCCAGCCTTTGCTCCGGCCCCTCTAGTCCGGGGGGTTCATCTTTCAGCTTGTTCCAACTTCAGCTTGAGGCGGCGCCTTCTCCTAATTGCCAACCCTATTCGCGAGGCTGCCCTCCAATCCTGTTCTCGAAAGGCCTTGATGTGGTATTAAACCCTGCCAACCAGATTACCGGGTGGACTCGGGGCCTCCGCCGCTCCGTAGCCAGCACGCCATGGCCGGACCATCTCTATCACACATCCTCGATCCCCCCATGGGTCCGAGCAGCGATTCTCGGCCACTGCCCGCGCCTGACTCTGTCCTTGCGCCTTTGTCTGTACCTCTGTCTGTGCCCGTTTCTGCGCCTCTTCCGCCCTTCCCGCTGGTACAGCAGCCTGTTGTCGACTCCGATGCTGTCCCTACAAGTACGGTAGGCTCTGCGCCGTCGAATCCTGCCAGTATGGTTCCGAGTCACATCGCCATGCCAGCAGTGCCGTCGTCAACGACAGCTCCCGGCATTGCTACTGCCGCTGCCGCTGCTGGTGTAACACCTGGTGTCACTGCCGAATCCTCAGGATCGGCGTCGCACCAGAGCCACCAGAATAGCAATCCCTATGCTTGTCGTGACTGTGGACGCGCTTATTCACGGCCAGAGCACCTTGTTAGACATGTCCAGACTCACACTCTGGGGCGGCGCTTTGCGTGCGAAATCTGTAAAAAGTCCTTCGCGCGGAAGGATTTGCTGAGACGCCATGTCACTAATCATGAGAACGACTCGCCCAAGAAGCGTCAACGGATGGTTTCGTCGCCAAACTCCAGCCGTGTAACCCAGGCCTGCCCTCCCTGCGCCCTTGCGCGCGTGAAATGCGACGAGGCAAAGCCGTGCAGGCGTTGTGTCAGCCGTAACCTATCATGTTCTTCCTATGAGACCAGCCCAGGCACGTCTATGCATCTTGTCCATCTTCCAGCAGGTGGGCAGGATGCCGTGGAGGCTCATCCAACCGGCGTTTCTTCTGTAGGATCCACGGACCCTAACTCTACTCTTCAAAATGCCTCTACAAATCTCATCCGCGACAACACAATTAGTAAGAGCAGCCCTCTGTCACAGTCTACCTCGTCAAGGCAAGACGACAGCCAGCTGACGACGCCGGATATGGGGACAGACCCAGGTAAGTCTCGTGATTAATCTTCGGAAAATGAACCCTAGATTATACGTTTATGCTGCTTTTCATTTGGGGGCGCCAAGACTGACAACGAGCCCCCTTTTTAGGTAGTACTTCTAACATCCTAGCTCAACCGAATGATCCTTTGAAGGCTGGTTCAGGTCCTATGGAGCTGAATAACACTCCATTTTTCGACTTCCTGCGCGATGTCCTCTACTCCCAACCAGTGGATTTGTCACGGTCATCCGAATCTCAAGGTCCAGCCGTGTTGGATTTTTGCGACGACATGGATATGGATCTGACAGATATGGACTTTGGCCTCCTAGAGCATTGGAACCTGGATCTAGACGACGGTTCCCTAATAACGCCTACATTAGCAAGCCACAACACCCAAAACTCAATGGAAATGTCTCAAATGCGACAGAATCTTGCCAACGTCTGGGGGGAACTACCGTGGAAGTGGGATCCGACCGCCAAGGACAATGCGTACACCGAGCAAGGCAATCTTCCTATATCCGCCAAGGATATTTCCAATGCTCAGTTTCAGGAGACTAAGAAACAACTGGAGCGAGTGGTCGAGCAAAGGCTGAATCTTCCCAGCCGCGACCAGATCCTGGCCATTGTATTGAAGACGTGTCGAGATGCTTCCATGGCCGGCCGGGTAGCCGCTTCTTTTCCAACAGTCGACGTTATGGATACAATGGTTCAAGCCTTTTTGGCTGCTCATATCCGTCAAGTGTCGACATGGATACACTATCCTACTCTCAAGCTGAATGCGGTATGGCCTGAATGGATTGGGAATGCAGTGGCTGCCGGTGCTGTCTTGATGCCAGCTCCAACCTTGAGAAAGTTTGGATTTGCTGTTCAAGAAGCAGTTCGTAAGTGAAATTCCTATATCCCCTGTTACCTTTTTTCTTCATTGGCAGAGTTATTATTCTTGTTGAAGAGGCATCGTGAGCTTACACCAAAATCTGCTAGGAATTACAATACCTGCTCGGGTAAGATACATTGACCCTCAACTGGCAATCGGATGTGCACCAAAAATACATGCCAGCATCTAACCCATGTGACAGTTCGAAGACAACAACACGGCCATCCAAAACCTTAGTCTTGTCCAATCTCTCATTCTCGGGCAAGATATTGGCTTGTGGAGTGGTAACCGTAGAAAAATGGAGATTGCCGAATGCCATCTAGTGATTCCGGTAACGGTATGAGAAATTACACACTCCGACTTTGTCTTTCGCACGATTACTAAGTGTTGCTAGATGATGCGATATCGCCGATTGTTCCAGCGATGCATGTACCCTGTCATCACAGTCGAGCCCTCCGATGAGGGTGAAATACTAGAACAAAAGTGGATGAAATGGGCGGCTGCGGAGCAATGGAAGAGGTCAGTTTGTGATGGAGATGATGTTGATCTACTACTAACATGAAAGGGGGGAAGGCTTGTATTCCACTGTTACATCCGGGAAGCTCAAATATCTATGACGGCGTTGACAAATCCGTGCATGTCGTATGCCGAGTTGACGCTACCTCTACCGGAACAGAAAGACCTGTGGTCCGCGAAAACAGCGTCTGAGTGGAAGGCCATCTATCTGTCAAGATCAGTTGGTCCAAATTCAAGAATGCCGTCAATCGCCGACATGTACGGGGACGCACGCCAATTTGCCGACAACAGCACACGCATTGACATGCAACTCTCTGTCTCCATCTTCCTTCACGGCTTTTGGTCAATGGTTCTGGAGTACTCTCAAATGAGCGTAGTGCACCAGTTTCGTAGCTACTCCAAAGGAGCGTCTAACTCGATGCTCAGCTCGAGACGTGCAGATCTCATGAGAGATCTGCAGTCGTTTCAGTGTGTCGCGAACAAATTGCCGGACATTTCTCCTCAAGAAAATGTTGTCATGTATCTTCTCATGATGCACTTGCATGTGTCTTTGGATGATCTGCAGATATTTTCAGGCAAGCAAGGAGAGGAAGAGGCCCGCCGTATGTACCCCATTCTGCAGCAATGGACGGCCAGTCCCGAGTCCTGGTATGCAGTCTGGTGCGCGGGTCAGATATTTCGATATGCCAAGCTATTTCCTCTGGGGTCCCTGAAGGATTTCTACGCCATAGCAGTACACCATGCCGCACTTGCTTTGTGGACGTACGGCGTTGTGTTCCGAGCCAGCCAGCAGCAGGACATGCCACCACAGTATGGATACGAACCCATGTATCTAGACGACAGCGGCGATGCCAGTTCGATTCAGCAGTTTTTGAGCTTTGGGCAGGGAAGGCCTCTGATTCAAGGGCCTATGGGAACAAGCTCTGGCGCTGCGCCAGGCGATGCATCGGTTTACGATCCTCGTGCGTGTATGGATATTGCACAGGAGATTTTGCAGGCCAACTTTCGAAGGCCGCAGGACGCCTTGCCGCCTCTTGTGGAGAATCTCTGCCAGCTGATTAAACAGCTTGGGAATGCAGCGTGGGCGGTTGGATTGGGGTAGTCGGTTTATTTCTTCTTTTCTTTTGGACAGTGGTTTTTCTTCACTTGTCGTCGTTTATGATACCCGGGCGTGGGAGATACTGGCGTACAACGGACAGCATGCATTGTTAGGTACCTGTAGATTGCATATTAGATGGATGGATGGATATATACGGCTTCTTTTATTTTTTTGCTTTTTCCCTCTTTACATCAAGCAGATGGCCGGCGAGTGTTGGATTGATTGGATACCAGCCAATCAGTCGCTAAGAGCCACGTGTAGGCCTAAATCACGACTTACACTCCTGCAAGGATCCCTTAGCCTTTGCCAAAGTCAATTTGCATGTGCTTATAGGCCAAACACCACCGCTTCAGGTGCCTACTGCACAATTTGAACCATTATTGGAACAGCCCCCCACCACGCCTAAGCTAAGAAAAGCCGGCGTCCATGGCCCGCTATACTTGAAACGAACACTTGGGCAATCAGACATCTGACAGGAGCAGCGAGGCTGAGCCAGGATTGGTCATCTGGGATTCTTGCATGTGCTTTTCCCTCATTCATGAGCTATCGTTTATTCACCCAGTCGTTCTTATAATACTGGCGTGTCTTGTGCTTTTAACTTTTTCTCCGTCTTTTTGCTGGGTAAGAAACTTTTGATTGACCGCTTTCCCCTTTTCTCTCCCCCCAGCTCAGCCGCCTAGGTACTAGGTACCCAGTACCTGTATTTAGAATCTCGTAGTATATCCTCGTCTTGTCACCCATCCCATCTCTCTTATCTACATACCTACACATCACTTGGAAATCAACACACAACGTCCAGAGTCACTCGTCTGACCACGGCCATCAACAGCATAGCAGAAACACAGCACATCACAGCACAAAAGGCCTCAAAACATCTACGGGCAGCAGGGCATCTGTGGCCACCCGTGCATGTGATCGCGACAGCCAGGCAGGGCCATGGATTCCGCATCCAGCTTCCTCCGCTGGTCGCCGCTGTCCCAAACCGCCGTTGCAGTCACGACGACGGCCGTTGCCGCGACGCTGCTCCTGTGTGCCAGGTCGGCGCTGTGGCCGCGATGGGGAAAGGCGCTCCCGAACCCGCTTAAGACGGCGATTCCGGGACGGCCGAAGAACGAGATTGAGGAGCTGGTTTATCAGCCGGATGCCTTTCCGGGGGCGAGAGATGTTGATACACCGGTAAGTGGTTCTCTATGCATCGTTTGGACAAGAGTTTGGGGCAGATAAAGTAGGATGAGATCAGATGAGACCAGATGAGATGAGGCAAAATGAGGCGAAATGAGACGTGTGAAGAAGAACAGAGAAACAGCCAAGCATGTAAAGCCAAGAGTTGAAGCTAAATCTGCTGGCTTTCTTTCAGTATGGATCCATCCGCGTCTACGAATTCGGCCCCGAGAATGGCGAAAAGGTCTTGCTTGTCCATGGTATCAGCACCCCGTGCATAACTCTCTCCCGCATTGCTCACGGACTTGTCGATCGAGGATGCCGTGTGATGCTTTTCGTAAGACGAAATCGCCCCCCACGCCTCCAAATGAGGAGTGCCAGATAACCAGACTAATGGCTGCTATAGGATCTCTTTGGTCGAGGCTTCTCAGACGGTGTTGGTGACCTCCCCCACGATGAGCGTCTCTATACTACCCAGATTCTTCTCGTGCTGGCATCTAGCCCTCTTCCCTGGACCGGTAACAATGCTTTCCGTCTTATTGGATACTCCCTTGGAGGAGGCATCGCTGTGCACTTTGCCACTGCGTTCCCTCACCTCGTTTCGTCGCTTATTCTGCTCGCTCCCGCCGGTCTCATTAACCCTGAAGATTTCGGCGCCATGTCTCTCTTCATCTTTAGGTCGGGCTTCGTACCGGAGGGACTTCTCGCCTACTTGACGCGGTCTCGTCTGCAGCAACCTATTGCGGCAGCCAGGAAGCCTAAGGAAGCCTCATCAACTGCATCAGTGGCTGAAGTCGCGCTTGCAGAGGCCACCGGCACCACCGAACAGAGCGAAGGCGCCATTCCCCTGGAACAACACGTATTGATGTATGTCCGATGGATGGTTCTCAATCACTCCGGCTTCATCCCCTCGTTCATGTCATCCATTAGACATGCGCCCTTGACGCACCAGCATGATAGCTGGAGGCTTCTTGCGCGCCGGAAGCCCGGCACAACCATGGTTCTTTTGGCCCAGAATGATGAACTCATCGATGTGAACGATTACGAGCGTGAGGCTCTTCCGCTCATCGGCGGAAGGGACAATGTGGTTTGGAAAGTTCTTCCTGGCACACATGATTTTGTCATGACACATTCCAATTATATTCTCAAGGAGTTGGACGAAGTGTGGAAGTAAAGTGCTAGAGACATTTAGTGATTTAACAGTTTTTGATCTTTTTAAACATGAAGACATCACCAGCGAGGAATATAGAGAGAGCGAGAAAGAAATAGCACCTTTGCCCGAAGGGTAGGGTGCATTGATTTGAAGAAGAGATTTGTATCCATATCTGAACAAGAGGTGCGTATTAGACTTTTTTTTGCAAAACAAATGCTCCAATAAAATAAAATAAAAAAACCAAAACCGAATAGTTCGTTTAAACTCAGATGTCCATTATATGTTGTATATAGTGTATGCTCTCTCAATCGCCGCTATACTCTTACACAAGTTACCTGTCCAAGGCCTGGCTTTGACACTATTTCATCACGACCGTTAGCAAATTGCCCACCGATGAGGAGAGACAGCAGGTGAGAAGATAAAAAAGGATAGGAACTAACCATTTGCCAATAAACGCCCTTCTTCTTTAACAGCTCCAGATGGCTTCCCTGCTCAAGCAGCTTGCCCTCTCCCAGGACAAAAATGACATCGGCATTCTGCACCGTGGCCAGCCGATGCGCAACGACAACCATTGTGCGGCCCTTTCCGGCGCGCTCAAACGCCGCCTGGACGAGCTTCTCGCTCTCGGAATCGAGCGAGCTGGTGGCCTCGTCGAGGAGCAGGATTTCCGGGTTTCGAATGAGCGCGCGGGCAATCGCGACGCGCTGCTTCTGGCCTCCGGAGAGGGAGACGCCGCGGGAGCCGATGTTTGTGTTGTAGCCTTCTGGGAGGGAGACGATGAATTCGTGGATGGAGGCGTCGCGGCAGGCTTGGTGGATTTGTTCGTCGGTGACGGTGGCTTCGTCGACGCCGAGGATGATGTTGTCTCTGAGAGTGCCTGTGATGGGATAGAGTTGGCTTGAGGTTCTTTTTTTATGAGATGAATGGATAGAACTGACCTTGGAAGAGAGTTGGTTCTTGAGCTACAAGTGAGAGATGTTTGCGGTAGTCGAAGATGTTGACCTCGTTGATGTCCTGGCCGTTGCACAAGATGCGGCCTTTGTCGAGATCATAGAACCTATATAATACACCAAAACATTAGTTCCAATAAAGAGACATTATTGTTCAAGGGCTTTCACTCGACTGACCGTTCTAGGAGGGAAATGATGCTCGTCTTGCCACATCCGGATGCTCCCACAAGAGCCGCAAACTGACCCTTTTCAATGGTCAAGTTCAGTCCGCGGAAGACTGGGATGTCTCGCGTCGGGTACTTGAAATGCAAATCCTCCAACTCAATTTTCATTCCTCCCTCCGATTCGGGCAGACTCTTTGCTCCAGAAGTCTTGCCTTGGATCATGGTCTCTCTCGTGTTCAGGATCCTGTTCGACGCCGCCGTGACCTGCGCTGCGTTTGGTCCAAAGCCGAAACTCTGGCCCGCCGACTCGGAGGCGTTCATAATGGCCATGAAGCACACGAGGTAATTCTCAATCTTGTACTCGCCACTAACCAAAAGACGGCTTCCGTAGTAGAAGATGAGAGACTGACAAGCCAATGTGCAGCTATCGGCAAATCCAAAGAGGAAACTGACCCAACGAGCCTTTTTGAATGCTGATTTAACATGGCCATTGCACAGTGTTTCGAAACGCTGGGAGATGGGGGCTTCCAAGGTCAAGGATGTGACTGTTCTAAAGGCGCCAATAGACTCGGAGGCGAACTTGGAGCTTTCCGCAAAGACGTCGTTGTTCATCTTTTCAAACTGGATTTCATACTTGAAGCGCCAATATGACGAGGCTAGAAGAATAGGCATAACCACGGCAGCACCAACTAGGGCCAGCTTCCATCCGAAGGAAAAGGCAATAGCGATGGATCCGGTGAGATTGAAAATGGCAATGTAGACGCTGGCCATGTTAGCTCCCATCAGCTCCTCGAGTCTCTGGGGATCTCCCGCAGCACGAGCCGTCATGGTGCCGTGGGAATGATCCTCATCATCGAAAAACGACGTCTTTTGGTAAAGGATGGCTTCAAAATACTGCTGCTGATACTTGGCTCGAATAATTGACGCCATCCTGGTGGAAGCGAAGATTGCTCCAAAGTAAGCGCAGCCAACACCGATCGCCAAGATCGTCCACATCAGAGACCAAAACCGGCTCTCGTGCAGTAGTTCCTGTCCGGTAAATTGAAACACCACGACGAGTTTTGCAAACAGCCAGGCCTGCAGTGGAACCGCTGCTCCAGCGCAGGCGGCGAAAAACACCGTCAGAAACATCAAGTACCAGTGGCTTTTGGTCTCGTAAAACAGGCGGCCGAAGCTGTTGAAGATGTTCCGCTGCTTCTCGGTGCTGCTGCTAGTCTGAGCTTCGGCTTCAGAAATGGCATGGCTCTTTTCGCGGACTATATCTTCAGAGAGGTCTTCCTTTTCATCGCTGTCGTCGGACTGGGGTGATCCTCCCAACGAGAGTGCTTGAGCTTGGACGAGGCCGGAATAGACACCGCCATCCAAGGCAATGAGGCTCTCGTGCGTGCCCTCTTCCACGACTTTTCCTTTCTTTATAACGATGATTCGGTCAGCTTTCTTGATCGTGGACAGGCGATGAGCTATCGTGATTGTTGTTCGATTTTTAGCCACACGGTCGAGGGCAGCCTGGACTATACGCTCTCCACGAACATCGATCGCGCTTGTAGCTTCGTCGAGGATAAGGATCTTTGGCTTTCGAACGATAGACCGCGCAATGGCAATGCGTTGACGCTGACCGCCGGACAGCTTCGCGCCACTATCGCCAACCGCAGTGTCATAGCCCTATAAAATATCACAAAGTTAGAAAGAATTTGAACCTAGAGGAAGATGTTCGACCGACCTGTGGAAGCTTGTCGATGAATTCATCAGCAAATGCTTCGACACATGCTTCCTTGACCAATTCTCTTTTCTTCTCTTCCGACTCATTCTCCCACTGCGTCCCGATTAGGCCGTTTGACACGTTTTTGAAGATTGTATCGTTAAAGAGAAAGGGCTCCTGCTGAACTAATCCGATCTGTGATCTCCACCACTTCAAGTTGATGTCGTCTAAAGCATGACCACATGTTGTGAGCGTGCCACCGAGTTTCACGGGCGGGCCTGTTTCTTCTGGTTCTTGCGCACTGATCTCCTCCTCTTCCTCCTCGCTCGGCTTCTTCTTCTTCTTCTTCTTTTTCTGTTCCACGGCTTCTTCAATGACGTATTGTTCCTTAAGCGTATACCACCTTTCGATCAGTCCTACAACAGTACTCTTTCCAGAGCCTGATGGGCCAACAATGGCATTGATTTTGCCCGACTCGATGCGGAGATCCAACTCGTCTAGGATTTTGACATGGGGACGGCTTGGATAAGCGAATGTGACTTTGTCAAACACAATGTCTTCCGTGGCAGAAACTGCGGGGTCCATGAGATGGCCTTTATCCGGTTGGGGGGCGTCTATGACGGTGAAGAACTGGGCAGCGGCAACCGTAGCTTTACTGACAGCCAGAAGGGGGGTGGTGGTTCGTTCCAGGGAGAAGACGACCATCATGACAGACATCAAAACGCTTTCTCTATTTAGCGTCGTGCAATCATACGTATGACAGAGGGAAATGAACTCACATAACAATCGTCCCAACATTATCAATGTGGCCCTCGGCCACGGACCTGGTTCCATACCAGAAAGCAAGCGCAAAAGCGGAGAAGACACTGAAGAACTGTAAAATTGTTACCGAAGCTCTTCGTTTTTGACCTTGGAAGGCTGGAAAGTCTTACAATGAGTCCAAACTGCAAGGCCATGAATGGAGATGTGCGCTGAGCGTGCATTTTGGCTTCCTCAACAGATATTCCGTATTTCTTTACCATTCGACTCTCGGCGCCGCACGCTGCAATCATGCGAATGCTAGCAAACGTTTCGCTTGCGACGGCAGATGACTTTCCTTCAGCCTAATTAAGGGGGTTAATATACTCTCGACAGCATAGTATTATATCAATGGATTGGAGTATCACTTACGATGGTTACGCGCCCATGACCTTTGACGATGCTAGGCAATAGTACTGACACGGAGAGGGCAATGAAGAGAATCGCCGAGGATGTAACGAGCGTGAGAGCCCAGTTGCGAGTAAATGCAATGATGATGGCAGCAACAATGGTTGCGTTGTACTCAAAAAAGACGCCGAGCTTCTCCGAAATGCCAAGTTGGAGCACATTGCTGGTGGATGTGATTGTTGTGGTAGCATAGCCAGGGGGCATCGAATCGAGAACATGTATGGTTTGGCCTAATAGTGCCGTCAAGTAATGTACTCGGATGGCTGAGGATATCCGTATTCCAATCATTCGAAAAGCAAACTATTGAGATGCAACACCATTTAGTAATCTCGCGAGATGGTCGTAAATCATAGATTGCAAGTCGCACCTTGTTGATGTAGTTGAGCCCTAGTCGACCAAGGAACAGGGCAAACATGTATAGGCTAGTAATAATCTTGTTTAGAAAAGTAAATATTAAGCATCAAAATCAGGTACTGACGAGAGTTTATCTGCCCTTTTACGGAAGGCATCCTGGTTTTGGCCGGAAGCACTGGTAAAGTCGCTTATACTTCCGACGAAATTACCTGTAGCAAAACTGTGAGCCTCGTGCCAATGACAGCCTATATGGAATGCTACAAAACATGTTAACATGAAGCATCAAGGAAATCATACCAAAGACTACGTTCATCAGAGGCAGCGTGACGCCAGCGCCAATGGAGGCAAAGACGCCGGCAACATAGGCGACAAAGTCCCATTTTGTTGCGTATTGGAAAACTCGCTGCGGAGATGAAAAATAAGTATTAATTAGCAGCTCAAAGGGCGCCGTCGTGTTGCGCATTTCTTAAAACATACCACATAGTCCTTAAAGGAGGCTATTCGCTGCGGGCGAGTCTTTGCTTTCCCCTGCGCTGGTTCGGCGGTGGCGGCATCATCGATAGAGACGTGCTTCTCGGCCTCTACAGCTACAGGACTGCTTGCCTTCTCAATGTCGGCCTTTTCCATCACGAAGCGGCGAGGGCTTTGGAGCCGAAACGGATGAAAGAGACGCGGCAGACGGAGGGTATTACATGGATTTTGAAGCTGGCAGGATCAGAGACACAGATCAGAGACACAGGTGATGATGCCAAGTACAAGTAACAGCGCATGTACATGCACAGGCCCTGAGCTGACTACTGCCTCAGACCGATGAATACGACTAGCGGAACTTCACCGCGCTTCGGACCCTTGGAGCTTTTCTGGGCCCCGGAAGATTAATTCGAGATGGATGGGCGGGCTTGACGGATTCAAGAAAGAAGCGATCAATACGGACGAATCGCAGTGGATACTGTGTTTGCCGCAAGCAGCTTCTCCAAAGCTAAAATGAGGCAGCCCATGTGGTGTGTATTTTAGGTTCGTTTTGTTACGTGTACTCGCTGTCATCCCTGTCTAGGGAGGTAGATGCCTAGCAGAAGGCGATCGGCTGATTTTGGGGATCTGGTTCAACGCATGTCTGTTGATGTGATGCTCGGTTTAACCGCCGGTGGTGGGTGTGATGCGTACATGCACGTTCTCGTACAGCTGGGTACCTGTACTATGTGTGTTGTCCCCCAGATAAGCACTCTATCTAGCAATCTTCAATATGAACAAAGGTACATATGTACTGTAATGTTAGGATATGGGGTACCTTTGCTTTGATTTTTTAGCAGGCGGCGCAGCTCAGCAACGCTACTGTACGGCTAGGCTCCAGATTTGCTAACATGAGATGCCATCCTTAATTTCCCAATATTGTCAGCCTAGCTCGTTCTCAGCCGGCCTCGATTACCCATGTTTAAAGAAGAATCTTGAACCACAACATCTGTATACTCGTATCTATAAATCTCAATCTTTATATGAAACTCTCACCAATAATCGACCGCCCATAGTACGCGTACCACTGTGGCGCATATACACGGCATCGCAACACCACAGGAATGTTGGCAGCTTGGCTAGCCAAGTCGCGCCATGAAGGCAGCAGCTTTTCCTGCAGGCATCACCTGAAATTTCTCTGCGTTGATGACGTGGAATCACGCCCAGCAGCAGTACTGATGAATATTACTTGGTGTTTCACAGAGTGCAAAAGTCGGTAAGTTTGTGTTCATATGCGTCATTTGTATCCCTTGGGTCTCTGCACAGTGTTTGGTAGACAAGTAGACTTCATTCCATTGAGACCTCAAGTGGCGTCGTCTTGATCGATCTGCAAACGCTCGGTTACAGCGTCAAAGCGTCAAGCAAGACTTTCACTTGCCCTTTCAAGTAGGCGGTAATGGAAATTGCACGTACCTAACTGGCCACGTTGTACTGCACAAGGGATACCGAGACTCAGGCAGGCACACCATCCTGTCGGGGAAAATGACATCGTTGATTCTGGCCCTTCAGTCGGGCTGCTCCTTGACCCCGAAAAGCCGTCTTTAAGCCGCCACATGACGGCTCGCTTCGCTTACAATCCAGGTAACGGTACCCGACTTACTAAGTAACAACAGGCTGAGGGAATCGAGACATGCAGCTCTGCATTCATGTAATATTCTGTAAAAAGGATGACACTTGCGCTATGAGTCACGCAGCATAGTAGTGGTCCCCTTCATCCTCCTGCTTTCGAAATAACTCTGGTCCCTGAATTAAGCGAGGGGCTTCGGGGCCGCTTTCAGAGTTGCAAAGCCCGGAGAGTTTACCCGATGCATCAGATACCAGCTGTTAATTATAGGAGAAAAAGATGAAGAGGAATGACGGAGCATTAAGCATATTTCCCTCGATGCTTCTGCTCGTTCTTCCTACCCTGAAGAGGTTCACATCTTTAAAGTGCTCTCGAAAGGGCCTAGTTCCGCCGAGCTGCTAATATGACTTACATACTCCGTACACGTACCTATTCTGTGCATGCAAAAAGGCGGAGCAGTCTATTCCTTTAGATTTCTGGCTCTTTGCGTTCCGAACTAATGATATTTTCTAATACACGGCTAATAAAGCACTTACACAGTATCATGAGAATCTCAATGAAAGAGCAACTGCATTGTGCTTTGTGTTGTTGGCAGCATCACACAATCCCAGCGCCCGCGTCCTCAATTCCAGAATCCCGAGTTTCCTGTATTCCTTATCGATAACAAAATTCCGCAGTTCTGCCCCGCCTGTCGAGCCACCATCTAAACAGCGCTGATGACTCCTGCCACAACTCCAGGCCTAAATTTTCCCCTCTACCCCTCGGATGAAGATTGTTTTGGCTGCATTTAGGTCTCTTCGACCATACCGGCCATTGTCGCAATTGAAAAGACCAAGATCTGCGACCCCTCTCTCCTTTACTGTCTCTCTCTATCATTCACAGGCACCAGCTGTCGAGATGGCTCCCAAGACAAAGTTCGAGCTGAAAACGGCCAAGGGCACCAAAGATTGTAAGTTGTGACTCTTCACCGCGGCAGAAGAAAACTCCAAGCTTACTCACCCCACGGGAATGGCAAGGACATGGTCATCCGAGACAAGATCTTTAGCACCATCACCGAAGTCTTCAAGCGCCACGGCGGAGTTACCATCGACACACCCGTTTTCGAGCTGAAGGAGATTCTGTCTGGCAAATATGGCGAGGATAGCAAGCTTATCTACGACCTTGCCGACCAAGGTGGTGAGATTTGCTCGCTGAGATATGACCTGACGGTCCCATTCGCCCGTTTCCTGGCGATGAACAAGGACATTCAGAACATTAAGCGCTACCACATCGCAAAGGTCTACCGCCGAGACCAGCCTGCCATGACCAAGGGTAGGATGCGAGAGTTTTACCAGTGCGATTTCGACATTGCTGGTACCTACGATTCCATGTTGCCCGACGCAGAGGTCATTCGCATCATCACTGAAGTCTTTGAGGGTCTGGGATGGAACGGCGCATACACCATCAAGCTCAACCACCGTAAAATTCTCGATGGTATCTTCCAGGTCTGCGGTGTCCCGGAGGACAAGATCAGAACCATTTCTTCGGCAGTTGACAAGCTTGACAAACTGCCTTGGGCGGACGTCCGAAAAGAGATGACCGAGGAGAAGGGCCTGGCAGAGGATGTCGCAGACCGCATTGGAGAATGGGTTGTCCTGAGGGGACGTCACGAGCTGCTTGAGAAGCTGCGCAACGACGAGAAGCTTTCGGCAAACGAGTCTATGAAGCAAGGTGTTGCGGATGTTACTCTCCTTTTTGAGTATCTCGAGGCCTTTGGCGCGCTGGACAAGGTTTCATTTGACCTTGGCCTGGCTCGCGGCCTGGATTACTATACCGGCCTCATCTACGAGGTTGTCACTGAAGGTTCTGCTCCTGAGGCAACCCCTGGTTCAGAGGATGCCGCAAAGTCCTCCAAGAAGAAGTCCAAGGGCAAAGGAGATGACGATGACCGGTCCGATGACCCCACCATCGGCGTTGGAAGTGTGGCCGCTGGTGGCCGATACGATAACCTGGTCGGAATGTTCTCTGGAAAGACTCAGATTCCATGTGTCGGTATCTCATTCGGCGTCGACCGTATCTTCTCCATCACCAAGGCTCGGATGGCAGCAGACAAGTCAGCCGACCAGGTGCGCGGCAACGAAGTCGACGTCTATGTCATGGCATTGGGTGGAAAGGGACTGGTCAAGGAGCGCTTGGAGATCTGCGCAAAGTTGTGGCAGGCTGGCATCAAGGTAAGAGACTTTCTCATTCGATACCCTCAGACTTGATTAGACTAATGGGACATCTACAGGCGGAATTCCTATATAAGGCGAAGCCCAAGATGCAGGCTCAATTCAAGGCTGCCGAAGCCAACGGCGTGCCTTTTGCCATCTTCATCGGTGAAGACGAGCTGGCTCAAGGCAAGGTCAAGATCAAGGAGATGGGCCTCAAGGATGGACACCCCGAGAAGGATGGAGTGCTGATAGACACATCGCGAATGGCGGATGATCTGAAATACCGGATACAACGCAAGCGAGAGCTGGAGAGCATTACGATACAAGCTGAAGGCCTCAAGGTGGTGGGCGGCGTCAAGGGTGAGACGCCCAAGCCGGTGGAGGCTCCCAAGGTAGAGGAAGCTCCCAAGGTAGAGGAAGTCCCAGCAACGGATGCTACCACCGAAGCCCCGGCTTCATAGAAGATTTTGACGAAAACGAATGAATGAAATGGCATGCAATGCTGCAGTTTGAGTAACATACCCGTACGGCGTTATAGTGAAAAGAATGGCCGCGGCGGGGGCCTGGCTGTGATGGAGGTCATACAATAAGTCGGCCGCAGGATCGGACCCAGCCAAGTTGACATTTTTCATTTTGGTGTTATACTTGTCATAACACCTGTCACAACGCAATGTTGGCTCACCGAGTGGAGGTTACATTCATGATAACGCTTTAAGCAAAAGATAGACGGTGATATGACGAATATAAAGCATGACAACGACGACCAGGCACTATGATAGCTATTTAATTTGCTTAATCTCCACGGTCTAGTTTGCAGTTAGGCTTACAACTGTCTGTGCGAGCTTGACTCGTGATGGAGATTGAATGGGGTAAATCCAACATGGTAGATTCTCGATCTGCAGTTGGCTGATAGGAAAAGCAGTGGCAATATAGGAGCGGTAGTGCTGCCATGGCTCATTCCACGTAGAGTATCTGGCAGCATCCGAGGTGATAGAGTATTGGCTCAGCAACTTGTGCATAATATTCCATCCAAAGAACTAATACCGGGACCAAAAAGCTATCAAGACAACCAGGACTACCCAGGACTACCAGTGTGATGGATTGTGCAGTAGTTTCAGGGGCTTGCCTTTCTCGCATCACGGGATACCTAGGCAACGGGAGATAAACGGATTTAATTAAACAAACTTCCAAACGGATATAATCCTAATGCCTGTCCCATGGAAGACCTGGGCCGATTCCGCTTGGACGCCACGTTTTTCTCGATTTTTAATCTTATACGGAGCAAAAATCTTGGGGTTCTCCGCAGATTTGATTCATCAAGATGAGTTGCCAATACTAACAGTCCCAGCATTGATCTAGATAGAGAGCCGAATTTGCACGTACATGTGATACCTCATCTACCGTCCCGGTAATTAATATGAACACATTGTTGGTGGAACGTTGCGTTACGCAGAAGCCGAGAATTACGATAGGCGGTACTGCTTGTATACGATGATATGGAGCACAGGAAGTATACAAAAGTACCAAGCACTCGTTTGGAGCCCCCTTCGTCGGGTGTTCGAACCTGAGATGAGCTGAATACGAGGCACAACGCCGCACTCACCAAACGCGCGAAGTAACAAGCACGGACTGCAGCCGCCGCAACGCGCCAGCATCGTATGAGAGAGGCGGACGAAACGAAGCTGTGACTGGGCGAGCGGCCGACTGATGGGGTCGGGTCATGACCCTCGGAAGCCATACAAGCTGCATATGCCGGTAAAAAGAGACGAAAAAGCAAAGTGTAGTATTTGTCGGTCATCTTGTCTTAGTCTGCGGCTTTTGTGCTGCAGGGATAGTCGTGGCCGATGACTGTTGGGCGCGGTTAACGGTTCCGGCTTCCGGTTGTTCTTTCATTTCTTTTTTCTTCCATTTTTTCCTTTTTCTGGGTGAGCAATAAGACTCCGTACTTCGGTCCGCACATGAGTAGTTGGATGTCGATCGAAACGGTGGGAGTTGGAGTGTATGTTGGTTCTTGGGCCTTTGCGTTGAGAGGTTGGATTATACGTTTGATGAAGCAAGAACGCGTTTTGCGCAAGGTGGAAACTGAACGAAAAAAAAAAAAAAAGGTTTCACACCGGAAAACCATTTCGTGCATACCCGCGCATTCCAAAAGAGAGAGACACACGGTAGCCCTTGCCTGCTTCTTTCAATGGGGGCTTTGTCTCATCACCTGCAGCTCCGTTGGGGATAAGCGTAACGGCCGTACCTGCCTTGGTTTGGTGCATGGATCCCTCGTACCTGCACCTGCAAAGTGAGTGCCAGTTTCCTGGCATACCAGGTAATAGGTACATGCTACATTTGTCACGGGACGGTTATGTCTGAGGAACTGAGTCCTTCTCGGGTGCTGCCTACAAGGGAGTAATTGCAATCACCAGTGCGGTTATTACCTACTTCATACCTAGTACTTGGTATCCATTTACAGGCAATATACGACAGGTCACGGACTCCAGCAGATCCCCGGTCGTCCATAATTTCACCGCAGCAGCTCATTCCCGCGAGAACCACAATTTCTCACAGGCAAGGGCCCGGGGAAGCGGGATCAGGGGGAAGGGCCGTTAGCGTGGCGTCCAGTAGCCTGCCAGAACGGCCAACCGGTACGGCTACCGCAGCTGTCCGGGATCAGATTTTGTCGTGCAGGGGGCATAGGGGGGATTTGGCCAGGGGACAGGCCGGGTGGCCAACTTTAGCAGTACGACCTGGAGCCCGCATGGGGTTTTCACCAGGCTCCCGGGTCTCTATTGTCGTGGTGTTGTGGGAGCAGAGAGATCAAGGCATCATCGTTCACAACAGGCACGCCGCACAACAGCACCGCAAGAAGAGGCATAACACGATTTGTTGCGGGGGGCAATAGATGCTGAACCAATTGGGAGAAAGAGAAGCCAAGAGACAACGGAGGAAAAGCAGGAAAAAGAAAGAAAAAAGTCTTTCCCGTGGTGGCGGGACTCTGAACCCCTCTGAGACCCCCGGGATGCCGGCAAGTGTCTGTGTTGCATCTGCCAGTCTCAGACACGCCCGAGCTTTTTTTCCCTCTCTCTTTTTTCTTTTTCTTTCCCCTCCTTCACGTACTCGATAGTTATCGCCATTTCCACACTCGTTGTGCAAACCAATCCTTCTTAAAAGCCCTACCTGCAGTCTCTCCCTCCCTTGGCGGGCCGGTTTTTGAAATCGTGCTTCTACCAACTTTCTATCCTTACTGTCTTGCATTCTACCACTCATTTCTTCCCTTTCCTGCCTCTCATTAGCATTACGAGTATACTTAATTCTCTCACACTGCGGCTCGCATCCATTCGAGTAGTTTCCTTTTACGTGAATAATACTACTCTCCTTAAAACACTATTACACTCTTTCTCCTCTCTTCAAACTATTCGTTACATATCTTATTTGCATACGAATATACACGCTCTGGCCACTCATCACTTCTCCTGTCTTGAATACACTACTACGACATTGTACTTTCACGTACTACTTCCGATCTTTTGATACACCAACGCGGCAAACCTTCGTTTTCAACGCCGGAATCATCTTCATCAGCAATCGAAATCTTCTTCACAATGCCGGGCCTCATCCCCCTTCGCATGAGCACGCTCATTCCAGCCTCAAAAATCACATTCTCTTTCCCAGACGACAAGCCCAACCACACATCATGGGAACCAACACCGTACAGACCAAGAACACATGAGATGGAGTATAGGCAAATACCACGACAATGCGTCACTCCCGAGCCTCTCATACTACCTAGACCTGTCCCCACAACGCATGCGCAATGGAAGAAGGCTCTGGCTGAGGTTAAAAGAGACTTTGTCAATCGAAAATATCGACAATGTTCTATGCGATGTAACGAGATTCTTGACAACATGAAAGACTCGGTAAGAGACTCCACCGAATCAAAAAGCTTTGTTACAGTTTTCACTAACACTCTCTATCACAGCACAAGCCAGAGACAGCACGTCTCATCTACATTCGCTTCTATGCCGCCTCTGCTCTCGAGATGCAAGTTCGCTCCTTGCAACACAACTCCCCTTACAGGACGAAGCTCCTCCTCCAAGCCCGCGACCATTATCGCGTTGCTGCTGATCTCATCAAAGAGGACGACGCTGCCAAGCGACGTCCCTCATCCCGTTCTCTCTCTCCCATGCCTAGCCTACACACTCCTTTTGGCTCAGACGCATCAGTTTCCACAGTCTCAACGCGAATCTCCTCTCCCTCACTATCAATCAGCTCCCTGGATAGCTGCTTGAAGAACCCCAACAGCCGGCCCAAGCCAAAGAAGCGTGTAGCCTTCTGCGATGTACCCTCTTACGAGCCATCGCATGAGGCATCATATGAGGATTCATACGAATCCAGCTATGAACCCATGGTCCGTCCGGACTCTCCTACCCTTGGTTTCGACGACGATTGGGGCGTCCGTCAGCCCACTCCCGAACCTCCGGCTCTCTTCCCGCAGCCCCTCCGGCTCGGCTCCGGAAGGCCACAGTTTCCGCTCCCTTCCCCTACAAACTCTGAGTTTAGCACCGTCCCAGACGACGATGATAACTACTTTGATATCCCCACCGCTGCAGACAGCTTCCTCCACGCCCGCTCCGTTCACCACTACTGCACTGTGCTCTCTGGCCTGCAGCGGCAAATCGCCTCTCACCTGGAATGGTTGGAGCGTGACATTGCCGCTGCAGAGAATCCCAAACCTACGCAACTTCTTAGCGAGGAAATGCGTGCTCTAGAGCTACGTACGCGGATCGAGCGGCTGAGGGCCAACGGCTGGAAAAGGCAACGGTTCGACTTCCGACGGTATGAAGCCCTTCGGGAGAATGCTTTGGCCGATATTGCCTAAGGCAAAATGAAGAATGGGAAAAAAGCAAAAGTAAAAATAAAAGCAAAAAAGTAAAATATTGGTGTTCTGTTGTCATTTATTGATTGGACTCTGCATTTGTATTGTTTGATTGGACTCGGTCTTGTTTCACTCGGGCTATCGGTTTTGATGTTTACTACTGGTACTTTTGGAGCTGAGGCGAAGGGCATCGATAGATATTGGAGGTGAGCTACGTGTGCTTGCTATGACGGGACTCAAGGGGAAACCACATAGATTCCGGAATGGACAGGATAGAATAAAAAGGACAAAGAATTGCTTGAAGAAACAGCCTCTGCCTGAAGTCTACCAGAAAGAAAGTTCTATTGCCTCAACGTAATTTGCATTTGCTAAGTATATTGACTGATATTTTTGTGTTATAAAAAGTATCAAATCCCCCGAGAAAATACGCATCAGTGATACGGCGCGATAACTTATTGCTGATGCGGGGAAAAAAAAAACAAGCAGGAAATAATATTTGGTTAACCAAAAATGATAAGGAAAAGACCAAAAGTATATGCCCAAAAAGTAGCTAAAAGCAATCCTCCTCTTCCGAGACTTTTAGTTCTCGGTAAAGCTACGCCGTTTCGCCTCCTTTCCCATCTCTTCCTCCATCTGCAACGTCTCCTGCTTCTGCTTAACATCCTTAAGAGCAAAGAGACCGAGAGCATGCAATCGTGCGCCATCCTTCTTTTCCTCACCCCCTTGAGCGTCTCCCATCTCAGAGTTCTCGGGGTCGTCTTCGTGCTCCTTGAGCTTGTTGATTCGGTTTTGGAGCTTGACGATTTCGATGGCACGGCGGAGGCGGGATCTTCTTCGGAAGGCCTCGATTTCTGGCAGCAAGTTGTGGTCGGTGGCGTTCTCGCCACTGAGCCAGATATGACCCAAAGCTTGCTGTGGTTTTTGTTAGCCTATCTGTCGTGTCTTGCGCGGAGGAATGGGGGATTGGCATAGTACCTCGCTAGTCCATCTCTTGTTAGGTTCTGGGACAAGGAGACAGTTGATGAAGTCCTTTGCATCAGAGCTAACATCCTTCCAGTATCTCTCGTGGAAGATGACACTTCCCCTGGTGCACTCTTCAAGAAGATCCTGCAGATTCTCACTTCGGAAAGGAGAGTAGCCGCAGAGCAGAGTATAGGTGATGACACCCATAGACCACATATCCACTGGTTTTCCGTGGCCTTGCTTGGCCATCACTTCGGGAGCCGCGTAACCAAAGGAGCCAGCCATGGTCTTAAGTGTCTCGTCCTTGCTGTCCAGAGTCTTGGCAATACCGAAATCGGCCAACACGAGGTCAGAGTCATCATCAGGAGTAACATAGATGAGGTTTTCTGGCTTAAGATCTACACGCTTCTTGTTAGCTTCATCTTCTGTTAACGCTTAGGAACATTTCGCACCTCTGTGAACGACATCATTCTTATGCAGGTAGTCAACAGCGTTGAGGACTTGCTTGATTGTTTGAGAGGCGTCCTTCTCGGTGAACTTGCCCCTGTCGCAGATACGATCGAAGAGCTCTCCTCCTGTGGCCAACTGAGTGACAATGTAGAACTTGTCCTATGGGCGCGGCTGCGGTTAGCAGGTTTGTAACTCTCCAGCGAAGTATATAGGGTCAACACACTCTGGACTCGAACCAATCGACAAATTTGACGATGTGAGGATGTTTTAGTCGCTGCAGCATGGAAAGCTCATCGTAGACCATCTGCTCGTTGCCCTTGACGTTCTTCTTCAAGATGATTTTCACAGCCACCTTGCCGGTAGGGCCTTCCGCCTCACGAACGACACCATAAGTGCCGGCACCAAGGGTGCGTCCGAACTTGTACTTTGATCTGTGTTATAACATCGAGCCGTTAACGTTGGGTTCTATGTCGACAATCTCTTAGGTATGTATCGTACTTTTTCTCATAGCTCTCGGGTTGGCCATGGAGGCGGTTTAGCATGCCAGCGACTAGATTCAGAGGTGGAACTCGTTAGCAACCAGTACGTAACAGAGTTTGCTCAAGAGATGAAGCAGAACGCAGTGGAAATTCAATATACATCTGCTGGCCTCGCAGACGCCATTGTCCCTTTCCACAGGCAGCGGTGTAAAGAAATGCGACTTACAACTCATCTTGAGGTCTGGCGGGGTATCTCTGGGACGCGAGAAGCGGTATTCAAGCCAAGTTTGCGATTCGAGCACAGCTCCAACTGACAAGCGCAGACACAACAAGGACGCAACTTAAAACTGGCCAGGAGGTAGCCGAGGAGAAGGGAGGCGAGAAACAGCGGCGGAGGAAGCGACAGCCACAGGACAGCAGAGCAAGAGACGAGCTGAAGGAGCTACATGCGACGGCTGAGATTAAATACGACCGTCTAAAATACCTGCTAAGTTCCCATGCTAGCCCCTCACCAGACCGGCTGTCAGCCATAGGGGCACTAAGACATGTATGTACTCGCACAGGTACTCGTGCTAGTATTGCATAGTGGAGATACATAGGTATTAGACCAGGAGACAGAAAAGGGTGGGCGGACGATCCATGGCCTGCTGCTAGCAAGTAAGGCTATTTGCATGTGGATAAGGCATGCCAGAATCGCGACTCTGGGTGTGGACGGGTGCTGTCAACGGCCAACAAGTACTGGTCAGGTATCCTTACATAACGACAGTGGGTAAGAACTGAAGGGAAAGGAGGGGCACCCCTGATGCAAAACCTCTCTCGAATTGCTGTTTCTATTTCCAGCCCTCTGTTACTCATCCAAGTCCATATATGAGGCCCCTTTTAACAGACTCGAAATTGATTGCTCTCAGTGTCCAAGGTTATAAAAGGTAATACAGTCTGGTAAATGCCTACACGGAACAAGCTGCACCGAGAAGAACGTTATGCTCTGGCGGTTGTGTATATGTCCTTCTCTGTGTACTACCGCCAAGGTACTCTGAGTTGTCTGAGCTCTTGGCTGAGCCCCCCACACGCAAAACGATGTGTACTATTACCCAGGGACTATTACTCTTACCACCAGAAAAGAACCCTGTTTACAAGCACAGCTCGGCAGTTCTAGCCAGCAGCAAGGGATCAATCTCATTCTCGTCGCACGGCTGCAGTGTGGCTGTGCGAGCCGGGCCTCTCGTCTGGTCCGAATTGAATTTTCACCAGGAACGCCTTGCTGTCGGCAAACGTCACCGTGCGTGCCTCAGACGAACCAGATAGCAAAGAACCGCAATGTCGCACTGGCTGGGCTGTGGCTCAGTCCTGGTGGCATTCGGTCAAACCCGTGCCCAAGCAACCAACCAGCAAACACGCCGGTGCAGATGCACTTCTCAGTTGGATTTGAGACACGGCAAAGCCCTAGAATCTGGCGGCGGGTAGGCGGCCTCCGTCGCCCTTCCGATATGCCAAGAAGCGGCTGTCGATTCGTTCAAGGGCTCCAACCGCACTACGGCTTATTGCAAGGCTGATTACGGAGTACAGGGCCGTCGATACAAGCCAGTTGGTTGGTGTGGCATTTGACACTGCTTGTGGTAACTCGCACCGCTAAAACGAGCGGCCTCTGGGCGGGTCGCGTGCGTGATCGGATGGCGGAGCTTATCGAATCTCTTTCCGGACTTGGACGGTTAACGGCAAGTATGAACATGCGTGTGTTGCCGTTTGATCCATGTGAATAATTGAGCTGCTAATTTGCTTGATGATTATTATGACCTTGTTGAGTTGAGGACGCCTTGGTGAGATTTAGGTGTTACATGTCCCTGGTACCATGAGGTCTGGTGCTTTAAACGCATTAGGCGTACTCCATCCATGGAGGTACGAGTATAGTGCTCGACATCAATACGTCTCTGTTTTACGTCTAGTACATTTTTACTTGCATAAAAAGAGAAGAAGAAGGAATTCATAAACATTCAAGTAACCAGGTGTGGATTTGACGAACCACATCATTGTCTGTCCCATCATGTGTTGCATAGAGCCGCCGGGGTGGAGATACCAGTGATACCAGCCGCTGTTGGCTCTTCATCCTTGGCCGCTTATACGTACTCGCTTGTAGGATTCTTGTAGGCTGGTAAATATTGTTTTCAAAATTCGAATTCTCTCTCTTATAGCAAAAGTAATCCGAAATTAAGGCGAGTGACGACCTCAAGCAGTCATGGAGAGCGATTCAAATACCAGGGCGCCAGCATTTAGACCGGTGACGTCTACAGCTACGGAGCTAGGCCCAACGCTCCAATCGAAAGCGAACCCAGAGCCAACAGCGACGTCTACTTCACTTGGTCAAAGCTTGTCTGATCAAACCCTCGTTAACCGTAATACGATAGGGCTCAAAGACTCTCCAGCAGACACGGACCAGCCCCAAGGACCCTCCCTTGGTTCGTTCCGCGCTCACCTCTTCACCAAGTTTAGACGCAGACATGAGCGCCCCGTCAGCGTTTCTAGGCCCAAGGGACCCATGGGGCTAAACACATTGTATGATCCAGGAGAGATTGCTCTAGTAGACGTCATCTTCGTCCATGGACTGGGAGGAGATTCCAAAAAGACATGGTCAGGATCTCGTGACGCGGAGAGCTTCTGGCCACAGGACTGGCTGCCGAATGATCCAAGCTTCAAGACGGCACGCATTCATTCGTTTGGATACGATGCAAATTGGCGAGACCGGAGTCTTAGTATCCTATCCATTCATGATTTCGGCCAAGATTTGTTGGGAGAGATGAAGAATCACCCATCGATAAGGCGAAGCAAGACCAACTTCGTTCTCATCGGACACAGTATGGGTGGAAACATCGCCAAGGCAGCATATGTTCTGGCCAGGCAGAGTCCCACGACCGACGAACTTGCGTCAAGGTTTCATTCGATCATCTTCCTGGGCACTCCTCATCGCGGATCCAATCTAGCCAAGGTTGCTAGAAACATTCTCCAGGTCATGGGTGTTTCTAAGCCCTATCTCGACGACCTCTCTGCAAACTCGGCGTATCTGACTGAACTTAATGCTTTATTTCAGCCTTACGCTGCAGATTTGCATATATGGTCATTCTTTGAAACCCGTCCAGTAACTGAACGACCCGCAATTGTGTTGGTGGATAAGTTCTCCGCTACACTTGGATATAGTCACGAAGAAGTCCTTCCTCTGGATGCCGACCATCGACACATTTGTAAATTCGGTAGCATTGAAGATCCGAATTATAGAAAAGTGCGAAATGCTCTAAGTAGAGCTGTGGAGATGATTCAGCTCAAAGGTAATTGAATCAATACCCGTTCAAATATCACAATCTATGTCTATCACTAACTTGGAAAAGACGAGCCTTATTCCGCTACAGCATCAAGAGCTAGACTCGAAAAGTATCTGAACACCGACGACTCTTATCAAGACGACTTATTTAATTGCCAAAATGCGAAACTACCGGGATCGTGTGCCTGGTTTACGGAGCATGTTGTCTTCGCGGAATGGCTGGATTTCGAAATTCAATCTGAAGTGCCAGCCTCACCTCCTATCCTCTGGCTGACAGGGTCCCCAGGAACCGGAAAATCCATTATATTTGGCCATGCAGTTGACTTTACAAAGGCCAAAGGTGCTTATTGCGAATACTACTTCTTTCGGAAGGGCCAGACAAGTAGTAATGGACTGGGGCCTTTCTTGCTTCATATAGCTTACCAAATGGCGTTGAATGATCCAGCAGTGCGACGGCGGATATTCAAACTACAAGACAACTCCGTTTCTTGGCAATTGCATGATGAAAAGTCTATATGGCGGAAGCTATTTGTCGATGGTATATTCCAGGTTCGGTTTAAATCGCCTCATTATTGGCTGATCGATGGTCTGGATGAATGCTCGGGTGCATCAGCTTTCTTCCAACTAGCCTCGCAGATTCCCGACGCTATTCAAATCTTTGTTACCAGCAGAAATACTCCTGAGATTGAACGCGGCATTGGTTCTCTAGGTTATCGTGTTCTTACCCATTCCCTCTCCATAACGGATACAGGTCGGTGTCTTCCTATAGTTTGCATCTCTGCTAATACCTGAGGCGGAATTTGATATACTGATCAATTTCAAAACAGCTGCGGATATTCAAGCAGTTATACATGCCGGGTTGGAAATACTATCTCTTCATGATATCGCCCAGCTTGAGCCAAAACTTGTTGAAAAGGCGTCAGGATCCTTCATGTGGGTTCGCCTCGTATTGCAGGAGCTCGAAACTGCCTTTACAGACGAAGATGTCGAAGAGATTCTCAACGAGGTCCCCAATGACTTATATAAAATGTATGAAAGAATCCTTCACACCATCGAAAACGAACGACGGAGGGCTAAAGTCGCAAAGAGCATCCTATTCTTCGTCGTCCTAGCTGTTAGGCCAATGACGTTGGATGAATTGTGCCACGCGATACAGTACGAGCTTGGCCAGACGCTACACAAGATGGACCAGGTCATTATGCTCACGTGTAGCCAGTTCGTTACTATTAATCATAGAAGCAGAGTTCAGATTGTACACGAAACTGCGAGGGAGTTTTTCCTCAGCGAAGGCCTCAATTCCTCATTAGCCATTCCACGCTGTCAGGGCCATAGCCGTTTTGCCAATCTTTGTATCTCATATCTGGACGCTCAATTTCAACATCTGCCTGGGACATTAGAGCTAGGGGCTAACAGTGTGCAACAAAACGCAACCGCATTCTTTCTCAAATATGCATCGACATCATTTTCTCAACATCTCATTGAAGCTGATAAAAATAGCCTTGAGCTCTTCAATACAGTCGTTGACTTTCTTAATATCAAAGCCCTTTTCTGGATAGAGTACCTTGCTTCGGAATCTCTCGTTGTCGTTATTCCAAGGACATCCATGGATCTAGCCCTCTACATCAACGAAGAAATGCACGATTTGATACCAGACAAATTCCAGATGCTTAAATCTTGGGTAACTGATCTATCTCGAGTAGTATTTACATTTCGTGATCAGCTGCTACTCGACCCTTCTATCATCCACGATCTCATCCCCACTCTATGTCCCACGTCCTCGGTGGTTTCTCAGAGTGCGCTTCTTCCCCCTTCGACTATAGCCGTTTCTGGGACGAGGGATCCGACTTGGGACGATTGTCTTCTGCGCATACCAACTGACCAAGAGGTTAATTCCGTTGGTTATGGAGAGAAGCATTTCGCCATTGGTCTGCGCGATGGGGAGATTGATGTCTATGATTCAGCCTCTATGCAGCCTCACATTAGCCTTGTACACCCGGATTCTAAAGCATCGCTGCTGGAATTTATTAATCAGGATACCTATCTTGTTTCTTCTGGACGGTGGGGAGTATCGATTTGGAACGTAAAATCCGGTTCTGAGCTTCACCGTATAGCTTGCTCTTCGCCGCAGGCGGTTCATCTTCAAGACGATGAGCTTCATATTGCTCTAGAGGATGGCGACATGATTTCAAGGTGAGAACTTGGGTCCTACTCGTTTAAGCCATCAAAATTTGGGTTTATTGACAATGTGTAAAGGAACCTTTCAACCTCCGAGTCCAGATCTCGCAAGTGGTTCCCGTCCTCCGCAGCCTCCGAATCTTGGCCGTGGGAAGATAACCGGCTTCAACATGTTGCTTTCTCTCCTATTTATCCCAACATTCTGGCTGCGTCATTTCATACTAAAGATGTCTACTTGTTCGACGTTGATGACTCTGATTTTGTCGGAACATGCTGTGCGCATGAAGACAGCATTGTCCGAGCCATAATGTTCAACCCCCAGCACGAGATTCTCGTCGTTTCGCATGTTAATGGATCTTTAGCAGCATTTGACACTGGTACAATGTCAAGAATTCTAATGCTACCTTTTGTATCAGCGCATGTCCTCAGTTGGTCTGCAGACGGCAGATACTTGATCGTGGGCACACAAAACACCACGGCCCATATGCACACTATAGATGTATATGAGCTCTGCCCGGATGTTGAATCGATTAAGCTCAAGATTATATATCGCACCAATTATCCCCACAAAGTCATTTCCCAGATCTCTACAGCGAATCATGGGCTCCGATTTGCGAGCATTCATCTCACCGAATGTCATATTTGGGATCTTTCTCGCTCGCTGTACACATTTGGCAATTCTCAGCACGTCAATGAGAATAGCAATACCTTGGTACCTAGTTCGCAGCAACCATCTCCAACGGAAACGCGAGGCGAGATCTCAGCCATGGTCTTATCTGAAGATGGGACGGCCGCTATATGTGGAAATGAGCATGGGGAAATATGGGTATTCTCAACAATTGATGGCTCCGTGATCAGCGTCCTCCACCGAGCTCCGGTTCCAAGAGTTATAAGTAGGATTGCAGTCGCTGAACGAGAAAACCAAGACTTGATAATCAAGTGCGATTGGCGTGGCCTCGTGACGATTTTAGAGTCAAATCAATCGCCAAACCGATGGATGAAGGCAATTATTGTAGCTCATTATGACCTTGACCGCCATATGATTGAGCAATTGCTTGTCAGCCCTACACAGGATTGCCTGCTCATCATGACGACGATGAGTAGTACCACGTTGGAATTGCCTTCGGGGAAGTTTCTCAAGAACAGAGACGTGCCGAAATACAAGACTAAAAAAAGAGCCGCGCATAATTGCCCATCGGATGCTTCACAGTTTATGGTTTTCGAGGATGATTCTGTCTATCTATTCCCTTGGAGCGACATCGAATCAGCAGATAAAGGCAGACGACTAGAAATTCTACGAGATGGAGATACTGTTCCTTCGCAGCCAACAGACACTCTTCATTACTTAGGCAACGGCATCTACGTGGAGAACCTTGTATATCCTCTAGAAGGCAACAAGATAAATTGTTGGAACTCGTCCCAATTCACTACTTCGGACGAACTCATCACCATTACACCCTACAACGGCCTACAGCACCTAACCGACGTCCTCAAGGATGTTCTCGTCGTCTTCGACACAACGCTCATCTTTGTGGATTACAATTCATGGGTGTGTACCCTGAATCTGGAGACGTTCGCGTCTACTTGCGTTGCGAGACGTCATTTCTTCCTCTTGCCTGAATGGACGGAGACATACGGGCGTCCTATGGCGGCCATGACACCGAATCAAGAGCTGGTCTTTGTTAACTTGCATCGCGTTGTTGTGGTTAAGAACTGGATGACGTCGGTGCAGACGCTTGTGCTTGAACCTGAATCTGGAGACTGGAAAGTGATTTCGAGGAGAATGAGAGACGAGTAGTAGTAGTAGTGTTGTGTCTGCGGTTTTGAGCAAACGCTGAATGTATACGTGCATGTTCCTACCTATGTACATGTACGTCAGGTTGGATAATTGAGCCACGTCGTATACTATGAAGGTAGGTTTTTGACTTTTGTGTTTGAAACTGAAAAGGTATGCGTGGCGTTGTTAGAAATGAAGGAAAATATGTAAAAGCGGCTGTATATATAAAAGGATAATTCACTTCTAATTCCATAAAGCATCCATACAGATTCTAATTGGACACGGTAGTGCAAAGTCTTGCATATATCAAGTCGGTAATATTCCCAGTCTGCACTCTGCACAAGATGCATACGTCAACAAGCGCTTACTGTAATGCTCTGGTGACCTCGAGTCCTGCATAGACAATAGACGAGGACAATAGCACCTTGGTACATGTAAGCAGGCCTCCTATTCATTTGGGCACTGAATGGCTGCGTGCGAGGTGTAATTGTGTGTGTGCATGTATCTGCGTAGGTACATGTAGTCGATTTAATAAACTGAGTTTCGCATCATTCACTGCAGACGCCGGCGGTTTAGTCTAACAGTCCGCCACAAAGGCTGCATGCACTAACTTTTGGGCGTTGGCTCAGTGTCGCTGTCCCATCTGCAGCGCCACACTCGAGCTGCCTCAGACCCCTCCGACGCATTTAAAACAGTCGAGGCTGCCGCACGGGACTTGGCCTTTTAGTACATATTCCTCCATACCTCTCTCTGAATGCCTTGATCAACCACCCAAACAAACACCGACTCGTTGTTGCTATTTCCGCTTGCGCCTCTCCGCAGACCTCCTTTCGGCAGACAGAATGGCTACGAGCATGCGAACGAAAAGAGTGGCCAAGGAGCGTCAGAAGGTACTACTATCTTGCCGTCTCCCTCGCCCACTCCCACTCCCATGCTGGTACCAGGCGGCTCGTATCAAAGATTTAAGCGCTGACCATGGGCAGATTGATAAGTACGGCCTGCCTCCTGGCATCGAGCTTGTGGACGGCAACGACTTGAAAGAATGGCTCTTTGATATTCGCGTCCTGGACAACAACCCTCTATACAACGACAAGGTCTACCAGCTGAAATTCGTCTTCTCCGAGTCATATCCTATAGGTAATCTCGTTCTGCCAGCTCCCCGCATCGCCCGCCTTGGAGCCCGTCGTCTAACAGACATTTCAAGAACCCCCCGAGGTTACCTTTGTAGACAGACCAGCCCGCCCAGTTCCCATGCACCCACACATCTATTCGAACGGAATCATATGTCTCGATCTCCTGGGAAACCAAGGATGGAGCCCAGTCCAAAGCGCCGAGAGCGTCTGCATGAGCATACAAAGCATGCTGACGAGCAACAACAAGAACGAGCGACCACCTGGCGACGAAGAGTTTGTACGCGGGAACAAGCAGCGACCCCGGGATATAGAATTCCTATATCACGATAATACCGTGTAACGACCTCGGTTTTATTGATAGCAGGGATTTTTGCTTTTTTTATTTTCCTTTGGTGGAATCTTGCATTGTTTCAGCAGCCGCGATGGCTCATCGGCGTTTTACAATCACTATATTGTGGCACGGAACCAGGCATTTGTTATGGCAATCTGAGGCTTTCTTCTGCTGATTCTCGACGCTAAGCGATCTTTTCCTTTCCTTTTTCTTTTTCTTTTTTCTTTGTCTCCTCTTCGGCAGTTATCACGGAGCGGTGTGGTTTTTGTTCTCACATCGCTGCCTCGCGCAAAATCGACGGCAAAGGCATCGGGCGCATGCACGGCGCAACTGGGGCAATGGCTGGCGAGGAAAGCTCATGTAAACCTTGTTTTCCCAACCTAGAAGATGCATTTTCGCATAATCAGAGTTCATAGAATTGATTACTCTTTTTCGAGATACAAACTGCACCTCTGCTATCGTCGGTGTCCTCCTCCGTCTGCTTTCGCCTTTGTGGTAGACAGCAAAGGAAAAATTCTCATCAATGGCATGACGGGCCTCCATCTGCCGACATGAGCCCAAAGGGAACATATGACGTCGTCGCTGGGCCTCTGCTTTTGCACCAGACTCATAATCATAATTGAATGGATCCATTACCTACGTGACCTGCTAACTTGTGCCAAACAGTGACACCATGCCCTGTGCCAGTCACTAAAGCCGCAAGCTGCGGGGCTCCCCGCCAGCGCTTCACCGCCCACTGACAAGGGGCCGAGTTGAGCCACACCTCGCATCTCGTGCAACCTGCCGCTAGACCAGAGCTCCCGAGCTGCCTCATCCCCAAACCCCACGAGCTCCCCGCTTGCACGGCCAGCAATCATGGCTCCGCGCGCGGAATTCAGCACCGAGCAGATCCGGGGCAAAGCGCGCAAGGACCTGCTCTACCTGCTCGAGGGTGTAAGTAAGGCTCACTGTCTCTGTCTGGAGACCTTCCCGACTGCTAAACACACAGCTTGACGCTTTTGTAGGTCCGCGGCAAGAAGAACCTCGTCTTTGACCGCAGCCTAGTCGGCCCCATCGGTACAATCGTCAAGGTTGCCACGCTTCAGGAGTACGGCGTCGACAAGTTCTTCATCCTCGAGAACAACAACGTGGATGCGAGCCAGCGCAATGTCGTCTTCGTCGCCAGAGGGGAATGCGGCCGGCACGCAGAGGCAATAGCAGGTAAGAAGCGGTTTGCGATGCAGATCAGATCAGATCAGATCAGGTGTTGTGCGATACGATGCGGTGCCCAGTTCCTTATTGGCCTCGTCGAATGTCTGTCGTCATACTTGTGAAATCGAAATCGGAATTGCTTAGCAGGCAGACGTAGTCCTCATCGAGGCCGAGTGAGCTGACGCAAATGTGCCCCTCCAGCTCAGATTAAACGAATTCAGCGGGAAAGCCAGACGACTCATGACTTTCACATATTCTGGGTGCCGCGGCGTACTCTTGTGTCCGACCAGTTGCTCGAGGAAGCTGGCGTTCTCGGCGATGTCAACATATCCGAGCTGCCGCTGCTCTTCTTCCCGCTCGAAGATGACGTCCTATCGCTTGAGCTAGAGGATTCCTTCAAGGACCTCTACCTGTCCAAGGATGTCACTCCAAACTTCCTCATGGCCAAGGCGCTCATGGAGGTGCAGCAGAACCATGGTTTGTTTCCGAGAATCATTGGCAAAGGCGACAATGCGAAGCGCGTGGCCGATCTCCTCGTTCGTATGCGTCAAGAGCGGCTGGCGGGCGAGGACGGAAGCGACGTCAAGACAGCGCTCACCCCCAGCACGACCAACGAGAGCGTCATAATCATCGATCGTGAAGTCGACTTTGTCACCCCGTTGCTCACACAGCTGACATATGAGGGGCTCATCGATGAGATTTTTGAGATTCAAAATAACCAGGCCAAGGTTGACACAACCATTGTGGGGGCGCCTGCGCAGTCTTCCGCAGCCACCTCACAGAGCAGAAAACGAACGGTTCAGCTCGACTCTAGCGATAAACTATACGAGCAGCTGCGGAACGCGAACTTTGCCATTGTGGGCGGGCTGCTCAACAAGGTCGCGAGGCGCCTGCAAAAGGTCCAAACTGATTACGAGAGCAAGCATAAAACCAAGACGATTGCCGAGCTCAAAGAGTTTGTAAGCCAACTACCCGGCTACCAACAAGAACACCAGAGCGCGAGGATACACACCGGTCTCGCCGAGGAAATCATCAAGCACACGCGGACAGATCTGTTCAAGGGCCTTCTGGAGGTCCAGCAGAATCTCGCTGCTGGCGCCGATCCATCGTCGCAGTTCGACGGCATCGAAGAGCTGATAGCCAGAGAGGCTCCCCTACGAGAAACTCTTCGACTGCTCTGCATATACTCGTGCATATCTGGGGGGATTAAGCCCAAGGATTTGGAGCAGTTCAAGCGTCTGATACTTCAAGGGTATGGCTATCAGCACCTCCTCACGCTCAACAACTTGGAGAAGCTACAGCTATTCCTATCGCGCTCATCTCCACTTGCCGGCATGATCCCGATGACCGGAAATGCTGGCGCTGATGGGACCAAAACCAACTACACGTATTTACGAAAGCAGCTACGGCTGATTGTCGATGAAGTACAGGAGGACGATCCCAACGACATCGCATACGTGTATAGTGGCTATGCCCCTCTTTCGATCCGACTTGTACAATGCATTCTTCAGAAGCAGTACCTGTTGTCTATAACGAAGGGCAATGTCCCAGCGAATGCCGGCGGCGGCGCCCCTGGGGCAGGAACGCAAGGATGGCAAGGATTCGACGAAGCTGTCAAGCATGTTCGAGGACAGACGTTCTATGAGCTTCAGAAGGGCGAGGACAAGGCCGTCAAGGCGAGAGCCCTCTTATCCGGCAGCGGACATAAGCAGACAGTCTTTGTGGTCTTCATCGGAGGAGTCACGTTTACAGAGATTGCCGCGTTGAGATTTATCGCGAAGCAAGAAGAAGGTAAGCGAAGTCGAAGACGCGGTCTATGCCCATCAGAGCTCACGGCTAACATGTGGTTTTTTCTTTCCAGGTCGGAGAAATATAGTCATCTGTGCGACTTCTATAATTAGCGGGAACCGCATGATGGACGCGGCAATCGAGAAAGAAGCGTTCGCGCGCAAGGAGACGCCGCTGCCCAGCAGCCCATAGGCTCAAGGTTATCAGAGTCGCATACGATGTTTTGGAGTTGACGGCGTACTGGTTGGCGGGGGTTAATTTTCGCGGGGCATGAGAGCATCTTGGTCAAGAATTGGCATGACTGCGTTTTTCTTCTTCTCCTTTTCTTCCCTTTTGGATCTTAATCGAGCTGCCTCGTCGCTGATGCAAAAGTGGTTTGAAGTTCGTTACTCGCGAGATACTGGCGGACTTAGTTCAAGTAGAGCGCGCCCCACACCAGAGAGCGTCGCGATTGGATTGTTTGCCTCACGTGACCATTGCCTATGCGATGAACTCGGCGCTCTTGAGGGGCCGCGATGAGCTGATGGCTCTATTATTTCCTGCTCATTGGCCCTTCCTTGGAGTAAAATACTGGCCGCTGCGCCGTTGAACTTGATTCATTCCCGCCTGAAAACCTTCAATGGTCCGATAATCAATGACAGTGGCATTTTGGACTTGCATCGCAGCCTTGTAGCCACTACTCCTTTAGATACACTCCTTAGCCAGTGAAGCTCCAAACGACTTATTATTCCGCTTACAAAATAGGTATATACACCCGCGAGTGAGAGCTGTAGAGTCCCCTGGCTGACAACCCGACCAGACAGACGTTTTTGATGGCAGACTCCCTCGTCATATGATGCGTCTGCCCAGCGTCATGCTGTATGACTGTCATACTGCCGAGTGTCGTCGTCGATGATCCCGTCTCCATTCCGACATCCGTAGCCTCTCATATATCGACACCGACCCTACCTAATCGCTGTCAGAGCAGGTGCCTGGTTAGACCATCCGCCATGGCAACTGGTGTCGAGAATCATCTCAGCCTAGAAAAGGATGTGCCGATTGGGCCGAGTTTCTCGCACCCGCAAGACGTCGACTCTTCGTCAATATCAAGCCTAGCGCCAGAGCCTGTCACCAAGAGCCAGAGCCAGAGCCAGAGCCAGAGCCAGATACCGGCGTCGCCCAGCAGCAGTCTAAGCTATCCCCAGGTATCGGGGCAAGGCTCGTCGGATGAGTCTTCAGAGGTCGCACCCGAAATTGT